>NW_028324244.1:682870-1365740 GCF_054372755.1 Phalangium opilio
AGACCATAGATAGCGCGAAATCCATGAAGAAGAAAAAAGATCAGACTTATCTCCTAGTAGCCCATGGGCCTCTAACACCGTAACAGAAGTAAATAAACTCTGAAGTAATTAAGTACTTAATTCATTCGTTAGTGTTTTCCCTTACCCTATGCCATACAGTAGAACTTTCGGATAATTTTTAAAACTTCAGTTTAGATTAGAAAATGTTGTAAATTTAAATATTACTTCAAAAACTTCAGTTAAATCCATTCATCGAAACCATTTTTATCTCTTATCCCATTTTCTTAACGTTACTTTTTTATAGTCAAGTCTTTTTATTCCGCGCAAGCTAGCTAGTAACGCGAGCTAAGCCTTGGTTCCCCATACAACAGGCACTGATATAGATTACGTTTACTATAGCGATAGGTCTACACCGAGGTGATGCGGAAAAGGAGTTAGTTTTAGGTGGAGGACCCGCGTGGTAAGGTATTAAGGTCTTAAGAAAAAAAGGTAACAAAAAAGACGCGCAAGATGATACAGTTCGTATTAGGTTTAAGATACAGTTAAGACTAGAGCAACACAGATACCAAGGCTTGGGGTAAGGTTGATGATATCTTAAGGGGATACGAAGAGAGTTAAGCTTAATAAAGGCTGAAAACTGGGAATGAGATGAACTGTACGACGGGACAGGAACATTTTCTCCTATCCCGTTTTGGCGCGCTACTAAAAAACGTGGTCGGGGCTGTAAATATTATAAATTATCACTTTGGACGCGTCGAAAAAAGCCTCTTTAACAGCGACTGCCAGGCTATATATATTTTTACAGCTTTCTCTAGCTTTTTTTTCCTTTACGGGTTCTCCAGGAAGGCTAGGTAGGTCCCTAAGAAGAAAGAGCGAGGATGGTACTTGCCGAGAGAAAAGTTTAAATAAAGTGTATAAGGCTTTTTCTTGTACTTCTAGCTCGCTGTGGGGCACCATGAGAAGACGCTGGAGGCTGTACTGAAACTGAATTCACCGTCGTAAACACGCGGGTCGCCGGATTTATGGTTGAACAAATATAAAAGATTACACTAGCGCTCACCTTTATTTTAAATATTTTTTTAGGAGTTGGGTATAACTAGAGATACGTCATAAGAAGTAACTACTAAATTCGAAATCTTATTTACTTCTATACACCTAAAAGGCATCACACTGTGCTACATCCATTTTCACTCAACGTGTCTAGGCGGATTTTGAGGAGTCCAATCTGAGAGCTTTTGATTCATTTTATATTTAGGGTAACTCTAGGTTGGGTGAAGAGACCAATCCGAGACTTTGATCCATTTCATTATCAGGGATACTCCAGATTGGGTGAACAGTCCAATCTGAGAGTTTAATTAATTTTATAATTAGGGATACTCCAGATTGGGTGAGCAGTCCAATCTGAGAGTTTAATTAATTTTATAATTAGGGATACTCCAGATTGGGTGAGCAGTCCAATCTGAGAGTTTAATTAATTTTATAATTAGGGATACTCCAGATTGGGTGAGGAGTCCAATCTGAGAGTTTAATGAATTTTATAATTAGGGATACTCCAGATTGGGTGAGGAGTCCAATCTGAGAGTTTAATGAATTTTATAATTAGGGATACTCCAGATTGGGTGAGGAGTCCAATCTGAGAGTTTAATGAATTTTATAATTAGGGATACTCCAGATTGGGTGAGGAGTCCAATCTGAGAGTTTAATGAATTTTATAATTAGGGATACTCCAGATTGGGTGAGGAGTCCAATCTGAGAGTTTAATGAATTTTATAATTAGGGATACTCCAGATTGGGTGAGGAGTCCAATCTGAGAGTTTAATGAATTTTATAATTAGGGATACTCCAGATTGGGTGAGGAGTCCAATCTGAGAGTTTAATTAATTTTATAATTAGGGATCAGAGCTGTGCTAATTAGCTGACAACTAATTGAATTAGAATTAGCAATTTGGGAAATATTTTTGAACTAATTAATTAGCCAATTAGCAATTAGGGAAATATTTATGAACTAATTAAATACCAATTAGCAATTAGACATAAAAAACTAATTCAATTCAATTAGAAATTAGACATTTATTTATCAAACTAATTAATTAGAATTACTATTTTCTAATTAAGGTAAAAAAGAAACCATAAGTAAACATAAAAGTTTAAAAGTGCCCATGGATTTAGTACTTTGGCAATGCAAAGTTTAATCTTTCAATGCCATTGAAAAACGGGTACGGAAGCCAAGAATTATTCTCGAAAAATGAGACAAGCCTCGAGCCTTCCGTCATGTTAAAATTTGTCTCATTTCTTCATTTTCTTGCCACAGTTCCTATAATGGACTCCTGAGAAGTAAATACATGCGCACTGCTTTTAATTCGAGTAGGTAAAGCAGTCGATATTTCGAAATGCGGCAGTTGCGAACTACGAAATATTCTATTAGTACTAGTATTCTCTCATATTTGAGGAGCTGAAAAATTTAGAGTAGCACTAAGGCTTCCTCATTGATATAATAAGGCTTTTTCTTATTCAAATAGATGAATCATTAGTTATTTCCTCGATTTTTTTACAACAAATTGGCGTAAAAGATTAATTGAAAATCCAATTGGCTAATTAGTTAATCCTAAATCTAATTAAATTTTAATTAGATAATTACCTTTCCGATTAATACTAATTAATTAGAATTACTTCTCAATTAGCACTAAGGTAATTAAAATTCAATTACCATTTTCAATTAGTAAATGTTGCTAATTAATTAGAAATTCAATTAGCTAACTAATTAATTAGCACAGCTCTGTTAGGGATACTCCAGACTGGGTGAGGAGTCCAATCTGAGAGTTTAATAAATTTTATAATCGGGGATACTCCAGATTGGGTGAGGAGTCCAATCTGAGTTTAATGAATTTTATAATTAGGGATACTCCAGATTGGGTGAGGAGTACAATCTGAGAGTTTAATGAATTTTATAATTAGGGATACTCCAGAC
Organism: Phalangium opilio; assembly: GCF_054372755.1. NCBI lineage: Eukaryota > Metazoa > Arthropoda > Arachnida > Opiliones > Phalangiidae > Phalangium > Phalangium opilio. The sequence continues at coordinate 685,839 of NW_028324244.1, forward strand.
TGGGTGAGGAGTACAATCTGAGAGTTTAATTAATTTTATAATCGGGGATACTCCAGATTGGGTGAGGAGTCCAATCAGAGAGTTTAATGAATTTTATAATTAGGGATACTCCAGATTGGGTGAGGAGTCCAATCTGAGAGTTTAATTAATTTTATAATTAGGGATACTCCAGATTGGGTGAGGAGTCCAACCTGAGACGTTTTGATTCATTTCAGTTTAACCTTTTCAGATACAGTGTGATAGAAAAAAAATCATAGTAAAAATGATGACATTTTAACATTAAGCACTCAACGGAAATTAATTTTCCGTGCAGAACGCTGGACAGGACGCGCAGTTAATAAAGAAAATAAAGCCGTACAGTTCTCCAGTACCATACAGGACAGGAGTCTGAAAAAATTCGATAATTCATCTCACGAAACGAGAGACGACGTGGACCACCTAACCCTAAACTCACCTTCCCAGGAAAAAAAGAAAAAACGGTTTATGTTATGACCTTAATTAGACGTCATTTAAAGTCAACCGCGGCTTCCTTTGAAGTAGGTATATACACCGAAAAAGTTTCAAAGTAAAGAACAGGAAGAAAAAAAGAAAAAAACACAGAGTAGCTAAGCCTAACACAAAACCCGGCAAAAACTAACAAGCTAATAATTACTCTGAGACTGAGGTTATTTCAACCCAAAAGAAAAGGTAAAGTTAAGGCAATAGCCAGAAGAGAGAGATGAAAAAAGCTTCGAAAGTTTCCGTGCAAGAGCAAATATGTCAAAGGCAAAAGGAAAACAGCCGGCGGTGTCCCCAAGTCTCTAAGATTGGTAATAAGAATGTCACAACCCATCCTAGCTTGATGGGTTAAGCGGATGGGGGGAGTGAGAGGGGAGAAAGTAAGTTTATTAATTACGTCATCTTTAAGAAGAAGTGATGGGAGGAGAAGGAGAACTCTAAGGAGGAGAAAATAAATATCGAAGTTATTTAGATAAGGGATTAAACAAGCGGGGTTGCAACACCCCAAACCCATCCCTAACCCCAAAGTCAATTAACTTTGTACGTACATAGATATATTTCTTCGGAAAGAAAAATTAACTAAGGCAGATTTCTAATTAAAACATGGATGCTCTTAAGCTTCATCTTGGGATTGAATAGGCCATTTAATCCTAACCCGAGTAATAATATGCAAATTTTGCTAATTAAGTAATTTATATGGCGAGATTAATTTAAAATGGGCATATATTTAAATCTAAGTTTCCTTTTTTAGACCTTGTTACAAAAAATCAATTCTAACTTGATTTAATTGAATTTAACTAAATTAATAGTAATGGGACAAAGATATCGTGTTGTCTAACTATAGTTAATGAATCGAGCAAAACGGACAAACATCTATAATTTAACTAATATCTAACCCTTTCCATTCATTGCCATGTCAACAAAATTAAACATATACTGATTTAAAAATTTTCCATGCCTATAAAGTAAAGTTCAGAAAGAGTTCACCGAATAACTAAATATGCTCTATAACCTTAACTGTGTAAACGCTCCCGGCTCCCAGGAGCCAACCGAAACACGTAGGCTTGTTGTATAATCGTTTACTCATCCTAAGGACCAAATCAAACGCGTTTCTCGTGACTCTACATTACGTAAAACGCGTTCCAGTCTTAACCCTTGGCTACAATGTCAAGTAATACGCCGTAGAACTATACGTAATTCGGTATACCGGTATAAAACCTCCATAAACTTCAAAATTACTCGGGTTCCACTCCTCTCAAAGTACAAACAAAAGAGGGGGCACAGCACAGCGCGCCTCCTGTCGCCTGAAATACGTTAAAGTTAAGGTGGATTCCCACAGGAATACCAAGCCTAAACGTCTCGATCGAAAACAGTGAATTGGCGCCTAGAAATTAGGCTTAATTAACTCTGTTGTAGCTCGGTCTGCGCATGATCACAGAAAGGGAAATTTTGGCGGGAATAGTTCACGCGTGGCGCGACTACAGTGGTCATGCGCCTTTATGGATGATGGAAGAGAGTACACTATATAAGTACTAGCTCGCACGCAAACTTAATAAGGATTTGGAGGCGATATTCAAAGTGTATACACATACATACAGGGGTCTTTGTAATTTATTAAAACTAGCGTTAACCCTAGCTGAGAGAGAGGTATTTTTATATTAAAAATTGGGGCTTAGCTCGCATCTCTATGCTAAGCCTAAAATTGCTACAGTCAGCTAGCTATAAGGGGGAGGGGGTAGCTTTAAATTAATTCTAAAATAAGATTGCGTATACATATAGAGTTATAGACATAATAAAAGAGGCCCCGGGAAAATTTATCTATTTCAAGAAAACAGCGGGTACATGCGTGTAGTTCGTTCCTCTATAAGCTAAACATTCATTTATATTATGAGCTAGGGATTTCAATTACAACGAATCTGGAATATATTATAAAATGCAGTCTTAAAATGGTGTCTAAATAACCGTTAATTACCTTTGTACAACGTGAGATTACTAAACGAAAAATAAAGCTCATAGAATAATTAGATAAAGTTAGGCTAAACAACAACAATATTACCCGCCATTTTAAACCAATCAATCACTCGGTATAGTTGCGTGAGAAGTTTTTAAAAATTTTAACAACCCGTCAGATTTAATTATCCCCCAAAACAAAACTTATCAAACTTAATTTACTCTCCAACAACTTCAATTTAGTCTAGAAACTTTTACCATACCTAAAAAATAGTTTACGAGCAAGTGTTGCCAAGCGATATTCAATAACCATACGCGCAACAGACTGAAACGCGTGTAGTTCCGAGTTTGATTCAGTTCCAAAGTGCAAGTGATGCCATTACTAATTACTGGCAGCCCTGAAGCCCGGATAATGTTAAGAAACGAGATAAGAAAGCCAATTTAGTACGCCACTATCAATTAGGTATATAATTGCCTAGGGTATTACTAATAAAAACAAACGATAACCAATCATCTTCAAGAAAAACTTTAAAATTAATCCTTCAGAGTTGAGACTTCAAAGCTTAGGAGAAGGAAAAAAAACAAAGAATGATAGATTGAACCTTTGCGTTCATAAAAAGGCTTCACAATATAGACATAACCCTTTCTCAAAACGGGCCCCCTTATATCCCCTCCATCCCATTTTTATTGGGCTACGTCCCATTTGTCTAACGAGCTTTCTTTCATCCATGGCTAACATTAAAATCAAGAATAATTTCTTCGTACAGTCTTTTCGAAAAGAGATCTACGGAAAACCCTTTGGAACGACCAGACATCCAGACGAAGAAAGGAAAAAGGAACAAGTCCAATGGAAATAGGTCTTGGAAAAGAATAAAACTAAAATAAGCGCAATGAAATTGGGTACCGGAATTAAGTCTCAAATGAATAGTTGACTCTGCATCGACGGCTAATTAAGCCAACGACTGCGGTTATGGAAAAGAGAGAGACCTTTTATTAGGCCAGCAATGGAGCGGAGGAAAGGCCGCCTTCGGGAGATAAAGAAAAAGCTAAGATCTTAGCGAAATGAATCGGGTTTCTAACAGACAAGAAAAATCCATTGAAAATTAAACTGTTCACCTTACTCTGTTTAGTATAGGGTTAGTCCCCCTATTATCGGACACATTTTAAAAAATTATGGTTAAATGTAAGGAAATCACAGAAAACCTTTGAAAAGTTTATGAAATATATATTTTGAACGTTTCTGCACCTAATGGTATAGAAATAATTCCAAAAGAACGATCTAATATTGTCCCAATCATGGATTTTATTCGGCAAGTATCGTACCCTATTATCGGCTATTTGGATGTTGATTCGGACACCCATGTTCCATTTATCGGACGCCTATACATCCAACTCGGACACTGGGATCTCAGAATCGGACAGTGGGTCTTTGTAGCCCGGACACTGGGATCTCAGAATCGGACAGTGGGTCTTCGTTATCGGACACTGGGATCTCAGAATCGGACAGTGGGTCTTCGTTATCGGACACTGGGATCCCAGAATCGGACAGTGGGTCTTCGTTATCGGACATTGGGATCTTTGTATCGGACAATGGTTCCTCAATTGGGACACCAATTTTTTTAACAATAAAAGACCCGTGAAAATTGTTACTTCTCTGACACTTCTGGACCCATTCTGAACATCACTAACCGCTTTAAGCATTAAATATTTACAATCCCTCTCTTATTGTAAGCCTACGTTAAATATTTGTCCTTAAAACGTGTTTGAAAGCTGTCCGATAATAGGTTTTCTCCATTAGATACGATTCGCGTTTTATTTTCATGTAAAGAAACCTAGAACTAACTGTTAAAGTAGCAATTTATAGAAAAAGATTCGGGCTTTATAGCCATACACATAACTTATAATTGGCTTCTATTTATATACCTCAAAACACGATTTGAAAATGGGGGGAAGAATTTTTCCGGCCCCTCAATTAGTTTTAATTAATCAAAAAAATTGGATATCTGGTTCGTTCGCGCTTTCCTCCTCTGACATCGCGCCCCTTCTCTGTTTTTACATGCAACATACAGATTTCGACACCCTCTTTAAAACTAGGTAACTTTCAGTGTTCCTTTTTTCCCCGGCAGTTTTATAAACAACTTTTTAAAAATGTGTCCGATAATAGGAGCGTCCGATAATAGGGGGACTAACCCTATACTTCAAAGAGAGTACCATTTAAAATGTACTTCTCAAATGCAATTTAATCAGGTAGGGGGTATTTTTCTCTTTGAAATAAGATAAGATTCGTTAAAATCGGTTAAGATTTCAAAAAGATAAGAAAAACTCTATTCACCCAAAAATCAATTCTTATATTCCCATCTGAGTCGAGTTTAACTGGGAAGCTATAGCTCAATTTAACCAATAAGAAACACCAAAGCAAAAAAAGGGGCGGGGGAAAAATATTTTTCCTTACTCCAAATTTACAACTTTCTGTAAATACCACCTCTCCTTTTACCCTTCACTCCATTACCAAACCAATCGCGAACATTACATTTTATCAATTTACAATATGAATTAATAATAATATGAAAAGCATCAAGGACTTCAAAAGCCCTAGCTATAAGTTAACAAGGATGTTACCGCTATGATTTCATTAACGGAGACTAGGCGAACGTACCTAAATTGGATTCGTGGATCATGGGAAGATGCGAATGAAGGGATTTCGGATAAGGAAGAGGTTGTGTCGCGGAAGAGGCGTTGGAGCGTGAGAAGAAAAAGGAAAAGAAGGAAAAAAAGATGAAGCGACAAAAAAGTGGGTATACTAGCTAGCTAGCTCTAGTGCCTAGCTAGACGTTCCTGGCAACTCTATTTTCCCGCCGTTTCCTCTCGAGTCAAAGTCAATTAGGCCCGTCTTAACAAAAGAAAAAGAGACTTAATCTAATGTACCATTAGTCGCCTACTTTTCTCACGCCCTTCCAAACCTTTCTTTAAAAAAAAAAAAACCAAAACAGGCCCCTGTTCTCCTCTCTTCCCATCCAAGCAGCTACGATACAAATGGCCTATAGAGAGAGAGAGAGATTCTAATTTCCCGCCAATTTTATTTCGCGCGCTTAGTAAAGTGACACGTCCTTTTTTTATTTATTTTCTCTTTAAACTGTATCTAAATACCAATAAAAAAAGAGAGGGGGGGACTTAATTTTTCTACCACCTTTTAATTAACTAGAGAAAGCTCCCAGGAGAAATTAAATTAAATTAAATTAAATTAAACTTTGAATTATTTTTATAATTTAAATTAGTTACTATTTTGAATAGAAGGTACTAAAAATTTTGTTTCATACCTTTAAACCCTTTTAAACGGAAGCTTCCTTAAGAAAACAGTGCACTCACTTCCTTACAGTAAGAAAAAAAAAATCCCAATTACATTCGGGAAGTAACTATAAAAAGACAAGAGAGAGAAATAAAAGAAAAAAAAATTGGTAGAACTCATTACGAGACAAGAGATAGCTCTCTAGTATATACATTGTATCGGAAATAAGCTCGCAAAATCTTATAGCTCTAGACTGGCTAAAGCTTCTAGCGTAGTCATCTCCGAATCGTTTCAAAAATACCAAGGGCAAAAAAATAAGGAAAGGAAAAAAACCATGAGAGAAAAAACTAATTGAATTAGATTCCATATATGGCAAGAGATGAAATAAAAAAAAAGGAAAAAATTTTTTTCAGGAAATATTCGCCCTAAATTGATTTTCCGAGAAAAATCCTTCGCATGAATTATTCAAATGAGAGAGACCGTTTTTCCTATAATTTAGTCAAATTTTTAAAAACCAAACCAAACCATAAAAAATTGGGTCACTAAGTATTTTCCAAGGTTTGAAAATGGTTTAGGCAACGGGACGGGTTAACTGGCCGGGTATAGAAAATTAATCCATTTTGATTGAATATTTGTAAATAGGAATCTTATTCTGATTATTCGCTAGCCTCGTTTGAAAGGCAAAGACGCTAAAAGTTAAGGAACTTTATAGGGTTAAGGAAAGGAAAGGAAAAATCAATGATGGAAAAAAGGAACGAGAGCTAAAGATGAACGCATTAAGAGGACTCGTGTTGACTCGGGAGACGCTCAGAGGCAGAACGTGAGAGGAGATGAGGAAGAAGAAGAAGAAGGGGGAAAAAACCGGAAGTAGGGTGCTGGGAAGTAAGGGAATGTGATGGGATAAACACGAAATGCTTCCACGCTTCACCAGACAGACACAGCGTCAACGTAAACTTGATATAAGACGCTAGGTCCCCCCTAAAGAGGAAAATAGGGGGTGGAAACCGGCATATAGCGACAAAAATCCCTGAGGAAGATATACCAAGCTACTCCGTGCTGTTACTAAAACTTGCATACCGTTTCTTATATCAGAAAAAAAAACCCAACCATAGTTCCTCAATATTTCTCACTATACCCACCCATCACACGCCATAACCCAAATATGAGCTATTCGAAAGAACCATAGAGTTGAAAAAAAGAGAACGACTATTGCTTGCCCCCCCCCCTTTCCAGGATAGCTCAAAATTTCTTCAAGAGCAGTTTGTAAAAAATATATAGATATATAAGAGAACGTTAGGGCAACTCAGTATCGTCATTGTAAACTGGTGGTCTTCAACCATAGACAGGAGTATAGAAACCTCAAAAACGCGAATGGTAGAGAAACAGAAAAAAGAAGAGAATACTGGAAGACAAAAATAAAATAACAGGGTTTTCCAACGAATAAAAGAGCTATAAATGTCCGTTATTTGTTAGTGCTCAGCTCTCGTACTGAAGAAAAACACACACAAAAGTATGAAGAGGAAAATATAAAAGAATGGATCCTTTCATTTCTCTTCTTTCTCATCTTTCCTTCTCTCAGGAGGATGAAGAGGCGAGTCAAGCTAGTCTTAGACCTAAAGGATGTCGTATCCTCCTTCCCTGGCACCCCCCTAACCCCCATAACCCCCTCTATCGTTTCTAGCTTATTCTGGACGACGGCGAAAAGGGGTTTGTATACTCGATGCCGCTTTATTAAATTAAAGACGCGCGGTTTAACTTTGGAGTGCGTGAGAGAATTGATTTTTGACACCAGGCGACCGTTCAATTCAATTCAATCTCTAGTTTTTCCTCCTCATCTCTCCTCTCTCTCTCTCTCTCTCTCTCTCTCTCTCTCTCTCTCTCTCTCTCTCTCTCTCTCTCTCTTTCAAAGATACACACAGACAGACACAATGTCATTGACAGACTTTAGAAGTGCTTGCTAATATTTGTATCACGATCGAAGATAACAGCTAAGCCTTGGACTATATTTTCCAATGAGATATTTTGGTTTGAAAACCGACAAACCAAGTGTGGAAATAAAGAAAAAATAAAAATCGAAATAGGTGACCCTATTCGATACTGTTTACTTTCCCTCGAGTGTTTTTTGGTGTGTTATTTGTATCCGATAAGTTTGTATCATCCGTAATCTCTTATCAAGAAAAACCGGAAGAAAATCCGTCGGTAACACGTGTTGACAGAAATGGATGTAAAATGAAGTAATCACAAGACGTTCCTACACCAACACCAGAAGTAGGATGAGACTAGAAGTAAAGAGCTCTAGCATTGGTAATAGATCCTGGCACTAGCGAACAAATTTGAGGATTTTATACCGCTTCCATCGCGCCTACACTAGAGAGAAAAAAAATTGGTCGAGTTCCAAAAACATTTCCTACCACCTTCCCCTCAACCTAAAGCCGCGGAACACGGACGCGGGTGCTTGAATCTAGTTCGGCCGTCTACCGCCGCGAGCGTCTCACGTTTTGGAGTGAAAAATTCAGAAACTGCTACCAGAGGGCCAACCGTTGGGATGTTATCAAGAATATTCACTTTCGCCAAGTGAAGAATTTGGTTACCTGGATACTTCTAGTCCCTCATTCTACTTCTGCCAACACTAAACTAACTGTAAAATTCCATCCCTTTTTTAAAACGCGGGAAAAACATGCGCAAACCTTTAAGTACGAAAGCCGTTACCGCATTGTAATTTCCCGTGAACACACTTCGGAGTTCGGACTAGGAGAAAATATACCTTCTTGCCATCGCTATCGAAGCCACAATAAAAGAAAAATAAGAAGCGACTGTTAGTAGCTATACGAAGATGGATGAACCAACAAACTCTCGTTGGTAGGTTCGATACTCTCCCCTATCCCTCCCAGCATCCCCGAGTCCTCGCTGACATCGAAAATAAGAGCTCGTATGTTTAAGAGGAACAATATATACCTCTAGGTTGTGTTTTTCTATTCCCCCCTCTCCCCTGTGTCGGTAAACTATAAATAAAAAATAACTATTTTTAAAGCGAGAAAGGAGAGATTTCGTTTCCAACCCCGGAAATTGAAAAGAAAGAAAGAAAACAACCAACGGTTGGGAAAATTCCAGTTTCCAGGTAGAAAGACAAATCAAATCAAATAAAATAAGAGGTAACTTGAACAGAACTAGGCCGTGTTAAAAAAAATTGAGTTCTATATCTTTCCTTGGTGTCGTTTTAACGTTTGTAGAGTTAGGAAGGAAATAGAAAATATTTCTTTAGATTGAGTTGGCGGGAAATAGCCGGAAACTGATTTTACAAGCCGCGGTTCGGTTCGGTTCAATTCAGTTCACAGTGTATGGAAATATATTTTATACAATGCAAAGCCCGCATTGTATTAGTATAATTTCTTTCGCAAAACAATTACAGGGTTCATACAACTTTTGGAAATTTCCCTAAGATTTCCAGGTTTTTCCCCCATATACTTCCCTGAATTTTCCAGGTTTTCCCGAATATGGAGTATTCTATGGAGCAAAAGTTAACGAGGGGGGGGGGGGGGCAAATAGGACTAGTACATGATCAAAGGACATCCCCGTATCTCTAATATAACCAGAGTTATGAGCCTCCAAAGTATAGTGTAATGTTAATCCTATGGAGGGTATGTTCATGAACATTTTGTGTAATTACTCGGCCCCTGTTTGACGCAAATTTCCCTGAATTTTACTAAAAATTGTAAATTTCCCTGAGGTTTTTGTCAACTATTTATTTCCCTGATTTTTCCAGGTTTGTATGAACCCTGAATTAAGAGTGTAAAGTTTCTTAAAATAAGCTACTACAAATTCTGACACTAAATGTCGCAAAGGCTAACAGGCTATTATTATTGAGGAAGCTGCTAGTCTTAAGGTCAGAGCTGGTTCCATCCTATCGGACAATTACTTCCGTCCTATAAATCGAACAGTGGGGGGTGATAGGGTGTAATATAGGATAGGATGTAGGATATCCAAGGCCCGATAACCGGGCAGCAGCGGCGTCGACTTGGACTTCCGGAAGGAAAAAATCACTGTCCCTTCCGTTTTATCCTTTTCCCGGTCGGGGATTGCTAACCCTAAACCTAGAGAGTAAACCCCCCCCCCCTCCTGTCCAATAATCCCATCAGTGACAGAAGACACCAGACGGGATTGGGCCCACGCTTAAAAATACGTCACGGGTTATCCGGGAAGCTTTATCGCCGCACGTACGACTTTTTGTCCATAACAGATTGCTTGCCCGCTTTCTTATATAAGGAATACGTTAGGCCTAAGCCTTATCCTACTTAAACCCTTATTCACATCCCTAATCGTTCGCGGTAGTACACAATTAAATAGACAACAAAATCCCCTAAAGGTGTCCAAAAAACCCGAATTATTTTTTTTTTACCTTGGGTTGACTTCTTGAATGTGACAAAAATACCAGAGGAAAAATAAAAATCCATGTACTTACCTAAAAAGGAAAAAATAAAGAAAAACTCGTTAGTGTCATGAACATTAATTATTCACATTTCTTTGATGTTAAGCCAAGCGTGCGCTTGTTAAGGGGTGGAATAAATTAGGTGACTTTATACCCGGGTATATAAAAGAGGAATAAATTTAAAACCAAAAAAATGTTAGGCCTAACAACGAGGGGGGAAACATCATTAATATAACCTAAGCCTTGGTCGCTTGAGATTTTGCACGTTTCATGTCATACGAGTATAATATTTAAATCAAATAACCCCCCCTTATCAAAACTAAACTACGGAATATATTAATACTGTATAATAATGAAATATTAATTATTATTATTATTTAAACAAACTTACAACGAAAGTTAGAAGAAGGAAAATTAAGTTGACGAACCGCTTTTAATATTACGCCCGGGCAAGTCTATCGGAATAAAGATCAATGCGGTTGATACACTTGTCCCTTCTTTCGCGAATGACTCACTTAGAATTTTCCAAGACAAGCGTAAGGGGGAGTACATCTCATCTACTTCCCCCCCCCCTAGCGCGCCTCTGTTTTAACAATTAGGGTGAAATTGGAACTGACCTTGAACCTAAACTCTCGTTTTAATACGAGCCTGAGTTTTTGTAGCAACATAAATCATGTTAAGACAAGATTTTGAAGATTGTTAATTTAGGTCTATTCTTTTTGTAACCTTTATTATACTTCTACGATGTTTTTCTGCCTTGTATTTAATAATTTTCCAACAACCTCTTGTCCCAAAACACGTAAACACGAGTTTTCATCAAGTAAATCTTCAATTATCCCAATGCAGTGTTACAATAATTAACTTACAAACATCTACACAAAATTAATGGCCAGTAAACCCGGTTCGATAACTATACCGCATTTTCCTGGGATGCAGGCCCTATAGCACTCGTCAAATTCCTCTCAAACACACAACAACACTGGGCGATCGTTTGCATTTACAACGCAGTTATTATTTGGAAGGGTCGACTACACAACATCTAAACTATAAGCAACAGTACACAGTGAACATTACAGAAATGATTCAATGAATGTCAAACAAACTTGGACGGTGTTAAGCGCGCCACAGGAATGTATAACAAACAGGCTTAACTTGAAACTCGGATTATTGCATCAATTTTCAAAATCTGCTTTCAATATATTAATCAGAGATGTGTCTGTCCTACATGACAATGCGTATCCCCTTTACTGAGAAAAAACATACCCCAGTAAATCGAAATGGAAGTTATCAATAGATATGGCTATAATATTTTTGATCTAAATGCTACCAGGGTTCTTACAACTTTTGGTCAAACATATTTCCCTGAAATTACCAGGTTAATTCCCTAAAATATTTTCAGGTACAAGGGCACACGCTTAACTTCGGTTTGATTTACTTCTGATGCATATTGAATGAACACAATACATGGAAAGGGAATCTTACAGAAAATATTGCAAATATATCTGGAAACAGATATCGACGTTTCTCGCTTCTCTCATAGCGTCTAAATAAGGCCATTATAATTAGGGAGGACCCTATATAGCATAGGGTTTTCGAACGCAATCTTAGGCGTTTACAATCATCGCCAATGAAGTCTCTGTTAGAATATAAAGGGGTGGGAGAGGGGGTCCTAACAACACAACACAACAACACACCGCACGGAAACAGACAGGCACTTACTAACACTCGGTCAGCAGTTGCCTCGGAAATATACCAAACATATTATAAGCGGCCGCGTATTTAAATGGGATCAGATTTCCTCCGATTAATCTCTATGGAAACTAGGAATCATTTCGTGTCGCCAGTTTTCAGTAAAACGGCGGTAATATTAGGCCTGGTCCTAGCTGGTCAAACGCAAACCTCGGGCATGCACGCCTTATTGGTCAATTTGACTTTGCTGTATTCTCCGCGTGGAATAAGGGATCTTTCACCCGCCCTCTTTCAACCCAAATAACAATGGGCGATTAAAGGAAACGGGGTTAGAGAGAGAGAGAGGGAGAGAGAGAGAGAGAGAGCTAGAGAAGCCAACAGAATGATCTTGCAGTCCGAATTATTAGGTCGTAATTTAGTGGAAACGATTGGACCCTAGCGTCGATCTCTCGACCTATATCTCTCTCTATTGTAGAAGTTTCTCTTGCTAGCTAGCTCCTTCCCTAGCATTTCGCTTTAGGGATGTAATTTCCCCATTCTCCTATACCTCCTTTAGTATCGTTTTCCCCTCAAACAGCTGCGCTGGACTGTTTTCTACAAAATACCGCCAGGCTATTACCGACAGTAGTTTTCCATCCACCCTCTTCCATCCCTATAGCGTGCTCTTGGTCCTCCGCGTGTAGCGTAAAGCTACCTAAAGATTCAGTATGGATTTAAGAGTAAAGGGATCAAGGAAGGAATGAAGCGGAAATTGCGAAATTAGAATCAACCGATTTTAAAATTGATTAGACTAGTTAGCTTCGTTTTTAGTTTTTCTTGCATTTTCACTTTTAATATATTATGGAAAAAATGTCCGTTCAATTAATGCCAATTCAATACATTTCTTAACCTAAAAAAGAGGACTGCATGAAAGGGCGTTCAAAACTTAATTCAAAATGACCTTTGATCCCAATGTTTTGCTGTGGAAAACTTCTAACGGTTCCAATTTCGGGGAAGTCGAGAAGAAACACCAGAAAGTAAAGCGGATTTTCTCATCTTATTAGATATATTTAGCGAAAAGCGAGGCTAAAATCCCAGGTCACGGTACAGGTATACCTGGATATCTTGAGCTTCTCTCTTTCTCTCTCAACTTATAAGAGAGCAAAATTAATTAATAAAGCGAAAACTTGCTGCTATGTGAAGTAAATTGAGCGGAGAAGATATATATAGAATTTTCAAAGGTCAGTGAATGAGGCTCCTTAAGATTGTGATAAGTCTTCCTTAGCTTATATAGTTAAAAGGACTCCAAGGAGACTTCAAAAGTTTACAAAACCAAATGATATACAAGGATTTTCTTATTAAATTAACATTTTAGCAATCAAAGATAAATTGAAAAGTCAAGGGACGCGTGGTACTTATGTTCAATTTGAATTAAATTCGGTTTGTGTTCACCTTTCCCTAAAAAATGGGCTTTGAAAAATTAGATTTAAAAAAATGGCTTTAAAAATTAGATTTAAAACAAAATGCTTTAAAAAATTTAATATGAAAAACAATTTGGATTTGAAAAACAATTCAATTTCATAAAAAAAAAAAAATTCAATTTAAAAAAAATAATCAATTTCAAAAAAAAATTCTATTTCAAAAGAAAAAATTTAATTTCAAAACAAAATTTAATTTAATAAAAAAATAATTAAAAAAATTTAAAAATCAACTCGGATTTAAATAAAATTACTTCAAGGAGATTTGAAAAAAATTTAAAAAAATTTAAAAATAGCGGCCATTTTGAAATTCAATCGAGATCCGGGCCCTATAGAATGCTAATTACCGACCTATCTTCGCCGAGAACGAATATAACATCTTCGGCGGCTATTATCTTGATTCTCCGTACACCGTCACCCACCATTATGCCCCGAGTCGAGCACGCTTTAAGCCCAACTCCCCCTCGTTAAACCAAATTAGGTATATACTAATCAAATAGAAACTTACAGTAAATATTTCATCCCAAAATGATTTGAATCCCCGGCTCCTTGATCTTGGCACAGTTTTGATCACAAGATTAAGACACTTCGGCCTAATTTTAAATATTTAAATCCGACTTTAAATTAACAAATAACTCATCGACATAAGCGATTAGCTCGCGTCAATCAAAACTAAAAAATGGCTGCCGGTCGGAGGGTTTGGAGAAGAAGGGGGGGACCATAGAGGAGGGGGAGGGAAGAAAGTTGCGTATTTTGAACTCTGAGGGATGGCGCTAAGCCTATTTTGGCGGGCTTTTTAAAAGGCGTAAAGGTTGAATTCAAAAACGTTTTGAATTAAAGCGTTGAGACTTACAATTTACCCAACACAGAGATTAATTATAATTGTAATACATTATATTACAGGATATTTTAGGACGTTTCGGGAAATTATAAATGATAATATAGGACAGGTTCAAAAATATAGGATTTTATAGGAATTATAGGACCGCTGGGCTCCCTGAAGTAGGGTGACATTCTCTTTAACCAACCATATAGTTACTCCTTTCCAAACATCTCATTTTTGATCAAATGTAACACTATCATTATGTCAGGCCGCAGTAACAAGCGCTACGAATAAAATTTCCGTTGTAACATTGGACGTTGATCGAATAATTAATTTCCGGAGTTGAATTAATTAGTAACGGGATTCCTTACTCTCTCTTTCTCTCTCTCTCTCAATATATATATCACACAAATACAGCTCTGCTTTCGCTATTTTTGGTGATATAATTATGAAGGGTCATAAATAACCGGAAATTCCAGAACAGCCAGTACCCTCGCCCGTGCAGCTTCCCCGTTCGTGTTTGTAGCCTACGTGAACGCGGAATTAATGTAATCCCACCACCAATGACCTCGGGGGTAATTTTGGGGTCCGGGGAAAAGCTGTAGAAATCTCTACTCGGGGGATTCTATCTCTCGTTTTCAAAAATTATTCAACCACAAATAACAATAACTAAAAGGCGGTATTTTTAAAACGACTGCCTAACGTGTGTTGTTCCTGGACCGCTCTAGATTATTTTAAATGACTATAATGAAGCGGTTGTGTCGTATTTCCCCGGCAGAGTTTTAATGGGATTAGTCCAAAAATAGGCCAAAAAGATGCAGCTTCAATAACATTTTTACACAAGAGTGGCTGAGGCTTAGTCACAAATGATGAGTTACTACTATTTACTGCCAAGGCTTATCTGTTCAAATCTTAATTTTCACAATAATAATAATAACAAATAAGTTTTAAATTACTTAGGCATTTGAAAATCAGAATAATTACTTACTGAAGAAAAGGTATATTTCAAAACATTTAAACTCTTAAATCTTGGAGGAGAAAGGCGAGAAGGAGTAGTAATGTGCATGGACCATGATGAAAATGAAAGTCTCACAAAGTATGGAGATTTCTACTCCAACTCACCTAAGCTTTAATAAAGATCATATTTCAGAGTGTAGTTAAAAGGCTTAACAAGCGTCAGAGACTCCAAGCATTCATATTCAAATTGGTCTCACTCCTCTATATATACAGAGCCGGGCTTCGTTAGCAAAATTCTCTCTCTCCCGCTTCTTCTTCTGTTTAAGGTTATTTAGGGCTATAAACCTTACACAAAAGAGGATGGGGTTAAAAAAAAATCTCGTGCCAATGAAAAGGGTAGAAAGCTGGTCCTTAAGTGATCCTGGGGTCCTTTTAAGAGGTAATAATCCCCGATGAATGCATATATATTTTTTTCTTAACTGCTTTGTGATGTACAATATAAACGGTTAAAATTCCCCATACCGTAATTAAAACAGGCCTGTCTTTATTCGTGCCGCTTAGAACACAAATGATCTCTATTATAAAGGTAAATAAGAGACACCGAAATTAGCCAAGGCTTAAAGTAGAATTAAAGTTACGTATCCGCTTCAGAGACTAGCGAGATAAGGTATACAGTAACAAAATTTCAAGAAAGAGAAAATGTAGGCTACATTTTAGAATTTTGGATGAGCCAAGAGGTGTATAACTATTTCAAAAGTTTTAACTTTCAGACTATAGAGGTTTTATGCGGCTTACACATTGAAATATTCAGAGAAGTATTCGACCTCTCGGATCTAGCTTTAAATCATTCGGCAGAATGAACGAATTCCGTGCGCGTACTTAAAGAGGGAGAAATCTTTGATATATAATGCAAAGTAGAAAGAGGGGGAACTTTTGAAAAGAAGGCGTCTCCTAGCTCCTTAATATTGGAGTCTCTTAGGCGAGCGCGTTCACTTTTCTTATCTGCGCCGGACACTGGTAGCATTTTACACGCTCGAAAAGGCGCGAAAGGACCCGAGGTGCCTCTTAAAACCAGTAATACGACAATGACTTAAAATCACACCTCCCTAGACACGATTGAACCGAAGCAAAAACCATTTTTCAAATTTTTGAATTTGGTGCTGGGCGCTGCTTGTTTTCAAATCGCATCGCGTTGATGGCCAAAAGTAAAAACCAAGGCCTAAGATTTTAGTATGAAAAATCATACGTTATTCTTTAACATATTTATTTAAATAAATTTTTTTGTTATTGTTGAGAGGTAAGCTAGAAAAGGGATTTGAATATATATATTTATTTACAATTTTATCTTTCATATCCTTCGATATAAATGCGAATCGTACAAACGCAAAATCGTATAATAAATTTAAAACATATGAAATGGAAGGTATAAACGTATATATTTCAAACTCCCATTGGGATCTTAAACGTAAAAATAAATAGTGAATGGAGGTGCACTTAAAGTGTAGGGAAAAACAGAACAAGAACGTATAGTAATCTTCGAATAAAATCCGTAAGAAAGACTGGTTTATTTTATTTTTCTCGCCAAACAAACGAAGAAGAAGGTAGAGTTACCACTCCACCTTTGTGCCACATCCGTTCCCGAAGTAAAGTCAATATTTAGTCGAATAAGATCCCTTTTTACTAGGCCTATATTAAACAAGGCAAGGAGCTTGAACTGATACAATTTATTGCTACACACCGACAAAGAACATTTTGCAAATAGTCTGAAATTATTATAGTTAAGAGAGGGGTACTTTAGTGCGTAAATGTTTTATATCGATTTAGGGGTAATTTTAATTTCAATTAAAATTGAGAACAAAGCCTACATTTTCGACTCGAAATCACTCCCCTTAATTTCTGATAAGACCTTTTAGTATATCCATTAATATTGTATTCACGTTACGTATTAATCCGCCAATACATAAAATAATAATAATAAAAAAACAGCTCAAAGTGGACCTCGCGGGAAAGCAACCTTTCAGGCGTTTGACTTCCCATGTATTTTCTACGAGCCCCTGTAGAACTGTTTACCACGCAGTACACTAAAAATTTATTTTTACATTACTGACTCGTTTACATCAAATATGGACGTTAGAGAGTTGGGAAAACCCTTTTAAAATTTTAAAAAAAGAAGCGGAGAGCTCTAAAAAAAGGGGTTACATTACTTCTTCCTAAAGAAAACTTCAGGCCTAAACTCTCGAAAGACGTTAGGTTTAGAGTTATATGAGAAGAGAGAGAGAGAGAGAGAGAGAGAGAGAGAGAGAGAGAGAGAGAGAGAGAGAGAAAGAGAAAGAGAGAGAGAGAGGAAGGATTTGAAGTAGGGCTCCTTACACATTTTTATTTTCAATTTGGGATCTAGATCCTTCCTCTACGGATGTTTCTTTTTAAATCCTTGACTGTGTTTAGAGGAGAAAGAAGAGAGTGTATAGTAAAGGTTCTTTAGCTCCGTATGCTATACAATATAATATAAAAGTATACATATATATCTACTTTTTGGGATTTTAAGTTTTAGATCCAGAAGTTCGCGCCAATGGAAAGGGATAAAGAGATTGAAACTTTTTCCTCATCTCTTTACACTTGGAATACTCTTCAGTATAGTCCCCCCAAAAAAAAAAGAGAGAGAGAGAGAGAGAGAGAGAGAGAGAGAGAGAGAGAGAGAGAGAGAGAGAGAGAGAGAGAGAGAACCCGAATAGAGGACTTAAACTCCGATTGCTTTTCCAGAAAAACGCGCCAAATAATTTCTAAGCTACTGACGGTAGTAAGTTAAGCGGAATGATTGTTTCCAAAGTCCAACTGTAAACTTAAACCAGTTGGATTTAAAAAAAATGAAGAAAATAAGGGAGTTTAGCTTTAGAAAACTTTTTTCTATAGATATGAGGATTCAAACCGTTTGTCCTCCAGGTAGCGTGACCTTCTGGTGTAAATGGTATCAATCCTCCATGTGTTTCTGAAAGGTCAGTCAAAAATTAAGGGGAATGTTCTTTAGGCGAATGTAACTTCTATGACGTTTTACCCATAAGGGAAACCGTTTTCAAGTTAAGATTGGATGGTGTATTTTACGGACGACCCCTTAAATTTAACTAAGAAACTGAACATACAGTGATTTCTAGTTTAATGAAGGGGTAATATTTCGACCGCGGACGCGTGTGCCTTGATTTTAAATTAGTCTTAAAAGTCATTAATTGAAAAGTTCTAACTTCTAAAGCTTAAGACTCCCATCACACAAATTAAATGGGGACCAATATTGAAATTCTTATAAATAAATTAACAGAATTCACGCTCGTCTGGGAATTTAAATTAATGCCATTAAGCTAAGTGTTCTCCGTTCCGTACCCCCAAAACAACTTCAAATAGTCAGACTAGAATATCTAATTTAATAATATACAATTTTGCAGCATTAGCGGAAAAGGAAACGAGACTCGGCGTATTTCAAGAAATTTAAAAAAATATGTATCATTTTAAAGACGCCTAGACCCATAATTAAAATAATATTATGAATTTTTGGGCCGAAAAACTTGCATAACCCGATGATGACTGGAAAATGAGGAGATGCTTTCATATTTCTAATTAGCGTTAAGTCATAGTTAAAAAAGAGACTCTTAATTTTTAAATTTTAGAAATCTTAGACTCACGATTAGGATTTCAAATAAAAATTAAGCCAAATCGTCAATCAAATTTTTAGCTTACGCTTTATACTCCAGTTTTTGTGAATTTCTTTTTTCTTTTTTCATTTAATTAGTGAAATTGTACTAAAAATTAAAGTTTTAAAGCGAAAGCTTGATTGAAAACGGGCCTTTAAGAGTCACGAAGGGTAGGTATAGGACAAGAACAACTCTCGCAGCTAGGAGAACACGAAGATTGACGACTGCAATCCGTGCCCTTACTTTGCACCATCAATTTTGGCACCCTATTCTTTTTTTCTTCCCCTTTATATTCTTCTCCTTCATCTTCCATCTTTTCCTCGAGCGTGTTTCTGCCTATAGTTTTCGCGCGCGCGCTTTTTCCCTCTCTCGTCTCTTCCGCGCCTTTTTTTTCTATTTTCCACAGTCAGTATATGGCGCGAAATATTTCGCGCGCTGTTACGTATATCCGGTATGTGGATTATACGCCATCGCGAGGGATCATTTCCCCTTCCCTCAACTCCTATGTTCCCGGTAGAAGGAAACGGTAGACGCATTTTTCGACCGGATGCCATTCTTAGCTAGACGAAGCTTTCTTTTTTTTATTATATATGGAAGGGAATATTTAGATGGACATGAGAGAGAGAGGGGAGTAAATAATGAATATGAGAAATTGTCGCAAATTTTACAACCCCCCCCCCCTAAAAACAGAAAAGATTTTGATATATTAGCTTGTGTATGTGTTCACTTTTGAAATTTTAAGGTGGGGAGTTCTAGAATGCGAGAGTTGTAAAGCCTAAAATATAGACTATTGCATTAATTTAAGAAGAGAAGCAAACACCTTAGGGGTTATTTCCCTAGCGCCTAGAAGCACCGAGTTGGCTAGCCTCCCTCCGAGTGTAGTGAACTCGGGTGAACTAAGTCTGGCGTTGCCAATTTGTTGGCGCCAAGGAACTAACCCAAGATGGCGCCCTCCCGCCTGTATATTGGTTTACCTGTGAGTAATTAATGAAATAATCTATTAAAGGTAGTGGATAGAGCTAAGCCTCGTTCCCAGCCCATTTAATTAGACAAAAACATTCGCACCTGTTTCGAAACTTCAGCTTAAAAATCAAAGGAAACTTCAAAAGGAAATAAATTGGGGAAAACATTCAGGAAAAACGGAGAAGTTTGACACTTCTTTGGAATAACCCTGGATTTTATCCTTACAACAAAGTGAAATGAGATTTGAAGAAATATACATATATACGTAAGTAAACTGCTTTTCCCCAATTTTCTTACATCTCTATCTATAAAGAAAAATATCCTTATAAAACAAACGAAATTGAATATCTTTTCCCATAAGGTAAAGTAATAAATTGCGATTCCCTTTAAAAAGTAACTTCATCTTCAAGACAAGAGAAGAGATCTAAAATCTTTTCAAGGAGAGAAAGAGAAAGAGAAAAAGGTAAGTCGGGATAAAAGATAAGATGATCGCTTTTTTATTGAAAAGTCCTATAGAAACGAGATTACTCGCACGCCCCCGATTTAAATTATAGGGAATAAAACGTGATTGAGAAAGAATATATTGCATCTTATCTTGAGAAGAATTATTAATTTTGGACTTATAAAATGCAATTAAAAATAAAGATACCACCGGAAATGTTGATGAAAATATTTACCGTCCGTTTATACTTGGACTGGTAAAGGAGCCTAATTTTTAATTAATGAAACGAATAAATTTGAATGAATTTCAAGTAAATTAGGAAGCAAAGGCTTAACAAGATCAAATCAAACCGCTTAATTTAACGTGTTTAATTGGGCAAAAGGGAAACGAATAATCGATTTACCATCCCAATACTGCAAACATCCATTCTATACCGGTATCTGTAAAGCCAAGTCATCCAAAAAAAAGACTTCTTTCACAAAATACCTCCTCTCTTCCCAAACCCAAGTCCATATCGGAAACAGTGAAGAAAAAAAAGGGTTCCACTAATAAATTGATTTAAGATTAAAAGGGGTGGGGTGAAACTCGCGAAAGAGATAGCAACGTATATATATCCAAGGAAGCTGCTGTCTTTAATCTTCAATACTCCACAAGTAGGTAGGTATAAGGGGTTCTGGAGCTATTGCCCTTTATACCTTTCCCTACCCTGAAATCTTAAAGGAGTCGCTGGGTGATAAAAATGTTGTCGACGTGAACCATTGAGCGACAAAGACAGCTAGCTACCTTATATATATATATATATATATATCACCAAAACATATAGGAAAAAAATATATATTTTTCTAAGGGATGAAATAAAAAAGTTTTATATATATATGGGGCGGTTGCCCTAGTTACTTTTGATAGCTAGACAAGGAAGCTTTAAAATGAAGGGAACTTTTAAGGGCCTTGGCGGGGTTCAAAGGTGAATAGAGAAGCCAGACGAGGTTAATCCCCGCGCGCGCGTGCTGTGCCCATCTTTTGAAAGGGGCAGGGAATAAACGTGACGCGATTTAAAGGTCACGTGACAGGGATTCCGAAAGGCTGAGGACTAGAGAAAAGAGAAGGGATTGTCAGAGGAGAGGAGAGGATGCGGAGACTGAGCTTGAGAGAGTAAGAAAAAAAAAACATTTCCTTTTCTCATTCATTTTAGTTTCCAGGTTCTATAAATGGATTTCTAAACTCTTTTCCCAAAAAGTTTTAATTGAATTCTTTTAAGGCTTCGAGAGAAGTTCGCAAACTATATATGTATAAAGTTGAAAAGGAAAATGAAGCTTTTTTTAAAAAAAAAATTGAAATTGGAAGGAATAAGTTGAACGTTCTGAACCCTCAGGGTCAAACAATTCATCCCATGATAACACAATACAATCCAATAAGAAATGTTATCATATCATCATAACAAAAACATAACGAGAGACAAAACGGGAAATACATAAAACCTAGCTAGCTAGCCTATAACCCAAAACAATGTATCACAACAATAACAAAGTGAATAGGGCGAGAATCAAGAGTTATAGGCGGCGAAACAAAGCCATCCGAAACTTAAAAAGAATGAACCTTCATTGCAACATTTCCTAGAATAATAACAAATAAAAAAACATCGCAAAGACAAAAGAGGATAGGGATGAGAAAAGATGATGGCGAAAGGAGAAAGGAAAGAAGTAGACAGACCGGATGATATCGCGGATGCTGTTCGACATCCTCTTCCGATGAGGCGAAGAAAAGAGAAGATGGAAGAAAATAGATCATCCGCTCGTGCAGAGTGGGAGTCCCTTCTCCGAAGCCAATAAAAACGCTGAACGAAACCCGAGGCAATTAAGCCTAAAAAAACCCCAACCGCGAAAGCCAAATTCCCAGCCTAGTCTCGATCCTCCTTTTCAATTCCTCAGGCATTCCCATTCGACAAACGTTAACAAATAATATATACAAAGAGCGGGAGACAAAGATGGAGCAGAGAGAAGAGAGAGAGAGAGAGAGAGAGAGAGAGAGAGAGAGAGAGAGAGAGAGAGAGAGAGAGAGAGAGAGAGAGAGAGAGAGGTCTATACTCTATCTCGAAATCGATAGATAGGAATCGAGAAAAGAATAAGCTACGAAGTAAAAGAAAAAACCCAAAATATATAAGAAAAAACCCTAGTGGGTTACCCTTAGCTATAGCTAACTCAAATAAACGAAAGGGGGTTTTTTTTTTTAAACTGCAACATAATATTTAGGTTCTGGGATTTTGTTCTGTGACTGGAAGAATTTTGGGCTAGAAGATGGACCTCAAGACCTGACCTAACCAAGCCTAACACACTAAGAATTACTCTTGTGGGGGCTAACTTAAAAAAAAAAGGCTGAATCAATGAAATTTGAACTAAAGTGGCCTAATCACAAACCAAATTCTTCAAGACTTATTTCCCACCATAGGAGTTCGAAGTCATAGTCATCCATCCCACCTTGTTTCGTCAGTCCCTTCTTCCCATGGTTCACGATTTTCTCGTCAAGTTTTTGGGCGGAGTAAAGAAGAGTTTATGAATAATGCAGAGCAGTTCTCGCCGCGATCTTTGGAATATTTTATTCGCTTTTATTCCTTACGTATATTTCCAGGCTAGAGACTGAATAAGCGGTGGGGGTATAGTCCAGGCAGGGCTGGGTTTGGACGAACAACGGTGTGTTCTCCGACGCGTACAGACAATTTTTTTCCTCTCTCATTCTCTAGATGCCCAACGACTCGCTTTTTTTTATACCATGGATGGCAGATTTCGATAGATGGTAGAAGTAGGTACACCAACCACCAAAGTCCAGTCTAGGTAAACATAATCCTACTTAGAGGGAGAATGGAGGAGAGCGAGAGAGAATGTCAAGCGGCCATAGAAGGACAGCCTAGAATGATGGAACGACCGGGAGAAATATATACAAGGAAACTGCACCAGTGCCATACCCGCGCCTACGTACGTACGGCCACGGACTCTGATGCCCCAGAGTCTTAAGAAATCTTCCCAAGGAAGATTGAGGCAGATGAAGGGGGAGGGACGTCACGACACTATACAAAGACGGAGGAAGATTCTTCCGGCTCTTCTCCTAATCTTACAGACTTCTTAAGAAAAGGACTGACTACGGTCCCAGATTTAACAAGAAAGGATTTATCAAAACACCATCGCTCCGCGCGCGTCACCGGATTGGTTCCCGCGGCATGGCGCGTAAGCGACTGGACAGATCAGTTTACAATGGGCCTTTTTCGTATAGGGTCGCGCCTGCCTAAGTCAAGAACAGTTTTTGAAACAGGGAAAGCTGGAGGACGACATGACAAAGTATCAAAACTGGTCTGGTCCTTGCTCGATCGAAGTCAGTATCGACTTTGCGTTACGTACCCCCCTGCACCAAGGCTTTACAATTTGGTTATGGAGTATTTCTACTTGCTAGCTTGTAGCTATGGTTTTCGGTAGATTCGGCCCATTCCTGATAACAAAACAGTCTTGAGTTTCTACAGAATTCCTCTGTTCGAAAATGTTCCAAAAAAAGAGAAAAGGTTTCGAATTTCGAAAACAGTGGTTAAGTGGACGTATTGGAAGTTAGGCGCATTATACAAATGAGAAAACGTTTCTCGAGTTACAAGGATTCAAGATAACGGAATAGGCCCAAGGTCTTCGTTGTATTTGTGGTACTGGACAGCTACACCCAGCTCTGTTATGGGGTAAAATAAGAATATCAGCGACAAGGCCTTCGAGCTGGTATGTTCAGAGATATCCATGGATACTTGGGGAAAAAATACCATTCATTGTATTACTTCCACAAATAAACATAAATGATCACCAATCATCTTCAGACAGGAATAAACAACCTTTGTTTACCATTGGTTCATCCTATTCTTTATACTTCTATTGATATCCCTTATCTTCAATCTAGTAAATAGCTATACATTTACGTAACTTTTATGTTACGAAACTATTTAAGTATACAATCATAATAATTTTTTCTCGAACACAACAAGAGTTAACTTTAAGTTAGGTCTAAAATAAGTTGTTATTTTTAGCCTAGGTTTTCGGATTTTTGGAAAGTATAGAGACAGTTTGCTGTTTTATCAGCCAGCCGTGTTAGTTTTAAGCAGCGTGTGACTTTGAAAGGATTTATCCAAAGTTTTCGGAGGATGGAGAGAGAGAGAGAGGAGAAGAGAAGCTCAAGAGCAAAAGGGGATGCGTGGATCGGGGTTTTGGTCATTGTTTAATTTAAAAGCTAGTGTCGACGTAGCTTGGCGAGCAGCGCTCGATAAATTTGAAAGTAAACAACGAGAAGGTGGAGTTAATTAATTAGGCAAATCCAAAAGGACCTCCACAGCTCCATGGCCGCCGCCATGCGGAACTATATAAGCCTTATTTCCTGCTCTTTAACGAACTATAAACTTTGAAAATTAAGTTTTAAGCTTATAAAGTATACAGCATTGATATTTTACAAACTTCAAAAAGGTTTTGAAACGGGTCTTGGTGCATGAACACTTTTAAAAAGTTCTTGCCGATACAAAAATAGACGATGAAAATACCAACTTGCAACTTAGGTGAGTGACTTCAACTGCGCATTAAGTGCGAACTGAACTTTCTACCAGATTTATTAAAACTTAAACAAATATCCCAAAACCACCACTAATCCTCAAACCATACAAGAAAAGTTCGTTAATGTTTTTGCAGAACTAAACCGCATCCTTTAGCGGCGATAAGAACAAAACTTTTCATTGTCACTGACAGGCCAAGCTCGCTCGTCGCTAGGGACTTTATGGGAGACAAAAGCGGTTCAGAAAAAAATTGTTTCTCTTTCGAAAATTAGTCCAGTCAGTTTGTCAATTTAACGGCCAGAATGTCGCCCCGCGCGTGTATATGGAGACTGTCAAAGCGATAAAAAAAACTCCAAGGGTGACAAGGGTGTAAAAAAGCGTCTGCTAACTGTACACTCGCGCGACGCAGTTACCCGCAAAACGTCAACGTGCTGGAAACAAGTTTATAAGTCTAACAGAAGAAAGTATATTCAAATATAATCTGTACGGTTTCAGCAGTGCCATATGCGCAGGCGCAGAAAGAGTAAAAAGGGCGGTACACTTCATTAGATTAAAAAGAAACAACCTTTCATGTTATTGCAAAAATTCTGAAATAAAAGACGGAGGAAAATCAAACATTTTAGTTGGTTTAGGGAGCTGAATGAAAACCTCCTAGAGTTTGAGTGAGTTTAAAATATTTAAACAAAAATGATTTTGTTAAAAACAAGATTAGGAAACTGTATCACAACCCCCTGATATTAAAAAACAAATTTTAAGTTACATACCGTAGCACTGCACAACTACAAACCGATTTTAAACCTATAAGCAAATCACGACCGTAATATAACGTTTCTACCATAAACGCACTCTAAAACCCCTTAAATCCTGATATTCCCCAAGGTTTAAATTAAAATAAAACTCCCAAATATCGTTTCTCAGTACGAAAGTTAACCCATACATTGCTTTTAACGTTCAACTTTCGTTGAAAA
Organism: Phalangium opilio; assembly: GCF_054372755.1. Lineage (NCBI taxonomy): Eukaryota > Metazoa > Arthropoda > Arachnida > Opiliones > Phalangiidae > Phalangium > Phalangium opilio. Next base: position 711,542 of record NW_028324244.1, read on the forward strand.
GCGCGGGGAGAAAAATCTACGATCAGTTCCAAGTAATAGAAAGGAGTTGTAAATAGATCAATGTTTGTCTTTGGAAACGAAAGAAAAATCACCCAAAAAAAGAAAGAAGTAGCCCCTTACAGTTACAAACATTTCATAGAAATACTTTAGCCTAAGACTTGTAGCAATCTCTCCTGGTCCGAAGAGGGTGGAAGAGGAAAAAAAAACAGTTTTATCTTAAGTTGATTAAAAGGCTTCTTCCATAAGCCACTTTACTAGCATCTCTAACCATCCATCGAATTTGGTCGTAGACGCTATCCCAGGAGGCAAGACGTGCTGTGATGCCCTTTCGCCAATAAAAAAGCGGATAAAACTCCTGGAAAAGGATATAGAAGCTAGTAGTAGCAAGCGGGATTTTAGTGTAGGTATAGAAACCAGAGACAGAGGCGCCAGAGGTTCTAATATCTATTTGATTAAACAGTTTTCGGGGGAATAAAACCATGCGGAAGTCTTTCTCAATCTCACCTCTTCGCCGCGGAATCCAGGTGTGAGAACCCACTAATTAATGGTTCTTCCGCAATTCCCATAGATCTCATCCCACGAACTTGAATAGACAGACCATTTCCATAGAAGGCGTGTGTTAGATTGCGCCTTACTTTAAGCCAGGTAAAAAACGAAAAAATACAGAAAGAAAATAGAAAATGGGGAACAGAATCTGAGGAGGATTTTTTCATTAACAAAATCCCTGATTGCATTCGCTGCGAAACATATACAAGCAGAATAAAAAAAAAGATAATTTGGTAAAAGTTCCCATTGAAGTTAAAAAAATAAGAGAATGAGGTTTTTTTTGGGAATGGAATTTGAAATTTTTCTGGGTTTTTTTTCTATCCCTGGCTTCAATTCTTTTCCTATATAAGTTACACTCTCTTTTTTATGGTAAGCCTTGGCGAGCTAAGTGTAACCTTAAAGCACATCCAAATGGTGATTACCTTAGTTTAGCGGAGGAATGGCTAGTAGGTTACGAATCAAAGGAAGGAAGGTAGGTAGGTAGTAAGGTTAAGGCAAAGGGCCAGCGCATTAAAAAGAATGCCTTATGGATTCGGGAGGCAAAAGCCATTAAACTGGGGTTACCGGGCCCCAAGGGAAAAATGCGTAAAACATTAAGAGCTGTCATTAATGCTGCTCCTACAGTATAAGGGAAAATGGAGGAACCGAGGTTTATTATTATTTCGATTTTTGGGGCAACAAATGGGATTTGCGTAACACTCCTAGATGCAAACATGCAAAATTGCATGAGAGTATATTTTAAGCAAAGTCTCAAAAATGCCCCCCCCCCCGTTATTTACTAAATTAAAAAAAACTATATCTGGCAACACACAAAGTAGGGATTCATTGCCGATTTATTTCAGTCTACAGTCTTAAACCTCGAACGCAATGGCGAAGAACAGAATAGGGTGTTAACCTTTGACCTGTCTAAATAAAACATGGTAGAAGATTAGGAAAGGACGGTCCAATGACCTCGAACTTGAGACATTCCAGACATTTCAGAGAATAATGGTCGAGACTCACTTAGAGACAATTTGGGCCAGCCCTTACCTTCAGATGAATGAACACTCGTTTGCGAAAAGAGAAAGTTAAGCAGGAATACATACATCCACTAGGAATAATTGTGCTATAGCCATTTTCACTCAACGCACGCAGGCGAATTTTGTAGGAAGATCTATAGACCAATCAATATGTATCCAAAATAATTTATCACGCTGTACCTTGCAATGAAATCATACTTAGAAAGACACCATCATAATTATGAGGGGGTGACGGATAGTAAGTTCTCAAGCCACAAAACCAGCATAGAAATTACTAGGGGAACTTAACGATTCCTATTAACTTTATGTATTCCTGGTAAAAAATAAATATCCCATTTGACCCAGTAAAAAAAAAGGCAAAACAAACCAACCCAAAGTACCACCGAACCCAAAAGGTAAATTCGAATACCCCATAATCATTAAGAGTCCATTTGAAGTAAAATGGAAACAACCTTCTAAAGGGCCTCACCACTGCACCACAAGGGGAGAAATGTTAATTCAAATTTGAAACTAAAGTGAATCTGAAAAGCTTTTATCGCTCGCCAGCCGCAACTCCAGTTCTTCCGTCCTTCCCTTTCTTTAGAAGAAAGTTAAATTGAAAACTTTTTCACCCCTGATTTTTTTTTCTTTTCCCGTGCTTTTCTTGCCAACACCTTAGAGCTAAAGTTCCCTAGTTTATTTTAGTTCGTTAAGGCGCTTCATTGGTTCCTAAAATTCGGGGGCTACATCCCCCTTCCCCCAAAGATAAATAGAAGAAAAAAAAGGTAGGGGAAGAAAAAAAGGTTTGCTCCCTTAAGGTAAAGCGAAAAGTCTAGTTTTCTAAGAAAAGCTAAAAAGTGCTTCCCACTGTTTGTGGGAGCTGATCCGCGAACTCGAATTCTAGCTCGCCAAAAAAAAAAAAAAAAAAAAAAAAAAAAACCTATTTGAAAGTCAACAGGGTTTTTCTAGCTGTCCATCTCACCCGGAGTTTGCAATAATTTTAAAAGGAATTCAATCCATAAATCTACGATACTTAGAACATGGGAAAAATGAGACCCCACCACCTTGGCTTAAGTTGAATTCCCATCTTGAAACTAAAAGCGCTAGTCTAGAAATGAGAGAAGCGGATTGATACACTTTGAACGCCTCATAATTTACTCGATACTATTTTCCTTCTATGGAGGTTTTAGTTTCCGTATTCTTCATCGCAGGTTTTAACTTACGAGCAAAATCAAAGTGGTTCGCGAAGTTTAGACCAAGTCGAACCAACTCGAATTGAAAATAGGGGAAAAATATTCCCCCTTCCATCTAAGGACACTTTGAACCACATCGCTGGTCACTAGGACCTTCAATTGATGGAGGTATAAGCTAAGGTTGATTTTACTGCAAAGTGACGAAGGAGTAGAGAGCGAGTCGATTCTTTTCAAAGATGAAAAACCGAAAATGAGTTAAGGGAGGCGGGGATCCAAACAGAAAACTGCGCTAATATTTTTGCTCCCGCGCTTCTTTTTTCTCCATCCTCATCACAATCCCTCTCCATCCATACTTCTCTCTCCCGTTCTCTCACAGCATCAGTACCATTCTAAACACAAAGCTAGCTAGGAAACCCAAAAAGAACCACCACACGCAGCTAGCTGCAGGCTGGTGAGCCCAAATAACCAAAAAGAAAAAGGTGTTGGATGCTCGGATTGCCGAGCTGCTTTCACAATTTTTTTAGCTGGATCTTCTTTTTCAATAGGGCCGGGTCAAATCAGTTATTTCTAATTCGTTTTCTTTTCGTATATATAGATAGATAAGGAAAGCTCTTTGATTTGCTCTATGTATTTCTCTTTTATAACGCTTCAATAACTTTGGGATAAACCTCGGGGAAAAACCCCTTGAGGCTTTTGGGTTTCCTCTTGATTTTTATTTTGATATCAGAAAGTCGGAACTGCAGGCAGCGGAGAAAAATTATCATACAGAAAGCGTTTCGAAGATGACTGGCTTTTCTTGGAGAAAAAAGCAACGGAAGAAAGACTTAATTTACAATTAAATAGCCTAGCTGCTTCTAAGAAGTTACTCCAGAATTATTTGAAGTAATCTAATTACATCAAATACAGACAGAGTTGGGATATTTTGCAACATTCGATAATAGACAATTTGGAAAGTCTTTTCACAAGTGGTAATTCTTTCGCTAGATTCTGTTCCCAAAAGAATTTCATCCAGACTATATCAGCAGGGTTCGTATAAAATTTGGAAAACCGATTTCCCTAACATATCCAGGTTTTTCCCCATATTTTTCCAGGTGCAAGGCGAATTAGCAACTGAAGCAGTGGTTTTTTGGAGTAATAACTACGGGATTGGTTATTTATAACTGGAGCAACACCTTCAGGGAATTTTACTGAAAATTATAAATTTCCCTTAGTTTTTCCCGAATTTTTAGTCAACAACTTATTTCCCTGACACTTCTCCAATTTCACTAGGTTTGTACGAACCCTGTGTATAGAAAAGAATTCCCTCAAGTTTTATAAACGTAACGCCTTGTGCATTATTATTATTTTCTCCGACCCAATCTCTCTTACATTCTTCTATAAGACGTCTCAAAACTTATATAAAAGAAAAGAATTATTTCAAGTCTGACTGTATAAGAATAAAAGAGACGAGCAAGAAAAATGTACTTCCTTTTTAAGTTATTATATTAAAGAAGATTCCGACAGTGGGAGAAGAAAGAGAAAAAGATGAAAATTTTCTCATATAGAGAAAAGTTTCCGTGATAGACTGTTTTAAGAAAAAAGCCTCTCGCATCATCCCGACACTATCAAGCACGTGCGTTATTTTTTAACTGTCAAAGGCGATAAAATGAAGCGCGCGATGGTGACTGAAAAAGTCTATCTCAAAAATGACGAGAAAGGAGGAGGATGGAGAGGGAAGCGGACATCTTCCATAGAAAACGAGAAAGAGAGCTATAGGGTCAAAAAAGAAGAAGAGAAATAACTGTCACAATTGTACATTGCGGCACCATGGAACCCCCAAAAAAGTCTCAATGCACTTTCTTATGAATAAGTAAAGTTAAAAAACGTTAAGCCTAAACGGAACGGTCCGACAGATTTAAAAAGAAAAAAATCTTCCGTCATGCAGAAACACATTTTTCTATTTTTGTTCATTTCTAGCTTGGTATTTTGTCAGTTACATTACAAAGTCAAAGATGCTTTTAATTGTTTAAAAAAAAATAATAATTATTTTCGCTACCACTATCTTCTTGAAGTAAAAGGGTTTCGCCACACTAAGTTCAAACATAGTTCAAAAAGGAGAACTGGCCTAAAACCGTATTATCTTAGCCGCCCTACAGGCAATGTTATACCAGGGATATATTTAATTTTAGAAGTAGGAATGGAGAACGGTTAGTATTTACTTCAGTCCGACTCATAGACCACCCAGTATAGAGCCCCTCCCTCCAACACGTAAAGAAAAGTATAAATTATCTTATTGGCTCACTTAAACTACCTGTTGATGACGTTGCTGATGGGGACGGCGAAAAATACGTAATTTCTTTATACCTCTGTCGCTATGGCTCACCTCTTCTTTCATACCGCCTTCCCGTCCCGGGGAAGGGGGTCCGGGACTTCGACGCGCGCCCAGATTACTCTGTTCTCCATTCCTACTTCCAAAATAAAATCTATCCCTGGTTCAACCCTCTTCGAATCGTTCGGTTTTCAAGCAATAAGCCTAATTCAAACCCTTCAAAATTTTAATTTAAAAATACAGGCGTTTTTAAAAAAGTACTTAATATGAAGAATGACAAACAAGTTTTCCCATTTTTTGTTCGCCTTTAAGTTCCTTTCCACTGGCAAAAATAGTTATAATAAAAAAATGGAGAAAATTTTCGCACCCTTAAATATCGTAAAAATGAAGCGTGGAAAAAGGAATTAAATGAAATTCCAGAAATAGCATAGCTTGAATTTTTCTTTTCCCTGGAAAAGCTTATTGGCAGAAAGAAGGAAAAAAACGGAAACTGATTTCGGAATGAAAAAGTGAAGTAAAAAAAGAGAAAAACATTTACAGGACATAAAATAATGCGCATTGTTTAAAAGAGAGAGGGAGAGCTAGGAGAGCGGAGGAATTTTGGTCAAATTCCATGATGCACCTTCCCTTTCGAGACTAAGTCGATTATTGGCTTAACTCAAGTCGAGCAACGCCATCCTAAGACCTGTATAAAAGGAACGATACAGTGAAGGGGGAATTCTAAAGGTTTCCCTCTCCAGTCTCCGTCCCTGCTTGCTAATTTAAACAAGAACCTTAATTCATACTATACAGGAACGTGATCGGATATAGTTTATAATTTCATCCTAAGATTACTCTATAGACGAAACCATAAACCACGAAACAGAATCTTTACACTACTTATTTGAAACTCAATATAGGCCTACGCCAACGATACTCGCAATTATCATAAGTTCATAAGATATGTTCCATAAGTTTGTCCCTGTCACAGATTCGAGGTAAAGCGACGCCTGGTTACTGGGCGCTGTCAAAGGCTTAGTAATGCAGACTAAATAGGAAGATGGAAGTCCTGCAAAACTAACCAACCGAGTGTAGTACTCAATTCTCACTTGTCGTTCTGCTAGAACTAGTTCGAGCTCTGTCATACTTATGGAACATATCTTGTACATAAAACTTGAGGTTGAAATATAAGTATCGTGGTCCAGGAATTGCAGTATGTCCAATAATCGCTCAACATTTAAGTTGATTAAATGAAGTTAATGTTTTACTTCAAACATAACACTTCTGATAACCAAGAAAACATTGCAAACTTCGAATGACGCGAGTGTTACCAAAAGAGAGACGAGAGAGAGTGATTCCAAAGTGCTGATCCAAGGGCTTCCCCTATTTGGACCAGTAATTCCGCACGCGGCGCCAAATCCAACCGAAGCAGACTTACCAGCACTACTTAGACGCTGCAGAAGGAGTTTTCCCCCTTGAAGCAGTTAAGTCTCTCCGCGTCTTCATTCAATCCACGCTCTCGCGCGCGACCCTGTCTCTTCGATTGCAGTTTTAACCCTAGTTTCATGTTAAATCAGTGATACCCTGAACCGTATAAACTATCCTTACGTCAGGACAAGTCCCTAGTGAGGTTGGTAAACCAGTAGTACACCCCCAATCTGACACAGTTTCAATATCTTTCCCCCGTAGCTAAGTATACATCATTCGGTTAATCTCAGGGACTAAGTACAGCGAAGCGGTACCTACTTCAATATATGCCGCGTAACTTTACACGAATTGCATTCTGGGACGGACATTTAAGACTGTAGGGAAAGGATGTCTGTTAATCCCGCGTAGAATGTCTAGCTAAGGTAACGTAACGTTCATTGCACTAGCGTAGATCACACTAATGTCGTACGCAACTTAGATTGACGTAAGTTTAAGGGCCAGACTTTAAAAAAACAGTTGATAACTAACAAACCCAACGTCTGTTTAACGTAAAAGTGTAATATAACCATGCTAGAGGTTTCAACCTATCATGACCCTAGACTGTTGGTTGTCAAGTCAAGTCAAGGAAAGGTGCTGTCTGGAAGGATGTTGAAAAGAATTTTGGCATAGCGAGAACCAAATATTCCAGACTGAGGATACACCAAGATCAGTAGTCAAACACATACGCTGTAATCTTAAGTAGAGGTAGTCTTGCACGCGTTGCAAACTTAACTTTGAAATGACTGGGCGTCTTGCCTTAACAGGCGGGAACAGACAACGTTAATCTTAGGAAAACTATGTAGCAGAAAGATGTAAGTAGCCCATACTTTCCCGAATGTAACCCAAATTGCAAACGAAAGCGTAAAACTATACGGGACTTACGAGGTTACCGCCCCCTTTTCGGAGAGTTGTTCTGCCAAGGCTACAGAGCGCGTTCGACGACAGGCAATGTCAGCCACTAACTAAAGGCCGCCGACAGGTTATGGCAGCGCCCACAGAAAACCTCTCGTAAATCCCGTATACGCCAAACTGAAACCCCTACGCTACTGAGACGCGAGACTCAAAACAGGCTTAAATGTCAAAAACGTCTAGCTTTTCGGAATCGATTTTTCCCAGCAGACTCGAATCCTTTATACAGCGTCTTAAACATTCCGTCTCTTACTGAAGTTAATCCCATTTTAACAACGCAATACAGCAATATGATACACGAATCAAGGTAAACGTCATGTACATCTTCTCTCTATGAACAGGTAAATATCAACACGTTTAATATTAATATGAAAAGGTTGAGAAGATCAAACGAACTTTAATACAAATTGAAAATTAAGGAAAGATACGGAATGGGCGGGGCTAAAAAGATTTAAAAATTTGAGTGGCATGTATGGGATAAATTTTATTTTTAGCCATATCTGTTAATAAACGAGATCGGAGAGAAAATTTAAAAAGGGAAGGGATGAAGATGAAGATGAGGAGCAAAAAGAGGAGGGAGGAGATTTCTCTTGTAAGGTCTTAATTAAATTTTTTCTTAGAAACGGTTGAGTTTCTTTAAGGACTTATGACATTTACGCCAGAAATTTTGATGTCAAAAAAAAGAAAAAAATTAAGATAAATGAAGAAGCGCTGCACGGATGAAGGAAGAAGAGAAGATGCGGATGAAGAAAATATATTAAATTAGTTTAGAGATAAAAAAGGAATTAGATGAAAGATTTTATTATTATATTCCTAAGCGCTAGCTCAAAACAATTCCGGTCACGTGATAGTTACCCATCCTCAAATAAAAAAATATATATATAAAATTAATTAAGAGTATTTAAATATCTCCAGAGGAACCAAGATCATCAATTAGCGTTCCCATTTCTCTCTGCTCGAAACCAAGATGAGCTAATTCCGAATATCCGAGGATAAATAGGTCTAAAGGAATTCATTCTTATACTATGTAGTAGGAGAATGAGCATAGGACTAATGGATGATGTAGGCCTACTGGAATGGAATTTTGAAAGATAGCCTGAGCTTTACGGAGTAATGCGGAACTATTAGCGAAAGGGGTAGAATGACAAAGACCTTTCAAAGCTGTATATATATATCGACCGAGATGATTAACGCGTCTATTCCGAGAAATAAATATTAATCCATGTCATCGATTGAAATCAATCCATCCTCGAAAGTGAAACATTTATACAGTTTCCGTCGGATTACACGAAAATAAATCATTTTTTCCAGCACCACCACGTTTTCTCTACCCCAGCATGTACCTTTTGGACGCGAAACGTTTTGGGTAAATAAACGTGCTTAGGTGAAAAACTGTCATTTACAGGCGCTAACCAGTCTAAATATTTTGTAAATTTTCGAATAAAAAGGTTTAAATGCAGATAAAACTTTATAATGGTTTAAAGCTTCATAATTTGAAACAGAATTTAATAATATAATCATAGATTCAATTCGATATCGAGGAATTCGACACTGGCTTTACCTACTATTTTCTTTTTTTAAAAGGAAATCGTGATCGAACGGCAAACAGACTTTAAACTATTTATCGATTTGCCAAGGCCTATTTACAAACGTTTCCAACCCAGATACTTATTTGCCCCGAGAATCTCAATATTTAATCCTGTTTATATTAAATTTCTTCCAAACCAGAGAAAAGAGTTGGATAGATTAGGCTTAACTGGGATTTTTCCGGATTTTTCAGTCGGAAAAACGCACACAAAGTCTATTTTTAACTTCAAAGTGAATTTTGGAACTTCGCATTTAGGCTTAAAAGCGACTTAAAACGAATCTTAAAAATACTTAGGTAGTAAAATTTCTAGAAATTATCAAGGAATACATACTTCGAATAGGAATAATTGTTTATTTCTATGCGGGTTTTGTGGGCATACCGGACTTGAGAACTTACAATCCGTCACGCCTATTGAATAATTCTGGCGCCTTTCTAACTGTTGTTTCATTGGTTGGCGAGATTAGGCGCTTTTACAAGGAGCTCAAGGCAGCGAGATAGTTTATTGCTTCAGTAAAATTCGTCATACATAATGATTAGTCTAGCTAGCTCCTCCCACATAATCCGCCCTAGACACGTTGGAAAAAAATGGATGTAGCCCAATATTTCCTAGTAGCTTATGTATTCCTAATATTAATATTACGAAGAAAGAGATGGATGGAACATAAGTTTTAAAACTTTTAAGTCTTTGGCCATAAAAACTCCACCCTTGTACGTTGCAAAAAAATTGTCTGGCAGTTTAAAATATTAATATCAGCCATTTTTTTTGGTGGATCGTGTAATACTAATACCGTATTAAGTTCGTCCAACCGATTAAGCCTCTTAACGAAAAAGGAATTTGAATTGTAACGAGTATAGAATGGCATGAACGCTTCAACTTCTTATTTTTTTTTCCCCCATTCACTTTAGGCCTAGAAGTAGAGTCAGTTCTTAGGAATAAAACCGCTGTCCCCTTTTTCCATCCTCTATCTTCTTTTGTTCATTGTTATGCAAATTTATTAGACAGCTTAGAAAAACGAAGAGACTTGGGAAATAAAAACCACTGTCGAATTGCAAACACATGAAACCTCACGAATTCGAAAAAGTAAAGAGGGGGGGGGTAAAAAGAAAGCTTGGCTGCCAAAGGGGGGGGGGTAGGGAAGAAGAATTAAATTCGACTCATCTTACACGGATATACGAACTTAGGAAGAAGTCAAATCCTCTTACCCAACCCAAACTATGCTAAAGAAGTTCGATTCTCTTTTCTTTCAAGATTTGGAAGTGTTCTTTTACAAGTATATAGTTTTTTCTTTCGACTTTTTAAAACGAAGGAGAAACCGTAAGGTGGTGTATAATTTTTTTCCAATTGTTAGGGCTAATTTATACGTTTAAGAAAAGCGGGTGGGTTCACACCACTTTTGGAAAACCGACTTAATTCTTTGACATTTCCAGGTGCAAGACCACCTAATAACTGCAAGAGTGGTTTTTATTTGAGTTTTTACTGGTGGATGGATATTTTTTTAGTTGAATCAAGCAACCCCATCATAGTAAATATACCCGAATTTCACCAGAGGTTAACGGTAACAGTTAGTATAGGGCGCTGTAGGTTAGCTGTGGCATAGGGGCTAGCCCCCTGCACCCCTCTATGCATTGTAAAGGGACCCACCTGTAAACAAGCCACAGGCTTAGTGTGGAAATCCCTTCATAGAAAAAGCTTGGATTATTATTGTTATTATATAAATTCCCTCGAGTTTTCCCTGAATTTATTGATAACAAACTTGAATTGCCTGACACATCCAGGTTTATACTAACCCTGTAAACCTAATTTATTTATTTTTTATATAAAAAGAGCTTATTATACTACACATAAACTTAATTAGGGTTAGGGTCAATGGCACTTAGCTTTATCTCCCCTTTAAAACAATTCGTATCAGCTATCTTTTCCAAAATAAAAACAAAAATATTTTCAAATGTTTGTAAAATAAAAGGTTGTCCGCAAATTCTCTAGACTCACCAAGAAAAAGAAACCCCAATCCCTCAATTTATCAGAGAAGAAAACACCGAGGTGAAGAAAGAAATAAGAAATGAGGTTAAACTTTGCTCGGACAATCCTAGTGGACCCACCATCAGTTTTTGGGCCCCCAAAAAAATATGGGATAAAAAATGGACGTGACATAGAAAGATTTGGAGAATTTTCTCCTATATAAAAAATTGGTAGTGGTGCCTGGACCGGTCCCTCGCGTTTCTGGACAAGGGACCCCCAATAAAAACACGTGGAAATATAAAAATAAAAAATAATATAAAAATATAGGCGGCTGGTATGAAAAGAACTCGAGAATCAAAACTAAAAAGGAAAGGGGTAAAGAGAAGAAAACTGGGGACCGAGTTTTAGAGATGGTTGAGATTCTCTTTAATAATAACTCATCCGTCTTCGTAAACTCTCCGACGTCCACTTTCTGTCAACTAAAACTTTTCAACTCTTTTTCAACATTGGACCCTGATAAATTGGCTAAATTTCCTAAGGTCTAGAATAACGTCAACCTGCATAAGTTACCTACAGTCCAAAACACACAGGCGTTCATAACCTTAAATTATTTTAGGTATACATAGGCATCAAACAATTAAATCAAATACTGAAACTTAAAATTATCCTAAGGCCACCCAGGAATACATAAAGGGATAATAAGAATCATTGTGCTCTCATATCTTCCATGTTAATTTCTCTGTGGATTTTGAACGTCTTTCTAACTGTTATTTCATTGGTTGGTAGCAACTTGCGGCCAGACGCGGACGCTAAGTGCAAGAGGCAGTGAGATAAAAAATACGCGAGGTAAAATTCGCCATACATAATAGATTAGCCTAGTTTTTCCCACAAAATCCGCCCTAGATACGTTGAGTGAAATGGCTACACAATTATTCCAAGTAGCTGTATGTTTTTTTAGGCCTCGGCTAATACGAATACGAATACATTATTCACAACAAACTAAGCCTATTTTTAAGGCGCGCGATTAGAACCCCAATTTAACGAATGGAAGATTAGAAAATAAGGCCATGTACATTTCGAGCAATTATACAGAATGTATAACGGTTAAAAGCTCAGCGAAACTCCAAGATCCTTGAAACCCGAGGCGTTAAAATAATTGAAGCGTATAAATAGGCGCGAAAAGTCGGGTTGCCAGCTCTCCTCAATTAAAGAATATGACGAATTTTAGCTTAGTACGAAACTATAGCTCCTCGCCTCAAGAAGAAGAAAGAGAAGAAGAGGAGGAGAAAGTCGAGTGAGACCTTCTTCCCCCGAATATATATACCTAATTTTCATCCCCGAGTTTTAATTAAAATAGATTCCCAAGACTCTAAGACGACAAAACAGTAGAAATAGAGATAAAAGGCGCGGGTGGAGGAAGAAGTTACAACAGGGTTCATACAACGTTTGGAAAACAAATTTCCCTGAGATTTCCAGGTTTTTCCCCATATACTTCTCTGAATTTTCATGCAGGTTTTTCCCGTATAGAGTATCCTATGGAGCAAATGTTAACGAAGGAGGAGGTGGGGGGGGGGACAAATTGGACTATAACATAATCAAAGGACATCCCGTAGAACCAGAGTTATGAGCCTCCAAAGTATAGTGTAATGTTAATCCTATGGAGGGTATGTTTATGAACATTTTGCTTAATTACTCGGCCCCTGTTTGACGCAAATTTCCCTGAGGTTTTCGTCAACTATTTATTTCCCTGATTTTTCCAGGTTTTCCAGGTTTGTATGAACCCTGAAGTATATAAGACCTTGCCCAAGACATACACAGACCGGAAACTGGGAGAGAAAAAGGCAATTAGAAGTCGTAAAACCCGCGAAATAAAGGGATTTCCCACAACGCACCGCGAATAATTACAAAGTCGCGAGAATATAGCATGCATTAGGCAATCATTGTGTTGTTTCATTTAATCTAGTTATCGTATAGGAGAACAGCTAGGTCGCGGGAGTGTTTTCTAGAAATTTCCACCTATACCCAAATTCAGATTCATTCATTCATTCTAAAAGAGCTCTTTACATTCTAAAAAGAGATTCATTCGTCGTTTATTAAGTATTGAATTCCCAAAAGAATTTCACATAAAAGAGATTTCATTTAACAAAATGAAACCAAGGCTTAACGACGTGATCTGAATTTTTGGAATAAATGTATTACTTATTGAAAACAATGTCATCTCACAGAAGAAAAAAAATAAATTTAAATATTTATCTAGATTTTTACCAGACGGATATTTTAACTAAATTATTATTCGGTGTTAAAAAAATGTAATTAGCTTTGATGAAATATTATAAACTTACAGTAAGAAACCTAAATTATAAATAAGGGTTTAATATACTGCTTACACAGGGCCTTCGAGCAAAGTTCACCTTCCTTAAATCTTTTATCAGATTTAATAATAAACCAAGATATGCAAAAATTGAAGGTATAATATATTCAAGAAAAGACCGAAAGGAATCGGATTAAATTTGGGCGGATCTTCATCAAAGAATCCCTTACATCGCGATTTAACCAAAGAAAATATTAAAGTTTATCTTTAATCGTTAAAGAGATTCTGAATTTAAAATCCAATTTCCCAATAAAAAGGAAAAAGGTACTCTAAATATTAAAACACATCAAACAGAATTCCCTAAACCCGAAAAACCAAATTTCCCAGAAACTAGAGCACCATGCATGCACGATGCGGTACCGCAATTAAGTTACTACCTATACATGCTCTAGTAAGCGAAGGTATAGTTTTATGCGGGAAAAGTATACAAGCGGCCTTTGCCCTTATCCAATTAACATGCCAAGTAAAAATTTATTCTCTCAAGCTTCCCAAATACATGAAACACCTTTCTCTTGCCTTTTCAACTCTAGGAAAAAAAAATTGCAAATTTTGCATTTCACTATCGAAGTCTCCCTTCCCTTTTCCCTCATCGAAAATTTTCCCCTCTCCTTAGATTTTCCCAGGGAAATATTCGAAATTTTTCAAATATAGAGAAAACCAAAATTTTCCCCCTCATCTTTTAGGAGTTTCTACTATTTCTTTCTAGTAGAGGAATCTGGCGGGAAAGCTCATGGTTGCGCGCCATGCAGGCAACGTGCAACATTCCTCCAACGGAGGAGTTCTCCGCAAAACTGGAGGAGTACAGAGCGGGGCACGCGCTCTAGATGATCCTGAGTGGAATCCACGAGCGACCACGACGGATCGATTTGGCGGGGAAAAGCTACATGGGGAATAAGCTCTCATAGGAGAAAAGCGTAGGATGGAAAATTTCACGTAGCCTACAGATGTAGATAGAAAATTAAAATTGGAGGGAATGAATAACCAACCCCATTTCAAGAGAGGAAGAAGAAGAAAACAAAACCTGACTTAATTCAGTCTACCAAAAAAGCGCAAGAATCTAACTCACATTTCATCTATACATAAAGTATTTAATAAGTCCTCTAAAAGTCTGTATAAATAAAAGGAGAAATTTAAAAAGGTAGACAGAGAGCTACGCTACAGTTTAAAACTTTTAGATTTGAGAGTAAAAGAGAGCTACCCATATTGGGATCAGGAAAGAGAGAGACTGAGGCGATATAGGGAGACGAGAGGGGATGCCCCTAGGGAGGATATAGAGAAGGGGATGCTCTCGAAAAAGAGGATGAAGAGGATCGGTCAACCTGAGGGGAGAACGATAATGCCGCATCGGCATCACGCGGCAGCGGAGGTTGCTTGCCAGTAGGCATACAACCCGGGTAAGATCTATTCTCCATCCCCACTACCATGGATGTCTCCCCATCACCCAACCCGACCAACTTCCGTTCCCAAGAGGACGCCAATATCTTCGGTCGGCTAGAAAACTATCGGAACTATTCATTCCCCTTTCTACCAAGAAGACTATACAGAGACGGAGGGGGGGGGGATAGGTGTCCACCGGCCATCGGTATTCCATCGAGATTTTTACTGTAGAAGCTGGCCTCTTCGGACAAGAGAGGTAGGCTTTTGCCACTCGATAAGAAGAATAGGGCGTTAGGGGGGACAGACAGACAGAAAAGAAGTCTATGAGAAAATGGCCAGAGATTAGCTAACATTGAATCCCCCGGTGTCTATTTTCTTAGTGGTACGTTGGTATACGTCCCTAGAGAACCATTCAAACATCAGCGTTGTTATTATATTTTTCACCGGAGTTTTGTTTTGGTTATGTTCAAACAAAACCCAAGGACAATAAAACATATTGGTAAGAAATATTACCCAATATATAAAAACGAATAGAAAGAAGAAGCATTATGAATAAATAAACAATATATAACAAATACAAACTCTGCAAAGTTGAAATAATAAAATATTCAGATGCCTAGGTCTATATTGGATATATTTATTAGAACCAGAAGTGAGATGAGACCAGAAGTACTGAGCTAACCAAATTCTTCACTAGGCGAAAGTGAATATTCTTGATAACACACCAACGGTTGGCCCTCTGGTGGCAGTTTCAGAATTTCCCCTCCAAAACGTGAGACGCTCGCGGCGGTAGACGGCCGAACTTGATTCCAGCACCCGCGTCCGTGTTCCGTGGCTTTCGGTTGAGGGGAAGGGTGTAGGAAATATTTTTGGAACTCGACCAATTTTTTTTTCTCAGTAGTGTAGGCGCGTGGGAAGCGGCATAAAATCCTCAAATTTGTTCACTAGTGCCAGGATCTACTACCAATGCTAGAGCCCTTCACTTCTAGTCTCGTCTCACTTCTGTTAGAACTAGATGGAGCTTTCTTTTTCATTTTTGGAAGGAAATAGGCAATCCCCCCCCCACTCTCATATCTCCATAACAACCAATCCAATCCTACTTTACTTGACAATCCATTATTCTGCATTATTAACGGATATGCGAGCAACCCCCTTAACTTTAAACCCTTTCCCCATCCCCCATCTCTCATTTACACCAAGAGTCAAAGCCAAGCCAAGACTTAACCTTAGTTTAAATAAGATTTAAAAATCACCAACCAGATATAGGATAGTCACCATGCATGCATGCATGCAATTCCAAATGGAGACGCGAGGCCAATATAAAACGAGGGGAAAGGGTTATCTTTCTCTATCTGTCTCCCTCTCTCCGAGAGATGTCTCTCAGATCCATATTTAAATAAAGAGAGTTCAAGAAGGCGTGTCAAGATGTCAGTCCCTAGGATTAGACAAAAGGTTAAATGGAATGCTGCAGACGACGCACGCACGTACCCAGTCCTAAACTAAAGGAGAGCTATATAGTTCGAGTTAAAAAGATGGGAAGAAATATAGTACGCCCAGAAAATGCCTCAATTAAGAGTCTGGAATAAACTTATCGCGTGGCTCATTGGATTAGCATAATATACGTCGTCGTTCTTTCGCGCCAAAAGCTCCTAAAGAGCTTCGGTACCCGGAAACGTGTAGGAGAGGGGGGGAAATGGCGGGAAGGGAGAGATGAGAATTAGCTGGTAAAGAATGCCATGCAGCTAGTCGAGAGCATCCCATCCCTCCTCCATCTAAACCCCCTAATGTCGAACGAAAGCAAACTCGATTTAAAAACGAAGCGAGAGCTTTTCATAGGAAGAGAGTGTAAGGACTTCGAGAGCAATATAAAGTATATTCGAAAATGGTTGTCATGGCAACCTAACAATAAAAGATTGGGTGCATGGGAATTTTTCCTATGAAGAGAAGAATTTACATGCCCAATTACCGAGTAAAATATGCTACGACACACGGAAATATGTTAAGTTACTGGGCCCCCTTGTAGCATATAGAGAAAAAGAAAGTTCTTTAAGAAACACGTAACGTAAAGTATATACCTTTAAAAATATAACTCAGCTATAGTTTTATTCTCTTTACCACCGCTTTTAGGAATTGACTTTGAAATGAGAAAATATTTTCAACTTGGAACTTGTTGAGGTTCATAAAAAGGCATTATAGGTTCCCAATATTGTAGCATTATCCGCTTGAAAGCGCACTTGATATTCAGAAGTTGTACCGCGAACTGAAGCGCGCCCGCGTGGCAGTGGCTTTTCCCGCACTTTCTTAGACGTGCTCCAGCATCTAAGAAGCCGGGGAATTTGAACACGTGTTTCTAACTGGGGAAATAATATTTAGGGCCATCCTTCTAAATTCGTGTCAATATGAAAATTCAATGTACGAAAAGATTATACACAAGGCGATTGGATAGGGGAGTAATTGAATTCAGAAAATGGGACGAACTTCTGAACCCTCATTCTAAGAGTTCAGTAAAGAAACAAGTCTAAGATAAAGTTTTTCAAATCGCGTTCAAAATACATCATTCCCGCTTTTAGCTCTAGTAGCAACTAACTATGATAAAATGAAGCTTGGGGAATTTTTTTATTTCAGGAACGCTACTAACGAGGAGGCAGAACTGCGGAAATATTGAAGATTAAATTTAAAATATTTCCCCTCAGAAATTTTCTCTTAAAATTTAATTTGAAAACTTGGGCAGAATAAAAAAATGGAATAAAAATTAAATTTTCATTTCATCAAATTTTCAACTACAAAATCCGATTTCACAGCAACTCCTACGAGTCATATCATTTTTTACAACGTCTAAGTTCTCAACCCATTCCAACCAAAAAAAATTTAGAAATCGTGAATTATATAAAACAATTTCACCAAATTCTCTACCACACATGATGTCACAACACATAAAAAATTCCAACGATAAATGATAGGAGAAGATTCGACATAAGGAGTCACTCAGTAAAGGTTACATCACCCAATGAATCATTAAATAAAGTCATTAATTTGAAACATTTAGTGTGTTTATCCATTCTCGCTAAAGCAAGAGAACGAAAAAAAATTAAATAAATAAATAAAGTCAATGGTCAAGCCATGGACCCGCAAAATCCAAATAAAAAATACAGAAGATGAACATCGTTTTCAGTAAATAAATATATTTATCTTTCGTCGACCGAAGACTAGACTAGAAGACTACGTTGGGATCTAGAGTGACTCTTGTTTATAATAAATACACTATCGAAAGGACAAACATTTATAAGAGACCATTTCCAAAAGGTTATAGAGTGTGCCAAAAGCAAATAAAATAAAAAATCCCTGAAGGTTCTATAGCTATAAGATATATAACTTAGCAACGGTTTCGTGGATTTATCGACGTCTTAAAGAATTGATATACATCCGATATCGGTATGGGCATGAAAAGCCCTGGACTGGGGAGTTCTTTGAGAGAGAGAGAGAGAGAAAACTCGAGAAGAAAAAAAACCTACCATACCATTTATATTTTAACAGGGTTAAGATTCAGTATAAAAGACGTATGAAGAAAAGACATAAGTTCTCAAGCCAAACCCACAAAAACCGGCATAGAAATGAACATAGGAGATATAATTCCTAGTAGATGTATGCATTCCTGTACATACTCGTAGCCGAAACCATAAACACTACTACAACTACAGTCATATTGAAAATCATAATAAACAAGAACAAGACCACACGAAAGAGACGCGACTAAAACAGTAGCATATATGGGGAAAGGGTTTATTATACTGTAAGGGGTCCACAAAGGTTGATGGATAAGGTTTTGAAATCACTTTACAGTACTGGGGGGGGGGGGTGATTTTTCCTATGCACAAACAGTCAAACACATCATGGACTCGCGATATAGCCTGGATTTTATCCAATCCCGAAACGATGGGGTAGGATAAGAGGTAAAAAAAGAAGAGAAAATCCCGTTAAAGGTCAATCCTAGATTAAGGGCGGGGTCAAAAAAGAAAGGTAAGAGTCGAAGGCCATGAGCAGCTCGCAATCCCTATAGTGTCCCCTTGGATCCCCGGAAATGGCTTCTAGAAGACCCCCGTAAACCCGCAGTCTGCCTAAAGCTTAATCTTAGAGTCTAAGATGAAAATAGGTAAGAAAAAACTATGGGGTAAGAAGCTTTCCTAAAAATAACCTTTCCTCCGAAACATTAGAGCCAAGAGATGGAGGAAGTCGATCGGAATTTACAAGTCAAGTAGGTAGGGGAAGTAAAAAAACCGGAGAAAGGAAATTTCTTTGGATAGTGAGTGTGGAAGAGATCAATTATTGCAGTACTACTAACGTAAATAAATACTAAACTGAAAACCTTTGGAGATAGTTACCGTTACAGGGTTGCCACGGAATTTGAAACACCAAATTCCCTGACTTTTCCAGGTTTACCCCGACCTTCTGAGATATTCCCTGACCTTTTTAGGCCGAAAGCGTAAATGTTTACAGCACGTTTTAAGCGCTTATAATTTAAATAAACTCGATCTACATTAAGTTTTCCAATCTATTTGTTGCACCAAAATGATTAAGAAACATTTTAACTATAAACAACAGTCTGAGAGATTTTTTAAAGGCATTTACTTTATAAAAACAATTCTAGATAGCATTTTTAAGGATTGCTCTAGAGTTTTCTGTGTTAAGAGAGGATGAGGAGAAACTTTCATTACTCTTTCATTAAAGACTTATCCCCAGAAATTTTACCCACTAAAATCAAATTCCCTGACTTTGCTGAAACTTTGAAAATTCCCTGACCTTTTCGGCCCATTTTTAAATTCCCTGACTTTTCCAGGTACTGTGGCAACCCTGCGTTAAGACCCATATTCAGATTATTATTATTATTATAAAATCTTAGTTTGACCCCTTCCACCCTGTACATAAACTGCTATAAAAATCACCTGACATTTAAGTAGTGACGTAAAAAAGACAGTAAAGACTCGTTTATCATAGTCAATGGTGTCAAATGACTTTGAAAATTTTACGAGGGTTAAAAGGGCCAATGAAATGAAACTATATACTACAAAATAAATAAAAAAACGTTAAGCATAGGTTTGTATACGCAACTAACAAGCATTTTACAACAAAAATAAAAAACGTGCATGCAAGTATCCCTTTAAAATAAGCGGCGGGGTTTTCTACTTTGTTTTGAAAGCTGTAAATAATAATAATGGAACTTCTTAGCGAGAGAAAATATTTTAATAAGATTAGACTAAGATTAGATGATGAAGGGAAAAAAGGGTGCGATTTTTAGAAAAAGACGAAGGCGCAAAAAAAAATATTTTATAATAAGGGCATGGATAATTTTTTCGGGAACATCCATTAGCATAAAAACTTTCTTTCCTAAAAAAATTCTTTTTTGAGTAATAATAAAAGGGTTTTGAAGTTCTTAAAAATACAGTGAATGTAATATATATATTCAGGAATAAGGCTTCTATACCAAAGAAGAGAAATTCCATTCAAGCTGATAATGGATTGAGACTAAGACTTTTTTAAAATTTCAAAAACTGAACTCGATGGTTCGTTCCATACATTTAGAGATATTTCAGCAAAAAAAAAATCAGGAATACATACGGTTAGTTGGAATCATTGCGAACGTTAATTTCTAGGCGGATTTTGTGAATGATTAGTCAAGCACTTAACGCAAAATAGACCTAGATAAATTGAGAAAACGTTCGGTTACGCAATTATTCCTATTATCTGTATGTATTCTTGCAAAAATATTGTTTGTGTCCTCGAGCATTTCATTTATACCAAAAGAAACGAAGACTTCCAAAAAGGAAAATTTTAGAAACTTCGTTGTCAGATGACGAGCAAATATCTAGGGCGTAAAAATCTAAAATTTCCAAAAAAAATAATAATAAAAGAAAAAACTTTTTCGATTTGAAGAAGTCTATTTTTGCCCTTCAAGTTGAAATATTACTGAAGTGAAATTGACACTCGAACTGAAATTTAGACCTACTTCAGTTTAGGCCTAACAGAGAAGCGCAGTGTTTTTTCGACTTGTTTAACAAGAACCAACGTTATTAATGAGAAAAAGTAATAATGACCTCTTGAAATTTGCGTGACTTATTTAAAACTAAATCACTACGTCAAGCATTTTGTTCCCCTTTTGTGGTTCACTCCTCGACATCGATGGACAGAAATTGGAGATGCATTGAGAGAAAAAAATAATCCCTGACTACCAGAGAAATCCGTTGGTAAGCCGGGTACAAGTTCGGCGCTTAGAAAAGTAGGCTACCATACGTTTCAAATCGATTAACCGATTAATCGATTTGACCTTGCCAAAGGGGGCGATTACGGCTCCTTTTTTTCTCCTCTATATTTTTTTGGAGGGAACCTTTCAAATCGATTTTCTCTTTTTCTATTCTCGAATCCAAAACCCAACTCTCCGCTTACTTTTTTTTTCTTCGAAAGAAAATCGTTCTATGTTGTTTGTATAGCTCGGCCTGAGTGGGAATATTGGTCCAGTATTCGCGTCAATGATTTCTTTTAAGGATCAAGACTAAAAATAGTCCTTGACAAAAACACGTTGATGAAGCATTGATAGCGTTTTTTCCTTTTTTTCAGAATCGAAAATTGTTTTGGTTTGGTTTGGAATACATACGGAAAATAGGAAGCATTGTGTGCTCATCTTTCCCCTCAACGTATTTATGAGGATTTTGTAGGAAGAGCGTTGAACCTTGCGCACGCGCCTGGGAACTATCGATACTATCAACCAATGAATGCGCAGTTAGAAAGACGTCAGAGGAGTGAGGTATATTAATTTCTCAAGCCCGGTATACCCACAAAACCCGCAAACATAAATTAACACGGGGATGTATCAGAGCACAATGACAACGCGTTCCATTTGAAAATCATTTGAAACTAAATTTTTTTGTGGGGTTTGAAAAACCGTAAGAACAAAGGAAATATCAGCACCCATACCGTCAAAAGTTATACACAGTCAGGGGCGGTATACGGAAAGAAGCACCGACATAACAACGGTTGCACTAAACCGGAATACCGTTTGCGGAAGTGCTTCCGTTTTGGTGTTTTCTTCTTCCGGACTATCCCATCCATGTCGACGTCGCATCCTTACGTCCCCCACCCTTTCTCTTCAATTAATGGCGAAACGAGAAACCCCTTTTGATCGCGTGTCCTCGATCTCTTCCCAGTTATCCATTTCAAATACAGTATTCAATACTGAAAAACCACTCCCCTTACTGTATTAACTTTCAACGGAGCTAAGCCTAGCGTCTATTGTACTCTAGAAATGACATGTTTTAGGTATTAGAAAAAATAAATCACAGAATTCATTAGAATGAAAGCTTTTAGTGCTACTAAGAGTCGGATAAAAATCAGACGAATTCGAAAAGTGCAATGCGAAACCTTACTTCCAACAAAGTTTCTATTTCTAAATAGTACATGTTATATTAATCAAACTCCATCCTAACGTGCATAAATCAGAGCCGAACATACTGACAACTTCGACCATAAAAAAGGGGGTTGTAACTTTGACCTATAGTCGAGGTTACCGGTCAACAAAAGCAGGGTTCATTTAACATTTGGAAAAAGCAGAAAGAAAAAATGTGTTCAATGAATGCAGAATTTTACGAAATATTTAGCTTTATATATCATGAAAATTCAAGACGAGTCAATTTCCTTTTAAAATAAAATAATATTTTCATAATTCAACTAGTTGGGTCAAAACCTTGAATCAGTAGAAATAATTCAACGATAAATTTATAATTTGATGATTCAAATTGTGTAACCAACTTCTGTTCCCAGCTATAGCTCACTCAACTCAAGTTGACTCATCTAAACGAGTCAAAAAGTTATACCGCCTGAAAAGGCCTTAAATCTAACAATGTAAACTAGCTCCAACACCATTAAAACCCGATTCATCAAAAATTGATAAGTTCATTTTACGCCCAATATTTCACTCTTTGTAAAAATTAAAATAATAAAAAAAAATCAATAAAATATAAAGGCTTTAGCTTATTTCCTGCTTTTATAGCAACAACTCCGCTACAAAATTTCCTTTTTAGAAAAATCTGTCCACCCCTGTCGTTGGTGCTGCTCGCATCGTAATTATAATTAAAGAGGCTGAGTGTTTCCTTCATTTATATTCATAGGATTTCACCCGCCGCAACCAATCCCATCCCGGCATGCAGCCGCGTCTGCTGTACAAATATCCTGCCATTCTGAACTAATAAAAGCAAGGGTAAAAGTAACCCAAGTCCAATAGCGGCAATATTGCAGGGCAGCCTACAGCCTTTGAGCGAATTGGCTTAAGAAAAGATAACACAAACCTTACAAGAGTAGCAGTTTCATTTGTCAGAAAGTGGATGGAGGACAGTTTTGGGAGCGAGGGACGAGGGTGTCCTTTCTCTAATCTCTCTCTTCCCATTCTAATTCCGTTGAGAGAATTAGGTGCCTAGTCTCTGTTGTGGTGCCATCCCGGAGAATGCAATGGTATCCAAGGCGAGATTCACCCTAACTTTATTATACAATCTACATCAGGGCCACGTGCGATGCTATACCAACTGTACAGCGACTTCCAACGTATATTGGACCCTGTTACATCCCTTCTCTCACAGTCAGGTAACAGAAAATGGAGGAGGATGTATATGTGTATAAACATATATATATATAGGAAGCAAATAGCAAACACCCGATTAATTACTCTTTATGATGTATTAGGACGTCACTTCCGCTCTCTCGAACTAATTTTCAATCAAACTTGATTAATTTCTTATTTGAGATTATAGTGTGTTTCGTTAACAGGGTTCGGTAACGTGCCTTTTGTTTCTGGAAACTGTCTTCTCAAATTTAAATGCGTAAAACAAAGAAATTTAACCATTTAATTAGGGCTCTTATATGTTTTGACAGAGTCTATTTCGCGGTGGATAAGCACGAACGAAACATAGGGATCATATGGGGGAAGGCGGAATTTCAATTCCTAAATCAATTTTCTTCGTCTTGAACGTGTCAAAACTCAAGGATCAACAACCGATGGGGAAAATATATAATCAGGGTTCGTACAACTTTTGGAAAACCGATTTCCCTGAAATTTTCAGGTCCCCCTCCATATATTTCCCTGTCATTTCAGGTGCAAGTCCACCTAATAACAGCAAGAGTAATTCCCGTAGTTTTCCCTGAATTCCTAGTCAATAATTAATTTCTCTAATATTTCCAGGTTCTCTCCTGCAGGTTAGTACGAACCCTTAATGAACTTTACATTTTTTTCTTAATTTTACAGCAAGACTCCAAACTTGTTGGTTGTTATTATAGTCGTTTCAACGCCGGGGTTCCTTCAACGGGTCGATAATTAGGCGAGAAAATCAATTAGGGATGATCACTTACGCTAGTCTTAGCCCGGTCAAAGCACGTTATTCCCTTTTAGTTTGCCCATCAAATAAGTCAAAATGAAACAAATACCGCGAACTAGGGATACCCGTTTTAGCGATTGAACCTATCAGGCTATTTGTATACCCTATATATATTATTTCAAATCCAACGAGGCTATATAAAAGATCTAAAATAGAATATTCCCCAAGACAAAAATACATAATTTGATGTAAAACATTCATAGCAATTGTTTAAATAAAATTAATTCATTTGTGAATTGATAATTGGTCCAAATTAGTTCGAAATACGTTATTATACTTCAGGTAATGGACTTCATTCATTAGCGAAGAGTTGCCACCACGTAACCGAACTGGGATAAATTTTAAACAAGGAACGGTGTCAGTGAGTGTAAAGTTTATACGAGACGACTAATTATGATTCGTAGAGAGCCCATTATAGAGTCTTCAATAAAGGATACCGGGCCTAATGACTTTCTACCCCTTGCACATACAGCACCGGTCCTATCCTATATACGTCCCAAATATATATACATCAGAGTCCCCCTGGATCGTCGTTCCCCTGTAGAGCACCCTGTTAACTAATATTGTTCTTGCTAGATGCGGTATACTTTCTGAGACGAACTTGGAGTTACTTGTCCCCCGCGGGGATTAAAATGACTATCAAGGTGAAAAGGAAAGGAAAATTTTCCAGGGATGAGGATGGAGAGAAGAGACAAGAGAGAGTATAGACCCAAGGATGCTACGCGCGTGTATGTTATTTTATCTCATTTGCGTTAAGGGGGGGGCGTGGGAAAACTGAAAGATGCGAACTGACGAAACGTCTCTAAACCGCAGCTGCTCCGTTGAGATGATGCCACAGGCTATTCGCTTTTTTAAAACTTTTGGAGGAAGAAACAGCACTAAACCGGGCGCATGCACCAGGTTGAAAGTTTCAGGGAAGGCAGTCAGGGAGGAACCGAGGTTCAAAGGTTAGAAAGATTAAAGACATTTCGTGTGGGACTTGAAATAGCTGAATCGTGAGGCGTAGCAAGGGCAAACCAAGAAAACCAAAAGTGCATGGAGGATTCAATTCGAGAAGGAAAAATTTAACCTAGCGCCCAAGAATACGACCAGTAAGTAGCGAAAGGTTCAAGTAAAAACCCTTAAAAATTTCCGTATTGGCGTATACTAAATTTCAAATTTAGAATGCCTCAAAATACCATGATAAAACGTTGAAACCTGATGACCAACTAAGATTGTAACAGACTTGATATTCTTAAATTGAAGAAAAGGGTTCAACAAAGTTTTACAATTCCTACTTGAAACACAGAATATAAAGAAAAAATCCGAATGAATTTTCAGCCAACTATTTGAATACATTCCCAGAAATATATGACTATAGTACCAACAAAACTCTTCAGTCTTGAAGTGGTACAGACTCGTCGCAACCTCACAATCGGGAATGAAATGTTTCAGATGGTGACTCTTCGCGCTCTCTGACTCCTGGCTCGTTGTAGAACAGTGGGGGCAAGAAAAACAACGCAAAACCAGATAGCGAGGGCTTACGTACGTAAGCCTTAACCCAGTTTTCCCTAAACCTAAAGTACTATATATCCTTTTGCCAAACGGAGACAGAAGAGTGGAAGCAAACATTTACTCCGAAATAGGAATGAAGTGCCTTGGCTACAGACCGGGAGTGCAAGCAACGCGGGGTAGGAGGAGGAAGCAAGTTCAGAGGGGAACACATGGCCCCTGGGTTTTAGCAGCAGCGTGAATAGCGAATACCTACTACCGTGCTTGATAACGACCAAGGCTTAGGATTTACCAAAACCAGACCGGACCGGGGAAATGGAACACTACGACGACTCAAAATAGACACAACTTTTCCCAATTTCCTGTACGTAACAGCTGAGCTAAACTCCAACCCCCAGTTTTGGGGGGAGGGGGATAAGATACCGAAACTGCACGCGGAAGTAGACTAAACAACTTTAAGGGTAAAACAGGATTACGACAAGAACTGAGGAAGTGGAAAGTTACCCTGAGCCAATACTAAATACTAAAACTGTCAGAGGTTATAGGTTTGTTTTGGGTTGCAAGAACTCTGGTTCTATAATAGATAGTTTTGACTATGTTTAAGTCCTGTTTCTCCCCATTTCAAAGGATCCTCAATACTTGGGGTTACAACAATCAGAGCTCGAGTAATTAATCAAATTAAACTGAACGCGGACTTCAAAAATTCATATTCCTTCAAATCAATAAATGATAGCCTGATATTGAGTTACTAAACTACTCAAAACCGTGTCAACATTTTCAATACTAAGTTTCAATATCAGTCAAGTCTTTTTAACAATAGAAATTCAAAACCTTTCGCTCTAAAAGTACCCAGAACCTGATAAAGGTTGGTGCGAAAAAGTGAAGTTAAAAAATTTACAAACGTTTCTTATCAAATTTAAAGGCAGTGTTGGAAGAAGATGAAGAAGAATAAAGATTGAAAAGGGACTCACTCCCCTATAACAACACTTCACACACAAGTACAGTACGAACACTTTTCCAAGTGAGATGTGTGTAGAAAATTCCGCCTAGTTTGACTTTGAAGGGCCAAAATAAAGTAATACGAGACTTATACAGTATAGGTTCTCTTATTCAACAGAAAACTCAAAACTGATGGCACCCCCTATCCGGGGATGGACATTTGCTCAATGCAACTATTAAACCCTTAATTTTAGAATACGTTACCCCAGCCAATAGAAATCATACTAACCACTCTTAAATTTAGTTATAATTTAAATCATTCAGAAATTGCACCAACTGAATTTAACAAATATCCGACACCTCTGATTCTCTAGCGTAAGGAAACTGAATAAAAGCTCTCTCTCTCTCTTTCTCGCGCTAGGCTTATGTCCATTTCATCAATATTATCTCACGAGCCTTTTCGACTTCATTCTCGAGCTAAATAAACCGTGCCTGTCTCCCCTGTCATTTTCGAGTAAATGATCCACAGACAGTAACTTGAAGGTTTCTTATATTAAAATAGTCCGTCTCAAAAATTTAACGCTCTCTTCACTTGAAGATGATGATGAGAATAGAGAGAGAAAACACTCTTACGGACGGAGGCGTTCAAGATTCGCTTTAAGCAAAGATATATAGACGGTCGAGGAACTTGGGTGTAAATGTAGTAACGTTAGAATTCTATTAAACGCTTCGGGCCACGTTAAATTTAAGACCAACGAGAGAAAAGCGCGAGTACATTTATGCGTGGCACGGTTGTCCAATCCAAAATGAGAATTTAAATTTAAACGTCCTTGCATACGGTTTTATTAAAGAAATGAGAGTTAAACTGCCTGAGGAAGTAAAAAAACATGCAACCATTTTCCATACAATTTCGTAAAATTTATATATAATTCCCCAAAATTTATTACAGTTTCAAGTAAGCGAGGGAGAGAGTTTTAGACGTACGCGAAATTGCTACGAAGAAATATTTTTCATCTTCTTTAAAATTTACGATAAGGGTTGAAAAAGTTATACTTTAAATTTTGCAATCTTATCAACACGTGCCTAACATTTACCCAAGAAGATGGGGCCTTGCAAAAATAGAATTCCCTTGTGGCCTTTGCTATAGTAGCTTCTTATACTCGTAAAAAGGAAACTTAACGTAATTTGGGGTTAAAATAGTTTAGATTCTTACAAAATAAGCTTGTGTACCAGAATTACGTCGACAGGGGGGGGGCGGTTACAGAAGCCAAAGTCCCTATTATGATTTCCCAAAGAAGAACAAGTCCATCAGTTAAAACAATTAGATCTCTCTTAAAATAGTTGCGCAGTTGAGTAAGCTAGTAAGGTTAAGCAAGGTCTGTTGGTTGTAAGAACAAAGAGTTACTAGTATCATTGATCCAAATCTTCCCCCACAAAAAAAAAATATCCAAGCAAAAAGGCTTAAATCAATCCAGAATGGAGAAAGGGGAATTCGTCCCCATTAAATTCGATCGGAGGTCATTTAAGCCTTGGCTAGAACAAAAACGAGGTCGGGGGTGGGGGTGGGTTTAGGGGGCAATAGGTCCATATACTACGGATCGTAAACACGGTAGCTGCATGGATAAGGTCGAGATGAGATGCGGGATAAATTCAGAGTTCTCTTCGCAAATGAAGCTTTTTGGTGGAGGAGGGAGACTAGAGAGATCGGGGCAGCCAGGGCTAAAAGGGCTGAGTCAGGGCCCGGGCTCCGAGATATAGAGGAGAGTGAATGCAATGAGGGGCACCCAAAAGAATAAAAGGAAATCGAGGCGGAAGCGAGGGGAGTAAAATCTTAGCTCTCCTCTTAAGTCTCCTAAAACAAAAAGGACCAAATGGAATGGGGAAAAAGATCTCGCCCCCTCAGAGAATCGAGACATTAATCGATGCTATCGTTAAAATGTGTTCGAGAAAATCCATTGAATTCGAATAAACGTGCGGGGTTCGAGAAATACTTCCCAAAGCGGTAACCGAAATTCGTAACCATGAAGTAAACCTTTCCGTTCTCTGAACATACCATATCCCAAAGAGTCACGTATACGTCTCTCTTCATGGCAAAACTGAACTTGATCCAAGAATGCTTTTCTAGCACCAAAAGAAGGAATAAACCGAAAAATTGTTTCCAAAAAGTGGCGGGCAATGGACAACATATCCCCCATCATCCACGACCGACCGTGGCGTCTCTCCTCGAGTACTTGGCCTCTCGACCAGTCACGCCCCAAAAACCCTAAATTGTATATTAGCCCAAGAAAAAGAGAATTCGACAACGAGGAACCTTGGGTAAAACTATCGCCGACATCTGCCATTTTCCAGATCGTCTAAAAAGGCGGGAAAAGCCGCGTGCTGCCTGCCCTCTCAAGAAAAGAGCGCGCGTGGGGATGATTTCGACTTCGTGAGGGGTGAATGGTGGAAAGCATTGAGGAGCTTAAACTAAAACAATAGGGTCGTTTGATAGGGGAAGGTTAAAGAAGGGGAGACATTTTTTACGACCACAGCTGCCCTTTTTTACAGGGTCTCGTATCACGTTGGTCCATGGTAGAGAGCGAATAAACCGGAAACGAGAGAGTATATTGGTTAAATATCATTGTTTCAACTTCTAAACTATTCATCGACGGAATACGAAACGAAAAGCAGCGCATTTCATCCAGAAATTGCAATTTGTTCAAAGTCAACTGTCACTGTAACTCTATATTAAATTGCAACCTAACTATGGCCTTGTATCTGACGTTTTTTAAGGTGATTTGAAGCATTTTAAGGTTGCATCTTGGGAAGAAACCGAATTGCAATTTAGACATGAAATGGGATATTATAAAGGTCTGCGGAGCCTAGAGAGAGACGCGATGTCCACGCAGAATGGACAGACAGGGCCCGGAAAGACTATAGCAATTGGGAAGGGAGGAAAAGAAATGTATACGACTCGGTGCTGGCAAGTCTTATATAAGTCTCCTTTGTTTATTGCCGCATTTATTCCCCCTCTCTTTAGCTAAGTGTCATCCCTATCGCAGTTTGCACGATCTACTTTCTCTTCCTTAAGGAATACAACAAGGTATCATTTCGCGCGAGTCCTAGAATTTAGTGCAAAGTAAAATTACTCCGTTAGAGAGAAAGGAATATAGATTGTATCCAATTTCGGTCTTTCGGAATACCGACCGTTAACTGACCAATCGTACAAAACTACAAATTGGCGGTCAAAAAGAGATGGCCATTCCGAGAACGGGATCAAACTGCAAACTAGAAATTGCCGAAACTTTCCTATATGTATGTATAATGGTAAAATGTATACTTAAACGGAACGCACGTATGATAATGCCAAAATTTAGCGAAAAGCACATGAAATCTCGTGCATTGCCATGGAAAACTTCCTAAGAAAATAACATTATCCACGGCTAGCATTCTCCCAAAGTTTCAAGTTAGACCGCGTTATACACGGTCCGTTCCGGGGGATTCCTTCCTAGAGACTTATCGGTTATAAAACGACAGTCCCTGACTATAAATATAACCCCTTCCTCCCTCGTATAAGAAGTCCGTAACTCGAAGTAAAACCATTCAACGCTACCCTAATAGGAAAAGAAACATTTCTCATGGATTTTCGGCGCCAGACGCTAAGCTAACGCAAAAGAAGGGGGCAGGAGTCGTTCCACCAAAGAATTAATGATGGACACTTACAGAGGATTATTCACTTATGCTATTATATCTTTTGCAAAACGACGCCAATCTCCTATAGCTGGACTTAACCCTTTTTGGGGTCTATACGAATATAGACTATTTGTACGCCCTGGTATCTAGTGTACTATGTCCTACGGTGCACTGCAGAGAGGATGGTAGGAAGGTTTCGGCGGCAGTTTTATCTCGATTAAAGGCGCTACCTCCCTCTAATTACGAAGCACTTTAGGCGACGACTCCGTCGTAATCTAGTTTTCACTCAATATAATCAAGCCCCCCCCCCCGGGTTAATACGATGGGCTTCAAAAGCTAGTCCCGATAGCCGTTAACCAATCCTAGGAGAGTTAAGGGACACGTGACTATGTACCTCGCGTCCGTCAACCAATATAACCCTAACCAAGAAGTCTATACTTAATAAGTTACGTATAGCGGGGGGAAAAATTGAATTAAAGATTACTCAGAATTAGCCTATAGTGCACGGGTATCTACTATATTGGAACGACACAGAAACGGGCGTCCGCTTCATTAAACCCCCAAAGTAACTACACTCCTGGACTGAATCATCAATACGCATCTATATTTGGGAAGTATTTAAGCCTATTTTCTGGGAGAACTCAATTTCGATGTTGTAAACACGATAGCATTACCGCGTATTTACAATTTCAAAGTCTTATTACAGGGACAACATCATTTAATCTGATCTAAAATCACTGGAACGCATACAACTAACAGGAATCATAGTGCTCAAATACCCCAAACAATTTCTTCAAGGGTTTTGTGGGCTTGATAATGCTGACGTATTTTTCATTGGTTATTAGTGTTAGCAACGCGAGTTCTTAAGCGCGCACGTGCAACCAAAGAGAATGTACCAAGGGAAGCAGAAAGTCTAGGCTTTCACAAGGCTTTTGAAGAGCCCGGCCACGGTTTTGGAGTAACTAGATCCGGTTTTTGTTGATTGGCTAAGCAGCGACGCCTTTTATTGGTTAAATTAGTCGGCTGCTTAATTTTGGTGGGGGCAAAGGGTTGACCGTTGACGTAATAGAGGTAAATTTTAAGCAGACAACACGGTCACGTGAACAACGGGAACTAATTTCTCGAAATTCAGAGCCGGTCACTATTTACAAAGTTTCTGCTCCTCTTGGTGCAACGAGATAGATTATTCGCGAGGTAAAATTTGTCATACGTAATGATAAGTCTATCTCTTCCCATCCGTTGAGAAAATGGATATTACACAATAATTCCTATAGGAGCTGTATGTATTCCCTTTAAAAATATATCGCTATAGCCAGCGGAACCTAGTTTAAGGCGGTGTATTAAGTTGGGAAGACCGAATTCCCTATTTCTAAATACACAAAGGGGGTTTTATAAAATAAACAAGCGAATAAACTTTAAAGGAATGGAAACGGAATACAAAAGTAAACAATTACAAAACAAATGATGCTTTGTCTAAACAGTGTATATATCCTTTTAACCCTTGCATTTCTTGTTCTCTTCCTATATACTACAGTCGTACTCAATAAAAATAACATTATAAACAATGAATACACCAGAGAACAAGGACAAGAGAAAGAAATAAAAGAGATCTAGAAAGAAACTAAGGAAAAAAGAGGGAGCGAGCATTTTCCTTCGCTAATCTTTCTCTCGGACCTGGTCGGGTGTCCCGAGGGTTGGGGTTATTCTTATCCAATGGCAACTCTTCCTCGACTAAAAGGTTCCCTCATATAGGGTCTGTGGAAGAGGCAAAGCTCCCCCAAAAAGAAAAAAGGGAACCGGGTTAGCGATACCATGCAGGATCGAGCAAGAGTTAGATATAAAAAGGAACGGAGCTTAGTTATTTTTCTTTCTGTAGAATTCTGGGCATGCCAGCTAGTTATTCGATCATAAGATAGTTGGAAATGTTGGGGTGTTACCATTAAGGTCCATTCAGACTAGTAAAGTAAAAACCTTACGTTCCCGTTGGTCACCTCGACAATTTCGTTATGTACGCGTCGGTACGTTCATTTCCTGTTCCGACGTGCGACGCATTTATGGTCACCCTTGAACCAATAGACGAACATCCAAAATGAATGACAAATATCGCAACAAGAATCCAAAAACTTTCTTCTTCTAAAGCGTAGCTCACTCGATCACGCACCAGCAAGACACGATCGAGTGTGGCTATGTCTAAAGAAAAGGCGCTAACGAGGTGGCGCCATCTCGACACTCACTGCCCGAAGAAACTGAAAACTAGTTTTCAAAATAAACCCGCGGCGAATTTTTTTACGTGCCTGTTAAGCGAGAGGGTAGACGCTTTGGATCTCTGTGTACACCTGACTTCAAAAGAGTTCAGCTTTGACAGTGCATTGAGTTCAAAGCCTTCGGAACTCGCAGTTCAACCATACTATCTTTTATCCTTACTAGACTGGGGAATTTTTCCGTTTCTTATCTGAGAGTGAAGGTCTAAGTCCCTGGAAAAGCAGTAGTCTAAGGGTGTTACCCGTAAGAAGTAATCAAGAGTCGATCTTTAACGCAAGAATCTATACAAACAAGACGAGAAAAATAAAACAAGACCTCGTGTGCAGGCTGGTTCTTTTTAGAAGAAAGATGCTGCATGCCCCGTTATCCAAAAAGGAGTTTGCCAATTCCAATTACTAGCCGATCACAATCATAGAAGGTGAAAATACGCCAACGCGACAACGATGATCAAATAGAACGTTTTCTTTTCATTTCCCATTACAGATCGGGAGGGGGAATCTTTCGCGTTACTTTTTATGGGTGTCAGATCGGTATACAAGCGAGAGATTAGCGTTCACGTCTGGCCTCCCTTTTGTTCTCTTTTATCAGTTAAGCCTTTGTCAAACACACACACACACACACGCGTCCAAAGAAGAAGAAAAGATTCAATTACATCTTACAGAGAAAAGAGAGAGTTAAGCTTACAACTTTCGCTGTTAAGCTTTTCATTTAATATCCGAGCTTAAGTAAAAGATACGTTTGCCAAGAAATACATTTCTCTTTAACGTATTTGTAAAAGTTCATAATTAAAAGTGTGCCAAATCCAATAAACCTTAGCTTAGAAGATATATCATGACGCTGCGAAAAAAAGCAAGCAAACTTCTAATATTTGTCCGAATTCTTTTCAAGAAAGAAAAAAAGAAAGATCCAATGTTTAAACAGAATCTCTCATCTCTTTTCCTCGATAGTATAACAAGATTAACCGAGAAAATCTTTCTACAATAACATATTTCTTCCTTTTTTAATCAAGGAAACCCCTTTAAGGGTTTAGGTCCGCCCATCTAGCTTTAATATCAATTTTTCACTAAGCCTAACTAAAAATAAAAAATAAAAAAATGTCTTCCTTTTCTTTTCTTTTTTTGGTAAGCAGAGGCTTAAATCAATATCTTCATTCACTAATGTTTCAAAAAAGCGTATAGCCCTTGATAAATCTAGGGGATATGGGTAACGAAAAATCCCAAATTCTACAAAAAGATACGGACGTCCTAACGGAAGTTTGCTCGCTGTTGGAACACACACACAGAGGCAAAAAGAAAAAGAAAAAAATCCATAAAAAGCATTAAAGTGTCCGATAAAATTACACTTCAGAGAAGAACAAAGACTAAAAAAAGGGGTCCAAAAAGAACAAAATTACGCCTTTAAAAACGTTTTTACGGGTATCAACGAAAAGGAAAAATATCCTCTTCCCTTCATCCTTACCCCACCACACAAGGGAAAAAATCGTTTAAGAGAATGAAAATTTTATACGCGAGACGATATCATAGCGAAGATGGAAAACATAAAATGTTTGTCCCGAATTTTTCGTCCTCATCCTGCACACCTACATTTTTTGAGTGTCGTGACTCTGGTTCTATAAGAGATACGGTGAAATCCTTCGAGTACGAAAGAGGTACACTTCTTAACTTTTCAATGATACCTAATTACATGGCGTAACAACAATCAGGAGCGGTGTAATTAAGCAAAATAACAATTTGACTCCATCCTAACCCTTAAAAACTTTCGTTGGGGGAAGGAAGAGCTTAGATAATTTTACACGGCCATATTGGTGGGTTCAATGCGTTATGAGAGGCGCTGAAAACCACCAATATGGCTGCCAAAGCCCAAAACCGTGATTAAGACTAAAGATTTAGGAGGGTGTGACTGAAATCTCTCTATTGCACCTTCACTTCGAACAAATGTTTCACTTTAAAGTTCTTAATGTTTATTTAAAATAACTTTTAAACAAACTTGGAAATATTTGTCATTTATTTCTCTCATCCAATTCAAGTCACGATTTCTGTCGTTACGCCTCTACACCTATCTTCACCTCAAAACAATCCAACATAACTACGAAAACAAAACGCACCCTTCCGCACCCGTACTAGGCAATCCCAGGTGACACTGATACCCAATATACTTCCAGCAAAGTATCATAGATTGTCTGATACGGCGATGGAATGGAACCGCCAAGAAAGATGGTCGAGGCGTAGGAGGATGGGGAGCAAATGCTTGTTCTATCTTTTCTGGTACACAATAATGCACGTTGTGGCGAATAAACAAGCTATCTAACCGTATATACGAGATGTCCCCGAAAGATTGAACTCTCCTCTCCCCATTCCTTCGCCATAGCACGCGCTCTCGCGCCCTCTTTTGTTGATCCGTCCAATCATCGATCACCATAACCTCCAATGATGCTTGCACCCCCCCCCCCCCCAAAGGAAGGCATCCAACTTTCGGTATTCCCACCCAATTCCTTCCCGAGACTCAACCGAAAAAAAAAAAAGGATTTTTTTTGGGAAGAAAAAAGGAATAAAGATCTGTTTCAGCGTCAGGTTGAACCAGGGGTCAAGGCGAGCCAATATGTTTTTGAACGCTGGTATTTACTTTGAGAAGCGTTGTAGTAAAACGTTGCCCAAGTAAGGAATCGAAGTGTTATAACTTATAAGAAATTCTGTTCATACAAAGATTGCAACGAAAAACTCTTTCTCCGTTGAATAACCTATAGCACTAAATTCTCATAGACCATCTTCTGATCACATCAGGCCTAACTTCTATTTGTATTAATGGTTTCCCGGAATATAACGGATACATTAAGAAGTTTCTGGGTTTGGCGCATCATTTATTCGACAGTAGCCTATAAGCCAATGTTTATATAATAAAGCGGATAACATTATAAGTTTCCAAAGAACACGCGTAAAACTTTATCCCTTGTCAATAAAAACAAGCCGAAGTTCAAATCAGGGTCATCAATAAAAATCGAAATTCAAGGCCTTTAGTAGATGCATAGTGAGTGCACCTTTAGTAGATAAAAACTCGGGGGGGGGAAGTTGAATAAATTCAAGAATTTCATATATATATTTTTTTTTAAGAATTGATATATGACAAGATGGGTATCGCAAGCAGATGAGATGAGAATCGGACGGATTTTTTTTTGTGCGGATTCTTTTTTCCGTTCTATCTCTCTAAGAAATAAATGAGCCGAGAATTTCTTCAATCTTATCGCGCAGAAATTTTAAGCGGAGAGAAAGGGTACGGCGGAAGCAAAAGTTAAAGATACTACCCAAAAAGAAAAAAAATTCAAGTTCCTCTTTCCCAAACTAAAACGGGATGGATAAAAAGGGGAAATACCTTCCTATACTTCCCCTTTCTAAATTGATGACAATTTACATCTATATTTCATAAACGGATGAGTTACTTTTAGAGCATTTTATATCAATTTGTATATCCTGAATATTAAATTGTCTGGAGAGCTGAAATTCCTCCAATTTCGGAAATTTCCTCTCCTAAATGTTGGCTTTTCCCTGGACTCCGGCGCGTTACACCAAAGCCCAACCGGAAGGGGGAGGCGACTCCCAAAAGTTCACTATATTTACTGACAGTTTGTCACACCGTAGTACGAAAGGTTTCTAATAAATCAAAGATACTTTGAATTCTCAGTGTATAATTAAAGCTGAAATTAATTATTTAGTGAATTTACGAATCTTCCTAAATTAATTATCATTCTTAACATTGCGTTTAGTTAACAATAAGAGTGTTGAGATTAAATACACAAGCTAAGCTTGTCAAAATTGAAACTGTTCCTTCAAAATTTCCGATTTACAAAAACAGAATTTTATAACTTAACGTTTATTTTAAATTAAATTTTAACGTAATCTCATCCTGTAATAAAATGAAAACTCATATATATATACACCCTGTTACATTGTATAACATAAAAAAACCTAGACAGATTCGTGAGGGGGACCCGGACATTTTACGACAAATTTCACGATCTACCGATCCCAAAGACTAAATCAGTAAAAAAATTTTCACCGAAATGTAATCCCGATCTTTCCCGTTGAAATCACGATATCAGAAGAAAAAACCACCTTTGTAAAAGAAATATACAGGGTGTTTGTGAAAAGTCCATCAATAATGAAAGGGCGTATTTATTGGGCCATTTTGAGTCGAAAATGTTCTATGACATTTTGCCGTCCGAGCCACCGTTTTCGAGTTATGATTTGAATATTTTAGGGATGACCCCTTCATTAAATTAGCGCTGTCTTTCAATTTCTTAATTAAATTTAAGGGGTCATCCGTAAATTACTCCAATCATAACTTGAAAACAGTGGCCCGAACGGAAAAATGTCAGAGAACATTTTCGACTCAAAATGGCCCAATAAATACGCCCTTTCATTATTGATGGACCTTTCACAAACACCCTGTATAAACTTGAAACTCACAAGATGTAAATTACGTAAAATTATAGTATAATTTCAAACGAATACGTGAAAAATTAATAACTTCCGGTTAATCCATTTTAAGTTCATAAATTCCACGAGACAAAAATATAAAATAGAGGTGATAAAATAAAGCTATTTCGTAAAAATAAAATGTATATATACCAGCCCCGAATAAGATCTCTCTGCCGGGTTGTCAGTGTTTAAACGGGGCATAGTGACTGGGGGTAGGAGGACGGGGTTGACAAAGACAAGCAGGTGGCAAGGGCGAGCGCCCATCCCAGCGTGGATTGAAAGGGGGGGGGGCGATAAGGACGAAGCCCAGCCAGCCAGCCAGTTTTACAAAAACGAGGGAAAAACCACCCCCCCCTTACTGCATCCGTAAGGATGGTAATACAAGAAGAAGAAGCTCGAGAGCAAAAGAGAGGCTGGCTGGCGGGGAGGGATGGATGGATGGAGAGATGCTGGTGAAAAAGGATGAGGAGAGGCGCGGGATGGAGAAGAAAAGATAAACGCATTAAGCGATCGAAAAGTCTCTCTCTCTATCCCTCCTTCTTTTAGCTCATGCAACGAGATAAATTCCTTCCCATCCTTACTTCCCCGGCCCTTTTTTCACTTTGGAGGAAAAGAAATTTCACGGACGGAGAAAACTTTCTTCGGGTGTGCAAGAATTCTCTTATTGTCGCGAGTTTTCGGCAACAAATAGCTAGCCTATAGCTAGCTTGGTTATAATGCCAATGCCAGACCAAACGAAATTGAAACGCGAAGCTTCTTTCTCGATCCCTATGTAGCCAGCCAGTCTTTACCTTATCGGGAATTTGGGTGCATGATAGAGATGGTATACTATAGTAAAGGAGGGGTTGAATCCAGATTGATCTATTTTAGGAGATTTCCTTGGCCCTTCTCTCTAGAAGAAACAGATTTAACTTATTCGGAGAGACGGAAAAGCTATTTATCTATAACTCTAACGAGTTCGACTAAAGAGTCTAAAGTTTTATACTTCTCAAATATGGTCTCTTCCTGATTTTCTCAAAAATAAAACACCCTTTCGATTTTCCTGTATTATTACGAAATAGGCTTAAAAGTGTCTTGTATAACAAACAGACCTGTGGTGTTTGTTTCTCTGTTTGCTTCTCTGTATGAAATTCACGAAATTGTCTATAATCCAAACTTCACTCTTAATCTAGATACGATCTTTGTCCTAACAAATACGTGGAAGTTATTAGAGAGACACAACATATCCTCATACAACGAAGCACTATAGCTACCCCGATTTGCTGTAATAAGATAAACAGATACAATTTGGCTGCTGAAGAACTGAGTCGAAACCAAACTGCATCACAACACAACTTTAACAGGATCTAGCTAACAAACAGCGGGGTCGAGACCTTAAAAGATAAACCTTGACCCATCCCTACGGAAGTTAACTTCGCGAACTGACGATTTTAGTGAGCAAGTACACGTACGGCACTATAACCTTACAGCCAGGTCCAACCCTTTTAATCCTGTTTATACCAAATCGATTCGTTAACAAGAGTTGATCCAGGCCATAACAATGACGCTAGGCCTAAACGTCGTACGCCAAGATTAGATTAATAAAGCTTATACATGGGATGTGTTGAAAGTGGTAAAACGCTCGTTAGAAATAGGGAGGAATAAGCCTTGCATTGTATTAAAGAGATTAAATCGGATATAGTTTGCATCGTTACGCTTACATCTACACATCAACGGGTTAAACCCCTTATAATTGGCTACGCAACTGCATTAAGGAAGTCCGAATGAAACTTGCAACTCCCAACTTATAAGTGTTTGTCCATTGGACTACAACAGAAGGTTGTTAGATGGGGATTAGTACTAATGAACGTTTCCGGTAATGCTAAGGTCTAAATTTTAACTATTTCAGACTTCATTTGACAAATCCGAGCCTTCGTTTACAGTTATCCCCTTAAATTTATTTAACAAACTTAACAACAACACTAATTTAATTAAGGGCCAGGGGCCATCCCTAAAACACTCAAATCATCCTTCGTAAACGGTGTCCCTCCCTTACTACAAAATGTCACAAAAGTCACATTTCGGACTCGGATTCACCCCTTAATTCCTGATAAACCTTGCAGAAACACCCTGTATAGTATTACCTCCTAAATTGTGTAAAAGAGGGATTTGAATTTAATAAGTAAATAGTGTTGCGGGAAGGTACAAAGGAGAAAATCTAATTAATTATAAGATTAAAGTAAATAGGAATTTGATGGGAAATTAATACGGAGGCGTAGAACTAGAAAGGTGCGAGCGTAGACCGAAAAGGGAAATATAATACACTAGAATGAGAAATATTCATTCCGATATATAATTAAATGACTCGATTGGCCGCCTAAGTTATATATACGAAACCAATGAGTGCCGCTTAATTAAGTCGCAACAATATACGATATAACTCGATCAATGCCTTTTCAATGGAACCAAAGGCAAAGAGGATCGAGGAACTGTATTAAACGAAAGCGCGAATTCCGTTACACGACGAGCGCGTTTATTCAAAGAAACGCTATGTCTAAATTGATATTGATCTAATTGTAGGAAATTCATAATCAATTAGTTTTTTTTTATGAAGAATGGATTAAATAGAAGGGAGTGTGAACGAGTGACATTACATAACTATACTTAAACTATATCATTTAACTGACCTATAGAGGATGTAAAGGAGATTCAGACTAAACACAAAGGGGGGGGGTCTCATATTCTTCATTTCACCATAAGTTTATAAGTGATATGTTCCTTGAATAAGTATGACACTTCCAATACTTCGAGCTAGTTCTAGCAGAAAGACAAGCGAGAATTGAAGTACTAGTACTACACTCGGTGGGTGTTAGTTTTGCAGGAACTCCATCTAGGTCCTAATTAGTTTGTAATAAGCCTTTAACAGCGCCAAAACCAGGTGTATATACGTCGCTTTACCTCGAACCTATGACCTACCTCACTCACTTCATGACAAGCTCCAGTTTCTAAGTTACCAGTTACAAACTTATGGATGGAACATATCTTCACCAAGCCTTTAAAATGCAACTAACCCCGTTTTAATCTAATCTAACGCAAAACTAAACCCGCAAATTTCGTCGTAATCATTGAAGGAAAATTCGCTTTATAATGGGGGGGGGACTCCAAATGAAAGGAAGGAAGGAAGGAGATGGTGCAGTGCGGCCATAGAACTTCCTAGCTTTGAATCAAACTAAATTTTAAAACCGTTCTGTTTAGAGAAGCGTGATACGGGTGGGAAAATTGTACTACCTAGATCGTAGCAGCTAGAATACGGCCGATTAACTCTCACAACAATCATCCAACGATTAAAAGCGAAGGGAATACTTAGTGGAAAACAATGGATAAGGTTTATAAGTTAGGACGGGGGACAGACGCGAGGGGGTGTTTATATATTTAGAAATCTAAACAACGCAGGGATTGTCGAGTCGAAATTTATTCGTTCTCACATCAGCTTAGAGCTATAGCCAGGGTTCATACAACTTTTGGAAAACAAATTTCGATAAGATTTCCAGGTTTTTCCCGTATATGGAGCCAATGTTAACGAAGGATGAGAGGGGGGAGGGCAAATAGGACTATTACATAGTCAAAGGACATCGCCGTATCTCTAGTAAAACCAGAGTTATGAGCCTCCAAAGTTTAGCGTAATGTTAATCCTAAGGAGGGGATGTTTATGAACATTTTGATTAATTGCTCGACCCCTGATTGACGCAAATTTCCCTGATTTCCCTGAATTTTACTAAAAATTCTAAATTTCCCTGAGTTTTCCGTGAGGTTTTTTGTCAACTATTTATTTCCCTGATTTTTCCAGGTTTGTATGAACTCTGTACAGCGCATTCCGGACTCGTTATTACCAGGGAGCACACCAAACCGAGATTTGTCCTGCATGCCATTATATTTATACGAATAAATAAGTACTTAGGTAAACTTGAATAAATCAACAAACAGTCGCGGGGGAGGGGCGTTGTAACGTCGGTCGGCGCTTGTTGGCTAAAGGATATCCGATAGTTTGCCATGCAGTTTAAATTAAACTCAAAATAAATATACAACTCTAATTTAAAGTTACATATACAGCTTTTAAAGGTACGGTGAAAGCATGGGTTATTCGCGAAGTTATATGACACAGTATTTATTTATTTATTTATTTATTTGAGTATACATATTCGCAAAGCCTTTTAAGTGTAGGCTTCTATGCAAATAGAAAAAATTACGAATTAAAAAAAAGAACATGTATTCAAGTTTTCAAAAAAAGGGGTAGTAGAGTGTTTTACTTCACTGATGACCTCTTAAATTTAATTAAGAAATTAAAATACAAAGCTAATTTAATTAAGGGGTCATCGGTAAAACACTCCAGAGTTCATAATTTGTTTATTATGGCAAAGTGTCACAGAAATTACATTTGAGACTCAAAATTGATTACCCATAAATAATCAAACTGTCAGGATTTCGTTCCTACATTATTACCCTCTCTTTTTGAAACACCCTGTACAGAGAATAAATTGAAAGTCGGTTACGAAGAGAACCCTCAAATAACATAACCCTTTCTCAAATCCAAACATACACACATACGAATATATATACATTAAAAGAGTGACTACCCCCTCTTGGCGATATAACAATATGTTTCCAAAAATAAATTAAAAAAAAAAAAAAAAAACCACACCGCCTACGCAATCTGTGTTGCGACTTCCATCCCAACATAAGAGTTTGTGATAATTCCTGATATCACATCGGCGGACTGAAACACCGATCTAAATCCCTAACTTATTTGTGTGTCTTTATTTCAATAACGAAGAATCTCCAAATGCAATCATCAATATTTTCTTTAATTACTGTATTGTCTTATCAAATCATACTTAAATCAACATATCTTTACAATAATTTCCTTAAAACACGTCCGTTTATCTAAAGTTTCTAAGTCTTTCTTTTACAACCTCTCTCGGCAGAGTCGGTTTGCGATCTATATTGCCCGATGGTAACAAGCGCTCTTTCTCCATCAAGAGTCCAATAGGTTCTACTCATGCTTTGCTTCTGCTAGTTTTAACACAAAGTTCAAGTTTTTACCCTTATTGTTGTTACCAAGCGAGCGCTCCCCAAAATTCGTCACTCCTAAGTTTTATGACTTTACAGAGCCAGAGGGCCTTTTAACACACTAGTAACAAAAACCATCCGTCGAACCTTTCAAATGCATTACTATAGCCTTTACAATAGTACAGTATTTCTTAGCAATTACAAGCCGTGCTCTACGACAGTTCTTATTTTGGTTTAGAGTACAATGTTATTCTTTAAAGTCTTTACATATAAAACATATCAAACATAAGTATTCACTATAAGTAAACCTTTACTTAACCTTAACTAAGCTAAATTCGGACCATAAAAACCCATAACTTCTGCTTATGGGAAAAAAGGTCCTGGGAAAACCCCAGTGGGGAAAACCATTAATTCAATTATTATTTAAGTATAAATGACCAGGCTTGTTTTGGATCGCCGGATTCAACAATCTGCGACAATCAGTCCAGAAAAGTGCGCGACGCGTTGCGCCGGGCAAACCAAAAACCATTTTTCCCGCGCGGGGTAATATTACAGCAAAGTTTGGTTCCACCCTCCCAAAAAATATCAATTGATAAGAGGTTTGCTCAAATGAAAAAAAAAAAAAAACTGAAAATAAATAAAAAAAAAAAACTCAACAAAATCGATTCACAAAACTTTCTTCTTCTTAAAGCACACCCGTCCGTTCTTTCGCACAGAGTTTTGAACTGGAGGGGAGGATGCGATTTTTTAAAAAAAGATTTCTTGACGTGAAAAAGAAGGCATCAAAAATTTAAGAAAGAAAAGGATTCGATCTGGAAGATTGCTTATATTCGGCGAAGAAAAAATTGTAGGGACGAATTTCCAAGCTGAGAATGAACCACTATTAAGGCGTAAGTATAACACCATTGAAACTGGGTAAATCCTTCTTTCCATCATAGTAGATTTTAAAAGCAAAAAAATGTCAATAGAGAGAGAACGAGAGTGGATGTACTCTGGTCTGGTCTGGGGTTACAGGCAAAAGCGTACGGACGTACAGAGCCCCGAAAGGCAAACTCAAAAAGGGAAGAGAGAGAGACGCGGATGAGCATATACTGTATAGATAGATATGCGCTTGGGGTCGCACTCATCTAAATGCGCAAACTTGGCTGGAAACTTTTCATACCATTCGCTTGTCAAAAAATATTTATATAGAAAGTACATCTTGGTGTCCATAAGCGCGAAAAATAGGTCGATGGGGAAATAGTAGTAGGCCTCCATGAAGGATATATTTTTTCTGACTGAAAAAGAGATCGACAGGGATGGAGAGATCCGCGCAAGAGAAGGGAAGCTCAAGAGCAAAGAGATGATGACGACGAAGGGAACTAACTGATTGGCGGTCAACGTTGGACTGAAGGTTAAATAAAAACCCGTCAAAAAACGAAACGGGACGGGAGGAATGAATTTTTTTCGGAAGAAAATTTTAACTTGAATAAATTTAATATTTATATTTCTATCCTATCAAAATTCTTCATGGAGGTTATAATATGACTAAATAATAGTGTGCATTAAAGGGGCTAGAGAAATTTCCTTCTACCCACAGTTTC
Organism: Phalangium opilio; assembly: GCF_054372755.1. Lineage (NCBI taxonomy): Eukaryota > Metazoa > Arthropoda > Arachnida > Opiliones > Phalangiidae > Phalangium > Phalangium opilio. Next base: position 755,116 of record NW_028324244.1, read on the forward strand.
TTAACTTTAACTGCGCATGCGCTTCAGAGTTGCCAGTAATTAGAGCATCTCCTATATGTATGCAGATTCGAAACTGAATGATAATCACTGAATTGTAGCCGGGAAATTAAAACTAAGGTTCCTAGTCAAGAAACTGACACTTTCTTAGTTTAATATTTAGTCTTTTATTTATTTAAAGAAACAGGGAGCCCAAAGACTTAACGTCTTTGCAGCTTGGGCTCCGAATACCAGAATGCCCTCCTTAAGTGGCACACTAAAACATCTTAGTATACAGTTGAAGATAGCAACCGATAGGCGATACAAAAGGATGCGAAAAAGAGTGGGGACATTCGGCTCTTTTGAAGAAAGGCCATGAGAAAGCAATTTAGAATATTGGACCAAGTGTAAAGTTATGGGAGGTAATTGGGCAGAGCACTTAGGTATCGTCGGTACGGTTTAGGTTGTAAATCAAGGCAAGAACCAATTTTAGAGTATAACGTAAAATTGGTTCTTGGAAATAGTTTGACAGTAAAATATAATTCTGGTAAAAATACAGGAAAAAAAAGAAATACCATATCCCCGGTTACAATTCCCCCCGACCAAAATGAAGCATGCATGCGAAATTAGATAATGGTTTTTTTTTTTTTTTTCAAATTGAAATACACACATTTTTTTTTTTCATGAGGTTACAAATATAAAATTATAGAAGTAAAAGGTATACAATATTAACATCTTATTTAATTTGGGTACCTAACGGGCTCTTTTCTAGAGCGGCGAGGTCTTATAGCTTCAGTAAGAGGCTCGATATCTGAATCTTCGCGAGAAACAAAAGTTGACAGGTTCGTATTACCTTCATCAATTGCCCTATCTAAATAATCAGGTCTTTCAAAATAAGGTTTAACGTTTTGAACGTGCACGGTTTTTTGTATAGCCCCGTTCGAGATGTCTGCAACAATGTAGTTCACCTCCGAAAATTGTTTCAAGATTCGGTAGGGTCCCTCCCATTTTTCTGCGAGTTTTTTTGTGTAATATTTGTCAGCCGAGGAGACAGGGTGCGTTCTTAATAGGACCAAATCCCCCTCACTAAATGTGACTTCGCGATGGGTTTTGTCATATTGAAGCTTTTGCTTCTCAAACGCAATCTGTTTAGCTTTCTGGACGTTGTTCTCTATTTGTATTATTTTTTCTTTGAGAGATTCAACATACTCGATGACGTCACCAGAGGTGCTGACGCCATTGGACGGATCGCCCCCGGCCAAAATTCTATCCAAAGGGGTTTTCATGTTCCTTCCGGTAATTACGAAATGTGGGGAATATCCCGTCGTACTTTGCGGCAAAGATCGAAAGGCCATAGCCAATAAAACCAAACGCTCGTCCCACCTTCGGTGGTTTTCTTCGACGTAACAAGCGATAGCCGTTTTTAGTGTTTTATTTTCTCTCTCAACATAATTACATTGGGGATGATAAGTAGTGGTATACCTTATCTTAACTCCCCAATCAAGGCATAGTGTTTGAAAGTTTCGCGAACGCATCTGAGTACCGTTATCGCATAATAAAACCCTTGGTACCCCAAATCGTGAGAATACCTCCTCCGTGAGTTTCTTTCCTATTGACCAAGCAGTAGCCTTCGGTAAAGGAAAAATTTCCACGTATTTAGAGAAGTGGTCTACTATAACCAGTAGGTATTCGTTTTGGTGATAACTTTTAGGGAAAGGTCCCATTAGGTCGAGCGCTAAGATCTCGAAAGGCTCCGTCGGCGGAATCGTTTGAAGGAGCCCCGCTGGCCTTTGGTTGCACCCCTTTACTTTCTGACAGACGTCGCACGACTTAACATACTTTTCACAATCCGAATATAAACAGTCCCAATACGCGATAGACTTTAATTTCCACAAAGTCTTTTCTAAACCAAAATGTGCCGCCGTAGGATTATCATGACAGAATCGAAGGATATCGTTTCTCAGGGTAGGGGGAATGACTGGTTTGTACGCTATTGGTTGTTCTAATTTGTTTTCGTGTCGGCAAGGTCTGGTCTCTATCAACCGGTAAAGTATACCGTCTGACAAGCTAAAACGGTGACCGTTTTTCTTGATCTTTCTAGCTAGCTTACTAATTGTGGGTAAGGCTCCTCCAGCCAAATATTTTTTTAATGCGCCTATTTCGAGATCCTCGTCTTGTTGTTTAATAAAGAGGTCCCTATCAAAGGAGTGGTCACAGTTTCGAAAGGTTAATTTATCCCACTTTGAAGTTCGTTCCCCAATCACAGCTATTACGGCATCAGTATGCGGTTTATCGTTACTACTTAAATCAGGGCACATTAAATACTCAAAGTTTTCGGCATTTGTTGGGTCATCCATATCTCCGTCAATTTGAATTACGGGATATCTTGACAGCGCGTCTGCGACTTTATTTTCAGACCCTTTCTTGTGCTTAATGCAAAAGTTGAATGCCTGCAGTTGAATTGCCCAACGAGTAAGTTTGGACGTAGAGTCCTTCATTCGCCGTAGCCAGGTCAAGGAACTATTGTCGGTTATTAGAGTAAACTCTAGACCTTCGACATACTGTCGTACTTTTCCCAAAGCCCACACGATAGCTAAAAGTTCTCTTTCCGTCGCGTGGTAGCGGGTCTCAGCATCGGAGAGCTTTCTGCTCATATAAACTATAACCAATTCTTCCCCTTGGGTATTTACTTGGTATAAGACGGCTCCTAATCCCACCTGACTCGCGTCAGTTTGAAGCACAAATTTCAAATTGAAGTCCGGGTAATGCAAAACCGGCGCGCTTGTTAATTTGAGCTTCAATGCCTCAAATGCCGCATTCGCCGTTTCAGTCCAAGTCCACTGACCTCCCTTTTTAGTCAATTCGAATAACGGAAAAGCTATATCTGCAAAATTTTCAACGTGGTCTCGGTACCACCCAGCTAACCCTAAAAATGCTCTAACGTCTTTCGGGGTTTTAGGTGTAGGGAAAAGTCTTACAGCCTCCACTTTGACCGAATCGACGGTTATTCCGTCTACTCCTACTATGTGACCCAAAAAGGGTAGCTTATCCTTTAAAAATTTGCATTTTGAAGCCTTGACCGTGAGCCCCGCTCCTTTCAGAAGGTTAAAAACTAGCCGTAGATGCTCTAGGTGTTCCTCCAAAGTACGCGAAAATACAAGGATGTCGTCTATATAAACTAAAACGAATTTCCCCAGGCATTCGCGAAAAACAAAGGCCATACACCTTTGAAAGGTTGCGGGTGCATTTTTCAACCCGAAAGGTAACACATTGAATTGGAACAAACCCTGGTGAGTAACGAAGGCCGTATAAGATTTGGACTTTTCTTCTAATCCTATCTGCCAAAATCCATCCTTTAAATCTATAATGCTAAAATAGTTCGCACCCCCTAACATGTTTATTTGGTCTCGAATATTTGGCATTGGGTACGCGTCTGTAATTGTTATCTCATTAAGACGTCTGAAATCTCCGCAAAATCTAAACCCTCCATCTTTCTTTGATACTACGAGAATGGGGGAAGCATAAGGAGAGTGGCTCCTGCTTATTATACCCTTTTCTAACATATCTTTGATTTGTTGATCAACAATAGTTTTCTTAAAAGGCGACATGGGGTAAGGTCTGGATTTAAAAGGTTCCTTGGTTGAAAGGAGAATTTCGTGAGTGACAACAGTAGTTCGGCCTGCTTCGCCGGTAAAAACTTCGGGATAATCATCACATATAGCCTGAATTTCAGGCGTTAGCTTTAGTGCTTCGTTAAGGCTGGAATTACTCGCAATAGTTTTTATTTCTCTTGTCTGTATTTCGTCGTCCTTCTGAACTTCGTTTCCTAACCCTAGTAGGGGATAACTTTTCTCCTCGCTACCAAATCGATAAGATAGGTTATGTGCCATAACGTATAGGCCACTAAACAGGGCGAAATCCCAACCCAAAATTGCCTCTATTCCTAATCTATCCGTAATCCCAAAATGAAACTTCCAAGATTTGTTTTCTATTTTTAATGAAAGCTTCGCTTCGCCTAGCATCTTCATTTCACTATCATTAGCGGCACCGACACTTAGCCCGCACCATGGTTCCAACTCTGTTTTACCCCTTGCTACGAGCCACACATTTTTTGAAATAATTGATACATCAGCCGCGCTGTCTATTATTGCCATACCTTCCCACGCACCTATTTTTGCTCGGACCCTAGGCCGTCCCTGATTTATAATCTGACGCTTTCTGTCTAATTTTGCCCTTTTTTCAGGTGTTTCGATTGGGGGAAGATCGGTTATGATTTCCCAATTATCGCTAGAACGGATAGATTCGTCCGTTTCCTCCGAAACTTTGGTATTGGCCACACTAATTGCATTCAAAATGCTTTCATAAGAATGGTCCTCTTGATTATCGGGTATTGCTATTTCGGACCTCTCTAAACTTTCCTGAAACCCGGTAGAGTCTTCCTTTTCATGTGCATTAATGTGTCTAACATTAGACCTACTATTGGTATCCGACCTTGTCCTACCTGGACAATTTGAAACCGAATGACCCTTTTGACCACACTGACCACAAACTGGAGCTGAGGGAGTGGGGTTTGTGAATCTGTTGTGTTCTCTATTTGCCCTAACGTTCTCGCTATATCTCGCGTCTTGAGTAGGGAAAGAACCTGATCCAGTAGCTGTGGCTCGCCTATTGGGGGGGTACGCTGAGCTAGTACCCTCTCTGCCGCTATACTGCCCGTTTCCCCTCCACGACGAAGGGAAGGACCTATTGAAATTGGGTCTTGGAGGGGGATCGTTTTCCCATTGCCTACTTTTGGCAGCATTATTACCCGGTTTATTGGAATAGTTAGTGTAACCTCCTTGATAACTTCTGCAGAGTTCATGCACACGTTCAGCATCCTGGGCGGCTTCGTGTAATTCATTTAATGAGGGTTGTTCGCGCAATTTCATAATTCCTAACAAGTGGGGGTTTAAACCATCCATAAGCCTACTAGCTATTTCCGTGGAAGTCATGTCTGGATCAAGCTGGCGGCACATTCGTTCTTTTTCCAATAAATAGGATAAAACGGTCTCATCAGGAGTCTGTCTACGATCAGCGATTTTACTATCAATACGTCTCTTATAATCTACTCCAACAAAGGCCCGGCAGAACTTGTCTCGAAAATCGTTCCAACCACGTAGAGAAGGACCGACACGGTCCCACCAAAAGGTAACATCGCCTTCGAACATAAGTTCTACCCTAGCAAAAAGATCCGACGCCGATAATTTATGTAGGCGTTTGTAGCGCTCAACCTCGTTTAAGAAAACCAAGGGATCATTTCCCTGTTTAAATCTGGGAAATGCAATGTTTTGATACTCAGATGGTGTGAACGTCGCTGAGTGGCTATGGTCGCTCGAAAAGGAAACTGGGCCCGTAGGACGGGTGCCTGTGTTTCGGTTAGGCAAAGACTCGTTTTCTCTAGTAAGGGATAAATCGCCGCGGGCGGCACCCCCGGATAGAATCTGACCGTCTCTACCCAAATCATATAATAAGGTATCTGAACTATCGGAACGAGTTTCCACTGCTTGTGGAGAAACTTGTTCAAAACGCACATTACTTGGACCTGCGACTGAGATATCGATTTTCTCCTTAAGACTTTCAATTAGAGCCCTATCGGCTTGCCTCTGCTTTTCTGATTCGACCCGTTGTTTTTCTAACTCGCTTCTTAACATTTTTGTCATGTGAGTGGTTAGGGTATTTAGTAAAAGATTCATGTTTGGATTTTCCTGATCATTGGCTTCTATAAATTCGTCATTAGCGGGAGATTCATTCCCCGAAGCCACTTCGTCTAATTCCTCCCCTTCAACAACTTTACGTTTACCCTTTTTATTTGCCATATTGGCTCTTAAACTCTACGACTTTTAGTCCAATAAAAGTGAAAACTTAATTATCAACTTACTGATTACCAGAAATTCGGCGTACGCGGTTATGAATTCGGTTAATAATTGTTCAGAAAGTTTGCTTTCTATGGATTAATGTTCAGAAAGAATGCGAATTTTCGCTGAAGATGTCCTACGATGCGTATAGTTTGAATTAAACTGTCCGGATCCCAACCGTAGCGTTCGTTTCTTCAGCGGTGAGTCTGAGGTCTAGCGGAGCAGCAGTCTGAAGTAAAAGCACTGAATAATCCACTGGATGGATTTTCTTTTCTTCCCTTCTATCAACTTGTCCAATAATATAAGTTCTGGGACAGCCGATTTTCGCGGTCACTGAGAACTTCGAAGTTGATAAATTTCTGAGACAGCCGATTTCGACGGTCACTGGTAGCTTCGAAGATAGTTATCTCGTTACGTTTTCCACGAGATTGTCTGGCCTCGAACTCGATGAATCTCGAAGTCAATGCAATGAATTTGTCTAATTCAAATTTCTCTCTTTTCTTTTTATATATATATATATATATATAAATATATATATCGTGTCGTTCGCTGGCGCAAGTAAGGCTCTATTGCGATTGCCCCGCGCCTCCACCAATTATGTAGCCGGGAAATTAAAACTAAGGTTCCTAGTCAAGAAACTGACACTTTCTTAGTTTAATATTTAGTCTTTTATTTATTTAAAGAAACAGGGAGCCCAAAGACTTAACGTCTTTGCAGCTTGGGCTCCGAATACCAGAATGCCCTCCTTAAGTGGCACACTAAAACATCTTAGTATACAGTTGAAGATAGCAACCGATAGGCGATACAAAAGGATGCGAAAAAGAGTGGGGACATTCGGCTCTTTTGAAGAAAGGCCATGAGAAAGCAATTTAGAATATTGGACCAAGTGTAAAGTTATGGGAGGTAATTGGGCAGAGCACTTAGGTATCGTCGGTACGGTTTAGGTTGTAAATCAAGGCAAGAACCAATTTTAGAGTATAACGTAAAATTGGTTCTTGGAAATAGTTTGACAGTAAAATATAATTCTGGTAAAAATACAGGAAAAAAAAGAAATACCATATCCCCGGTTACAGAATCCAACACAGAACACTACAAGTTTATCAGTCTGTTATATAGCTGTTGAATTGAACATGTCAAAAATGATCAGCAACACTTGTAATCTCACACAATCTAAACACGAATAAAAAAGAATCGGTTGAGAAACAAACCTTTAAAATATTCCTCATAATTATTTATCTTTTTCATTTTTTAAAATTTTAATATTAATATTCTCTGTACCTTGGACTTTGACAAGAAGAGTTCACAGTCTGCCGAATCAAATATCTAGGTAAATTTTCTAGAGAACAATACAGACAGCAAAAGGAAGAAAACTTGTTGAATTATTCTATGGAAATTTCTTTTTGTAGGAGAGAAAAATGTCGTCACAAGAAACTCCGAAGAACAAGAAAAAAAAGACCTAATTTTCTATTCAAGAAAAATCTTTACGCCTACACAAGAACCAAAACGCATAACGCCACCACCAACTCCATACTCAGAAGACACAAGCATCACTTCGATTTTTCAATAAACTTCTCAAATTCTCAGTGAATCTATGGGCTAAGCCTTGGTCGGGGTCGTTAGGGGGGTAAAAAAAATACTACTTCTTTTCCCCTCTTTTCATTTTATCGACTTGTAAATGACCAACGAATTTTAGTGTCGAAAAATTCCCAAAAGCCTAACGCGTATACTCTCGAAAGTGGGATTGGTATTCTTTCTGAAAGAAAGGAAAAGTTGAGTAATACGCGCAACCAAAATGACGATGATTACTAACAGTTATTTTTAACTGATTAGCTAGGAAAAAAAAGGGTTAAAGAAACCGCCTTAGTAGCGGGATAGGCTGAAAAACCAATTAGACTTTGTGGTTTCTAAAGAGAGACTTTCGGAAGTCCTACGTGGCAATTGTTTCATAATTTGAAGAAATTCTTTTGGCATCGCGTCAGAATACTACAGCTATTGAATTTGAAGTTATGCATCTATCATCTCCCAAATAGTAAAAAAAATACCTAAGAATGATTAATTTTATAACTATACATGCCTTATTTGCATACACATACAGTCTTTAAATCTATTTAAAAGTCTCCTAAATAACCCTTTCACTCCATTAAATTTAATCTATTCCGAGGTTGAATCAGGGATCATGGTTGAATCTTAAGGCCCATTCAGACTCGACTATAATCTTAAGCTCAAGTCGGTACGTTCATTTCCCTATCAGAGGTTACAGCAGACGACTTAAAATGAGTAGCATTTTTGAACCAAAACTTCTGAATACTAAAATAGCCGAATCCAAAGTGTCAAATATGGTGTCAGAAATCCTAAAACTTTTCATCTATCGTCTGCTAGAAGCGTTACTCACTCGATCACGCGTTAGTAACGCGTAATAGCACTCTATTATAGCTATGGCTGAAGAACAGGCGCTAACGAGGTGGCGCCATCTCGACACTGACTGCCAGACGAAACTGAAATTTTTCAAACTAAACCTGTGGCGAATTTTTTACGTAATGGTTGACACGTGACAAATTAATTAAGCGAGAAAAGCGACTTCAGCGACGTAAACTTAAGATATTAGTCTAACGTAACCGTCTGAATGGACCTTAATCCATACAGTAATTCCCAAGAAAAAAGTTTTTAGTTTACTTTATTCCAACATAAATGCAAAATTCATTTGGGGGTCCGGACATAAAATACGCCTTTAAGCCACGACGAAGAAGAAAAAAATAAAATATCCAGCAATAGCAATCCCTTCGCAATGAAAATGTTTCAAATATATTTCTTCGAATCACTGAGCAATTCGGTAAAGGAGCGTACACTTAAATTTAGGGCAAAAAGAAATAGTAGCCCGGCCGCCACCATAGAAATAAACGTTTGCTTATTTTTTTTCTTCGTAAAATATAAAAACAAGAAAAATAAAATAAAAAACTTAAGAAAAATCCAAGAGATAGAAAAAGAAAAAAGTTGAAAAATCGAAAAATTAATCGACCTTGCGCAAATAAAGATGTTCCTAAGTTTCTTAAACTAAAACTCAAGGGACCGGACACTACTCAAGGAGATAACATCCATTTGGAAAATTTTCTAAGGAAAATTAATGGCTTTACAAAAAAAAAATTGCAAGCAACTTTCGGACCACTTGGTCAATTCTCGAATATATACAGAGTCCATTTTTAACGGTTCGTTTAGCCGGATCTCCATTTTGCTTTGGGAGAAAAATATTTTAAGAAAGCTAAGCTTTTGAAGATTTTAATCGAGTTATACCATAGCTTACGAGTCCATTATCGTCTAGTAAAAATTGAGAGGAAGGAAGATGGGCTCAAATTTGGTAATAAACCCTTGGTAAAGTAAACAAATAAATAAATAGATAGATACGAATTACAACTGAAACGACGCAAAAAAAATCGTATATTTGTTTATCGCTCATATTACTAATTATACAGCGATAAAACTAATATTATTAAACCGATTAAGTGCGCGAGATGAGAAGCATGAAAAACCAAATATAGCGTTACGCGCACCTAATTATGATTTTACGCATGGATTATCGCCACACAAAGTTTCATTATATCATCAATTTCCATTCTTGGTTTAGTAGCAAATTAACAAAAAATTATCAACAAAAAAATTTATATATTTTGACCAATTTATAAATCAGTTTTGATACACGAATTTAATAAACTTTACAACTCCTAAAATAAGACTTTTAAAAGCGACCATGACCTCTTACGCCCAATTAATTCAAGACCCTACGAGGGTAACTTTATCCAGCGCCACTCTCATCGATCATTTCTATACTTCACATCCCAATAACATTAAATATACCACTGTAATCCCCAATGGCGCGTCAGACCACGATGTCATTCTTGCAATCCGGAAAAAATCATGCCCACGTCCAAAAAAAATAATGTCTAAAATTCGAAATATGAGAAATGTTAAGTTCGATAAGCTAATAGAGTCTTTAACGCTTGATTTAAAAAAGATCAATACTACTGATGTTAACGAAGCAGTATCACATCTGAACGAGTGTCTACTTTCAAATATTAATTGTTATATGCCTATTATTCATTATCGGAAATATATTAATTCCCCCCCATGGTTATCAAATGATATTAAACACGCGATGCACCTCCGTGACATTGAGAAAAAGAAATCTTATAACGATCCCTCAAGGATTGTAACCTACCGTATCCTAAGGAATTCCGTCACTGCCAGAGTTAAAAACGCTAAAAACAATTATTTTAAGAACCACCTCCAGCCGTCAAACCCAAAAACTATGTGGAAAAACCTTAAACCTTATATTAAATGTAAGAATCACACTATAACTGCCTTAAAAACCAACGATACTGATACTGTACTTACAGATAATAATCAAATGGCTGATCTCTTTAATAATCATTTTACGCATAACCAGGCCATAATAAGTGCTTCCCCCGATATCTCTTTAACTTGTCAATTTGATTATCCCCAATTTGATTTCACTGAAATAACTGAAGGTGCTGTATTCGACATCATAAAAAAATTACCCAATAGCAAAGCTATAGGCACTGACGGTATCTCTACAACGTTTTTAAAGGGAACTGCAATCCTAATAGCCCCTATTCTATGTAGAATTCTTAACTCGTCACTCACTTCTGGGGTTTTTCCCGATATCTGGAAGGAGGCTAAAATAATTCCATTATTTAAGTCAGGCGATCCTCTAATGTTAAACAACTATAGAGGCATTTCAATACTTCAGAGCACTTCTAAGATCCTTGAAAAGTGGGTACATACCCAGTTAATGAATTATATTATTGAGAACAAACACTTTTACAAGATGCAATCAGGCTTTATACCAGGTCATTCTACAATAACCGGCACTCTTAACTTACACGAACGAATACTTAATGGCTTAGAGGAAGGTAAATTCGTAGGTGTTGTTTTTATCGACTTAAGTAAGGCATTTGATTGCGTTAACCATACTATACTTTTAAAAACTCTTGAAGACTCAAATTTGAGCCAAAATGTAATCAATTGGTTCCGCTCTTATTTGGCGAATCGTAGACAACAAGTTTATCTTAGTGGATATTCCTCCCCTTTTGAACGCATTCGGTCTGGGGTTCCCCAGGGAAGCATTCTTGGACCCTTACTTTTCAATTTATATACTAAGAATAACCACGCGTCGGTTAAGGAAGCAGCTCTATTAGAGTATGCAGACGACGAATCACTAATAAACTCTAACTACAATATCGGATCCCTAATATCAAGCCTTGAATCCGATATTAATAAGCTCAAGGAAGCATTACAAAAAATTGGATTATTACTTAATGTTAAAAAAACTGTTTTCATGGTTTTTTCGCCATCACGTAAAACAAAGTCTGAGGCTAAAGACATTAAATCCTTAGGCAATACCAATATTTTAAGAGTGTCAGAAGTTAAATACTTAGGCATCTATTTTGATGAAGACTTTTCTTGGCTACCACATATAACTTACACTTGTAAAAAAATTAGAAAACGTATCTGGTTATTACATCCTTTAATTTGTGCTCTGGACAGGAAAAGCTTGTGTATTCTGTATAAGACTTTAATTCAACCCCTTTTTGATTACATGGATATATTTTACGCCACTGCTAATAAAGCTAGTTTAAGGCCGCTACAAGTCCTACAAAATAGCTGTGCGAAACGTATTCTCCACAAAGGCAAACGGGACTCAGCAACCGATGCCAGGGCAGAATTAGGTTGGCTAGAATTACAAGCCCGATATAAATTACACCTTGCTATCATGATGTTTAATGTCATAAAGAAATATACTCCAGATTATGTTCTTGACCACTTTGATAGGGCTTGTAATGGCCCTAAAACATATCGAACAAGAGGCAGCACACATAAATTATATGTAGAGTCCTCCAAAAGTACTTTTAATCGTAAGAGTGTCAAAACTAGAGGTGTGGCTTTATGGAATGAACTCCCTAACACACTTAAAGATTCAGCCACAATATCAATATTCAAAAAAGAAATGTTAAACGCGTTAACAATATAATTAACTGTTTGTATTTTTTCCATCATTTGAACCCACAATGTAATTAATTTAATAAGGGACTCCCTCGTAAAACAGAACTCGTTCTGAACGGGAATATCCTATCAATAAAGCTTTTTTATTATTATTATTATTATTATTAAAAACTTCACTTTAATCTATTTCAGCCACACCAAGACTGTCTAACGCATCTGATTCAATACAATCAAAGGCAGGGGGAAAGGAGAAAACGAGATACGGGGTAATGACGTGATTATAGCGTCTTTCCTTTCAACAATCCCTTCATCTCAATACTACATTACCTCATAACAAACGAACAAAGAGACCGGTACTGTTCGATTTCCTGACGCAAAATAATCGTCCTTCACACGTGGCTAACCCTAATTTAAGTCTTATACATATACCTTTACGCCAAGAAATAAAAACAATGCAGACGTAATACGTACTAAAGTTAGCGATAAAAGGGGAAGGAAGGGGGATGGTGGTTATGGTAGTAGTAGTAGTAGTAAGGTTTCTTTTTGCCACGTTAGTATATAGAAAAGCTGTCGGTCCAGGAGATCACGCGTGGATTCAGACGAATCGGGTAGGTATTAGCCGGGAATCTTGCTTGACGGAAAGATACGGTGGAGAGATGAAAAGGCAATGGCGCGAAGATTTACCGCCAAAAACCAACCAGAGAAGGAAGAGGAAGAAGAAGATATGAAAAAAAGGAAAAAACCAATTTCCGGAACACGTGCGAGACGGAACGCGTGGCGCGTGCAGCTCAGAGCGAGAGAGCGCGCGCGATTTTCGCGCCAAAAGTAATTGACACCCTCTATAATCTTTCCTTCTCCTTCCCATTGCACTCGAGTTAGAAATTTAAGTGAAGGTTATATTCCCTTTGAAAGATAATAATCAAGGTATCATAAAAAAGATAATTTCTCGGAACTAGCGGTGCTATATTCGTTAAATTAGGGCGCCTAAAAACAAAACGAGATTTCCGACTATACTGTACCATATTACCCCGCTATATCACGTGAGATAATCTCCCCAATACACAGGTATCGATGTTATTTAACATAAAAACCTGTATTGGAAAACCTGGGGAAAGAGACTCGAGTTAAAGAAATTAAAAATTCCAAGTAAGATATTTCAATACGTCCTTGAGTTTTATCCCCCCCCTAATAATTTTCACCCAAAGGTTTCTAAAGCGAGGGTTAAATCACCTGTGGAAAATGGTACGCAAACTAAGAGGAAAACCTTTAAAAAGTAACCTACCCCTCTTTAAAGACCCCCTTTATAAGTTATATCCAACTATTATGAAACAAGACAAGATATTCCTTTTCAAATGTCTCAAAATGGGTCAAAGAAACTCGTTACTAAAGTGGAAACTGGCTGGATACATTGATGGTTAAGTTAGGCCTTGGAGGATGCGAATTTTATAACCTCGTATTTTTAACAAACTGAAAAGGAAATTAGCGTATAGCGCGCCGTTGTCTCATCTCAAGACAGGTATAACATTTTAAAAACATGCTTCTCCTGATGGCGGTACTAGTTGGTGGTACAAGATTTCGGTTTAAAAATATCACTATACAAGTTAAAGTCTATATTTAGAATTAAATTATACACCTGGAAAAAATAGAACTTGTTTTCGAGTTACAAAATTGAACTTGTAGAACTGGTATATGATACGTTGTTAATATGTAAATTATGCAACTATATTTTGACATTTTACAGTTATCCGTTAAGTCTGCGAATTCCATGGACTACAATTAAGACATTACAGAGAACAGTGATATATTAATTGATATTACTCATTAATATTTAATTGCTAATTACATCCCCGCCACCAGGAATTGTTCAGGACCTGTATCACAATTTTTCACGATAAACAAACATTTAGTGATGTTTTATTTAAAAACTAAAATTAAATATAAATAATTTTCATTTGAGGTATCGTTACCGTTCTCGGAATTCACTAAAGTATGAGATTAACGATGACACAACACAACACGAAAAAAAAAAATATTCAGGTTTAGGGAAACAATCAAACGTAACTTTTCCTTTCCGTGAAAAAAAAAAATAAATAAAAAACCTAACCAACTACCTGAAGCCACCCTACACATCACCTGGTCATTTGTAAACAATAGGATTTTTACGTGTGTACGGGAAATTGTCTGTATATTAAAAAAAAGCACTACATAGCCGGAAAAACTTACGACAAACATATCCTTATCCATGACGAAGAAGTTTAATAAATTGTTTAAATTCCAAATTGGTACTTGACTCATCTTAATAAAACCTGTACTATTAATAAAACATAGTTGCGGGAATTCACCCAGTTATTAGACGTTTATCCTACAAAAATTCCATACTTTTACACAAAATAACATAAGGAAATCACGTGACATCTTGAAATAACAGGAAATAAACGAACTCTTACAAACAAGGGAGAGTAGCTAAGCCTAATTTTAAAAGAAGGTAACGTTAAGCCTATTTTTACAGGAAGTAAAATTTAAGCCTTGTCTTAATTAGGGCAATGTAATAACTATATAGTAATAGTAATTTTGTCCCAAATTACCTAAGTCCTATTAAAAATTAAGCCTAATTAGAAGCCTACATTTAGGTCTTAAAACCTTAAGCCTATTTTTCCAGTAAGTGAAATTTAAGCCTTGTCTTAATTAGGGCAATGCATCTAAGTATATAGTAGGCATTTTGTACCAAATTACCTAAGTCTTATTAAAATTTAAGCCTAATTAGGTGAAGCCTGCATTTAGGCCTAAAACCTTAAGCCTATTTTTCGGAACTTGAGTATAATGAAACAAAAAAACCGGAGTTTGGGAAGAACAGTAGAAAAAAACCCGGCGCAAAAAGGGGAGTGAGTATTCAGCGTCAGCCTGAGAGCGCGTTAAACGAATTAGGCAAAGGGAGAGAAACTGTACGAGAAAGGGAGAAGTCAGAGGTCACTTTTAATTAGTCCGTTCCACCCTAGTAGTAAACCCCGGGACCACGTACGTCAAGTAAGGAGCCGTCTAGCGTGGAAATGATCATGGAAGTAACGTTACGTAACTAGTACGTGAGGGGCACCCAATAGCGCAGAAAAAAAAGTCCTGAGACGGGAGACTGGTGGAGTCTGGGAGAATTAAATGGCGTGGGAGGTAGGTTGTTGGGAAAAGGGCATTTACTTCTTCCAATTGATCACCCCTTTATTGTAACCTCCAGAGTATAGAGAAGAGCTTCCCTTAAAAAAAAAGGAGAGAGAGAGGAGGAAACCAACCATTCCACTGCGGCTCTTTAGTCCTTAACGGTCATCGATGACCTGAACAAATTGGAAAGTCATTTTCGTGATAGCAGTATACATTTCCGCGCCATAATCGCAACCAGGTGGGGTAAATTCCTATTACTGACCTTTCTTCTACTATACCTCTAAAGGTGAAACATCACATAATTACGCCCAAGAAAGACCACCAATTTCGACATGGTTCGTACAAGTTTATTGGAATGAAATTCCCTGACTTTTCCAGGTTTTCCCTGACTAAAGTCCACAAATTTCCCTGACCATTTGCAATGACGTTCATGGCGAACATATATGAAAATTCACTCGAATCACTTTGGCACGAGTTGCTACTGTTATAAAAATAAGCCAACTATTTCGTTTAAATTTGACTTTAAGTAAATCATAAATAATTGTGAATTTGGGACTCTGGTAAAATCACAGACAACACATTTTCTGGTCACCCTGACACTGTTATCCAGACTTTCCCTCTAATATATTTTTCCCTGACCTTTCAAGTCCATTTTCAATTTCCCTGACTTTTCCAGGTCGTGTACGAACCAGGGTTGGAAATAAGACAGGTTTACAAGTCCAAAACCAGTTTATTAATTGCTCGGACCAGTTTATTTATTCCAAAACCTGGGGTCAGTGGTCCAAGAGACCACTTTATTAATTATCGTTTTTGGAAAAAATAGACGGTGGGACCAGTTTAATAATTCGGGGTTCCTTATTAGAATTTTTCAAGCTCAACACATTTTCTACCAATTTTACTCTTATGTAGTTAGTACTCCTTGGCTACAGCTTCCCTACAAAAGTTTTGTAGTCTATTGACTATTGATCTTGACTAGGGTCTATTCTAGAATGAGTCTCTTGTAGTCGACAGCCTAGACGATAGTCAGTACTAGTTGTCAGTAGTTGCATTAGGCAGTAGTGTATGGTCACATTACAGGATTTTGATCTGGCTTACTGATAGCGAGAAAAGGTATTGCCACCAAATTTATGTAAAATGCAATAAGGACTAAGGATAGTTCAGAAAAGGATTCAGAACTTCAAATATCATTAGACATGTTGATTGATATTTAGTGGCAACTAGTTGGAAAATTGTGATAAGAAATAAAAGTTAACTATTTTTAATTTTCATACGCTACTTTTACTGTCTTTACGTGCTTTTTATTCGCACCATTTTAGAAATTTAATTTATAGTGGGACCGGTAAAATAGTAATTAATGCGAGGGTCACTGGTCCCAAGGACCAGTTTAATAATTCCAACATGAGGGGTCACTGGTCCCGAGGACCACTAACCAAATTCACCTTATTTCCAACCCTGGTACGAACCCTGTTCGAAACATCGACAAATTCCCCCAAAGACGTGAAAGTACAGTCAGATAAACTATAGCTCTGATAATCAGAAGATAATTCTTTAGAAAAACAATAATAAAAGCAAGGAGAAAACAATGTTTACGTATATTGCTGCGGTTTCTTTATTATTCTGGATAGCCTCCAGTTTTTGGCGCGGATTGGGGGAAAAATAAAGCGAGAGCAACAAAAAGGAAAATCGGAATAAATGAATAAGCAACTAACTAAGGAAAAAGGCGTAAGGAAAAAGCAAGAACTGAGAGAACAAGCCGAGGATAAAAATCGATTGAAAGTATGACCCAGTAACAAATTCCTTTCGTATATACCTTCTCAAAACGGACCCTGAGGAAGCCCTCCATGGTAATATTTTCGGAAGGAAGATAGCCGAGATGATTAGCTTATCAAAACGTAAATATTCAATCTCGGTTGAAAATTATTAAGCTTGTACGTAACGTGAAAGCCATAATTGATTTACTTAATGTAATCATAAGTTTATAAGTTATATGTTACTACCATAAGTATGACACTACCTATATACTTCGTAATGCTACATAGAGACTTACAGCTCGAGTTAGTTCTGGCAGAAAGAACGACAAGCGAGAATTGAAGTACTACACTCGAATGGTTAATTAGTTTTGCAGGACTTCCATCTAGCTCCTATTTAGTCTGCATTACTAAGCCTTTGTCAGCGCCTCACCAAGCGTCTTCGCTTTACCCAGAATCTATGACCTACCTCATTCACTTCAAAATTACAAGCTCCAGTTTCTATGTTATCAGTGACAAACTTATGACCAACATATCTTACGAACTTATGATAATAATGCAATGTAATACTTCTTATAATTAATTTGGTAAATTTAGATCATTTGAAAACAACGCAATACCGAAGTCTCCATTGTCGCTACAGTATTCTGTACATACAATATATATATATATAAAAAACCCAGGTAATTTAAGCCTGCACCCTCAAAAATAAGTCCTCGATATTGATTTCCTTCTAAAGAAAAGACGAATGAAACACCCAGCGCGACCAAAATAAAAAAATAAAAAGAAACCGAGATGGTATCTCTCTCTTGTCGAAAATACCCAAAACACAAAAGGCTGAAACTATACAACACACACACAAAGTACCTTTCGGATTATTTGTCAAAGATTGATGCGAGAAAATCCCTACTACCGCACGATTCACGGATAGCGGAAGAAGAAAAACCACCTTAAAGCGCTTCCCAAAAAAACAAGGAAAATAACTCAGAAATCAGCTATATACTAAGTAAGGACGATACGATGCAGTATAGGAGGAGATACCATAGGGAGAAAAACAACCAATCACGCGAGAGATTCACGATGTATATACCTGGGATATTGGGGACTAAGTTATATAGTCTCGCGACAAACCACACTAACCCTTTCCAGGAAGAATGCATTGCTTACATACACGCCGGTGTAGTTAACTCTCCTACCCCTTTTTTACACGTTACAAATATAAACGCTTCGCCGCGAGTGTCCCTAGATGAGATTTTTTCCGAAGATGCGATGGAGAAACATTGAGAGAGAGAGAAGAGATACAACAGGGATGGTGCAAATATATAGTAACTCCAAAATAATTCCACACACAAATTTTTTCATTCAAAAATTTCCCTGTTAAATTTAATATAATCACTCTATAGATTAAAACCAGAATGTTGTGTTTAAATTTTATTTAATTTTAATTCCAGACTCTCTTCCCCCCCCCCAAAGTTTCCCAGGTCACGTGGTATAAATTCCTTCGGCATAACAATCAAAATGTAATTGAGACAGAGATAGAGAATGAGGTTTACGCGGTGTTGAACACTTCGATTGGAATGCGGCGTTATATTGGAACCAGCACCACCAAAAAGGGGAGGGGGGATGAAGAGAAGCATTAAGTCTACTTGGACTCTCCTATTAGACCCAAGCCAGAGTCTATTATTCTCTAAGGTATATCCGGTAAGGCCGTTTGGGAAATTAACGAAAAAATCGGGGTAAAGGTTGGTGAGAGGGGAAGTAGTTCCGGAAGTCGATAAACGTGAAGTTACACATGCATTTTTCTAACATCTCGCATAGGATAATCAAATACCTAAATATTTTGGAGAGACATACTATAATAACTTCGGAATTATTTACTTTTAATAAATGCCACAACCTAAAGGGGGGTGTTTTTGGGTGCGAAAAAAAAAATATCCCAGCTCTTTAGTATCTTACTTCGTAGGCATTCCAGGGTCTTAATTTCTCTTTCTGGGTAACAAAGTATAGTATAAGAATAGAGCTATAATATAAGTCTGTACTAGTTAACGAAGCGGAGAAAAAGTAAAGACGTGACTCCCCAAGATCTTGGTAGGCTTCGAATAGAACTCGTCAGCGCGAGAACAAAAGGGATTTACCTTTGGGACTTGGTAATACTGAGAGGGAGAGGAAATTAATTTATAAAAACTTCGAAGAAAAAACAACACTATACAAAACGGTCGTTTACCGGTAAATAAATGAACTGTCAATTGAGAGGTAATTAATTACCAGCTAAATTCGTCGTAGAAAACTAATTACAATCAGTAATTAAACGGAGTATAAGAAACAAATTTAAATGACCTGGTTTAGAGTTATTCGCGTTAAATCTAGCGTAAACTTTAAAAGGGAAACACGTGAGCCCGGGCATTTTGGGCGGTTTTTTATCCGAGCCCGGGGATTTTGGGCGGTTTTTTTAGTTTGAGTCCGGACTAAGGATAAAACCAAATTAATAAAGAAATAATCACGAGAAATCACATTTAAATATTTGGAATGACGCTAAATCCATAATCATTAATCTCGTGTCATGAAATCCCACCTTTAGAATTAAAAACAAAACAGTACAATGAATTTCAAGGCGACTTCCACCTCAAAAGTTTGCCAACTCATCGCAAATCAAAATCGAAATAAAGAACAGATAAAAATGGTTAATTTTGCTACAGCATCTATTGTTTGAACTTAAACAGAAATTATGCATTGAAAACATGGCTTCCTCTACATTAGACTATACATTACGTGTTCCAAAGAATAATGTACCCATAATCCACAGCCCAGTATCATACCCCAAGGTAGTACAGGCGAACCAATCTGTATTGTTGAAAAGCATAAGGAATATAATGGAAACGTGCTAAAGTGTAGGAAATGAAAGATCAAGGAGCCCGACAGTGAACCAAGCATTCTTCTCTTCATCTCACTCTCCCCCCTTCACTCAAAGGACTCATAGAAACTTGAATACGTCTGAGAGGACGATATCTTTTCAAAGAGCCTTTTAAAAGTTTCTCCCTTCACCCTCCTTACGACTCTAATTGAAAATTGAACCGATAGCAGCAGCTCGCACCGACCGATTTAAATGCAATTAAGGAAAACCTGACGTGAGGCCCGAGATATTTTAGCAAAACCATCCAGGAGTAATCTTACTTAAAAGACTTCACCCGCACCTTCTTTCTTCCAAGTATTGGACCACTATTCTCATATACATCTATATGTCTATATTAAAGTGAAGAATCTTAAGGAGCAAGGTGGAAATAATGCCTTATTCCATAGATCTACGTATAAATGATGCAATCTAAGTTTACCCAACTGGTAAATGTGGGTTTTAAGTAGTTTTAGACAACCATAATTTAAAGTGTACTTATTGAAATAGTGATTCAACGTGCAAGTGGGTTTTAGTGGCGGGAATCATATACTAACGAGTGGTTTTTGGCGGGAGATGAGCACGTGTTTGCGGGGTTCATACAACTTTGGGAAAACCGATTTCCCTGATATTTCCAGGTGTTTTGATATATTTCCCTGATTTTTCCAGGTGCAAGAAGGCCTAGTAACTACGGGATTGGTTACCTTTGGTCGGAGCAACCTCTTCAGAGCACAACTTACTCTAGCCTCACAAATTTCCCTGATTTTCCTAACTTTAAGTAAACAATTTTAAATTTCCTTGAGTTCTCCCTGAATTTTTAGCCAACAATTTATTGCCTTTATTTTTCCAGGTTCTGCAGGTTTGTATTAACCCTGGTTTTTTTTGAGAGAGAATGTTACTTCAAAATATTGACTTCAAGTACTTCGTAAACGTTTCAAGCCACATTTAATATGGCTTTAAAGCAACTTACGGTTGGATCATGCACCCAACCTATATAAAATACAATTCCAATACCGTATAGAAGAGAAATTTCTAAATTTCATTCGCGATGTACCGAATTAATAGAGAGAAAGTTAAGAAAGGAGAAAAGAGAGCTAAAATCAATCGCATTAGAAATTCACATGGGCCAGGCTTCCACTCCATTCACCCATACCTTACGTACAAAACTAAAAGCAAACCCCGTATAGGCAATCGATATCGGAGTATAGAATTTAAATTTCAAAGAGAAGAGAATCCCAAATATTCTTCCGTAGACCCGGAAGAAAAAAATTCCCAAATTGATATAAAAAAAGAGGGGCTTCACTCGGTTTCTAAGAGAAACCCCCCCCCCCTTAAAATGATGATTTTTCATCCTTCTAAAGGTTCAGAAAGGTAGGTATGATGATGTAAAATTGATCTACCGCGGTAGCTATTTTCCGTAGCCAAATTGGGCTGGAAAATTGGTCAATTGTGCTAAATATTAATATCAAGCTGCAGGCGGCATCAGTTTACTTGGGATTCTGCATAGGAAACCATGAGAGATATTGTCCGATGCCGTAGACGTATTTAAGGGTTAAAAAAATATGCCAAAGCCAGCTAGCAAACAGTGGAAGTCTCTAGAAGACTACTTACTGACGTATCCGCACGTCACATAATCATTAGGGATAATGTTTAGCATCATTAAATAAGAAATAAACCATCAAAATAATGGGTATTCAATATAGAGTCTAGACTCTTCGGGGCTACTATCAATAATCGATTATGGCTTTGGGAATTCTATAGAGATTAGACTGATAAATATTTATCAAGAAGGAAAATACATTACTGAAAATAGGTCAAAATTGCACGAAGATCTTTGAATGGGGTAGACTAAAAGCAAAATCAGTTGAAATTTACACATTTTAAGGTTAGATTCTAATTATATTGATTATTGAAGTGGGGTGGCGTAGCGGTTAGCGCTGTCGCCTCGCAGCAATAGGATTCCGGGTTCGATCCCGGACTGTGGCACCGGCTGAAAATCTGGGAACAAATCCTTCTGCGTAGAGTTTGCAAGTTCTCTCCCCGCTTGTTAAAAGGAGTTTTCCTCCGCGGTCTAACCCGGTTTCTCCCTTCCACCAAAACTTGCAGAGGTTAACGGTAATAGTTAGTATAGGGCGCTGTAGGTTAGCTGTGGCACCCTCTAAGCATTGTAAAGAGACCCACCTGTAAACAAGCCACAGGCTTAGTGTGGAAATCCCTTCATAGACAAAGCCTAGATTATTATTAAAGTTTCGATTTTATAATTTAAATCTCTTACCAACACATACGCCATAATTTTAAATACATTACAGTTAAAGCATCCCCACAAAATTAGAATGAAAATAAATAATTTTTTGAAATGTAACCGTAATAAAACCCATCCGTTTCTTTAAACTTTCTTCCCAAAACTCCCTTCATTCGAAGAAAAATCATAAATAGAAAAACTACAATCCGAAGTTAGGCAAGGTAATCCTAACCACCTCACGTATAACCAACCAGATTGCCATAGAAATTATTATTTTAAGGCATAACATACATAAAGAAGCTCTGGCCGTATATTCCATACCCATTTCACCCTCTCCAAATCGTTGCGTAGAAGACTTAGCATCCCGCTCTTCTTTCTTTCCCTATCCAGCAGATTCATCGGTGAAGCGTGGTTCAGATCCGATTAGGCTATTACCCCCAAAAAAAGAAATCGAGAAAGAGAGTCCAGCGAAAGGGGAAAGAAAAAACGAAGAGGAATATATAAATTCTAGCATTTCGGAGTATACAGTTTCACTCTCTCTAGTGCGTGGATCACGTGGGATTTAGTACATTATAACGCGAATAGCGAGCAAGCTAGTATAGTTTTAAACGATAATCTGGCGAAATTTGGACCAGGGCAGTGAATTATTCCAAAATTCACGTGGAAATGGAGCAAATTCACGCCGAGTTACAGAAGCCGAAAAGGAGATTAGACCAGCAAGAGTAAAATATGGCCCTAGATATTGGGTCCGCGCCCGTAACAACCTAATGTTTATTGTTTGCGTATGGATAGATTCTTTTCAGTTTTTCCGCTTTCTCTCCCAAAAAGAGAGAAGAGAGAGAGAGAAACGAGGAAGTAACATTATGGATATTTTTCCACCCGACCCTACATACCCAATCCCAGGAACATTTTCTTTTAGCTAGATACATTCGTTTTCCTTTATTTCTCTCAAACTGAATAAAGGATGTTCGGATTTGGACATATATAGCTTTGAAGGATGGTTCAAGGTGCCATACAAAGATGGTTTCTGGACGAAAGTACATTGGGCGTGGAATTGAGGTATCGGCTAAGGTTAGTTGGGGTCTTTAACAATATGATTCGTTGAAATCCCCCCACCCCTTCCATTTTAGTTTCAGCTAATCTAATTCACACCTTAAGTTGTTCCGCCTGACCAAAGATGGCCGGTCTCTCTTCTCCTCTAAGTGTTTCACCAGCTTCTGTTTTTTCTATCTTTTCTTTTTCAAGAAGAAAATATTCAATTCAACCTTTTTTTTCTGCAGAATTTTCAGGGTGAGATAAACACGTAAGAAATAGGGGCGAAAGGGGGAAGCGGAGGTTGTAATGGCGATCTATTACCCATAGACATCTCGGAACAAAATAGCTTTACGATTATAGCAGTGGCAAGAATAATAAATGGTCCGCAGTGCGCCGTTGGCTGGCTGCTGCTAGGGCACCCTGCCCGACCTTTCTTCCACGCAATTCTTTCTTTACATTCCAATCGTAAGATTATACCGCGTACAAAGACAATACTACACAACGATCCCCAATTCCAAATACATTCCTCTACACTCGAGAAGCTATAGTAATATAATTCCCTTCATTGCATACTCAACTTGGAAAAGGTGAATACCATTTTCTTTTTCAACCATTCTTGTGGATTTTCTTCTTCTTCTTTTGACCTTTTTCTATTTCTCTAATATATATATATATTTGGACAAGCACGTTCTCGCACGAGGGGTTGGATACTCGCGGGTATAAACCGTGAATAAGGGATATTTGAAGAATCAAAATTAAGCGAGTGTCCCACCCCTTGGGCACTAACTTATAACAACACGTGCAAATTATTTTGTATATATAAAAATTACTATTAATTTTTGCTTTTGAACTAAAACCTATGCGATTATCCCTTTTTGTCAATATTAAAGTATGTTTAAAATACTTCTTAGAAGTGATATCTAGTTTATTAGGGAGAAGGTATAAATTCGCCCCACATTTATAATATAGCTTTATCTCCAGTCCAAACGTAGGCCCGGAGTTAATCCCCGCTGCCTCTAAATTACAACCAGCCAGCATCTCATTGGTTCTTGAAAACTCACGTCAGCACGACGCGAATGATGAAAATTACAGTCATATTTTCCGACTGAGGAGAGGCGAAAGCCGCGAAATAGCCCGGCCTTCTTTTACGTCCCCCCTTGTATTTTGAAAGGGGGACTTGGACTATGGCGAGCGCGAATACTTAGGCATCTTACACTTTCTCCCTAATAAACTAGATATCACTTCTTGATATTTCTAAGGTCAGAAATCCACAGAATATCAACACTAACTAAACCTCGATTATTTAAATATTAATATCGGAGTCTATATCTTATAAAAACAAAACCAAAATAACCTCAACTCCGGGAACATAATACAAAGAAAAAACACAAAAACAGCTATTTTTATCGTTAAAATCCCAGATGATTGCACGATTTTTTCGCTACTGGGAAGAAAACAAGGAATAAATATTCAAAGAGATTTCTTCTCTTCAATCTACGTACAATAGTTTTGCGAGAAACTCCCAGAAAGAAAAACCCAGAAGCGAATAAATAAAAGTACACCGGAATATGTATTTTTGGCCCAAAACAAAAATCCCCGAGATTGTAGCCTAAAGCGTCAAATAAAACAAAAACATAAGTTTCCTACACACCCTGAAAAATACAGAAATAAAAAACCAAAGAAAATTCAAGATGAAACTTTTCCAGAAAGAGTTTAACTCTGATAATCGGGGATACTCCAGATTGGGTGAGGAGTCCAATCTGAGAGTTTAATAAATTTTATAATCGGGGATACTCCAGATTGGGTGAGGAGTCCAATCTGAGAGTTTAATAAATTTTATAATCGGGGATACTCCAGATTGGGTGAGGAGTCCAATCGGAGAGTTCAATAAATTTTATAATCGGGGATACTCCAGATTGGGTGAGGAGTCCAATCTGAGAGTTTAATAAATTTTATAATCGGGGATACTCCAGATTGGGTGAGGAGTCCAATCTGAGAGTTTAATTAATTTTATAATCGGGGATACTCCAGATTGGGTGAGGAGTCCAATCTGAGAGTTTAATTAATTTTATAATCGGGGATACTCCAGATTGGGTGAGGAGTCCAATCTGAGAGTTTAATTAATTTTATAATCGGGGATACTCCAGATTGGGTGAGGAGTCCAATCTGAGAGTTTAATAAATTTTATAATCGGGGATACTCCAGATTGGGTGAGGAGTCCAATCTGAGAGTTTAATTAATTTTATAATCGGGGATACTCCAGATTGGGTGAGGAGTCCAATCTGAGAGTTTAATTAATTTTATAATCGGGGATACTCCAGATTGGGTGAGGAGTCCAACCTGAGACTTTTTGATTCATTTCATTATCACTGCAGTTAGTTTGACCCAAGTAAAGTTACTGGCAACCCTGATTAAAGTTAAGATCCGGTGAGAGGAAATTTTTCTAGCCTCCTTAGCGCAAACTATCTATATAACAATTAAGCTATGGTCAAAAACTTCAGTAGAAAGTCAAGCCTAACGAAGTTTCTTTAAAAAAAAAATCAGAGTTTGAACGATCGGATAAAAGAAACTTTAGGTCCCTTTGGGTGCATTTAAGAGAATAGAGTCAAAAGATCCAGCTTTCTTTAAGGATAAAGGTATAAAAAGCCTGAAGAGTAACCATAAGATTTTTCAAAGCTGACTCTGCTATTCTCAAAAAAAAAAAAAAAAAAAAAAAAAAAAAAAAAAAACCCTTTCCAACTCGAAAGAAAGTAAGAAAACTAACCTATAAGAGTAGATTTTTATACCAGATTTCAAAATTCACTTAAAAAGGGATCCTCCAAGGACCTATATGGATAAAGGGAGAAAGGTTAAAGGTCACCGACCCTATATAACCCGGGTCTTTAAGAAAAAGGGAGGTAAATTAAAGTACGAAAAAAGAAAAAGAAATCTAAGGAATCCTAACCTAAAGTTTTTTATTTTTAGGATTTTTTCTCCAAAAAAAATCTTTAATAAGTCACTGACCGATTAAGTATTGCTGTGTATTTCAATCCGTTTTAATGGTATTTTTTATCTCAATCGAAATTAAATCAAGCCTGAAGTGAAGAAGCGATTCAGGATGGAATAACACCTTTAAAAAGGCATTAATTCAAAGCAAAGGGAAAGTGAAATTGTCAAATATTTTTTCGTTAGTTGTCTTTGGAATTTAGCAAAGTATCAATTAAATTCAGGTATTAAATTGTTTCGAATTCTAACCCCTTTAGGTATGTTTATAAATTTTGGAAAAAAAAAAGAAAAAACTTAAGGCCCATTCAGACAGACTAAAGTCTTAAGTTCCCGTTGGTCGCCAAGTTACTGAAGAAAAGGCGGTAAAGAGGTGGATTAATCTCCACATTCTCTACCCGTGAACGAATCTTTCACGTATAGTCGTTGACACGTGTCAAATTAAGTGAGCAAAAAGACTCCACCAACATGAACGTAAGATTTTATTCTACAGTCTGAACGGGCCTTTAAACGTCGTCACGAGAACAGAATTTTAATGATATTCGTCGCAAATTTCTATAAAGAAAAAAAAAAAAAACAAGTGGAAGTTGCATATAGGAAGGGGCTGTAAAGCTAAAAGGGCGGGAAAAATTACAGGAAAGCAGGATTTTAGCGGGAATTCGGTTCGCGAGCTTGCATGGCGCGAGATTGTTGGAGAAAAGTTGTATAATTTATAGGTCTAGTCCAATAGACCATTTCGACTTAACGGGCGGTACCATATCTCACTTCTTTCACTAATTAAAACTGTCAAAGCCAGATGGGGATACCGCACGCGGTTTATATCGAAAATGTCCATCAATCGAAGCACGAGCTCGTTGGTTCACGTGCTAGACACGCGTAAAGAGGCGCCTTTTTTTGGCGGATTGAGATGGAATACCGGTAAGAGAGGACCTTATTAACGTAGCTGTATATACTGATCGCGTGAGGTCAAGTTCATTTTGAAATCAAGGTAAAATATCATTTTAAAATGTTACCCGAGAAATGTATATTTTGTGAAATTTATATAAAGAGAAACAGAAGTATCTAGATCAAACCCTTCTCTTGTCCAATGGCCAGAGATGAAGGTAAGACTTTTTGCAGAAAAAGGGTCAACTGTCAAAAAGTCCTGTTTCTCTCAAAAATATGACGTGTATATTAAAGTAACACTCAGGAATACATACAGCTACTAGGAATCATTGTGCTACATACATTTTCACTCGGATTTTGTAGGAAGACCTAGACTAATCATTATGTATGACGAATTTTACCTATCAAGCTGCGCATTGCACCTCTCTTTAAGGGAGTATAAAGTTAAAATAAGGGCTGAATTAAGTCTGAATTGGCACAAGTTTACAAAAAACATAGTCTTTTTAAAACAGCCATAAAAACCAGAGATGCCTAAACAATAGAGAAAAAGGGGCGTTACAAAACATACGTATATATATATATACTAAATTTCCGGAATAATATAGAGGTACGTGGAAATTTCATCAAAACCCTATTACAAAAGCTTTGATAAAATAAAATAATAAAAATTAAATACCGAAAATTTCTAATAAAATGAATCAAACGAATGAAGAATAAAATTCAGTTTTCATATTAAAATTCAAATATTTCTAAAGCCTATTTTCGGTCTACCAAACACTCAATTATCCCCCAACGTCATAAAACAATAAAATGGAATATTTTCCTGTATAATACCTCTAATAAAACAAAACATTATATCGGGCATTCGGCAAACAAAATGCTTTAGGCGGTCCAAAATTACAAAAAAAAAAAAACTATAAAAAGGGGGATTCCATAAAAACCAAATCAATTACGTACAGAGAAAGAAACGACTGTACTACCCACCGACATACTAAAGGACACGCAACTAACCTAAAAGAATTATCGCTCTCTATTCTTCTTTTAGAGAGTGGTAAGTAATTTCTTAACCCTATATAATTTAGTGTCATCACAAATCCAAGATGAAAAAAGGGGGGGGGGGAAGAGAATAGGAGTTACACGTTGGGTCATATATATATATAGTTCCGGCTCAAATTATTGCAGAAACTTTAAAGAGATAGTGGCATAACGATAAATTCGCACTGAACCTAAACCTAACCGTATTTTTAAATAGATAGCGCGCGAACAAGTGTTGCCAGTCATTTGTGACTCGTGCAATTCAACTACTACTACTATCCCCCTTTAGTGCACAGAATATTTTTCACCCATCCTTTAGCTAAAAGAAATGACGTGGAAATACAAATTTTCATCGTTCCTCAAATGTGTCAAAAACTTTTTGAAAAGTTACACAAAAAGCCCAAGATTAAAAGACATCCATTGTGTTTAAACTAAAAACCCATCGCGGTAAATCTCCTAAAATTAAATTAATTTTAAATTAAAGTCCCTGTCAAATTACAAATATATCAAAATGTAGGCGGTTAGTCGGTTACCCTTGTAATAAAATTTAAACTTTCCTTTTGCCGCTCCGTAATTATAAAACAAAAAAAATCCACAGTAATATTAATTATATTAATTATTTTACACCACTTTTAATTAAAAGCCTCGTTAGAAAAAAATTACGTAACAGCGTAACCCATCCCCCCAAAAGAAATTCATCACCCTATCGTTAATTGCGCAATAATTTAATCACCAAAATGGCGACAATTACAACGAAAGAATTTTACGAAAATTAATTTCATCTTGGTAGCGAATAGCAATTCTTTTTTATATAATAATATAAAACCAGGGCCCCGGATAATAAAATTTGAGAAAAGACAATAGGTATATTTAATGGTTTTCCACAATCGCAAATAAGCATTGTCTAAAAAATAAAAAACCCTTGGTCTACCCAAGGTCATTTTAAACTACAACAAAGTTCAAAGGTTATATCGTCATTTTCTTTTAAATTTATTATTCCCAGAGAGGGGAGGGGGAGGGGATCAGTATCCCAAAACTGATGACGTATAATAAATGTACGCGTAAAAACACTCGCTAATGGCGCACTTACCTAATTAAATTTAAATCGCATTTAAAGTCCCAGTAATGAGATAGCAACACGTACAGTTATTAACCCAATTGGCAATTATATATTATCGCAAACAAAATAACGTTGGGGGAAAAAAAGAGCCTTGAACTGAAATACTAATTTAGTTTGAAAAAAATTTAAAAAAACAAATGCGCTTGCTTATTTAAATAATGAAAATAAAAAAGATATATGCGAACAGGGCTTCTTAGAAAAACCGTTTCTTATTAACGGGTTGGTTAGGCAAGCGCCAAAATATGCATCAATGCGCGTAGAATGTTTTAAAGGTGTTGCGAAATACCTCCATTCATCATAGGCCTTAATTATTCGCTTTAAATATATATATTATATTATAATTTAATATTAAATAAACATTCAAGTTTAGAAAACTATAGTAATTACACATTTTAGCGTAACTTAAAACTAAAAGTATTGCATTAAAGTTTTCCATTAAATTAAAAATAAAAATAATAACAAATAAAATCGAAGATTCTTATGAATAAATAAGGCCTACCGTATTACACAACCCCTTTAAAAATGCGCAGTTGAAAGAGCTTGAATAGCAAGCTAAACAAGCCAGACTTCAAAAAGAATGAAAACATTTGACCCACGTTAAAAAAAAAATTAAAATACAGGTACCTATACCTAAAGAACTAAATTTCGTTAAACTAGTTGCAATATTTCTCATAATATAATTTCAGTTAAAAAAAAAAACACACCAAAATTCGCTAAGTAACTTAACAGCTGTTTTAAGACCTATTTTAGGCCTAAAAAATAAAAATGTAAGGGCCCTAAAAAGAAATTCAAGAGTACTATGATCCTTTGAAGGGGGGGGGGAGGAAGGCGAAATGGGGAGAATTTTCTTACGTCACTTGTCACCCAGTAAGACGTACCCGGCCCATTCCCCTATATTTTACTTTCCTGGAAATGGTCCAAATTGAGCAAGGGGGTGGTCGAAAAAACCCTAAACAAAATCGACCCATGTTTTACCCTCACCCTCGCAAAGTAACAAGGAGCGTGGCGCACTCCTGTAAGTCAAGTTTTGGGGCGACAAAGTTCGAGGGGAATCCTTGGACTTTTGAGTCATAGACATTTTACCTTAAAAATTGGCCTACTGAATTTTGAGCGCATCGCGTAAATTATTAAATGACTAATCGTAATACCGCTTCAGGCTTTTCAAAAAAGAAGGGGCAAAGTTTTCCACCGGTTTCCTACAAATATTTCTCCCCCCCCCACTACTCCCCTTCCCGGAGGGGGAAAATCTAATGAAGCCATGCACGGCATCAAAATTGGATTTTTAACCTTGAAGGTTAAAATTTATAGAAGATACGCGTTATTTATAAATATTAGGGTTAAGATTAAGGATTTGGGAAATCTTAACCGTTGAAATATCACTACTTTCGCGTGATGTAATGAGATTGGGGATGCGTAATCAACGTGACCCCGTAGTTGTCATTAAAAATAATAGCCTATTTTGAAGTGTAATACCCCTAACTTCACCCATCGCGATCCCTAACCCCAATTCCGCCTAAAACAAGCGCCAAGGCTTAAGTTGAACGTGTCACAGTTGTACTTACGAAATAATAAACGTTATAAAAATCAGTAAAATTCTGACTCACCAGTTTGGTGAACTAGAAACCAGCAAGACAGTAGAAGCAACGTAGACACGTTCCATAAGCGGACGGTGTTTCTTGAAGCATTTAGCCAAAGGTGTTGAACTTTCCATCTTGCGAAACGAATGATCTTCTTGGAACGTGGTGGTTTCGGTTGCAGACAATGTCTGGGTGGTTCGGGTAGCCGCGCCATTAACCTTCGATGAATAGATATATCGGAGACGGTGTTATTACAGTTGGCCGAATTTTTTCCCTCCACGTTAGGCTCCATAACCAAAACGCGTCAAAAACACCGGGTTCACGCGCACAACCTACGTCACTTCGTGGTCTATTTTCGATTTTCGTTGATTTACCGTCAAAGATCGTAAAGAAACGACACGCGAATAAAACAGTCGATCGGAAACCGTTTAAAGTTCAAATATCGAGCCCCTTTCCGGTTTTTGACACCAAAAATCTTGCACTTTTGGGGGGTTACACGGCGGCAGGGGGGAGGGACGAGCACAAAATCCAAAACGAGTGATGTGTGGTCTTAACAACGGCCCAAACGAGTTGAAACGCGTAATCACGGTGTTAATTATCACCAATCACAATCGGATGATGACAAAGAATTGATGTTGATAGACACCGACATGGATTAATGTTTAAAATTAATTTTTTAGCTATAATTTATGGCAGAACGGACGAGGCTTAGGTACTAACCCCGGCAGCGGTTTATTTTCGAGCTCCGTCGCTCGCGATCGCCGCGGATCGTGCCAATGACTTCTCTACGTTACCAAAACGTTACGACAGGCTGCCGGCACCGGTCTCGCTCCTGTCTATCAGCGCCACCTAGGAAAAGAATGAGCAACTGTAAATTGCCATCTATCGTGTATTTTCAAAACTAAAACTAAAAAAAGAAAAAAAAGCGCGCCAAGAATGCAACTAAATGTAAAATTGACTCGTAAATTCTAAAATAATTGCCTAAATTGACACGAGTGACTAAAAGTGCGCCTCTTTCAGGGGTAGAAAGAAACTAATATAACAATATTGTGGAAAATGTGACACTAAACAAGCTAATTACCAATAATTTCGAGGTTAAAACATATCCAATTTCGTAAAATTTTTGTAAAAGGCGGAAATTTATTCAGTTGATCTTTATAATATCAAAAACGGGAGCACATTTAGCGCCTCATGTTGCACCTGACCTGCCAGGCACTATGCCTAGTTTCAACATCACTAATTTTGCTAAATTCTACAATAGGGAGCTCACAGTTCTGACCCTGAAACGTCACACCCTTCTATCTCTAACGGTAGGAATTGAGATGATACAAATTATCTAATTCCATCGTTGATTTCCTCCACCATAACTTATTTCACGTTGTTTTAGCTTTCTTGTCCAAAATTTGCATCACTGTAAATAAATAATAAATGTTAAGTTGAAAAAATTAATTATTTGTAATTATCTGAAAATAACTACCTAATTTTGCTCTATTTCTAATCATAATTAGTTTATCTAACTATTATTACGCTATTCAACATTTAATCGCAATTAAAAGCTATTTTAATTGCTTAATGCAATGTTAGATTGAAGAAATTATTCTAAATAAATAAATACTTCTAAATACCCGAAATTAACTAACTAATTTTTCTCTATTTCAATTCAAAATTAGTTTATCTAACTATTATTCAAGTCTTCCAACAACTAATTGTAATTAAAACCGATTTAAATTAATTAAAATTGCATAATTCGCCAAGACGGCTTCTAGGATTTCGTAAATTTTGCTAACCTTTGAATCTTTAAAGCGCGGGAAAGTTGAGACTTGCGCAGTTCCGATTAACACCCGAACCCTCCTCCCGGCTCCCGCCGATCACGCGCTTGAGTGTTCGCGCCAGTATTAAGGTCACGAGGTTAGCTGTAGAAAAAGCGCGCCAAGGATGAAACTAAATGCAAAATTGACTAGTATTTCCTAAAATCACTGCCTAAATTGTCATTTAAAGCAAATGAAGTACTTGTTACAGTATCGAGATGGAGTGTATTATTTGCATACAGTTAAAAACGATAAAGAAGTGTCTGTTTTTCTGGATATTTATAAGTTTGACTCCAATGAAAAGTATTCTAAATCAAAAACATTTAAAGTAACTACGGAGCTTCAAAGTAATTTTACTGGATTTTGTGCGGGAATAGTGCGAGATAATCGAGATGAACACGAAGGTATTAAATCATTCCTAATCGCCATTGAGACTAAAATAACTGTGAACGAACCTGACCATTGTTTGACATTCTATAAACTTAAATTTAATTCCATATTTGATGAAATTCCAAACTCGGTCGCTAAAATTGATCACTGTCAATTACAAACAACCTCCTTTAAAAATAATCTATCTAACCATCAATTTCTACCCGGTCCCTATGTAATTTGGATCACTAATTACGTTAACATATCCATATTTTCATTTCTCAAATCAAAATTAATGATGGCCCCTATAACTAACGAGCTGGGGGTAAAGTTTGTGTTGCTACAAGCTCAATTCGTAAGGGATGATATAATTCACAAACAAATCTTATTGGCATGCCAAAAATTACACCTTGATAATTTCCAAAACTACATTACATCCCTGAGTTTCTTCCTTCTTTGCTATGATAATCACAAGCTTATAATCAAAAATGTACAAACCATTCCGTCAGAACTTTTCATCTCGTCAGATTACGAGAACGTTAGCTGCATTTCTATAATTTTACACGCAGAAATTGGGTTGGAAACAACCCTACAATGCAAACCTGATCAATGTACATCCAATTTTGGGGCATTAAAAAGAAATAGTTGCTGTATAATATCAAAACAAGCGACAAATGTACAATTTCTAGTCTTTGTACAAGGTTTCGCGAAATACTGTTGCCAAATACCCGCGTTTAACTACACGCATATCCTTAAAATAACTAAATACAATCCTTATTCCTGCTCATTCGTATTAAAATCAAATAAGGGCATTTGTGCTGTGCAAAGGAACGATAACGGCAGAATTTCAGTAAGGAAATTCTATTTGTTTTTAGTTAATTTCACATTGGGAGTTAATTAAATTAATTTAAAATTAACTTAGGTGAAAGAAGTATGGCATAAGGCTAACGATGTTACATACGGTGATTTTCTACATAATGGCCAATCACAATTAGTCCTTTTTATAAAAGGAAATAAGAATAGTGCCCCTAATTTTGATATTTTAGACGCTAGAAACTTTTCCAAAGTAATTATTTAATAACTTATTAATATTTAACTTTAAAAGAAAGAAAAAAACCCCAAACTGATTGACCCCTCCATTGACCAATCTCACAGCTAAATGAAACCAAATCAAATCCGGAACTAGTACAAGTTCACCAGGCACTTCAAAGAAGGTTATTGGTTTGTGACTTGCCCATCATCTATCGCTATTTTCAAATTACATTAAACGTTAATTAACGTTAACTTCACAGTTAGGGCAAGAGGCTTTAAGCAAAGTAGAGGAGAGTCTAAGAAATAGGCAAGGAGTTTTGGAATCAGCTGTAAAGAGTTTAAAAATAGCTCAATGTACCGGGGAGTTACCGGCATGCGTGGAAATCCCTGTAATTAAAAATGCTAAAACCTAAAAAATAAATTGCTTCTAATTAATATCATTCAGGAAAATTTAGTTAATTGGGATAAAAAAGATAATTTAATGGATATAATCATG
This sequence comes from Phalangium opilio, assembly GCF_054372755.1. Classification (NCBI taxonomy): domain Eukaryota; kingdom Metazoa; phylum Arthropoda; class Arachnida; order Opiliones; family Phalangiidae; genus Phalangium; species Phalangium opilio. The sequence goes on from NW_028324244.1 coordinate 789,367, forward strand.
CCAAAAAACGTCCCTGATCTAGGCCTAAAATTATTGTCACGGTGGAATTGCGTGTACGGCAATAACTGGACAATTGGAATCACATTTATCAATCAATCTGATTAGTACGTTTTGTAATTTAAATTAAATTAAATCAATACCATAATCTAAATAATAAAGTTAATTATTTCAGTAATATTAAAGACTTTACGGGGATATTAACAACGGACGATCAACAATTGGAATCATTTTTCAAGATATTTATCCATCAAACGTCAGAAATTCCAAGTCAACCAATTTTAACGAAGAAGGGAAAAAGTGGTGATTGTGTTAAGCCTAATCAAATGATCTCGGCGGTATTTTCTCTTAAAGTGCCTAAAATGATGATGCCAACCCTTAATGCCAATTTAATAATTAAATGGACACTCGAAAGGGACCTCACTCAACAAATGCCAATGATTACCGGCATTAGTATGGAAGATATAGTATCGAGCACAAAATTCTTCGGTAAAACTTACTTAAGTTTAAATATTTTTAGTTAAAATTATTAACCAAAGTTAATTTTAATTAACAGAATTGCCTATTGTTCAGAGATTAATGTCTCTCAGAACAACGGAAAAGCTAATGGAATTAACTTTAATAAGTACCAATTACTCATCACATCATCTGGAAAGAATTCTAACGGAGAATAAAGATAACGGGGATTTCCCCGATGTTTACAATTTCAGTGATCAACAAACATTTTACGTTTTCTCTGAACAAATTTCAATTTTATTCGGTGTTAATTTCGAAATTGAAATTAATTCCGGGGATGAAGCTAATTTGTTAGTTTATTACAGGTACTAATGAACTTTTAGGTACTAACGAAGCGTTTAGACTAAATTGGCCTACTAATTAATGTTTTCAGTGATGAAAATCAACTTTTGGTTTTTACACAATGGATCTACGCTAAATTACCAAAAGGATTTATATTAGTACCAAACGAAAATAAATTAGACGACGCGTATCAGGAATTATGGCAAGCGATGAAAGACGAACTGGAATACATCGAACATTCTTTAGATCGAGATAATACCAGTACCACAAATTTAGACTTTGGTGAACCGTGTAAAAAAGTACTCAAGAGAACCAATGAAATGCTTTCCAAATGGCGGGATGAGAAAGACGGCGGAATGTCTTATGAAGAATATGTCAAATTTAGAAAAACCTTATTAGGTTTAGAAATGATTACCGATAAGATTTTACGCAAAATTCTGTAACGATGATGTGTTTGTTTAATAAACTTTGCAAATAATTGTTTTTTAATGCATTGAATTGCTTTTATTTTCATAAATTGCGCGTCAGAAACGTTAAATCTATCGTTTCCTGCGCAATGACAATGTATTACGACGCTTCCAATTAGCGCGTCTCGAACCACCGACGGTCTTAGAGTAACGGTGTCCCTTACCCAACCCCCTGGATTTCCGCCCAGCCGAGGTTAATCCTCTTAATTCTCTGTGCTTATGCACTGGTTTACAAATCCAATTGGCCTTAGGATCGCGTCTAATAGCCTTATGGAAGGGATCTATTAAAACTACTTCAAAGAACTTGTAAGTAGCGTCATTGGCAACCCAGTAAGAGCCCAAAACTCTTAAACCTCCGCATCGGCGGCCAACTCGCTCCTAAAGAAAAAATAAAAGGGAGTGGTTTTTTGAAACATTTTCCTTAATAACAAAAAACATCTTTGGCCCGAGGTTAGGCCTAATATTAAGCCTTAGTTTTTCAGACAGCCAAGGGAACACATTGGTTCATTTCACAGATTTTCATAGCATGTTTTGTCATCACTATAATCTCTAAGTAATAAATCGGGGTTCATACAAACTTGTCCACGTTTTTCCCCCAACTCGCCCACGTTTTTTCTCATATTTTCCCCTGAACTTGTACACGTTTCTCCCCACGTTTTTCCCCCGAACTCGTACACGTTTTTCCCCCGAACTCGTACACGTTTTTCCCCCGAACTCGTACACGTTTTTCCCCCGAACTCGTACACGTTTTTCCCCCGAACTCGTACACGTTTTTCCCCCGAACTCGTACACGTTTTTCCCCCGAACTCGTACACGTTTTTCCCCCGAACTCGTACACGTTTTTCCCCCGAACTCGTACACGTTTTACCCCCGAACTCGTACACGTTTTACCCCCGAACTCGTACACGTTTTACCCCCGAACTCGTACACGTTTTACCCCCGAACTCGTACACGTTTTTCCCCCGAACTCGTACACGTTTTTCCCCCGAACTCGTACACGTTTTTCCCCCGAACTCGTACACGTTTTTCCCCCGAACTCGTACACGTTTTTCCCCCGAACTCGTACACGTTTTTCCCCCGAACTCGTACACGTTTTTCCCCCGAACTCGTACACGTTTTTCCCCCGAACTCGTACACGTTTTTCCCCCGAACTCGTACACGTTTTTCCCCCGAACTCGTACACGTTTTTCCCCCGAACTCGTACACGTTTTTCCCCCGAACTCGTACACGTTTTTCCCCCGAACTCGTACACGTTTTTCCCCCGAACTTGTACACGTTTTTCCCCATATCTTCCCCCGAACTCGCACACGTTTTTTCCCATATTTTCCCCCGAACTCGCGCACGTTTTTCCCCATATCTTTCCCTGACATGTCCAGGTGTAAGGACACCTAGAATGTCTTTTTGTATTAGTTGAACCAACCCCTTCAGAGCAAACTTACAAATTTCCCAGAGTTTTACCAAATATTATAAATTTCCCCTAGTTTTCCCTGAATTTTAGTCAATTTATTTCCCTGACATTTCAAGGTTTGTATGAACCCTAAAGCAAATATGTTAGTAAAGTAGGCTTAGAACTTCTAATTACCTCAGCAATTGATTGATGGTTTCTCGTGGGTTTAAGTTGGTTAACACCATGGTTCTTAGGTTTGCCATAAGTGCAACCCTTTGGTACTTGCTTCTTGCGACCTCCACGGCGAATACGAACTCGGTAGATGACGTATCCTTAAATTAAATTAAACAAGAACTTTACACAAGCGCTTAAGTAGAAAATGTCTACATTAATTATTATCATGGCATCAGACATCCAAGGAAGATAGACAAATCAGCGTGAATTTTACACTCAAGTCTTAAGTTTGATTATCATCATAAACAACAACTACCATATTGGTATAGGCTTGACTAGTTTAAAGAATCTTATATGGACAATTACCTTGTTTGGCTCGGTATCCTAGCCTTCTAGCTTTATCGGGACGCGTTGGCCTGGGAGCCCTATGAACGGCAGAGAGTTGACGATAATACCAACACCTCATTCGCAAAAGAAATTGCATTACGTCCGATTGTTTCTTTCTCCATAATTCCTGCATATATTTGTAGGCTCCCATGTTGATGACCGGCCTCTTCTTATTTCAAAAAAATCTGCAAAAGACAAAAATATGCCATGAGCACAGGCTTAACGCCTGGCATGAAAACTGACTCGCTACGATGATTTAACACTATATTTAACATAAAATAATTATCGCTATTGCTTTAAGAAACAATTAATTAACATTCTGAGTCAGTTATTATTAATTAAACTTAAAAATGAACGCGATTCAACAAGATTAATATTGAAAACGTGTACTCACCTCTGCTGCCGCTACTAAGAAAATGGACCTTTCAGCCTTTCTATAAAACAGGGATGCCAGATTGAAAACCTTCAACCCGCCAAAATCAAATTGGAAACAAGCCCAAAAAACCGCCAATCGGTGTTTCGAAAAGAAGCCCAAAAACTGCCTAAGATCTAGGCTATCCAGCCCAAAAACCAGCCAAAAATTTATCATGAAAATTTTAATTTAGTTTTTCTATTAAAAATTTCAATGCATATTCTAAAACCCAAAACAAAATGAAACTATTTCATTCAATCATGAATTGACGGATTATAAGCCGCTCAAAAGGTTTGACAGCACCATTTGTCAGTTTTTTGGGCATTCTAATGATCCAACGTTCAACTTCAATCCAATCCCCACGAATTCCTCGGTTCTCCTCTTAAGCGAATTTACTTGTGACCCTTGCGATATCCTTCGACTCCTCACTCTATTAGATATAAAACAATCACCAGGTCCCGATGGTATCCACCCTAACCTCTTAAAGGTAGGGATGTCAAAAACCGCCCGGTTTAACCGAAAACCGGTTTTTTCAATCCCGGAGCACCGGTTTTTTCCGGTTTTTTAATTCTTCGGTTTTAACCGGTTTTTTAAAATTAAAACCGAAAACCGAAACGGTTTTTTTTAATTCACAGAATTAAAAGTTTTCCATTTTCGTCACTTAATGTTACTTAGCTTCGGTTGGCTGCTAACAATCTAGCACCATGGAGCAATAACAAAGGAGACATAGATGTGTATAATGCAATTTTAATGGAACTTTCGTTCTCACTCCAAGAAAATTACTCCATCTATCGAGTAATTATTCATTGGCCTATTCTAGAATACCAATGAAAAACGGCATTACTTAACACCTATTGGTACTAACTACTCGGTACTAATATTTGGTCTTTGAGTTTACGTTGGAGTATCGCATTTTTCAACATTTATCATAAACGACCGGATAAAAACCGGTTTTTTGAAAAACCGGTTTTTTTGTCCAGTTTTTTGAATCGGTTAAACCGGCCATAAAAATTAACCGGTTAACCGAAAACCGGTTTTTTTGTGGGAAGTTGACATCCCTACTTAAAGGCCCTTGCACCTCTCTTAGCTCTACCACTATACTTACTCATAGCGCGTTCCTTTTCTTCGTGTTTTGTACCCACTGCCTGGAAAGAAGCCAACATTACTCCTATACATAAAAAAGGGTCTAGGGCCGATCCCGCTAATTACCGCCCTATTAGTTCCTTAACCCAAGTCTCGAAATTATGTGAGCGTCTCGTTCATGAACAATTGCGTTCCTTTCTCGTATCGAAAAACTTTTTCTCCCCTTATCAACATGGTTTCCTTCCCCGTCGTTCTTGTCTCACAAACTTACTTTTTGCCACGAATGAATGGACGCAGTGGTTGGATGATGGCCACTCTGTCGACGTATTATATCTCGATTTTAGTAAAGCTTTTGATTCGATCCCTCACTGTGCCCTTATCTATGCCCTCGAGGTTGCTGGTGTCACGGGTAACGCCCTTGCTTGGCTCTCCCACTATCTCCTAAATAGGCGTCAGCGAGTCGTCCTCCAAGGTGTCACAACCGACTGGCAGTATGTTGAGAAGGGGGTGCCCCAGGGGTCCATCTTGGGTCCCCTCCTTTTCAACATATTTATTAACTCCATGCCGTCAGTTGTGAAACACTCTTCCATTATCCTTTTTGCCGATGACGCCAAGCTTTATCGTCGTATCCGTGACTCCACCGATCAAACCTTGCTCCAACTTGATCTCGATGCACTGGTTCACTGGGGTATTGCTAACGGACTCTCATTTAATGTCACTAAATGCAAAACTCTCCATTTAGGTCGCCGTAATCCCTTGTTCGACTATTCTATAAATGCTACGACTTTAGCCACGTCCTCTTGTGAAAGAGACCTAGGGGTATTTATTGACCCCCTTCTCAAACATTCCGTTCACACACTCAAAATTTCTAAGCGTATTAGGAGTTTGACGGGCATAATCCGTCGTAATTTAAATTTTAGGTCCATACCCCTAATTAAAACGCTTTACAATTCATTAGTCCTTCCTCTAATTGACTATTGTTCACCAGTCTGGTCCCCCCATTTATTAACTGATGTCCACTTATTACAAAAGGCCCAAAATGCTTACTCCAAGCTCCCGCATAAACTTAGCAACTACCCAGCCCCCCAACGTCTATCTTCACTAAACATTGACCCTATCACCTTACGTCACAAAATCAACAACCTGTGTCTAGTATTCGATATTGTCCATCGTAACCTTGATTTGGACCCCTCATTATTTTTCACCCCCTCTTCCAATACAAGAACTCGTGGTCACTCACAGAAATTCACTAAACCGCGGGTCGCGACTACCTTCCGCCAAACGCATTTTGCCAATTCTGTCATTGATGATTGGAACTCTTTGCCCAATGATATTATCATACTCTCTACCAAATCTCAATTCCGTCGTCATTTGATACGCTTTTTTCGCGCTACTTTGTAACTTTCATTACCCTAAGTTCCTTATTGTATTGTTAGTTTTTTTTTCTTTTTTTTTATTCTGAATGACCAATTTATATTGTACCATCTTATTTAACTATCATTATTATCCAGGGGCGTGCCAACCTTTTTACTGGAGCGGGGGCAAAATCCCACACTGGTAGAGAAAGTTGTGTAAAACATTTTGCACTTGTGTAAACAATTTTGAGCCACCTTAACCTCTTTCCAAACTCATACAAGAGCAAAAATTATTTTGCAGTAATTCAATGTTGTTCAGCACTCATCAATGATCTAAGGCTATACAGTATCTCGCATGCACTATAAAGTTACGAAGAGGTCCGCATGAACGTGAGAATTAATGTCTGACCAATTCAATACTCGTGGGATACAGTGGCCACGATTCTATAAGGTGCCATTTCTAGTTTAGCATACATTTTTCTCTTTTCGTAAATCGTAGAAAATAGTAAAAACGCAATGAAAATGTCTTTAGCCTACCTATTCTTTCCCAAAGTTGATAGCTACAATAATTTGAAGCGCTATCAGCTACACCCTTTCTCTCTCGAAGCTGGCAGTTAATCAGCTCCATTATTAGTCACGATTATATAAGAAAGAATTGCAACTCTATATAGTGTATAGAAAACCGTGGTTGCTATAGCTATTTTTTTTTTTTTTTTTTTTTTGCTCCTGAGGGGGAATACGAGCTAGGGCTGAATGAAGCCTTACAGCTGCGATTTCTTAGGTTGAAAATTGTGAGGGGAGTTAATTAAAGGTTTAAGTGTTGTTTAAGTTTGGTTTTAAATTGCAAAAGTGATTTTAGGGAGATAATCTCAGGGGGTAGGGAATTCCAGATGGGGACCAACCGATGGAAAAAAGAGTGCTTCAGTTGATTTTTACGGGCCTGTTGACGAAATAATTTTCTATGGTGACCACGGGTGGGGATAGACGAGGGAGCAGCGGAAAAGAATCTTTGGTCGGGACAATTTAGGATTTTGAATAAACTGATTAGGTCGAGGTAAGACCGACGAGTAGTCAAAGAAGGCCAACCAAGGGTAGATAGCCTACTGTCTCTGGGTTGATGTTTTAGGATACGCGGTAGTCGAGAGAAGGAACCCTGAATGTTGTCTAGTTGTTGAATGTCGAGAGCAGAGTGAGGGTTCCAGATTTGGCTACCAAATTCTAGGACTGGGCGAACGTAGCAGTTATAAATGCGGGTCAGAAACTCAGGGGTGATGCCCGGGAAATTGGCTTTGATAGTGGCTAGTAAACCTTTGGCGCGACCACAAGTCTTTCTCACATGGGAATGAAATTTTAGATTATGATCTATTTGGACACCCAGATCTCGACACTCATTAACTCGTTTTATGTTTTGCCCGGAAAGAAAATAAGGGGACGGTGAATCTAGGTCTGAAGGGGTATTTTGTAAAGTTAAGACTAATGATTTGGTTTCATTAAAGAAAAGACCGTTACGTGTCGACCAAACCTCAAGCTTATGGAGATCAGATTGTAGGTTGAGCACGTCAGTATATGAGTCTATCACGCGGAAGATTTTAAGATCGTCAGCAAATAAACAAAGAGGGGATGTTAGGTCATTGGGCAGATCATTGATGTATTCTTATTAAGGGTGCTACAGTTAATTAGAAAATACATATAAAGGTGCTCAAGCTCGGTTGAAATACCAAAGTAATTTGTTAGCGTCCACTGCTAAGAAATTAGGAAAATCAGCAAGAAAGCCAACATTTGAAATATGTCAACGTAACTTGTTAGCACCCACAAACCTAGGCCCTTCTAGTTGTCAACGAGAACGAAATGTAGAATTAGGTTTAAGCGTGCTATAAGGTTAGGCTGACTTCTGGCCCAAAAGTAATTTTTTGACGTACTATCTTAATTAGTTAAATTACAAAAATTAGAATTCATTAATTAAAAATCGAAACACGTAAGTTTCCCATTTAATAAATGCTTGTTAATTTAGAAGTATTCCGAAAACTAACTTCGCTATACTTTTTCCGTATGGCCTATGACCATTTCGTTAAAAAAACGAAATTTTTTTAATGCTTTTTCTATGGGACGCTAACCCTAAAAACTGTGAATTTTCCTTTAACATTACGGAAGGGTGTCATGTCATATCTACAAGGGCCTACCGGCCCTGTAGAATATGAGGAATAGTCTATACATGTATGTGTAAACCAAAACTGGTGGAAGTCAGGAACGATATATTCTCGAGAATATCAAACACTGCGAAATTCTTCATTTCCAGGACTAGTTTAAAAATGATTCTACATTTCTACAAACTCTTTTATGATACGTTTCACAATTCCTTTTACAACCAGAGCTTTATACTGAACTTCAAAACCGTCCTCGAGCGACGATTTTGAACTATCAAAGCTGTCACTTTCACCAATCTCCTTTACGATTGCAATATTTATGGAATCACGTGCACTGTCTATTCGCATGCATCACACTAAATAACTGGTCATCAGCGCAAAACTCTTGGTTATTGCATAACGACACGGAGTAAAAATTGAAGAACTTCAACTAATTTATTTATAAATATTACGAACATGTTAATGATTAAGACCTTATTTTCTTATTCACTTCCAAAAACCGACTTCCTCTCACAACAATTGTACACTGGGTAATGAAAATTTCACTTTCAATGAAATGTTTTACTATTTAGACTCAGTCACCAGAGCGGGGGCGGTGCCCCCGCTGGAAAATTAGAGCGGGGGCCTTTGCCCCCGCTGCCCCCGTGGTTGGCACGCCCCTGTTATTATCCTTATCTTATTTTATTTTATTCTTATTTTATACATATACATGGTCTTAATTAATCTCGTGTTATTATTCTTGCCCAATATTATTGTATTATTTGCTCCTGATTACTTGTTGTTGATGTTTTCTTATTTGTAATTACATTTTAGTTTTTTTTTTGTTTTCTCTTGACAATTTGTAACTACGTACGATGCCCATTTACACGTCACTTTGATGACTTTGTGGGCAATCATTCACTCAATAAATAAATAATAAATAAATAAATAAATCTTTGCCTATTGGCTGTAGTTTTAGTAAAGAAAGCCAAAGAAAAACCCCAACAAGCCCAATTTCCAGCCAACAGCCAACCCTTTTATTTCCAGCCAATATTTTTGAGAAGAAGCCCAATTGGCGGCTTTCCAGCCCAATATGGCAACCCTGCTTTCAGCCTTATCTTCCCGACAGGGTTTACGATAGATGTCTCTGACGCTGACGTCATTAAAGAACAAAGGTCACGTGTGTGTTTCTCGAGATAGAGTACGCAACTTGAAATTCATTTTGTATTGAATGAAAAGTTTAGTGCCATCATTAAATTAATTAAGCTTACATTGAAAGTATAAAGATAAGCAATATTTGAAATGGCATTTAGTTTCGGAGGCTCACAGCAACCTAATCAGCCCCAACCGGGCGCTTTTAGCTTTGGACAACCTCAACAAACTCCAAGCACTGGTTTTAACTTCGGAGCTCCGGCGGCTGCCTCAAATGCCACTCCTGTTCAATCTGGTATGTTTACAAACTAGTGAATTAGTTTATAACATAGAAAAAAAAACAACGCGAGTTTAATTCCTGTAGGATTTTCTTTCAATACATCTACACCAAGCTTTAGTTTTGCTAATACACCAGCAGCAGCCCCTGGAACGCAAGCTACTCCTGGCTTTGGGGGTTTTGGGGCACCAAACCCCGCTACTTCTCAAAGTACTTTCGGATTTGGGTCTACAAGTACCCCAGCTTCAACAGGATTATCATTCGGAGCCCCCTCGACCACGCCAGCCCAACCTTTAGGGTTTGGAGCCCAACCAGCTCAAGCTGCGGCTCCGGCTTTTGGGCAATTGGGTAGTTTTGGATCAGGTGCTCCAACAAGCACTCCGTCCTTTGGATTTGGTGCCTCAACTACTACAACCCCTAGCTTTGGAAATACCGCCGCAGTTGCCCCAACTTTTGGAGGAACCGCCAATGCCTCTCCCGCCTTTGGAGGTATAGCTACAGTGGCACCTAATGCCTCAGTAGCTCCCACATTTGGAACTAATGCTTTTGGGAATAAAGCTAATGCAGCTCCATTTGGAAATGCAGTTGCCCCTGCCCCGGCTTTTGGAGGTGCGGTTAGCGTGGCGGCACCAACATTTGGAACAGCTACAGCTTCTCCATTTGGATCAACCACAACTTCGACTCCGTCATTATTCTCTGGCAGACCAGCCTTTGGAACTTCAACCACTTCATCTTTGCCGAGTTTTGGTAGCATAACGAGTACCGCCGCACCCGCTTTACCAACATTTGGTGCCGCGACCACTGGAATAGCGCCAGGATTTGGGGCTAGTACAACACCCACATTTGGAACCCAAACTACATCTTCAACTTTACCAGCTTTTGGAACTCAGGGTACCGCGACAACCACTGGTTTCAGTGGATTTGGAGCGCCCACTCAACCAGCGAGTACTGGTACCACCACTGGCCTTTCCTTTGGAACCCCAACACCAACAGTGGCTGCGAGTCCATTTGGAGTTGCTGCGACTACTACCAACACCCAAAGTCCATTTGGAAGTGCAGGGTTAAACCTAACCAATCCAGCAACTACTGCCCCTGCCACATCTACTTTAACCTTTGGAGGATTAGGTCAAACAAGTACACCCGCTTCGACAACAGCAACCCCGTTTTCTTTACCAACTCCTGGAAATACCAGTAAATAAAACACCCACAATAAACCACAGCGTTCCAAAGTTAAACGCGGTGGTTTAATTTCAGATCCAACCTCAACTTCAGCTACACCGACTCTAGCATTTGGAACTCCCAACCCTACATCAACAACCGCCACACCTTTAGGTGGTTTAAACTTTGGCTCCCCGGCTCCCGCCCCTGCCAAAACGCAAGCCAACACTCTCTCCTTCAATTTCTCTCAAACCCCTAAAACAACAACCTCAACCGCTCCAGCCTCCGCTGGATTTACTTTAGGATCTGTTTCAAAAACAAGCGCGCCTTCTACCGCAACGACGACCCCATCCCTTTTTGCTTCTGCCTCCAAACCAGCTGAAACTACCAGTGCCCCGAGCGCTTCTGTAGCTCCAACCGCGTCAATTGCACCTCTTAGTTCAACTGGATTTGGAACAACGTCATTTTCTTCTAGTACAACAACTCCAGCTACAACAACAACAGTAACCGCATCGGAAACGTAATAAAACACGCCCCCCCTCCCCCCAAATAGAAACCAATCGTCACGCAAGTTTCTGTATCCTTTTTAGGACATCTAGTTCCGCTGGTTTAACTTTCCGTCAACTGGAAGACGCGATTAACAAATGGAACTTGGAATTAGCCGAACAAGAAAGAATGTTCCTTAATCAAGCAACGCAAGTTAATGCTTGGGATCGTATGCTAATTTCTAATGGAGAAAAAGTACGCGAATATTAAAAGATATCATTGATAATCGTGGCGGAATTGATAATGAAGATATTTGCAGATTACTGGATTAAACGAAGCAGTTGAAAGAGTCAAAATGGACCAACAACGTTTAGATCACGAACTGGACTTCATTGTAGCCCAACAACGAGAACTCACGGAGATGTTAGACCCTTTGGAAAAAAGTGTCGAAGATATACCTAGCCTTTCCATTCAACAACACGCCGATCTGGAAAGAGAACATACTTATCATTTAGCCGAGAATATAGATGGACAACTGAAACGAATGTCCGAAGACATTAAAACCATCATTGAACATTTGAACTCGACAAACGCTAACCAAGATGACGATGATCCAGTTAGTTTCCAATTCCAACCTAAAATATTTTGTAGAAACAGTTTGAAAAACGAAAATTGTAATTAAATCATTAATTATATCTTTCAGATGCAACAAATTACCAAAGTTTTAAATGCCCATATGGACGCCTTGCAATGGGTGGACCAAAATACGGAAACCCTTCAAAAGAAACTCGATGATATTAGCAAAGTTTTTGAAAATACTAAAAAGTCCAACAGAGAAATTAAATAAAATTTGTTACTAATCATTTTTAACAAACCATCGACTTTTTTTTAAGTAACATAACGTTTCGTGTAAAATTAAGATTTTGATTAAAGAGAAATAAATTTCGATTTGATTATTTTCAAGTTGTATTGTCATCTGTTTTTTTTTTATTCCTTTGTACACTCGTCTTCTCAGTTTTCTTTTTCTTAAAAAACCAAAAATTCCGGTAGTATTTTTTAGTTACAATAATTAATTCGCATTCCCAAGGGGGACGTCAAGTTTCGTTTCGATCCCCTTTAAAATTAGAATATATTTTTTTTATTCTACAATGTTGGTTTTAGTATCGTCTCTAAAAAAGATTTGACAAAAAATGAAAGTAACTTTACTGCGCTAATGACAACGAAATTCTAGGTTTTCATCCCCTTATATTTCATCTTAAACAACAAATTAAACTTAGTAAAAATGTTATTTACAGATGGAATGATATCTAAATATAAATGACGAATATTTTAAACTTAAAATGCAAAAAACAATTCTATTTATTAAACGTGATGAAAACCCTCCATTTTTTGGAAGATTGACGTTATCTTCACCGTTAAACTTAGAGAATATTAGTATTTACTATTTCATTTTTCTAGTTTTCTCTAAAAAACAATTAATGAGTGAAGGGGGGGGGGGCAAAATAATGTAAATAATATGGCAATTTGAATCTTATATAAGTATTACTATACTATCTATAAATAAAACAATGCTTTTCTCAGTAGACGAGTCGTGTTACGCACTCCGTTAAATAAAATTAAGGGGATTTGTTTTAGAGTTTAAGTACTCTTCTTTTTTTTTTTGTTTGTTTTTTTAATATCTTTTTCTATAAAATTAAAAGAGCGCTTTAAGACTTTAACCCTTTAACCGGTATATTTAAAGTTAGTTTGATAATTAATTAGGCTTAGCATTGTTTACAATCAATATATTTTAGGGATTAATTCTATAGTGGAGAGAAAAATTGGGAAAAAAAAATGATATTTTCTGATAAGGCCACAAAATGTTTTGAATAAACCTTTAGTTTCTTAATTTCTTTTTATTTTTTGGAGGGTTATTTTTACCGAAAAACCTTATTTTCTTTAAAATAAACGCGAAATAATTTTAGATATATTTCATTTTCACTAACAGTTTTTGATTATTTTTTTTTCTTTAATCAATTACTGTTAATTACTTTTCCTTCAATTAAATCAAATCAAAAAAATAAATCCCATCTACAAAAACTCTACATTAGAAAGACTTTGTACAAAAAAAAAAAAATGTTATATATATCATTCGTTTTGGATGGTTTTATATCATCTTACCGTAAGTAATCTAATGATAAACATATTTAACGTAAAATTTGGGGGGAGAAAAATAACTATGTACAGTTTCTTTGAAGTCATTTTTTTTTCTTTTCAAAGTTATGTACAAAAGAAGGAAAATATGTACAAAAGAAGGAAAAATGAAAGGATTTTTTTTTTAAGCGATTTGTTAAGCAAGTTAAATATATTGGGAATTTATTATTAAATAGACGAGATATGAAAAAAAAATAGACGAGAACCGGAGGGAGAGAGAGAGAGAGAGAGAGAGACGGAGAAAAACCAACTGAAGCCAAATAAATGTACAATAGACTCGTTTTAAGTTATATTCTTTTTTTTTTCGTTTGTTTCAACCCCAAAGTGTTAATTGGATCACAGATTATAAAGCCAAGTTGATATAAAAAAATTGTCTGTTGGTTATTACTTATTAGTTTACGAGTAACGGAGTAACGTGGATTTCAACTGATATTTTTCAGTTAACTCCGTTTCTCTTTTTGAAGAGCCTACTGACTAAAGAGACTACATCGTTGACGTCAAGCAACGATTTTAAGAAGAATAAAATAAATTTACAAAGAAAAATACGCCAGTGTTTGTTTGTTTGTTGTTAAAAAAAAGGAAACGCAACAATAACAACAACAACAACAACCTTTCATGTCCATTAATATTTGTATGAGATGAGATTTAAATGTGGCGACAAAAAATAATAAAACTCCTCCGACACTGTTAGTTATACAATTTCGTGTCTCCTACTTCCGAGTTGATTTCTCTGCGATCTTCGCGTGGACGCTTTTGAATCTTTACATATTTTGCAAAGGAAATCACCTTCGGGAATGGCGTTTCTTTTTACTTTAGCGCAACTGAGGTGAAGCCACGTTAAACAAGAGGAACATTCGATCATTGGTCGACCCGCAAATGGTTTCATACAATAACACGTTATTAAGTCCCATGATTCCGCGTCCCCTTCTAAAATTGACACAAATTTTTTTTTTGAAGAAGAAGAAGAAGAAGAGAGAGAAAGAGAAAGAGAGAAAATTCATATTAGGCTTAGGAAAAATACAGAAGATGTTAAGAGGAGTTATTAAATTCAATTGATAAAAGGAAATTTTTGATAACGAGTCTCTTACCAGAGTCACTATCTGTTGAGGTTTTAGGATCTGGTGATACAGCGCTGCTGCTGCTGCTATTGCTATCAGATAGGAAACTATCAGCGGTACTCCCCATTGGACTCGAGTTGTTCTTTAAACGTAATTCCTAACATATAGGAAAAAAACAGCTTACATTACAGATCTGTTTTTTTTTTATATTAATAAGATTTATGCCTAGCAATGATCAAACAAATTAAGCTTCAAATTTAAAATTTATCTTGTTTTCATCCAAAAATAGGCTTAAATCTTCTAACGCTACAATTATTTTGTACCATCTTCCGTTTTTAAGGTTTTATAGTGAACTTAACTGACAGATTAGGCCTAACAAAGATGAAAACTTTAAAAAGGATAAACTTACCTCTTCCCTTATAGCTTCGTAATTTTCATACTCCAAAACGTATCGACAAAAAGTGAAAAAATCCGCTTTCGTTCTTTGCCTCTTCATTGGTGGGTCAATCCTCTCAACTTTTATATTATGATTTAACTCTCTTTTATTTGATTCTGCCAATTAATTAATAAAATACGCAATTTTTTACCTAATTAGCGTTTTAAACGAAGATTTCTATTAATTAACAAACAAAGACAAATTAAGGAAAATGAAGTAGGAATGATATAACAAGGGTTTTTTCACATTAGGGAAGATCATAGACATTAGAACACAGATCATAGACATTAGAACACAGATCATAGACATTAGAACACAGATCATAGACATTAGAACACAGATCATAGACATTAGAACACAGATCATAGACATTAGAACACAGATCATAGACATTAGAACACAGATCATAGACATTAGAACACAGATCATAGACATTAGAACACAGATCATAGACATTAGAACACAGATCATAGACATTAGAACACAGATCATAGACATTAGAACACAGATCATAGACATTAGAACACAGATCATAGACATTAGAACACAGATCATAGACATTAGAACACAGATCATAGACATTAGAACACTATTAAGAACTATGGGGCAGAACATATCCTCACAAAGGTGAACTCAAGGTTTAATGTTAGGTAATGTATTATTTAGAAGAATTTGGTTTCATATAAAAACGGACTTATTTTAATTAACAAATTAGAGCTAAAGCTAATTAAAGAGCAGGCCATAGCCTAGGGCTGGTACATGGCCAAAGGCCAAACCCAAAAAGGAAAGGAAGGTTCCTTAAGGGATAAAGTTTTTAAAATAATGAACAAACGTTATTTGAAAAATCAGACATATTTAAGGGCTAATTAAAACCCAAACCTAATTAGTCTACTCAATTATGATACCCGTGAAAGGGGTTAAAAAGGAGGTTACCAAAAATCCTAAGGCGGGTTCGGGGCGTTAATACAGAATGAAAATTAATAAAATTAATAGAGTTTAAACGTAAATTGGGGAAGATTTAGCGACAAATATTCTAGAAAATAGGCTTGGGAAAAAAAAGCTTGGCATTCTAACCAGAAAAAACCAACTCACCCTTCAAAGCAGTCTCCATATTTCAAACCATTCAACCACCACGAATATGGGAACGTTTTTCGCCTCAAAAATCGGTATTCAAGTTTAATTAAGATACGGGTTGGCGATTTAAATAGGTTAACTGGTAAACTATTTAACAAAATCTTTGGGATTATAATTAAACTAATGAAAATATGACAAAGCAAATCTCGTTTCAAGAGCCTCGACAATCAACAATAAAGACGCGAAGTCGCGAACTCGACTGAAGCTCAGAAAGGCAGAGTACCACAAGATGGCATCTTTCCTACTAAAAAGTGTCGTCATAGTAGGAACTACCCGCGTTGACTAAGTAACCAGATGCTAGGGGGGAGGAAGTAAATTCCCTTCTAATAATAGCGCTTTACCCGTACAATAATTCAAACGTAAAAAATGGACAGTAGCTTTAATACTGCTTTTAGGAGTAAAGATACACTGGAAGAGTTCATTCTCCAACCAATTGCAACTTTACAACCATGGTATTTCTATGAATATTACCAGTTTCTCTATGATATTATCCCACCATTCGAAGGTTGCAACTAGATATATATTAAAGGGGTATTTAAGATACTTTCCCCTCAGATTTTCCACTAATTTTGCAATGGACTTTTCCGACTAAGGAAACTCCCTTTTAAATGACATGATGCCTCAAACGGGGGCCGTCGTCAATGCTTTCGTGGTACGGTGGTTGCTTAGTGACGTCAGCTGTTAAAAGATAGGATTTCACTTAATGTTAAAACGTTAATATTTAATTATACTTACCTTAATATTTAATTAATTAAGAGTCTACGTTTGATACGAATAAGTTTTGTTATTGGTTAATAAAGTAAAACAAAAAGGTTTCAAATCTTATTTACGTCGATATTTTAAGCAGACGACGGCTTATGACTTTTTCTCTGTATGTCTGTCCGACTCCGAAATCGGAATACTTAAAAAAAAACCATAGCCCACTCGATCACGCGCGTCACGACACAAGCTGCTCTCGAATATGTAACTGTTCTTAACCCTGATGTATACTTTAATATTTTAATCTGGCCCATACCAACTATGTCACTGTTTACTTGCTACTATTATAGTCTAATTTTAACTATGCCTCAAGGAGCTGCTATGGCCTGCGCCCTAGCTCCACAAAAAACAAGAAAAAGAAAAAAAGTGCGAGCAGCGTAGGGTCTGGGGCTCGCGGATCGAGTGGGCTATGAAAAAACTAATTAGAAATTGGGTCAAAAATAAAAACCTGTAAATTTTTTCCGTTTAAAAACTTTAAACCAAAGCCAAAAAATCTTGAAATTATACCAACCAGTCCTTGCTTAATCCATCCATTCCACAATGTAACCTGATTAAAAAAGAAATAAACCATTTTTATATATATAAAAAAAATTAATTAAATTTCCAAAAAAATTTTATACTCATTTAAATTTCTTTTCATTCTAACTCAAAAAGTACAATTAGCCCGATCTACAAAATTGGTTTTTGTTTTTTTTTTCAAGCACGACAAAACTATACAATAATCATCTTTATAACATATTAGGGGAAACATGTCAAGAGATGCTAGTCTTTTTAATTAATTAATTAAGATTAATTCTTTACCTTTTTTTTAATAAATAAAAATCTATAAACAATCATCGTAATTTTTTTTTCTCTCTCAAAAAATGTCCATCCATTTTCAATTTTAATTAAAAAAATTTGAGACCACTTTCTGTTAATTAAATTTCCGTTAAAATTTAAAGATTCATTAAAAAAAAAAAATTTAAAATTAATGTAAAAAATTTATCAAAATAGTTACGTACTCGTTATAATAAGTACACTGGGATTAATTTAATTTTGTTCCGTGACTAGCCATAATAAAAAAAATAACAGGAAGGTAATTAAGTTTATCGTTAATTACTATGGAAATTAATTATTAATTATAAAAAATAATTAAAATGTTGGGAGCCTTTTTTTTAATTAATTAATTTAATTTATTTTAATTTGTAAATTAAAACTCTTAATGATGCTTTGTTTATTTTATTCTTTCCCCCTCACTTATGCGTGTGTGCTCTTTAATTAAAATGGTATTAACAATATTCACAATCAATATTTTTCTGACAATATTTAAATGTTCCTAAAAGTATTTATTTGTTTGTTTGTTTGTTTTAAATATAATTAAATTCCAGCAGAGACTCGCATTAATTGACATACTCTCTTTCAAATATTCTTCTTCGGTTAAATTCAAATAATTTAACCAAAACTTTGATTGATTTTTTTTAAAAATAGTTAATTAGCCTTATTCCTGATCAGCGCCACCTACCCATAGCGGCGACTTTGAGAACTACTATAAGCGGCAAGCCAACCAGATGTCGCTAAAATCTGGTGACGTCATTTTTGGTAAGACCCCAGTGACGTCACCAGATTTTAGCGACTTCTGATTGGCTTGCCGATTACAGTAGTTCTCAAAGTCGCCGCTATGGGTAGGTGGCGCTGATCAGGAATAAGGCTAATTACTTAATAAATGCTTTAAATTTAATTATATTTAATTGCCAATAATTTATTTAATTTTTATTGAGATAATAAAAATTAAATAATAATATTGGCATTAATTAAGTTTCCGTAACTTTTTTTTTAAAATACAAATATTTACATAAACTTAAGTTGTATAAGTTTTATTTTTTTTAAGTTAGTAATTAAACTAAATATAATTAAAATAGGCATTAATTTAATTAATCTGATAGAGAGTAGACTGACTTCAACTATATATGTTTCCAAAACTTTACACTGTCACCCCACGTAATTATTAATTTACTATATCCTTTTTTTTTTTGTTTTCTCGACACAATCAATATTTCCGTTTAACTATTTACAAAAAGGTTCATTTTATATTTATTTATTTATTTATTCCGGGGGGGGGAGGGGGGTTATTTTATGAACATGCATGAACATGCACTGCGAATCTAATGATAATTATTTGTTTGTTATTTTGTATATTATTTATTCAGTGACTCTTACACAAGTCTAAAACGTTGGCAACGTTTTTTTTAAGCCTATTTGTGATTTAATTGCTAAATCTACTACAAGAAAATCATGCTTAAGATTTTCATATATTAATTACTTTTAAAATTAATTAACAGACGGGACAAACGAACGAACGAACGAAGCTCGTACAAAAAAAAAAAAAAATTAATTATACTTAAAAAATTTATTATTTATTGGCATCTTTTAAAATAATTTTTGTATTTACTTTTAATTATAATTAATAAAAAATTAAAACCAAATATGATTCTTACTTGATGTATTTTGTTTTCTTCTTTCATTTACTTAAATAAATTGTTTTTCTCTGTATTTTTATTTTTTAATTTTGTTTTTGGCACCTAACGATAAAAATAATGTTCGGTATGTCATCTACGTAATGTAACGAAGGAAATGAAAAACCATTATTTTGTAATGTTTGTTTGTTTGTTTGTTTTTTTTTATAATCATAGTCTTGGACTGTCCAGGATTGCGTTTTTGTTTTTTTGGAAGAGAGAAAATGTTTTTTGTTTTTTTGGTCAATGAATGAAATGTGGAAGCGAACGATAGAAAGGAAAAAACCAAAAAAATAGAAAGATATATATAAGTCAAAGGTTAAAAATATTAATTTGGAAGTCCCAACATGGTTGGAAATATTTGGCAAAAATGCTTAATCAGGTTTTTACATTATCCCTTCCATGTAGCTGGTATCCAAATGTTGAATTAAAATTCGCATAAATGCCATTTCTTTTCTGGTATTTTCGAAAATGATACGTGGGTCGTCTGACATGCAACGTAAACAGTTGGGAGCCATCACCATGGCGAGATTACTGGCGTCCATTTTGGTAACGGAAGAATTGGCTTCAGCCGCAAATACCTTCATTCAAAACGGGAATAAAAAGTTTGGGGGCCATGATTATCTTTTGCGCGTACGTCGAGAGAGAGAGAGAAAGAGAGAAAGAGAGAGAGAGAAAGAGAGAGAGAAAGAGAGAGAGAGAGAGAGGAGAGATGAGAGAGAGAGGAGAGATGAGAGAGGAGAGAGAGAGAGGAGAGCGAGAGAGAGAGATGAGAGAGGAGAGAGAGAGAGGAGAGAGGAGAGAGAGGAGAGAGAGAGAGGAGAGAGAGAGAGAGGAGAGAGAGAGAGAGGAGAGAGAGAGGAGAGAGAGAGAGAGAGAGAGAGGAGAGAGAGAGGAGAGAGAGAGAGAGGAGAGAGAGAGGAGAGAGAGAGAGAGGAGAGAGAGAGAGAGAGGAGAGAGAGAGAGGAGAGCGAGAGAGAGAGAGAGAGAGAGAGAGAGAGAGAGAGAGAGAGAGAGAGAGAGAGAGAGAGAGAGAGAGAGAGAGAGAGAGAGATAATTACGAGAGAGAGAGAGAGAGAGAGAGAGAGAGAGAGATAATTACGTTACCTGGAGGAATCTAACTAAATAGGATAGAACCATTCTGTTTATCTCGGGTAGTTTTTGTACAATTTGAACGGCTACTTCGGGTTCGTTACATTGATCCACACACTCTTGATAGAAGACGCTTGGAATTAAAGGTTCGTATAGCTCTCGATACCAAAGTTTCAGTAAAGAAGCGGGTACGTGCGGATCATTGGCTTCTACTTCTTCCCATTGGTCCATACGCAGCTTCATCGCGTTCACTTCGTCAATATCACCAGGCACCCTTAACGATAATACAAAACCACTCTAATCAGACGCTCTACAAGTAGGCCTAACTAAATAAACAACGACGGTTGTCAATACCTAAAAATTCCTTCGGTTTGAGCACCATTTAATTTCAGTACAGCTTCAGAAAGCGTTGTTTGAATCCATGGTAACTTATAATGCGGATAGCGATTTTTTTGAATAGCCATTACTTCTTCGAGAGTATTTCCAAACATGGAAGGTCTAAAGATTTGAATCTACGACCCCAATAACAATATAACTTTTAACTTCCTAACTTAAACATTAATTCGAGCAAAACTAATTGCTATATACCCTAGATTGGTCTATTTCCTCTATAGTAGGTTTTCTTAGTCCTTTCTTGGCACCGCTTTGACCAATTCTTTCGAGGCGTTTGCTGCATATGGCAGCGTAATGACTGATTTTCAACTCGGCAGTATCGAAAGTGGTGTCTTTATGACGACCGATATAACTTTCGAGATACGGTTGAAACTTGACCGAAGGTGGAAAAAACGTCAAGCAAATGGCTAAGAGTTCCCAGCCCAAGAGCAACGACTCCCTTATTGAACAAAACACACAAAACCACGATCAGACTTTAGCGAACCCCTTGACCAAATCAAATACAGGGTCAAGTTCTTACTTTCTGGGATTATCCGTTGTTTGTCTACAAATCTGAATAAATAATTCATCCCTAACTGCGGCTTTGCTCCAACCCCTAGTAGCTAGATCCAAAGCCACGGAGTCTCCCGTTTGATTCCCTTTAGACTTTCTGTCCCCCATGTATGTCAAAATTAATTTGAAAATTTCGCAGGCTTCTCTCTTCAAAGTTTTATCGGCAGTCATGATCATTGGTTTACGTATAGGGTCCTTTAAATAAGTTTTAATAAAAAGATTGGTCATCTACGCCTAATTAGCCTTATTCCTGATCAGCGCCACCTACCCATAGCGGCGACTTTGAGAACTACAGTAAGCGGCAAGCCAATCAGATATCGCTAAAATCTGGTGACGTCATTTTTGGTAAGACCGGACAGTGCCAGTCAGTGACGTCACCAGATTTTAGCGACATCTGATTGGCTTGCCGATTACAGTAGTTCTCAAAGTCGCCGCTATGGGTAGGTGGCGCTGATCAGGAATAAGGCTAATTGCCTTCGCAGAGTTGTGACAAATATAATTTCGTACTTTTGACCACGATAATAGTTCCTGAATAGTAAATTTCTTTCTAAAAATGCCTTTCTTATGACGATTAAGATTATCCTGAGCGTATTTCTCAATATCACTCTCCGAGGGTGGTTTCTTGTCTTTGAACATAGCGTTTCCAACTGGCGCTCCGGGCTTTATTATATAAAGACAAGTATAAAATCTCCATTTTGAGCATGCGCGCGCGTGATTAAGGGAATAAGTGCTACAAGGACATTTACTTGTCTTTGAAGCGATCCTGTTACGGGATTTGTGGAAACGTTAGATTCCGTAGTACTAGTTGCCATCAAAGATAAAGGTCGATGGCCACCTCCTTGCCCCATATCAGGTTGAAAAGACTGAAGGTGCAATTAAGTTACGTAGAGCGTTAGGACACGACGCGAAGTACAAAACCGCGGGTCTAAAACACCTACTTGAGATTTTTCCAAGGCTGGAGATGGTCCAGATTGACTTTCGATCCTTTTCCTCCTCAAAGAAGCGTGTTGCGTGGAGATGTTACCGCCGGTCTGACTTACTGGATTGCGCGGAGGGAGAACGGGCGAATTGGAAAACAAACTGCTATTATCGCTCTCCGCGTAATCTAAATGATCTAGCCTGGGGTCTAGGCCTATTATACATTTTGTATGAAAACAAAACGCAAAAAACGACCATGCCCATAACCAAGATTCAAAAGAAACGTGACGAAGAACGAAACATTGTAATTGGTTTCCGTGACAACAACGAAATTATTTCCTTTCAAAATCTTCACCTATTTTATGACTAGCTTTGCCTCTGTGTTGAGGAGGAGGACTCATTGGTTCGCAATAAGTTTGTTCCTCTTCCTCTTCGTCTTCATCGTCTAGGAACCTAGAGTCATCGAGGTATTCTTGACTCGAAGAATCTTGATGACTCATGCCCTCATCATCGGCGAAATCGTCTTCTTCGTCCCGCCGACCATCGGAATCATCGTCACTCTGAGACAATGAGTCGCGATCATCGCCGATGAAGTCTCCGAATCTACAACCTTTTAAGAGTTAAGACAAAGCCATAATAAGACTTTGAATCGTTCTTCGAAGGGCAGCCAATGGACTCTTATTTGCCCCTCATATCGCGAAGAAACGCGGCCATCACCATTTACCATCATGACCTTGGAACGTGTAAAAGGACACGATGGCATGGAGTGACGCGCGGATGAGCAAACAAAGCGAGAGCAAGCAAATATAATTCGCACCTGATAATTTGGCTTGTTCTAAGAGATAGTGTTGCAATGGCAATAAGTAACTTTGATTGTCAGATTTCCTATCAAACAAGTACGGGTAATCTAAGTTGCTATAGAGTGGAGTGGGTTGCTCGTTTAGTCTTGGCGAATCTCCGTTCGACGTCCTATTTGGTTTCTGAGAGTCGCCGAAAATGGTATTGTGGAAATAGGAGCCGATGGAAACTTCGCTGCCTTCTCGACTGTGAGCCGGCTGCTTTCCCCCACTAACATTCATTTGGCTATCTCTATCGAAAGACTTCGAAGAGCTTCTAGCTATACGATTCGCCGGCGATGTCGCGTTGCGATTGCCCGAGGATACTCCGGACCTTTGCTGACTTTCCATCGAAGACATCCGGCTTTCCAGCCCACTGTCCATGTTTTGGTGGGAAGAATCCAAGGACAAAGGAGAACTGTCCTCCGAGGCCTGGCGGTTGTTAAGGTTTCCTCCCCGACCGGAATCGCCGAATGTCAAAACCGCGCCGTCATTATCGCGAGCGACTTGAACATTCGGCATTCCCAAAGGACTCTGAGGACTCGACATACTCGAGTCAGTGCTCCTTGAACTGCTTCTCGCCCAATTTCTCCTATTAGAGACTGGGGTGGATAACGGATCCAGAGTCGTTCCGTAATCTTGATACCCCAAATTGTCTTGAGCACCTGGCGACGTATCCTGAATTCGTCTTTGCATTCTGGGGGTCGAGTCCGATATGACTTCGGGCATCCTGCCAGGGCCCAAGCCCATTCTCATTGAACTACTTCGACTGACTCCTATCGGAGAGTCCACGCTATTTTGTCTCCACATCATTTGATTCGAACTTCCGTGAACACCGGGATGTTGATCGATATCCAAAGATCTTTGACGACCCGATATGCCAAATTCTGGGGGATGATGACTACGATGTTCGTAACCGGGTACCACCGCTCCGTTTTGATCGGGACCTCGTCCTCGCGCCACATCGTGTCTTTGCGAATTAGCCGAGCCCCCGCTTTCATTCGAACAACAAGAATCGTGCCGCCTAAAAAGTACGTGACCGGGACCTTCCAGGGAACTCCTACTTTGCGAAATGGTACTGGAATCGCTGGATCGACTCGATCCTTTGGTCCCGACGTTACCGCCGCTGAAAGTCTGTTGACTTTGACTTTGCTGCCACGAACCCAACTGTTGACCTCCCCCTCTCGAATGAAGGCGGTTCTCGCCGTTAACCGCATTGTCGTCCTGTTTTTTATTACCGGGTGGACCGACGCTAGGCGATGACGAGGGACTCGAACCCCTTTTCAAATGGTGATGATGGTGGTGGTGATGGTGATGATGCTGAAATAATTTCGGATTAAATACCCAAATTCTCTTTCACCCCCAATGATTTATGGCTAACGCAAAATTAGGGCGAGTAAAGAGAAAAAGAGACTTCAAATTTCATCAAAGCTAAATTATCGAGAGGAAAAACTCATTACATTAACGGAAGGGCGACATAATCCTTTATACAAAAACCTAACAAGGAAAGTCAAATATTCGCGACTATCTTTGAGAAATGACACCTTAGGACGTCCTAGGAAAAAGGATAATGTAAGGACGAAAATTTCTACCACAGGGAATAACGCTAGTAAAGGGGGAAACAATGTCAACCTGATTATGATGATGGATTACTAAAATTAGGTAAAGTCGAGGCAAAAAATGTAGGAATTTTTTTTTTTTTTTCATATTACTTTGCGACGTTCCCTCGGTGACGAAGCTGGGCTGGTTTGAGTTGATATAGTGATGGAACGAACGCTTCTATTGCTATTGTTTGATACAGCCTCTCTTACCTAATAATAGTTAAGTACATAATGCAAAAGGATTAAAAAAACTGACCGCACACTAAGTTACTGAACTGAATTCTAAAATCTCCAAAAGTTAATTTCATTACCGGAGCACGCACCAGCCCTTTCGTGTTGGTTTGAGTGGCTACAGTCTCTTTTTTAATATTAATTTTATTGTCTTCTTCATCTTGAACCTCCGTATTTTGTTTCAGTGTCTGTCATTTTAAAAATTAAGTGAAATATTTTGTAGTTCGACGCAATACGACAAACAAACGAACGACAGACAATTCAATGATAGTTTATTGGCTATATATATTGCCAATAATCTTGTAAAGAAAAAATGCGATACTGGTCGGTGCCTTATGGTCAGGGAATAAAGAGAGAACAAAAAGTTCGAGATGACACTTTGGGGGGACGAAAAAATGAAAAATATCTTCTACCTCTTATAATCCTTAAGGGGTTAAAAAAGAAAAGCCTTCTTAGGAGTAATTCTCCGTTACTTTTTTTTTTCTTTTAAGGCTCTAATGAGAATTCCAAAACACGCGGGGAACTCTCGGGGATCGCTTTTCAGTTCAACGTGATCCAAATATAAACTTTCTCTGAACCATCTTTTTCTTTTAGCAGAGAGGGTATAGGGCCTCCAAAAACCCCCAAAACCCTGAAGCAAAGACGACCCCATCTCTTTTATTTCGGAAAAATTTATCCCCAGCCTCTTCCAATCCTTCATACGATCCCTTTAGATGCGGGATGTAGAAGAGCAAGAGAGGGAGAGAGCCATCCCTACCTCCTCTTGGTCCTCCTCCCTCTCATACCGTGGTACCAGGAATTTCACCTCAAAAATTCAGAGTGGAGAGAAGAACTCTTCACAATTTTCCCAAGGGGGTGACGTGGGTACCGTTAAAAGGGAAATTTTTTGGTTAGCCAGTTTATGGTTAATGGTTTCAATGGCATCGCCACAAAATACCCCCTGGTAACTGATAAGACCAGCTAATAGACCACCGCCTGAGATTTGAAAAATTTTTGAAGGGTACCTAGCTACTTCAACTTTTCATTCTAACATACTTCGTCATGTTTCTTACAATCAAAGACTTTTCTATATAGGGGCAGGCAGAAGTTTACAAATCGTAGTAAACAATGGAAATCATGATTTAATTTTTGACTCCCGGGGTCACGGAGGTCAATATACAGGGTGTTTCTGAAAGGTCTTGATGTTCTAAGACAAGGATTTCTAATTTAATTAAGGGGTCATGCCTAAAACACTCCAAATATAACTTAAAAACGGTGTCCCTTGTGGCAAAATGGAGACAGAAGTTACATCCCCCTTAGACCTTACAGAAACACACTTGGGGGACGATTTCACTTCATCTAATTAACTTCTAGCCGCTTTTAATAAAATCGACTTTCGGCAACGGGAAACGCGATACATTTGGTAAAAAGCAAAGGTATTTCGCGGGAAAAAAACAAAGGTACAACGTTGAACGTTGAATGCTGGTTGATGGAGGAGGAGTTTAACGGATGGTTGCATCTTTTTCCTTTAAAAGTATTTATTCGCCTGACTTCCGAATATGTAAAAACACACGCGGCGGCCTCCTGTATGTACTTTCAATAAACGAGAGAAACCGAGGCGCGCTGAGGTAAGTGGGAAAAGAAAACCGTAACACTGTCCGATAATAAGTTAACCTCAACGTTGAAAGAAATTAAAATTGTAACGGTAAAAAAATTATTTTGGGTCCTGTTAATTGTAAAAAAAGAATTAAAGAGGAAAAATTAGGTCAGGCGGAACGCATTTTCGTAATTAGCGTGTAATAAAAAGGATCCCCGAGAGTTGATGTAATGCAAAAATTCTCTATTAATTTATGGATAAGTTTAAATACATCCCATTACTGGTTTCAACTATACAAAACGTCCGGGTACTTCTTGATTTTAATTACATACTAGGTGCTAGCTACCTACCATAAGTTTATAAGATATGTTCACCATAAGTTTGTCACTGGTAACTTAGAAACTAGAGCTTGTCATGAAGTGAATGAGGTAGGTAATAGATTCGAAGTAAAGCGATGACGCCTGGTTTTGGCGCTGTCAAAGACTTAGTAATGCAGACTAAATAGGAACTATAGATGGAAGTCCTGCAAAACTAACCAACCGAGTGTAGGAGTTCAATTCTCGCTTGTCGTTCTGCTAGAACCAGTTAGCTTGAGCTGTAAGTCGCTAGCATTACGAACTTGTATAGTAAGTGTTATACTTATGGGGAACATATCTTATAGACTTATGTTGCTACCAATATTTTAATGAAGTAATGAAAGTCTACCTTTTTTGGCAAGTATAGGTTTTGAACAAATGAAAGGGGGGAGGAGGAAGGAACAAAAAAACAAAAAAAAAACTTATTTTAATTAATTTGTAATTACCTGTAATTTGGCGAGAGGAATGATATCACAGTTTTGCGGTCTATGCCAAACTGTTTTTTGACTACTGGCATTGTAATAGTAGAAGCGGGCTGTATTTTGGTCGTAAAGTTCCCACCACTGGTTGTCGTCAGTCTTTTTTCTATATAGATAATCATAAAACAAAGAAATAAGAGTAAGAACTTTAAGTCGACAGATAGTAATAAAAAACTGCCGCAACAAAATCGTAAAAAAATAGAAGAGTATAGGTCGTAATTTTCAAAAACCAACAAAATAAAAACCCACTTCGATTCAACTTGAATTTCATTCCCCCCACAACCTCAAAGTAAAAACCAATTGCAATTTATTGCAGGAGGAAGTTCCGACTTGAAAATAAACTAAACTATAAGTTCAAAAGATATGTTCCTTCCATAAGTATGACAATACCTATACTTCGCAATGCTACTGAGAGACTTACAGCTCGAGCTAGTTCTAGCAGAACGACAAGCGAGAACTGAAGTACTACACTCGGTTGGTTAATTAGTTTTGCAGGACTTCCATCTAGTCCTATTTAGTCTGCATTACTAAGCCGCCTTTGACAGCGCCATAACCAGTCGTCTTCGCTTTAACTCGAATCTATGATCTACTTCAATCACTTCATGACAAGCTCCAGTTTATAACCACCGACAAACTTAGGGATGGAACATATCTTATGAACTTATGTTACAACTAGCGCCGCACTCTTAAGAAAAAGCCTTTCGTACACAGAAACTATACAGGGTGATTCACACCCCCAAAATAAAGCTCTGATCAGTGATCAACTAACTGATCACCTTATGGAAAATTGGCCAACTTTCCAAGGCGCAAAATTTTGCGTTTACCGAAATGCTACGAGGCCTAACCAAATCACTTTTTGTTCCAACCCATTTCAAAATCCAGACAGTTCTTAATAAAATTGAGAATTTTTGGCTCTCAAACAAAACAACGCTTTCGTTGCCTCGATTCTTTTCAATAAATATATCGCAACAATACAATTTCTCACAAAACGATAGAGAAAAATATAGAGAAAGAGAGCGAAAAAAGAAAAAGAGAGATCAAAACCAGTAAATAAATGAAGAAAACATAGGATCAGTATAGGGTCAGAATCATCATCAATTCCTTTCTTTTCCCAGCATCCCTCGCGTCTCTACAAAAAACCCCTTTTCCATTTATTTACCTCCCCCCTCCCGATCATATGGGAACAATGCATCAATATCATAAACCCCCTAAAACCCCAAAGGAAAGTTACTTTTTCTTTTCATATACCCAAGAATAGTAAAGAGGTCGGATACTAGCTCAATTTTTAACTTCTCAAAGCAAATTTTCAATAATAATAATAATAATATTAATACAACTCTGATATACAGTTTGAATTTTTTAGTGTCCAATCCCTATGAAGTGCATATTGCAATAGATAAAAAAAATGCGGCAATTTTCTTGGCAGTCTACTCTGGACTAGGTAGCTGTCTGGTACCGGTATCTCCATCATCATAACGAAATAACGCATCCTAAGAGACATACATATCCCATACAGGCTAGGCTGGTGGGTTGTTAGATCAAGAAATGGCAGCCCTTTCGGTACGACACCGTTAAAACCCAAGGTGATATAACATTAACCGCCATTTCTCTAATCCATAATACAGAAGGAGGTTAGAAGGTTTAAGTGAATAAATAAAAGAAAGAAAAAAAACCAACCGCCTCCAAACGCGGATGGTACGACGCATCTCGATCCCTTGGGTGACCTCTGACCCTTCGGCCTTATCCTTTATGTATATGGCAAAAAAACCTAAAACGGCAGCAGGGCCATACCCTTACTTATTCTACAACTACATTGATTGATTTTTGGCCCCACTTCCCTGGATTCCCAGCTGTCTGAAGCAATAATGGAGTGGAACCGATATGTAGCAGTTAGTATAGAAAGGACCAACCTATCTGCCCAAGAAAGCGTAGCCTAGGTATGCCTTGAACGTTTAGCGCCTAATTTCTCGACTTCTAATTTAGTTATTCAATTGTTGACGATACCATTTTGTATCGCGTCATTACCCTGACCAGTTTATGTACTTTAACATAAGTCAACCATCTTACGAGGGCAGATAGTTCTTTTAAATCAAGAAAAATCACCCAATTCGTTACGAGAAATTAAATACAATTGGTCTAATCAAGAAGTGATATCTAGTTTATTAGGGAGATGGTATAAATTCGCCCCACATTTATAATCTAGCTTTATCTCCAGTCCAAACAAACGTAGGTCCGGAGTTAATTCCCGCAGCCTCTAAATTACAACCAGCATGCATCTCATTGGTTCTTGAAAACTCGTGCACGTCAGCGCGACGCGAATGACGAAAATTACAGTCATATTTTCCGACTGAGGAGAGGCGAAATAGCCCGGGGCTCCTTTTACGTCCCCCCTTGTATTTTGAAAGGGGGACTGGGACTAAGGCGCGCGAATACTTAGGCATCTTATACCTTCTCCCTAATAAACTAGATATCGCTTCTTGGTCTAATCAAGAACTAAAAAGCAATTCTTTATTTCACACTCCTTCGCCATCAATCTAGACTACCCTAAAAAGGGAGTTTATTAAGTTTTCTACGCTCGTCAAAATAAGATAATCAAGTATTAAAGTGGCGCGCTTCTTATTGTAGATTACTGCAACGCCTATAAAAATTGGGGCTGCATGCCAGCCTGGGTTGGGCCAGCAACAACCAGAGATAAATATGATTTTATGAAAGTGGATGAACTTAAACTATAAAGACAACTCTTCATCTTCTTCTTCTTCTACAAAGGGTAATGTACTCTATAGTTTAATTCTCTAAACTCTTTACACTATAATTACGTAATTCTTATTTTTAAGTCAGGGGTGGTTTTTAAGAAGCGCCTAAGATGTATCTACTACTAATAGAGCTTCTAAATTTAGAGCGTCAGCGCGGGAAAAGGGTTGAACTCCCATTTGAAACAACAAATTATATTTTGGGACGTACTCACTGACTCTATAACGAGAAGGTGTTTATTCTTGGTTTCAAAAACGTTTAATATCTAAATATCTGGCCTATAAACTGAAATGACACAGATCAGTGACGAAACCACCAAAAGGAACCATTAAGTAGCTGTTTTCTCAACGTATCTAAGCTTATTTTGTGGGAAGAGCTAGCTAGACTAATTTTACATCGCGAATATCTCGCTGTCAGTTGCACCTAGCGTTGCTATTAACCAATGAAACGACAGTTTGAAAGACGCCTTCAGAATTATCAGGCTTGACGGATTGTAGTCAAGCCCAGCCCACAAAAATAACCTTGGAGATATGGGGAAACAATTATTCCTAGTAGAAGTATGCATTCCTTCCTCAAGTAATATTTCAAATTGGCCAACCAAGTGAGCCTGAAAGATGGCGCGCGACTTGTATAATATTTTGTTACGACGAAGGGGGCGGGGCAAGCCCTTAAAATTCTGAGACATTTCGGTCTTTCAACATAGTCAGTTTAATTATACCTTTAAAAATTGAGGTAAAGAGGTTACGACTTACACTTGGACTCCGGGTGGAGGATCCCAAACGCATTCTCCAGTGGTGAGGTTAGCGTACATGTGCTCCTTCGTCTTCGGTTCAATAATCTCCACCCACTCCACCCTAAACAACAAGAAATAAGAAGAAAAAATAAAGATGGAGAAAAAATATTAGTCCTGAATTATTTATGTTTTTTTTTTTATATTTTTCTAGCCCGCGTTGTTGTAAGTTTCTATCTCGTAAGAAAAGGGATAATAAAAGAGTAAATTGCCTTTTTTTCTTTGCAGAAAACCATCTCTAAACAGAAAAATAAAAACCATGTACGCATCATGCAACCGAAATAAATTCCTCTTGAGCTTCAAAAAATTCCTTGGGAAGTTCTGGAGATATATGGCCGTTTATATTAAAAAAATAATTAGAGCAATATACTACGATGCATAACGGAGATATATATCGAAGATGTTCGAATTTGTTTTTTTTTAACGGAATTTTTAATAATATATTAGATTTCGAAATAGGTCGCTATTAAATTTGTTTAAAGTACATTACAGTACGCGTAAAAAAGTAATTTTGCATATTAAATGCTTTAAAAATTGATGTTCTAGCCTTTTTTGGTTTTTGCCAGAACGTTGGTGAGTCAGCACGGTTCAGTTTGATTAATTCAGTGCTAACTTTGATGGCTATTTGATACAAGGTCATAAACAGAATACCCTACCACATACCCAACCTAATATAATACACAAACCTAATTGCTTAAAACTTTCAAACAAATACAAACTTAAACATTTCCTTAACAAATACACACACAGATGTTTGTTGTCACTTAATAATAATCACTCATAAATGTATAAACAAACCGAAATACTAATTACCTCATATTTAAAAGAAGTTACAACAATCTGCGAAACCGTTTTCCCGCAACACAACAAAACCAAACACGTTTAATTACCGATCGATTATTCGAAAACGTTGAACCCTAAAAAGGGCTTAAGTTAAAACTCTTAAAATATGCAACAATAACCATTGGTGGCGAAATACCCGCGTCATCAGCTTAGCGCGGTAAACCAGAAAACCGTCGTGGTCCGACTGACTAATTATCAAATACAGGAGGGCGTTAAAACACAACACCCGCTCTCTCTAAAGCCGCTAAACCAAATAGCGCCAACCAAACTGAACTGGGATTCTTCTCCTTGGCTAGTCCCGGTCCTCCCGGACCAACGGATGAAACGCCGAAGTACGCGCGAGCTAGTGGTTTTGTCAAAAAATGAGGTTACTTGGGTGAACTGTGCTGAGCGGGAAAAGTCTCGAGAACGCGCGAGAAAAACAATCCCTATAATTGATCCAAACCTTACAAGAATATTTTATAATACAGTATAGGTTTAAAACAAATATTATTCAAAAAAAAAAAGCGTAAGGGATTTAGTGATTTCTTCATTGATTTCGCCAAAGATTTTGGGATTTCTTCTTTGATTTCTCCAAAGATTTCGTGATTTCTTCATTAATTTCGCCAAAGATTTTGGGATTTCTTCTTTGATTTCTCCAAAGATTTCGTGATTTCTTCATTGATTTTGCGATTTCTTCGAAGATTTTGTGATTTCTTCACCAAAGGTTTCGTTATTTCCTCTTTGGTTTCGTGATTTCTTCGAAGATTTTGTGATTTCTTCGAAGATTTTGTGATTTCTTCACCAAAGGTTTCGTTATTTCCTCTTTGGTTTCGTGATTTCTTCAAAGATTTCGTGATTTTATTTGAAAGATTTCGCGAGAAACGTACGGGATTTAGTGTAAATGTCGGAAACCCCTCGTTCACGATCCTTCCGAAGATCAAATTAGAAATAAAATACTCAAGGGTAAAAATGAAATTATTCATGACAAAACAACATTACGACGGTTTTTTTAATTAATAATCGCGTGAAATCCGCGTAAGAGAAAAGTTTACGCGCGTATTCTTTTTACTATCAAACCAACGAACCAACCTAAAAACGAAATATAATATTAAGAACCGCGACAGGAAATAGCATCATTAAACAAGGAACGAATATGTGACGTCACATAGCGGAGAAAGCGCCTAAAATTACGTGGAAACAAAAAACAAGAAAGAAAAAGTATTAAGTTTGCATAGCGTGCCCTTCGGAGAATAACGTTACGTATACAGTTGCATGGACAATGAGAATCGTGTCCTTGGGGAAAGGATGAACAGGGATATTAAGCTATCAAAAGGGTTGAGATTTAAGTCTTCCCCGCCTTTCTCTTTATTCATCTTTTCTCCGCGAACACTCAAAAAGAAAATTTGTTCGCTCGGAGAAGAGAATACGGATTAAATAGCGTAACATTGGTTTACAATACAAGACTAACTATAACTCCTTTATTAACTAATTTAAAATGAACAAACCCCGTACATAAGGAGAACTATTCAAAGCTTTTTTTAATACAATTTCTACGTAAGAATAAACCGTAAACAAAGCCTACCAAAATTTATTTTCTAGTGTTATTAGAAACGTATATTCCCTGCCTTTATACGCGGTCTACACTAAAAATAAAAGGCGATATAGAGTAATGGCAGTCTCCCAGCTTTGACTGTATTATTCCTTACTAGCAAATACCATTGGGTGCCACTAGTCAACTGTATATCTAATAGAAAACGGAAGGATATTAGCGCGTAACTCGGTTTCCACGCAATATTAGCTCGAAACTTGTTCTCCCTCCATTGCTAAGCTCACACAAAGTTTTTGATTCTATTGTAAGAAAATGCTTTTAGCCGCATGGCGTCTGATACCATTAAGGTGTTTTTTTTTTTTCAAAACTCGTTAGTAGTTGTATATATAGATTTAATAAATGTTCTTAATAAAATTTAAAAGGTTTGGGAACCTAGCTTGCTATCTTAACAAGCTTTCTTCTTTACTCTGATGCCGCTGGTTGTAATTTGGTAAAAGGTCAAAAACAGGTAAGAGGACAGACTAACTATAGCTTTGTACTTGATGGGGCAGCAAGGAGAGGATGGGATAATGGAATAGCCGGCGGTGATGACGGGATACTAAGAGTTTCCGGTGCTGAATTTTTTTATCATTTTATTTCTATATAATCTTTTCTCTCAACTTTAAAAAAAATTAATAAAATAAAAATTGTTTAATGCAAAACTTTAATTTGGAAGAAAGAAGGGAGCTTTTTTTAAATATCAATTTAACTTTACCTTGAAGAAGAATTAATTATAGTTAAAAACAATTAAAAAATAAATTGACACATTAAACCAATTATAATTTAACCTTTTGTCCCTTATTAATATTTTAATCCAGTCTTTTTTATTTCTTACGCAATTTAAAAATTATCAAATAAAAAGGGAAGATGACAGCGAGATAAGGTTGTGTGAATTTTAACTTTCACTGGAGAAATTTGGTATTAAAGTGGCTTCAAAGTTAACACAGGGTATTATGTCACACGCACCACGTGATTCCAACATCCAAAGACTCCGTATTGAGTGGGACTGAACACCTAGTCCTTGTTTTCGCGCTATTTCCCCAAAATGGGTGATAGTTTTCGAAATAAAATAAGTTTCTTTGGACCACGCCTCTCTTTAGTCACGTGCTAATGACGTATTTCATATAATTTATACCCACCCCGCCGCTGCGTTCTTTGAAGTCCCTTTTAAGCATTTAAATAATTCCGTTACTAAAGTAAACAATCTTTAGATTGATAACGGATCCTTTAAAACCCTAGCCTACCCCCTTCCCGAAGGAGTAAAATATTTAAATTCTTAAATTAAACTCAAGGGGATTGGGATACAAAACGGACTAAACATTTTCAGAAAATTCGTTATGGCTTGACAAAAATTTAAATTTTAGCTCATCTTTGTAGATATCTCCCCTTAAAAGTTTAAAAATCCCAAAGAGAGATAAAGACAGACGATCCTTCATTGAAAAATAAAAATGGCTGCCTTCAGAAAGGTGATGGCGTATGTAAAAATTGCTCAGAGGGGGGTATATTCTAAATGGATTTTTCAAAAGTTCCTGGATAGTTCTAAGGATATAAGCAGTTTAAATAGTGGTACAAGTAAGAGAATAGAGTGAGAGAACCAACGCCGAGAACGATGGTCTAGGGATAAATGGCGCGTGGCATAACGCAGCAGCTGTCCCCGTTGATAAATGGCAGGACCCCGCCTGGTGCATGCGCCACTCGGTAAAAGTGTACTCCATGGGCCCCCCTTCACACCACGCCACCGGTCTCCATTGGCCCCCCGAATGCACCCACTACTTGAATAATCGTTGTGAAATTTCTACACACTTCTATTCTTTGCAATTTTCAATTCGGCGGAGTTAAATTATACGCAAAAAGAGCTCTAGCCCCGTTATTGTTAAACGCGTTCCTGGACCCCACGAGAAAGGATTTTACAAATTGTGATGATCTTAATTGTGAAGGGTGGTTTGAAAAAGTATGGTCTGCTGAAAAGCATGCGACGAAAGGTGGTGG
The DNA here is from genome assembly GCF_054372755.1 of Phalangium opilio. NCBI lineage: Eukaryota > Metazoa > Arthropoda > Arachnida > Opiliones > Phalangiidae > Phalangium > Phalangium opilio. The sequence goes on from NW_028324244.1 coordinate 824,672, forward strand.
AGGTGGTAAGTTCATTCAGTATATGAGGGACATAGCAATTGTGCGACTCGAGCATAAGTTGATAAGATATGTTTTCATAAGTTCGTCACTAGTTACAAAATGGAGTTCATCATGAAGTGAATAAGGTAGGTCATAGATTCGAGGTAAAGCGACGACGCCTGGTTTTGGCGGCGTCAAAGGCTTAGTCCTGCAAAATTAACCAACCGAGTGGATAGTACTTCAATTCTCGCTTGTCGTTCTGCTAGAACTAGCTTGAGCTGTAAGTCTCTCAGTAGCATTACGGAGTATAGGAAGCGTCATACTTATGAAACATATCTTATAAACTTATGCTCGAGTAATAAAGACTTTGTAAACAGGAGGAAAAAAATCTAAAACACCTGGTTTGGACGACAACTTAAATCGGCAGACGGATGGCTTATCTTGTCAGCGTGAAGCCAATCCAAACTTTTTACAAATACTACAACGGAAATTGTTCAAGCCTAAATATCGACAACTGGGCACGCGTTATTGTAACGGACCAAATTTATAATGATTCCCAAGTTCGACGAGCAATTTTTCAACTAATTTTACCTCAATATCAATATAACAAACTCTTAGGCTATGTCCAAAACCCAAGAAAGCGTCATCCATTAAAGATCCATCCACTAGTGCATACCAAACTTTGGAAGGGTTCCCAATAAAAGGATGTGTTGGATTGGCGCCAAAAAAACATAAGAAGCAGATTATATATCCAATAACATTAGGTATAGTGAGGGGGTATTTGAAGTTGAACTTTGTACGGCGGCGCGCACGATAAAATTAAACACTACACCCCCTTCATTTTTCAGGGTGATGACATTCCGAAATAACCCACTCATCTTCTCATCATACCACTCGTTCCCTTACTGACTTAAAACGTTTAGAAAAACTCACTCTCTGTATACTTAAGGTAACACTCCGTAACCCTTGAACCATCACGCGTAGTTTCGAGTATTTAAAACGAAAATTTAGGTTTAGTAAACAGTCAATGAAATCAACAAACCAACAAACCTGCAGGTACAGTTTGAATTATTATTGTCCACGATGCAATTAACATTGTTAACACTTTGACCCGTACCCGCGCCGTACGTCCTACAACAATTAAGCCACATCCAACCGGACCAAGACCACCACGAATCCTTGGACCTACGTGTCGAATTCCACCATGATGCCAGCATGTGTTCTTCTTATATATTTTAAATTAATCGTAATAGCTAAACCGTACAGATCGCGAGGACCCAACGAACAAACCGTCGTCAACAACTTCGTCGAGTAAAGATTAAATTTAGAATTAGAATGAAAGACATTCACTAGGGGTAAGAAGGAGAAGAAGAGCATCTTTGAAACCGCCGCAATGAAACGTCTCCGCGAACTGTAGAACACAAAAACTTTCTTTTGGCTGCTAAGTTGGTGGTGGTACTTAAAGACGACTCCGTATATCCAGGACGTTGTAACAACGTTTGTGTCTTCTCATCGGCAAGAGGCCCCGACGCTGAATGCATGTTTTAACCAAGTACCATCTATCTATCTATAGCTGAACTTCGGAAGGCACGCTTTCAATTACTAAGCAGCTAGCACTCGCACTAGCACCGATACGACGAAATTTTATTTAACAAATTAGATAAACCCGGAGCTTGTTTTGGAGTTAACCTTTTTGGTAGTTGTATATTATATTATATTATAATGTATTGTATTTTTTTTCTGGAGAGATAGGAAACCAAACGGGAAGAGACTGGTTTTCTCTACTTCCGGTTTTTTCAATAACATGGCGTAAAAACTAAAAAGGATTTGTTGTTAAATTTTTTTCTTTTAAATAAAATATATTTAATCGTATAGCTGTCGTGAACCTTTACTGTAAAAACCAGTTCAAATTGTTTATAGAGACAGAACCATCCATACTATGGGGCGTGTACGCTACTGTAGTTAAATTTGCGAACAAATAGACACTTTGTTAACTTATTTTGGGGGCGACAGAGGCTTAGAAAAAAAAATACAAATTAATTCCGAATTTCCTACATCCGTGAATTGAAAGCATTTACGTCACGGGATACGTACGTCATTACTTAAATTTCCCACGTGCTCTTTCGCGGACACTTTGCAGTTAGGTCCTTCTTATTACGCCGACTAAAACAATCTTTCATGACAAACTCGACGACAGTGAATAAATAAAAGTTGGCTAGATTTCAGGTATACTACTGCACGCGTGATTCATTTTGTGCACAGGTAGTCAGTCTCCTTTTCCGACTCATTTTGAGTTTCCCAGAAAAATACCTGAATTACATGCTTGCAAATCAATAACAAGGAACGTATACTTGGAGGTAAGAGGTGAGATGGAGTAGCAACGTTGCGGGCCATGTGCCGTAATGAAAGTCTCCCAGAATACCTCGCGCACGCCTTTACCTGGATTGTTAAGCACTGCCGTCTAGCGCCATTAAAAATAGAAGCTAGTTTTCACGAATTATTCTACTCTTCTATTTTTAAGCCACAGGGGGCATTGTATACGTTTACAAATCGGTTTTTAATGTACGACGCTATCAAAACGCCACTGAGGTTCATTGCCATTGCCATCAGATGGGGGTACAGAGGCTACGCTATAGGTATGGATATTTCCACTTCTCCTTCCCACTTTTGCCCTCCAAGATGTATATACTTTTTCCTTGCAATGGGGGGCTTAGGAAAGGCTTAGTTTCTCTTCTCTAAATCCTCGGATATTTCAAAAGAAAATCCTAGGCCCCCCAATCGAAATAATTAATGCTATGAGGTCGTACATATGTGTGTGTGTTTTTCTATGAAAGAAAACTTAAGGTTTAAATTTATACGGTAAAAGGGATTACGGAAGTAAAATAAAAAAATAAAATAAGAGTTCCTTTTTCTAAATCCGCGTGCAGATGCATTCAAGAAAGAATCGAGAAAGACAAACTGTTCTCTTTTATAAACGTGCATGGTGCATGGTTCGTGTATATACTCGAGGTGTATACACCAACAAAGTAACCACCTCCACGCTTCGTTAGCATAAAGTAACAATGACTAACCATTGTTACGGGAGAGTAATTAGAAGCTTAAAACTTAAGGAAGAAGAAGAAGAAATGGGAGACTCCACCCGCTTTTCATAGATTATAAAAAATCTAATTTTGATAAGGGGAACTAATCCTGCTATGCTATGCGAATATTAATTATTATTAAAGGTCATTTCGATTTTTTTGAAAAGGGGTTATGCGGAATGGGTGTTGCTATATTTATACAACACCCACTATATGTTTTATGATCGTAACTTTGATTTTAATTATCATTTGTTTGAATTTGAAACGCTTATAAATTAGCACGGTTATTTAGACAGGGTTAAATGATACAACTTTTGGAAAACCGATTTCCCTGAAATTCCCAGGTTTTCCCAGATATATTTCCCTGATATTTCCAGGTGCAAGGTCACTTACATAAACTGCGGAAGTGATTATTTTTAGTTTGAGCAACACCTTTGGGGCAAACTTACTCAAACCTCACAAATTTCCCTGAGTTTTCCCCGTTTTATTCAACAATTTATTTCCCTAACATTTCCAGGTTCGTTTCACCAGGTTTGCATAAACCCAACATAACCTAACATGCAACAATAAAAAATAATCTCGTACAATCACATTTCAAAATATTTCAGGTAAGGCGACCGAATTACAACCCAAGCCTCAAACCTCAGGTAAACTTTAGGGACTATTCAACGTTCCTATACATCAAAAACTCCAATTAAGTATAAAACTAAACACCTTAAATGCGGCATATTTAAATTAAAGAAAAAGCTAGAGAGAGGGAGGGGATAGAGTTATTGCTTCGTATAACATTACACACAAAAGTGTATGTATCCATAAAACCGCCCATGCACTTGGGGGTCCATCTATAGAAGGCGGGAAAAGGGAAGACCGTCGTCGGCAAAACGCATTTGAGATGGTAATTTGACGCCTACGTCTTATTAATAAAAGTTTCATTCTCTTTAGCAAGGGAAGGTTTCTCGTTTCGTCCCTTCACAATAAACACTAATATTGCCGCCAACTAGCCAGCGAGTCACGCTTTAATAATAGCGAGAGAGTTCAACCAACGCACCATTCCTTTCTAAATTAATTAATTAGCGAATCGCCTCTCTCTCTATCTCTCTCAACAAACCCCTTACAAATACATACGAACGCACATTTCGTCTATAACTGGCTTATTTGCTTAACAAATGACTCGCAAAGTTAGTTACTCGGTTAATTCCCCGTAATACAAGTCTGCTTATGCCTAAGAACCTCCCGTCAATACTGTATAGAATTAGGCTTAACGTTAACCCTAACCCCGAGCTTTGAATACTGCAGCCTCCTAACTTCAAACGGTATTCTCCAATAAGATCAATTCCGAGGAGCGCACAACATGTAGTAACCATACTTAAGTTTTATCTTTGAGAAGGGAAGATACTGGAGTCGAAATCATACTCAAGAAGGTCCTTCCATGCATGGTCGCAAAATTTACACCCTTATCGCCTCTACCCTACTTTAGGCGCCACCTGGTTATATTAACAAGAACAATTGAATAAACGTTAGGCCTAAGCCTAGGTCTTGTAGTGAGTAAGAAAATTACTATTTTTTTTAAATCATAACTATGTTAAGAACTACTACAAATCTTTGGGTTACTGAATCATCTTAATATTTGGGTCTTTTGCATTTGCAACCATACAAACGGGGATACAATTAATCGGTTTGAGAAGTGCCCACGGCGCCTAACTTCTAAAATTAAGATTACACACAAAACAACCTAATTAATTAATTAAGAAATGAAACCCCATCCGTACCATGCATGCACAAACGCGCAAGAAATTCGCCTAATAATTTATGTTTGATATACGTCATCAAGCAGGCATTGAAAAATATGAAATGAATCCATACCATTGTTTGAAAACTATAACGTCGGTGCAGAGCCCTATATAGTTGGCAAGGAACTCAAGGGACAGATCCAATTTCCGGAGTTACAAAGTTAAACCGAAACCCGGAAAAAGAGTATAATAACAACAACACGCAACCAAGATGTCGCGCAAAAAGATCGGGACTTCGAATTGAAAAGTTCCAATCCAGTCGTCGAAACTGTTTAATCCAAGAGAAAAAAATATATAGCAACTTTGTTTTCGCGACAAAAATTCCAATGAAGTTAAGAGGTTTGTGGAGGAGAGTGTTTTTCGCGACTTTGCGACTGCTTGCAACACCGCGACATGAGGCTTTAATAGAAAACTAACTGAGAAACGTTTCTTGCCTCCAAAAAAAGCCTTCTTTTTTCCCAGTAATAACAAGGATTTTGAGGGGTGACAGAAAGAAGGGAGGGGGATGGATATAGAAGAGGGTCAAATATGGCACATTCCCTGGTTCCCGTTCCCATGCAACGTTTATGGGGATCGAAATGATGAGGGACTTTGCAGACCGACCGGGTGCTTGTGTACTATGTCTATGTGGTGCCCCGCGCCTTAAAAAACAAGGATTCCTTGTGAAAAGTTTTTTCTCTTTCCATACAAGTTTCAACAACGTGACGTGGTCTGGTTCCTATTTATACAATTTAGCTAAGCCTAATCGACCCCTACGAGGCTTAGTGTCCATATAATTTACGCTTGGGTAGAGTTGGTTTTAGCTAAATTTGAACCGGAAGCGTCCATTCCAAGATTAAAGAACAAATTTACGGACGCTACTTCATTTACAATGACAGTTAATATCCATAACCTTTTCTCTGATTCTATAAGAGATACGGGGAAACCCTTTGGGTACGTCATAGCCCTACTTCTTCCCTTTCAGACGATACCAAAAATTGGGAGTTCCAACAATCGGTGTTCGAGTAATTACGCAGCGCGTTCAGAACCCACGTCGTGAAACAATTAACTTCTGATTAGGCCTAGCTATCCAAAAACAGTGATTTAACTCGCTATACACTCTTCGAAGTAAAACGCAGTAGGGTATGTCTATCAGGGGGAAAAATGGTCACATTGAAAACCGAGACCAACCAAAGCATGCAAGCATTGCAACTACGGGGGAGTTTATAAAAACCTTTAACCGGAAAACACAGTACTCCCGCGTCTGCAGATGTCTCAAAAAATAATACTAAAACCTCACCGCCCTCGTGTTACTCGACACTAAAGTTAATATTAATTCGTCGAGTATAAATCAAGGCTTCCGTTTAGTAAAGTAACTCGAGTCGAAATCCGGTCGCGGTCCTACCAACAGGAAGTGAAGTCAAGGAGACTGCGTAAGCGAGGAGGGGGAAGAAAAAAAGGCAAAAGCCTGGAGACCGATAAGTGCGGTGCGGTGCTGTACAAGTACCAGAGCAGTCATGCACCACCATGGAAGGGCTTTTATTTATACCATGCCGTCTAAGGTTACAAACGTAACGTATTAAATATGTAAAGCTACCGGTGGTGCGGTGTACTGTTGCTGAGCCTGCGCCAAAAAAGTGCAACTGGACATCAAGGGATCACATAAGACCGCGCGGCTGTAAGATGGCGCTCTTATATAAAACTAGTTATTAAAGACAGTATAAGGGTAACGACTTATGTATCATCTAAAGAACGATGGGTGTCTAAGCATAAAACGGAAGGATTTTCCAAGACTTTACCGCCCGTCGAGACAGGTTTTACTTCAAGTAACTGCTCTTTTAAAGGCCAAATGAAATGGAAAACCTTAAACTTAAAGTGTACGGACAGAGTGTTGTTACCAATTATTTGTGACATGCGCAATTCAAGTTCAACCGCTATCTAAAACAGAATGATCAAGAAAGATCAAGCGAGGGAAGTTTGGTTTAATCTTATAAAACCAAAACTACTGTCCCATCGTCAGCGCCGATATTCTATAGCTCCGAACATGCGCAGTTAAAACTAACGTCGAAAAAAAGACACGTGACACGCTAAGTTTCGCTAAGAGAGACTTTTACAGTATACTGACCAAAATTCATTTGCTTGACCAATACGTATAGACTAAAGGGAATGCCAACCAACTTTGATGGACACAATAATTCATCACTTCCCTTTTAAACTTAACCTGAGTCTCGTTTCAGTTTCATTCGACATCCCTTTAATAAATGCGAATAAATTCAGATATTCTTAAAGAAAAATTGAGTTTTCAAAATAAACTTACACAAATTTCGAGGGGGGTAAAGAATTAATCGGTACTGCGAACCCGGATCAAAAAAATAAAATAAAATTGAAAGCATCTATACTGTACATACCTATCTACAGCCATTGATAAAAAACTATCAATGAAAGACGATCGAGAAGATTTATGAATAAAAAGGGGTAAAGAGACATCAATATGCGCCAGAAGTAATTTTTCATATTTCTTTTAAATCGCGTGACAGGAAAAGGACATTATTATTATTATTATTTTAGTTTTATTTGAAAATCTATCTATACTCTAAAGCGAAAGCTCCGGTAATTTTCTAACCTCTTGAATGGAAAACAAAATGTGGCTTTCACGTGACAAAAGGGGTATACTCTCTTGGCTTTTCTTTTGAAATTTTACATCCAAGGCAAAGATGGATGCATTGTTATTAAATAAAAGAGCGCGAAAAAAAAAGAAAAAAAAACCGCAGTTGCCGAATATTACGGAGAATAAAGAAAAAAATTGGGCGTTACTTAGTTAAAAACTTGATTTCTTTATGGAGAGGTTTTTCAAAATACTACGCTTTTTAACACATTTAAAGGCACCCACGTTTTACTTACGTCGCTTAAAAGCTACTTCGGTAGCGGAGTTTTAACAATATTGGATAAATAATATTAATTTATTTATTCATTTAAGCCATTCAAGGCTAAGACGATTAACCAAATCCGTATACGGTAACATAAGTTTATAATATATGTTCCTACCATAAGTACGACACTACCTATACAAGTTCGTAATGATACTGAGAGACTTACAGCTCGAGATAACTAGTTTTAGCAGAACGACAAGCGAGAATTGATAACCTACACACTGTTAATTTTGCAGGACTTCCATCTAGGTCCTATTTAGTCTGTACTAAGCCCAAATTTGACAGCCCCAAAACCAGGCGTCGCTTTACCTCAAATCTATGACCTACCGCACTCACTTCATGACAAGCCCCAGTTTCTAAGTTACCAGTGACAAACTTATTATGGAACATATCTTATGAACTTATGGTACATTTATAATCTCCCGAAACAAATAAATCAATAAACCGAATTAACCACCACCATCGGTGTGATTATTTAAATCATACGTAAACCCCAAAGGCAAACGTTAAACGAGCAAACCAAAGTTCAATTATTCGGGGAATCCCTTAATTCCCAAAGTCTTTTCCACAATTATAACCTCGACGACCCCTTTTATCGGCAATCAAACAGCCGTGAAATCGTCAAATTTACAATATTCCCTATCCCCACCCGGGTAGCTCTATCATTTCTATAAATTCCAGTCTCTCTCCCATATCGACGACTATAGAGTCGTTTCATCCCATGTTATCTTCCCATTGGCCGTAATACAGTCAAAGGCAGGGTACTGAAATCACTCTATACATCGAATTTGTAACGCAACGGAGCTGGAAGCCAAAAATTCCCCTCTTCATTCCTAAATGTTCAGCACATCATGTTCCCAGGGCATCCCACAGAATGTTAAGCCTAAACATCACCTAAACTCTATACACGCGATAACTGAAGTAGGTAAGCCTAAAGTTGACATAATTGGACACTCAGAGCTGCTGTCTCTCCAATTATTAGCGACGACTGGACCATGGTTTGAGTGACATCGATACAATCTTCTCTAACCTAATCTCCTCTCTAAGGGAAGTTTATGCTGGAGTAGAAATCATACTCTACAGAGCTACACGAGAGGGTCCTCACGTATGGTCGTAAAATTTACATCCTTAGTACCCCGGTTTTAGGTTTATGCATAAATTATGCTTAGGTACCACCTGGTTATAGCAACAAGAACTCTATTTACCACGTGACTTAGTAAGTAAAAATTTCCACGAAAGGCATGCTAGGAGTTTTAAAGAGCACCCAAACTATACCACTCCAGAATAAAACGTCCCTCCTCCAAGTAGTCCAAGCTCTAACACCTCAAAACATCATGGATAGCGACATTACAAGCATTCCCCGCGTCACTTCTATATCCCCTGTTGGTAAACCACCAAAAACCCAAACAGGCTAGGAAAACTTAACGTTTTCTTCGAGTAACAGACTTCTGGTATTTACCCCATTCCCAACCAACCCTTAGTGACTTAACTTTAGCATTTTATAACCTTAGTTTCACGTACTTCCGTTAGTGTGGTATGGTATGGTATAGCTTAGCTAGAGGCGAATTTTCGGCTAGAAAATCCACAAAATTCAATCGGAAATCCCTACACGCCGATTTCATTCCCTTTCCCTGTTCACTCTCTCTCACTCACTCTCGCTCTCGCTCTCTTTTCCAAAACACATTTCGATTTCGACTTGGTTCTCGGGTCCTGAGGGCCAACAAAAGAGCCGTGCAGGGAAGAACGATAACGGTTTTATACGTAAAATCGTTACCAAGAGCGATACAAAATTTTCAATCTCAAAATAGTACCAAACTTCAAACGCTTAAACAACGTTACTCCAAAGGGAAACGTTAAACGGATAGTCTATAACTTCAAACTGTGGTCAACACTCCGAATGGAAAAATGATGTAGAGGAACGTTACGGGCTAAAAACTTTACCACTTGCACGCAGCAACGGGAAGAAGGGAGCCATGGAGGCATGCAGTTGGGTGAAGCTTCACCATCGACGGGTCAAAATAATAAGGGGGTGACTCAGACTTAACTTTTAAAAGGGGGAATGAGAGACAGAACGTGGTGCTGGTGGATTTAGTGGAAGGAACTTTAGAAGCAATTCCCAGGTTAAATAGACGCCATCGAAGCCTAATAAGAGCTTGCCTGTCAAAGAGCAAAGGCTTAAAAGGCGGAGGAAGTTTGCCCTTACGCTAACATTTCCGGGTGAGAAGGAACTCCTGGTGCCTATAGTTGTTATAGAGCGTCGAAATTTCAGGGATTTATCGAATTGGGAATAGAGAGAACCATCGAAATTGTAAAGGGAAATGGCGCGAATTGAACGGGTCCAGAAGATGGAGGTAGTGCCTGGCAACACTGACTGAAGAATAGAAAGATCATTCCCGAACACGCGCCCAAATATCCCCTTTAAACTAACCAAAATAAAGAAGGTTTTTTTTTTGGAAAAGCACGCTATGAGGGAAACCTAAAAATTCCTATATTTTATTCCAGATCATGTATCTTTCATGATTCACGCCCAACTGAGAACTAACAATGGACAGCGTCTCCCTCCCTCCTTACCTACCTACCTCAGTAGGCCCCTCTTTGTATGCTGTACAAGAAACGATCAATTCTAGACAAAAAATAGACAAGTTTTCCACCGGTTTCCCTCAAAAAACTAGGCCTACCTTCAGTATATACTTTTGATATAAATTTTCAACCATGTTGCAAAGATCCCTTATCATCATATATTTATCTACAAGACAAGAAAAATTACGCCAACGTGTACGCCAAGAAAAATATTTCATTTCTAGCGGCAAATATTAAAATGTTTGTCATCAACCCGGGTTCTTAATATAAACGGGACTCGGTTTTAATTAAGAAAAAAGTTGGTTGACACTTATTTAAACGAGGCAATGAATAATGAGGGTCACATACCAAGATACTACCACCGACTATATTTTGTGTCAAGACAAGAGAGTACCAAAGACAAAAGCATAGACGCGATCCTAAAAGATGTCATTAAACTTCACACGGTCTCCAACTTCATCCTTAATTAAACTCTTAGGATGAAGCAAAATGCAGACTTTGTAAAGCAAGAAACCCACGCGTCCTCACTCTGTTTACGCGCCATAATTTTCTTGGGTTCAGGGCTTAGTCTTTATATCATAAGTTTATAAGATATGTTCTATAATAAGTTTGTCACTGGTAATGGCAACTTAGAAACTGGAGCTTGTCATGAAGTGAGGGAGGTAGGTCATAGATTCGAGGTAAAGCAACATACGCCTGGTGAGGCGCTGTCAAAGGCTTAGTAATGCAGACTAAATAGGACCTAGATGGAAGTCCTGCAAAACTAATTAACCATCCGAGTGTAGTACTTCAATTCTCGCTTGCCGTTCTCCCTCGAACTAGCTTGAGCTGTAAGTCTCTCAGTAGCATTACGACTTATATAGGTAGTGTCATACTTATTATTAAACATATCTTATAAACTTATGTTTACGCTACATCCATCCCAGTTCCAGTGACTCAGATTTCAACACTTATCTTAATTCACAACCCACATAACCCTAAAATATATATAAGAATAAATCCAGAGTATTTCCTACTACGTCTAGGATTTTTAAGGCCCGTTTTAGGCTTAGCTACTCCACCACTACACCACAGGCACAGAGAGGAAGGAATTAGGTATGCATAGGAATTCCGGACAAGTCTGATTGAGATTAAACGAAAAAAAAATATTTCCCCCATAGGAAAGTAGGAGAGAAAACTAGTTATAATAAAAGAACGAAGAGAGGAGACATAAAGAAAGAAATAACTTCGGTATAAGGGGAAAGGCTATTATAATACGCGATGACGTCATGATAAGTTCCTCTCCAAATGTCTCCAGCAGCCACTTGTCTCCTAGGTAAGGGGTCTTTCCCCCTTTTCATATGCAAATACTTACGCGTTAGCGTGGCGTATTGAATACCAACCTTATGTCATTAACATACAGACTCTATCCAGGATCGAAACGTGACATCATGGCGTGACGTAATACTTAAAGGTAAATTCCCACAGAATGTAACTTATTTTCAAAATGTTTTCAGATTTAAACTGGTAATATTATTCGAGTTTCAAAGGAGATTAGTCAGTCTACACTATTACTTCTCCTTTCCCGCCTTTGACTGCATTATTCAGGGTACTCTGAACTAAGGGTTTGAAAAAAAGGAGGGAAGATGGGTAACTTAAGGGCTTGAGCCTTGACGCGCTGCTAATTTTAGGGATTAGAAAGAAGAAGAGAGTCGTTTCAACATTTTGGGTTAGTACCACATAGAGTATTTCGGTGGAATAAGGTGCCTTATCCTTAAGGGCTTTTGCCAGGGATAATAAATTATGTAGCAGACAGCGCGGGGGATGAAATGGCGCGAGAAAATGAATTGATATCGCCCAAAATCCATAACTGGTCCTCTCTCATAATCCAGGGACAATTCGTTAGAATGAATTAAATAACAGAGAACGGTCGAAAAAAAATTGTGAACCGACATTCAGAAATACATTAACTGAAATGGACACTTTTTAGGCATTGTATTAAGGCCCATTCAGACCATAGACTAAAATCTTTCGATCACATCGGTGAAGTCTCTTTGCTCTCTAAATTAGTTAGTCACGTGTCAACCACTACGTGAAACATTCGTGCACGGGTTTAGTTTGAAAATTTTCAATTTCGAATTGCAGTTAGTATCAAGATGGCGCCACGTCATTAGCGCCTTTCCTTAAGCCATAGCTCACTAAATCATGCCTTACAAACGCACGATCAAGTGAGGACACGGAAACGTAAGACTTTTACTTTCGTCTGAATGGGACTTTAGTCACGAATATAAATTAAACCGCAAAATCTCACCGACATTTAATAAAAAAAAACAGGAACTCGGTAATACCTTTTACTATACATACGTAACCAACAAACCAAGCCCATTCAACCAAGTTAATCGGCTTGAATCGAGGCATGTAGTGAAAGGAATCAAATTGCTCTACAGAAACTGGGTTGCGAGAAGAAAAACCTTGACGCATTTTTTTTTCTAGAACAAGTCGGTGAAATGTCATACTTAAAAAATACCGTGGGATTTTCCCTACTCCTTTCTTAGACAAAAAAATATTCAAATACTTTTGGTAAAACGGTGTTTTCTCTAATGTTCCAGTGATTCTACGCGTGGGCGATTTTTCTCCCCCTCCCCCTAAATTTATTTTCATACCAGGCGATGAAATTGCAATTACAAACATACGCGTAAGGTCGGTGCCGAGGAGAAGGGGCAAAAATAGAATAAAAACCAAACCGGTTTTATTCTAGATTTACGACAGACACCATCAAAAATAACCCGCTGAAACCACACACACATACGAGACGCGGTAATGGTAATGGTAACGTAATTACAAAACAAATATTTGCTAAATGGCGTCGGACTACCGGTGAAACATTTGCTCGCACGCTAAATTTGGGAATTAATAAAACACGGCGTGAATAATGCATTATTATTATTATTATTTTTTTTTCCACCAGTAAAGATAAAGGTTTCGTTTTTAATTATAATTGTTTCAAGCAAAAACTCATTCAAAAAATACGTTCACCTATAGACAATTTCATTAATTACTCGTGGAGAAGTGTTCCATCACACACTTAGGTTATTTAACTGGCACTTAGAGGCAACACCAGATGGAGATACCCGAGTTCACAACACGCGGAGGGATGCTAGCCAACCCGGACTGCCTGCCTCTAGCGGTGCTTATTAGCGCGAGGGGAATAACCCAAGAAGATATTTGCATGATTCTCTTCGGGAATTAATGGAATGGTCTATATATATAAAAAAAGTCTGTAATCTCGACAGTTAAGTTCCAATTAAAAACTCTATAAATACCTTTTTTCTTATCGCAATGCAATTACCAGTAATAGATAAAAAGGTTACGTAAAAATGACGTAAGACAAATTCAACGTGCGGATAGATCAATCTAGTATCTACCCCCACATTTTAACTTATTTTATTTTTTTTTTCTAGATATCAAAAAAAGAAAAAAAAACGGGAAAGCCTTTTTAGAAATGAAAGAAAAAAGTGAATTTTTCTTTCTATCGCTTGCTTTATTTTTCGTCATCTCTTTTAAAATCAAATCAAACGTGAAATAAGAAAAAAATGAGGACCCCACCGAAAAAGGGAAAACGAAAAACGTTTCCAGAAAAATCAGCACATTTGGCTTCCGGCAGAAAAAAAGGAAAACTATACAAGGTCAATAGGGGAAAGTAACTTACATGTAAAAAAGATACAAGTGCCAGAAGAATCAAAATGCGGAACAAGGGTTGCGCTGAACCCAACCAAACGCCGGACGGACAGACGGAGAGGACTTGACAATCTACTCTAGTGGCAAAACTACTAAACTTAGAGGCCAGCGGGAAACCTAAGCCCCGGTAATAATGTCATATTTTGTTGTAGTGGTACCTACTTTGTATGGACTATAGATAGCTTTCAGTTGGCGGAGGAGAAGGAGCTAAGTCTCGTGACATAATTTACGCTGCCATATTGGAGGGTTTAAAGCGGGAATGAAGCTGAGACCATCCAACCAATATGACTACCAGAACAGCGGAATGACTTGGGAGGGTGTGACGTACTACTATTCCATTTGAAAGCTCTCAATACTAAAAAATGTCTCGCTTCACGTGGGGTCGCTAAGATGACCTACGAAGTATTTCACTTTTCACTTCCTACAACCGTACCATAATCACTTGACAATCCCATTATAAGAGAAATACGATGGGGAAAGAGATGGGAAGTGGAAACGAAAGAACCATTCGCTCGAATCGTCAAAGCGTCAACTCCGGTCGAGAGGAGGACCAAGAGGTCACAGTTACAACTTGAAGGAGAGTGGGATGGAGTTGAACTTCCAAATTACCTATATTGTTACAGTCTGTACTCCTATACAGAACGGCAACAAAGTCCTCCCAGCATCCTCGTTGGGTGTTTCGGTAGCGTCATACTTGCTACGGAAACATATAAAATGCCCCCTATGTCTTAAAAATGGAAGCTAGTTCTCATACAAATACAATTGCGCCATGTTGCAGAACAATAATCGCCTAGCAAAGGGTAGGAAGCAAGGTACACTGGGAGATTTTCATTGCCGCACATCGCATTGCCTATCATCATTTACCACTCCATCTTACTTCTTTCTCCCTGGTTACAAACCCAAGGGAAAAAACTTGTATAGAGTGAAGAATAAGTCCAAAATATCGAACACTAAATTTTTTCCCCCAAAGCTCTCTCACCATCCTCCTCCCAGCTTCTCCGGATCCTTGTTTTTTCCCTGCATCTTATCACCACCACCTCAAACCCAAAGATGTGGTGCACAAGGAAGCAAGGAGGTGAAACGGAAAGGGGGGAAAAAGTTGCCTAAGAAAATATATATTTTTCGCTATTGCTTTTCAAGAAACTCGGGCCGCTCTGGGAGAGTATATAGCGTGAAAATCGATTCCCAATAAGATTTTATTTTTTATTAAAAACTTTTCAACACGTGTTTAGTAATATCTGCTTGGACTCTTTTCTTGGCATATATTGGGCCTTGGTAACGATTGAAGGGGTAAAAAAACAGGGAGGGATGAATCCTTTGATGGTTTTTAGAGAGCTTTTTTGCATGTAGTTTCTTTCAGCTTCAGATATTTTAAATATCTTTACGTAAGGCGGTTGGTTGCCGGTGTCAAAAGACAGCATCTGAGATTTTTTTTATAATATATATAAAAGAAGGTATAGATATAAAGGGATTTCATAGTTTATTATTCAAGGATGAGAATTTAATCCTTAAAGAGGGGTTTTAATACAGATAGAGTTACTTTTAAAATTTAATACAACAATGTAGGTGTGTGCTCGATACCACGTGATTTATAGGAAAAGATTTTATATTTAAATTAAAATTTCAATTTCCGGGAAAGTAAATTTACATACTGTATTACAAACCCCCCCCCTCCCCAATCAATTAAAATGATTAAAAACCTCATAAGGCTTAGCTCAGCTCCACTTTCTTAAATTACATATAAACCAATCACTTCAGCTCGTGTATGTTAGAATCTCCGAATCCTTCCTTTTTTAACCCTTTTTCTAAACCGCACCGTTTAATGGGCAATTGGGCATGGTTAGAATAAATAAAGGTGAATCCTTACACTACACCGAGAAAGCAAAGCCCACCCACATAAGGAAGGTATCATTATTACACTCACAGACGATTGGCCATGGGTCCAAAAAAGGGAAAAAGATAATACTCGACCAAGAAAAGCAACCAAACTCCGTCTTGGAGAAGCTCTCTTGGTAGGAATAGGCAGAAGTGAGATGAGACTAGAAGTACTGAGCTAACCAAATTCTTCACTCGGCGAAAGTGAGTATTCTTGATAAGACACCAACGGTTGGCCCTCTGGTGGCGGTTTCAGAATTTCCCCTCCAAAACGTGAGACGCTCGCGGTGGTAGACGGCCGAACTAGATTCAAGGAGCCGCGTCCGTGTTCCGCGGCTTTAGGTTGAGGGGGAAGGGGGTAGGAAATGTTTTTGGAACTCGACCAATTTTTTTCTCTGTAGTGTAGGCGCGATGAAAGATGAAAGCGGCATAAAATCCTCAAATTTGTTCACTAGTGCCAGGATCTACTACTACCAATGCTAGAGCCCTTCACTTCTAGTCTCATCTCACTTCTGGTATAGGCCTACTACCATCGCATATTGCAGAACCTAGGCTGTAGTAAAAATAAATTTCCAATAAGCTGAAAAGGGAAGAGAGAAATGGGACCTCGGCTATCTTCTGGGTATGCTTTGAGAAGAACATCCCACCAACCTTAAGTCTGGCGATTTTTTTCTACTTCTAAACCCAAGTGGAATGCCGGGAACGCAAATCGACCAGGAGTATACCCTAGCTAAAAAAAAGACCCTTAAGTCTAAATCAGGGATTATTGAGATTCGAAGGCTAGCTTTGGGATGACCCAAAAAAACAGATAACCTCAGACCAGCTATAGGGCTCACCACCAAAACCGCGTACACAAACTTACAACCAGATGTTCCTTAATTGAAATACTTTCAGTATGCTCACAAGGATTCGTACCACTTTTGGAAAACAGATTTCCCTGACACTTCCAGGTTTTCCCTATATATTTCCCTGGAATTGCAAGGCCACTTAGAAACTGCGGAAGTGTTTTTTAAAGAATAACAACGAAATTTCCCTGACCTTTTTTTTTAAAAAAAAAAACCTTTAAATTTGCGCGAGTCTTCCCAGAAGTTTTAGCCAACAATTTATCTTCCTGACATATCCAGGTTTCTATGAACACCGATATACGTTCATTACTTCAATAATATGAACTTCTAAGTCGGTTGAAGGGGCTTTAAAGCTAAAAGTGGAAGAGAGTGAAAGGGAGACCATAAAAATTACGAATTCTAAACTCGGAATCGTACGACCAACACCGCGTTCCAAAAACAAGGGAAGTATGTTTCTCCGATTTCCAAAACTACACTCGAATTTTTTCAAAGATCTATATCCTTTCAAACGGTACTGGTGTAATAGCAGCTTCCTCTCACAAACAATACCGAATCCTATAGACATCTAACACGAAATGTCATCGCCCTTGAAAGACGATCCCCCAACTAAAAGAACAGTAGAGTTATTTGAAAACCCGGAAACTGAGTGAGAGAAAACGACAGTCCTATTTCAGTCACCAGAAACCTTACAAACGTCAGTTTACACAAGAGATCATACAATCGCGTAAATGTAACCCTCCGCCAAGTTTCCATTTCAGTGAAAACTGCAACGCGTACAGGGCGGATATTATCTCCTTCGAGCGTACACCCAACCCCAAAACGAATCAGTTTTTTAGGCCCTCGCTATAAGCCCATAACGGTCCAACCAAAAATACGATAAACAGTCGTCAAAACTTTCCCCCCCTTCCAACCCACCCCTGGGCCCTGATCGATGATGGATTAGTGATAATAATATCTTCTCTAGACTCTTTTTAGTGTTGCCCTCCAGAGGGGGGAAGAGAGCTAGGTCCATCCATGCAGGGAGCTAGGGACAGACCCAGGACGGACGGATATACAGGAAGAAAATCTAATTGATTTCCGTGTCCCTGAGTTCCCTAGATGAATGGATGCCGTTACCAGGATAACTAATTAAGTAGGAATGGGACAAGACTTTAGGCTGCTCGCTCGTCCCCCCCCATTCTGATATCGCTATTGCTAATTGTCCGAAAGAAGACGATTAACTAAATTAAGAGTATACAGGGTGTTTCTGAAAATTATGGGCGATTATGTTCTTTGGGAAATCAATTTCGAGACGAAAATGTAACTTCTGTCGTAATTTTTACACAAGGGACAGTTTTCTAGTGATGATTTGAGTGTTAATTAAATTAGAAATCATTGTCTTAATCAGTTTCTTAATTAAATTTCAGTGGTCATTCGTAAAATACTCAGCAAATCTAACTCGAAAACGGTGTACCTTGTGGCAAAATTACGATAGAATTTTTGACAAATTCTCCCAAAGAACATGATATCCCTTAATTTGTGACAGACACCCTGTACACTAGCTTCGTTACTAACTTGTCCCCCTAATAAGTAATAAGCGCTAAATTCGTTTCCCCTAATTCCTTGACATATCCCTATGGATTCTTCGTAACAAATATTTGATAATGTATTACATTTCAGATCGCGATTTATTAGTTCTTTCAGGGATAGATTTAATTTTAGGAGTAGGAATGGAGAACGGTTAGTATTTACTTCAATCCGACTCATAAACCACCCAGTATAGAGCCCCTCCCTCCAACATGTAATGAGAAGTTTAAATTATCTTATTGGCTCACTTAAACCACGTTTTGATGACGTTGCTGACGGGGAAGGAGAAAAATACGAATTCCTTTTTACCTCTGTCGCTATGACACGCCTCTACTTTCATACCCCCTCCCCGTCCAGGCGAAGGGGGTCCGTTACTTTAACGCGCGCCCAGATTACTCTGTTCTCTATTCCTATTTCTAAAATTAAATCTATCTCTGGTTCTTTAAAAAAAAGGGCTGCAAAATGCACGTAACAAAATTAATTCATAATTTCATAAATTAACTCAGAAATGACGTCATCCATGAATTTGAAACCTACCACCACACTTCAAACCGGAAATACGGCGGAAACTAACACTACCCTGAACTTGTCAAAAATATAAATAAGAGGCCGGGAAATAATCATAATAAAAATAAAAAAGATTACGCTATAGAAATTAGGTCAATTAATAACATCTACACTTAAGTGACTTCAAGAAATATGAAAATAATTACAGACGTTCTTATCACTAAGCCTAACAAGGTATAGAAAAAGAGAATCAAATAGATATAAACTAGATATCACACCCCTCTATCTAAGATTTGACCTTAAGAACCCGTTTTAATATTTAATTAAAGCCCTAATTGTACCGAAATTGACGGTGTAAAGAAAACAAGAAATCCTGTTTTTGGAAAATTACAGAAGCCCGGTTTTCAAATGACAGAAGCTATTTGCATAAATTAAATTTCCCGAGGGGGAAATTCAAAATTGTTACAATTTTCAAGCGGAAATTTTAATAAGGTAAAAGGCGGGTGCTTATCTTTTTTAATTATATAAACTTATCATATACGTCATGCAGCTTTCGGCTTAATTACTCTCTCCCCATAAGAAAAATTAATACTATAAAATACAATAAGGCACCTGTAATAATAATAATATTATAAAACGTCCTTGAAAATAGAATACGTAATTATTTGTCGATTTATACGTAAAAAAAATATATTTGAAACGAAATTTACCGGTTAGGTTTGTAACTACACTTCCTGTTATAATTTAAACGTCATTTATATCTATATATATTAATCAAAGTCAAGCCCAAACCGCTTTAGCCAGAAGGTTGAAATTTTGCATGGACGTTACTCTTAAGTAGTAGGAGCGCTCTTAAAAAGATTTTTAAAATCAGCCGCCATCTTGCAAAATGGCGGCCAAAAATGTGAAATAAAACCTACTTTACAGAATAACTTCTGCGCATTTCAATCTATTTCACTAATATTTAGTACAGCCGTTCCTCATATCCTAAAGACGGGCCTTATATCTTTTGGGCTTCGAATTTCCGCCATCTTTTAAAATGGCGGCCCGAAAAACTAATAATAAAATTGTAGTGACGGGAAACGCTGAGTGCCTTTGGCTGAAATCGGCGCTAGTATATTCTATATAAGCAAACTTTTTATTTCCCTAATAGTAATTTTTCTCGATAAGCTCTTCGCGGAAAAAGGATCGTTTCCGTCGTCATAGCAACGGATACGGGATTGAGCGTGAAAAAAAAATCTTTAGTAATTACTCAAAATGAGTTTACGAAAAAAGAATACTAATGTAAGCTTAGCTAAGCCTATACCCTAAAACTTTGCTAAAACAAGTAGAAAACCATGGCAGCGTTTAAAAGGGAGACACTGAGAAAAAAATTGATCTAGAGGCAATGCCCCTTGACAAAGTCTATAAAGGGGGTAAGTAACCGCGGTTCATTTCAGGGGTAGAGTGCAATGTAAGGTTATCTAAACAGCCCTAATAGACCATTCCATTAATTATTTGCAGAGAAATAAAGACACAGCCAACGGCAGACGGAGCCTGAGTTCAGTACACGCGAAAGGCTAGCATTGCCTCTAGTGGTGCTTCTAGGCGCCATGGAAATAACCCAAGAAGGCGACCTCCCCGTAACCCCTTGCGCTTCTCTTCTGGACTTAATGGAACGTTCTATATCCAAGCTAGAGATAACGGCGAGGAAACTATATTTAAACACACTTGATGACTGAAAAGCTAGCCAACTTCTTAAGTGCCTTTATCGACCCTGACCTTGCGAATACAGGCGCCAGTCCATGATTCTGAAAATGGACGTTTATACCCGATAAATAATCGAGGAAAAAAAAGAAAGTTACCTAACTGGCACGCGACTTCTCCCTCCAATTGGGAGTCACGTGAATGGGACGTAACCATTTTTAGCGCCCAAAATATTGGCGCGTTTTTACCTTCAATTTCCCCGAGCCAAGAGACAGGTGAATCATCAAAGTGGCGCCCGTCATTGTTACACCCCTATTCCATTCCCGCCTAGATACAAAAACATTATTCCAGGGCCACAGGGTTCGTACAACTTTTGGCAAACCGATTTCCCCTGACATTTCCAGGTTTTCTTCCTACATATTTGCTGCAGGTGAAAGGCACCCTAGCAATTGCGGAAGTGGTTTCTTTGGAGTAATAACTAAGGGATTGGTTATTATTTTGAGTTTGAGGGACCTCTTCAGGGATAACTTACTCGAGCCTCACAAATATCCCTATTTTTTTTTACTAAAAATCATAAATTTTCATGAGTTTTCCCTGATTTTCACTTAAAGGGTATGAGAAGCTTCGTTTGAAAAACCTCTGATTTATATAGCAAAAGATAGAATTAATTACTGTGAATTCAGAAATATCAAGCTTTTAATTCTCCGATTTCTAGTTATTTGGCAATATGCATTTGAAAATGCTTCATATGAAATTATTTAAAATCCACTTTTTAAAAGTCTTTAAGAAAGGCTACAACGTTTTCTTGTTTTTGACGTCACGCACGCGAGATGGTGCCACTCTCTCCGCTATCAAAGCATAGACAGAGCACGAGACGGGTATAGCTCGCGCTCGCTCTCGCTTGTATAGGTTTGCCCGTGTGATGTCATAAACCAACCGAACAAGCAGACAAGACAAAATAATTTATATATCGAAGCTGAGTTTTCGTGATTTTCCAATGGATTTTAAAAATAGAAACTTTGGTTCAATTATATTAAAAACTTTATATTTTGAAAGTAGAGACTTGAAAGTGTAATATAATACCACTTTCGTGCTAAAATATGATATGAAATTGTAAATTCCCATACCCTTTAAAATCCTAAATTTACACGAGTTTTCCCTGAATTTTACTAAAAAAAATTATAAATTTCCATGAGTTCTCCCTGAATTTTACTAAAAATTATATATTTCCATGAGTTCTCCCTGAATTTTACTAAAAATTATAAATTTCCATAAGTTTTCCCTGAAATTTACTAGAAATTATAAATTTCCATGAGTTTTCCCTGAATTTCACTAAAAAATCATAAATTTCCATGAGTTTTCCGTGAATTTTTAGTCAATTTATTTCTCTGACATTTCCAGGTTCTCCAGATTTGTACGAACCCTGAATAATTCTTTCCCACTTTGCCTTTAAAGGGAAAAAAGACTAAAAAATAAGAAAAAAGGGGTATCAACAGTTCTGAAACTCCTTAACGCATCTCAGGATCACGCTATATATCTCTGATAATGGATTCTCAGCTATATTTAACCCCCTTCCTTGGCTATAGTTGCCTATGACCTCTTTTTGACCCTTAACCCTTCTCCCCCCTGCCAGTCTTGATGGAATGATATCGAAACTAAACCCCCTAGCTTTATTTCGCAAAACGGTTTTCTTCTATAGTGAAAATGCAAAAAGAAGAGAAGAAAACCCTGAAAGCTTGGGAAAACATTTCGAAAATTCTTACCATAAATTATATCATTCGTTTTCCTGAAAAGGAGGGTATATATGTTTCAGTTAAGGGTTTTTAAACGCATTTAAGAAGAAGAGGAAATTCAGGGAAAATTTATTTCAAATCCTTTTTTTTTTTTGAGAAGCCTAACTCCTTTGAGATTATTGAGAAAGGGAGGTGGGATTCAATAGGAAAATTCAGCGTACTAAAATCGATAATTCAAGGTGTGTGAATGCTATCGATAGACCTTTATACAGAGACCCCTCCCTTACAATGTTGAGTTGGTTGAAATAGAACATTGCGAGAAGCATAATATTTGAAGTAAACAACGTACAAAACGCAAACCATAAAATTCAAATTAGTTTTAGAGATTTCACAGATAATTTTCAATTTGCACCTCCGACCAATCGCGTAAGAAGTTAACAAAATTCTCGTGGCACGTGTTCCACCACGTGGAATGAAATTTAGCGCGAGATTTGATAAAAGAAAATTGCGCGTGATGTGACAGACAATTTTGGCGCGAGATATAGAGCGTGTCACGTGAATTTTGTTAACAAGAAGGTAGGGCGTTACGTGATTGGTCCGAGGTGCAAATTTAAAACAATCTACGAAATCTCTCAAACTAATTTGAATATTTTAAAATCTTTCCGAGGTATATATTTCTTGGATGTTTAACTATGCAGATTTTTCTTATAATTAGTAGAAGAATCGATAAGAAGGCAGTTTATAATGGTTCTTTCATGCAATAAGTACAGATAATTGAT
Source organism: Phalangium opilio (assembly GCF_054372755.1). Taxonomy (NCBI): domain Eukaryota; kingdom Metazoa; phylum Arthropoda; class Arachnida; order Opiliones; family Phalangiidae; genus Phalangium; species Phalangium opilio. Next base: position 847,718 of record NW_028324244.1, read on the forward strand.
TTTACAGAGATAAACTCTCAAATTTTTATAAAATAATAATAAAAACAAATAACATTTAGTAAATCCCAACTTCGCAAATACAGAACGCGTTCGTTCTGTTTCAAGTTATAAACATCTGGGGAAACAGACTCGATCGAGACTAAAGAGCGGGAGATTTCTGTGGAAAACTAATTAGTTTCAAAGGTTATAAGGCTTCCTTTCCCCCATAGAAAATTAGAAAGCTTTAGAGTATACTCAATAAATCAGGATCACCTCGGAATAACCTAACCTCTTTCTCCTAATCAATTACAAAGTCAGCTAGCTATTAATACGGAAGAGACTTTCGACGGAGTTACAGGTTTTGTAGAACAGAAAGAAAGTTTAAATTTTCTGTAAAAAAAATATATGTCCTCTATCTTCTTTCGGGTTTCCCTTTATCCTAAAATGGATAGTTCAAATTTGACTTCGGAGGTTCCCGGGCAGGGCCACACCCACGGTTTGGTTAGGCGCGCCTAAATTATTGCGTAAAAGATCTGAGGAACCAGCATAGTACGGCTCTGTTGCGTCTCTCAGTATAAAATGAACCCGAAAACCATATAATTCCGTTAATATTTGATAAGGAGCTGCATGCCAAATATAATATTACGTTTCCAAATATACCCCGCGTCTAAACATTACGTGGTCTCCGAAATAAATTAGTCTGAAGTAAACTAGATACGTTTATTTATCTAGAAAACCGAAATTTGGGTCAAAATCACTCCCAATAATAAACGTTATCTTTTGTAAAATTTCTTAATAACTGAAAAAGGTGAATATTAACGAAAACGAATGGACTTCTGTTATAATAACTCTGGCTCATGTTAGGCGCGAATAAAACTCCAGTTCATAAGATATGTTCCATCCATAAGTTTGTCACTGGTTACAAACTGGAGCTTGACATGAAGTGACGTAGGTCATACACTCCCGTAAAGCGACTTAACACAGACTAAGTAGGGACATGGAAGTCCTGCAAAACTAACCACCGAGTGTAGTGCTTCAATTCTCTCTTGTCGTTCTGCTAGAACTAGCTCAAGCTGTAAAAAGTCTATCAGTTGCATTACGAAGTATAAGTAGTGTCATACTTATGGAAGGAACACATCTTATAAACTTATGAGAATACGTAATGGTCTGAACGGTATATTACTTTTAAAAAGAGAATGTTGGCTCGCTTCTCGTATACATATATATTATATAATTTGTTAAATTGGAAAAATGGTATTAATAAAATAGCTCACGCGACCAATCTGTCTGGAGTCTCTTGTACACTCGAGTTGGCTGTCGGGCGCCAAATTGACGTCATATTAACAAATAAAAGAGAAGACATTTCTTATACAGTATATCTATTGCCTAAGGTATAGCATAAACACTGGGGAACCAGACGAGGAACTAAAACGAACTAAGTGAAATTTAATCTTCTTCATCTTCTTCTTAAAATTATAAAGACTATATTATTAATTTGAATGAAAATTAATATCCTCGGGGGCAGAGTAAAGACCTAAAGATGATTTCTTTATATTAACAACTTCTAAGATTGCGAAAGAAATTGCGCAATACCCGCTCGCAATTTTCATATTTAAATTTCAATTCATTTTCCAGATAATAAAAAAAATGGGGGAAGTGGTCATTATGAAAATTACGAAATGGTGGAAGTCCATAATTTAGAGGGAAAGTCTATTCCAAAGGTTTGGTTTCTGACTGTGTTATAGATAACTTGCGGACAAGTGTTGCCAGTTATATAATAATCATTCAGTTCCAAACCTGCATGCAGGCGATGAACCAATAACAAATTTCTGGCAACCCTGAAGTGCATGCGCAATTAAAGTTATCTAATAAATGCTTTACATATTTGCCCCTGAAGTTAACTCACTGCTCTATGGAATGTCACTAACCATGAAAATAGGCCTAATTCTGTTTTGGCTGGGATAGAATCCTATGACGTATAAATATAAGCAATATTCTAACTTCTGGTTATGGTCTTTTGAATCAACAAATTTTACTGAACGATACTCAAAGACATAAAAAAAACTAAGCTCATTACGGTTGGATTACGTAGGGAGAGGAAATTTAATACCAAGAACCGTCCATTCCATTTTCTAGAACAAAATTTTGAATGAAAAGCGAAAAGGAAAACTAGCCGTCTCAACAGACATCACATCACGTTCGCTGACGTTAGGCAATCGTATTTCCAACGGTATGGCACCATTATGTAACGCCGAATAAATGAATAAAAGCAAACAGGGTTCATACAACTTTTGGAAAACAAATTTCCCTGAGATTTCCAGGTTTTCTCCCCATATATTTCCCTGAGTTTTTCCAGGGTTTTTCCCGCATATGGGGTATCCTATGGAGCAAAAGCAAACGAAGTAGGAGGGGGGGGGAATAGGACTATAATGTAATCGAAGAAAATCCCCGTATCTCTAATATAACAAGAGTTACGAGCCTCCAAAGTTTAGTGTAATGTTAATCCTATAGAGGGGGGTATGTTAATGAAGATTTTGCTTAATTACTTGGCCCCTGTTTGACGCAAATTTCCCTGATTTCCCTGAATTTTACTTAAAATTCTAATTCTCCCTGAGTTTTTTGTCAAATATTTATTTCCCTGATTTTTCCGGTTTTCCAGGTTTGTATGAACCCTGGCAAAGGTCGGCTTATTCAAATAGATTTTGGGGTTTCGGTCCTACCAAATTTCATACTCCCGATAAAATAAGAGCATATATATAACGTCGAAATACTCTTACGGAGCAATGCGTAAAATAGATACGTATAGATATATATCCCCTTTTTTGTTGCGTTTTGCCATTTTTTATGCAAGAAGAAAAAAGAGATAGAGCGTCTTAAAAAGAAAGTGCGTCCAGATGTTTTTCTAAAGATCAGCTAGGATGGAAAATTCACGTAGACGTGAACGTACAAGAAGACCCCTACAATGTAACATTGGATATTGGCTTCCTTACAATAACAACTTTGCTTTTACCCTATTTCCGGAAAAAAGAAATGGAGGGAAATTCTATTTTGTATTTATTTACATAAATAACTTTTCCTACGAAATCTCAATCTCCTTCCATTCAGTTGATTAATTAATGAGGACAAATATTTACAGAGCGAGAAAGGTTGCGTATGTTATATTTTATCAGGAATTTACAAAATAATCTTAGGAATAGCCTTGGAAAATAAGAAATGGGCCGATTATTTCTAGTGTCTGATCCATCTGTTCCCAATGAAGGTTTAGGGTCATCACCCAAAACAGTTCCAAAACTAAACTGACAGCTTTATAGTGATTACTAGGGCCTAAACCTAGATTTTGTTTTTTGGCTTCTAACGTTAAATATTTCTCCACCCACGTATGGCGATTCCTTTGACGCCATAACGTTTTATAACAAATTGTTGAAGGGGGGGGCGAATAGAGTGAGAGACAGCCGAACAGAACTTGTCCAGCAGCGTGTTTTACAGTTTATAGAGTCCAATATGATGGGGGGTAAGGAATGGACCGTCATAAAACGCTCATCAAAAACTAGTCGGGGAGAGGGGTTTTGGTAATAGGGAGGTCAAACGCCGCTGTGACCTTTTTTTTCATTCTCTTACTCCCGCCGTCGTGTGGAGGAGTGTGGGGACAAGGGTTTCCGAAATTATTTTTTGATCTACCCGCATAATAACACACGGGTTTTAGCCCGCCCTTAGAGCGTGTCTAATTCGAGAACGGACATGAATTTTCAATGATTTTCTATGTTATACTCTGGGGATGATCGTTGGCTAATGGTTTTCCAGATTTGGAAGTTTTATTTTTTGGTTAACACCCTAGTCTACCACCATTAAATCAGTTTATGTTTTTGTTTAAGCTAATTTACGTAATTGGGGTACAAAATAGCGTAGTCATTAGTTTATGAGTATGGCTGGTAAATAAATGAAGGAATATTTACCTATTTTATAGTCTAATGGGGGCCTAACTGGTACTGAAAGTCAACCTTGGGTTTATAACAATACAGTAAATTTCAAACATTATTTTAGTCGAAATCAAACAAACACGCGCCTTAATTACAATATTTAACCCTTCAAAGCCTCAAACAGTAAACCCCCGCCCCCAATATAACCGGGCGCGACTTTACATTTTGGCCTACAAAAAAAAGCAAACTTGGTTCTTGAAAGTGACGAAGCCAAGGCTTAACATCTTCATTCTAACACGAACTCATGCTTGCTCGGGGCAGCGATATTTTTTACGCGTTTTCTTATTTAAGATAAGAATATATGGAAATTCAACGTAATGTTTTACCTTTCTGTAGACGACATGTTGCACGAATCTCCATACAAAGATAATCCTATCCAGGTGAAAAAGACGAAGACATCACTTTTATCCGCCCGCCCGATTTACGTTTCCAACCGAAACTGGTCCATTTTCACGTCTAGACAAAATGTCAATAATTTTCAGATTTTAGTTAGCGAAGATGCCGGTAGGGACCAGCACCCGCTAGGTCACTGGCCCGCAGCTGTTATTGAAAATCATTCTTTCCGAGTTAGAACGTTCAAAATAAGATATCGAACTTTTAACAACTATAAACTGATACTATTAATTAATTAAATCACGCTTTATATTACCAATTATCACTTCCATTAGGCCTAACTTAAACAGTGAAATAATTAACGCGTCATTTCCATTCAAGAACAAGATTGAAATTGACCTTATTCGGTACATCACCGCACACACTGGGTAGCAGCACTATACAGTGCGCAGTGCTGCCAGCTTCCCGGTTGACCTTACGTCTTTCCAGCCTAAAATAACAAATTTATAATTAATTTTTCGCGTTAATTTTAAATTGAGTGGCTAAATTAAATCTACCTCTGTACAGACAGTTTTTAATGAACTGCGAAGAATATTTTAACAAATGATTAATTCTTGAAATAATATTTTATAAACCTTGGTTGGTCAGCTTCAGAAGAAGAAGTCTAGAAGACAACACCCTCGCTAACCTGTTATTATTATTAACAAAACAAAAAGGAAAAATGACAACACAACACATAAAATCCAGTAAATAATAATAATTATTACTTTGTTATATAATTCATCGCGTAAACATAACGAATCTATATTCTAAGGATCAAGCAACCCTGTTGAGAAGCCTGATGACATTTCCGTGGAAGGTTGGCGTAACAAGCTAGAAACACTCCACATACAACGAGCTGACATGAATAAATTAATCATGAATTACTTAGTTACCGGTAATCTAACATCGTTTTTAAAGTAAAACTAACGTGATTAAGATTAAAGTTTAAACGATTATAGAAGGCTTCAAGGAAGCGGCTGATAAATTTCGTTTGGAATCTGGTATTCAACCTTCAGTTGAACTCGATACATTAGACCAGAGAATAAAGATAAGAGATGCCATTCAAAATGGAAAAATCCAGGAAGCAATAGCCCTGGTCAATAGATTACATCCTGAACTTTTGGATAACGATCGTTATTTATTCTTCCATTTACAGGTAAAACTACTAATTAATAATTATAAAGCAAAATTTAATTAATAATATATGATAATTAATATTAATTATCACACTTAGCAACAACATTTAATCGAGCTGATCAGAGAAAAAAATACGGAAGAGGCTCTAAAATTTGCCCAAGAAGAATTAGCGGAACGAGGAGAAGAGAATCAAGAAGTTTTGGCCGAATTGGAGAGAACTTTGGCTTTATTAGCATTTGATGAACCAGAAAAATCACCATTTGGTGATTTATTGCATCGTTCTCATCGGCAGAAGGTCACAAATAGAAAAAAACAAGCATAAGAAATAAAAACTAAAATGTTTTTTCCCATCGTTATCGTTAGGTTGCGAGTGAAGTTAACGCCTCCATCTTGGACATGGAAAACCGCGAATCAACAACACCTAGACTGGCGATTTTATTGAAACTATTACTCTGGGCGCAAGATGAACTTGATAAAAAGAAAGTTAAATACCCCAGAATGTTAGACCTAGCCACTGGTCAACTTGAAGAACCGAAATAATCAACTCGTTAATTAAAAAGATTGTACTTTATCCCTCCAATCCCCAATTAGTGTTTCAAGTCCCATTATCTTTCAAACCTTGTATAAAAAATAAATAAAAACGTCTCTTTTTCTACCAATTAATGATTAAAGCTTTGTTTATCAAATTTAGTACGATTGTTGATTGTTTTTTGTGTGAGAAATTTCCTGTAAACTTTGTAAAGTTAATTAATATTATTTTTCATTAAAAAGAATTTTTTAATAGCGGCAGAAATTTTTTTTTGTTAAAAAAGAACGAGAAAAAATCACTTTAATTTTAATTTTAACATAACATCGTGAAATTTTGGAAATGGCAAAGTAACGATTGCAATTAACGCTACGCTGTTGTCACGTGATCAGTAACCAAACATATAATCCATAGTACGAGAGATTAAACTACTTTTTGTCGGGGTGTTTGAAGGGTTTTGAACCTACGATGGAAAATTGCTTAGAAATTAGCCTTATTCCTGATCAGCGCCACCTACCCATAGCGGTGACTTTGAGAACTACTGTAAGCGGCAAGCCAATCAGATGTCGCTAAAATCTGGTGACGTCACTGACGGGCACTCTCGTCTCGGGTCTTACCAAAAATGACGTCACCAGATTTTAGCGACATCTGATTGGCTTGCCGCTTACAGTAGTTCTCAAAGTCACCGCTATGGGTAGATGGCGCTGATCAGGAATAAGGCTAATTAATAGTAATGTTAAAATACTGATAAAATAGTTACATTTCGTTCATTACTAGATGCTTTATAAGCTTGGGCTAATGGTCTTATATTATTCGCTCTAGAACCATCTTCGGAACGATTTAATCTCCAAGAAACTGAATTTTCCTTCCCCGATTCATCCATAATTTTCTTTTCAATGCAAGGTTTGACTCCAACCATGACGGAAGATCCAAAGACCTTTCCATTTTTGCTTAAAGCTTTCTTCGCTTGAAGTTTCGATTGATAATGAATGTGCATCCAATTTCCATTTGGTTCAACCTACGGATAAATCGCGTCAAACCTTTAAGAATCAATTAAGTTATTAGACATTACTTTGTGCTCGAGAATGGTGCCATATTGAGAGAACTGTTGCAAGATATAAGACGCGGCGGCCGAAGGAAACCTATTAAAACGAATTTATAATCTTGGAAACCCAGATTTGATGAAACAACAAGGATTGTCAATATGATTTACCCAAAAACAGTGACCCATGTTTCGTCTAATTCATCAAAGTGTTCTTCACCTTGCGTATAAAACGGATCAATTTGAGCTGGTGACGATCCTTTAGTAAGATCTCTCGCGTACTGTTCTTTATAAGAAGCATTTGGAGTACCAGTAAATGACCCGGGTCCAAATGATTCGTTAAACTAAAAGAATTTATAGTTTACAAAACACGAAAAGTAGGCGAAACCTCGAGTAATTACGCTTGAATATTCCATTATCTTTCCATCCCTATTTCCCGTTGAAATAGGGGACATCATGGTCTCCAAAAGTCCCACAACTGGTGGCCCAGTGCTGGGTTTCACCCCACTCATTCGACCACTACCAAACGTCCTGGTAGGCGTTCTATTTGACGTTGGGGTTAATTGATTGTGACCCATTTGATGAATCGATACATTTCCTTGATTCGTTGGGCTGGGATTTGACGGACCAAAACTTCGTCTTTGTTTACCGGGGCTTCCAGCCATGGGCCAAATACGTGGACTCGACTGAAAGACGTTTACTAATATTTAGCCTAAAGTGCTAAGACAAAGGGCAAAAAGAGACAATTACGGGGGAAAAGGCGGTTGATGGGTCTCCGATTAAATAACTGGGGAGATATTGATTAACTGGTCCACCTAGAGGACTACTTGCTGGTGACATGGTCATTGGTTCCGTTCGGGAGGTATTTAAAGTATTGTTGGCTGCAATGAAAAGTAACTTCAAATACTTAATTCTAGCACCATAGGGGAGGACTGAACCCTGGACATGTTCGAAAGAGCCCCAATTGTTTTCTTCGCTTGAACATTAAATTAAAGACTTCAATTAGGTTAACTTCTTTATTGTTTCATCATTAGAAATACAGTCGTTACATAATTGCAAAGTATGTGTTACAAAGATTTAATCGCGCCAATATATTCTTACACAATCATAAGTCAAGAAGATTACAATATATTTATCCGTCTCTTAATTTTAAACAGTAAAAATTAAAGCTTTTTTTTTAACAATATAAGAAAATACTTTTATGTCCTGTAAGTTTTGGGCATTACTTAAAAAAATTTAGATTCATGTTTCAATCGAGAATGAGATCCGCGCACTTTGTTTTATTTATTTTCATTTATTCTTCATTCATTTCCGCGTCCATCGTGTTGTCTTTAAAAATGTGGCACTTGAAAAACCCACGATCCTGTTTCGGGTCTGTACTCTATAAACTTGGCTCCGAGTTTCAAAGAGGCCTTTTCTAGATTATCTTCAAATTTGGTGGTGACAATCTTCTCCGGGCTTGTAATTGGTAAATGGGTTGTCTTGTCAACTGGGAAAACGTGATCTAGGGTTACTTGGGCTTTCTTGTTTAACCCTTCACCAACTGGAGGTTTATTATCATCATCCATGTAGACGACAATTTGTTTTCTTTGAAAATGAACAATTTCATCCAGATTCAAGCCAGCAACATTTGTAACTCCGAAGAAGCACACGTTTCCGTAATTCTCTCTTCCAACCGCGAAGTTTTCCACAAAGCAATTGCCATCTTTATCGACCATATTCCCTAAAGTATCCATGGAAGGTACGGTGTAGTAACCGGCTCTGGTTAAGACAATTCCGGCAGGATGTGATGTTTTCTCTGGACTGTTGTTATTTTTATCATTAAAATTTTCACTAGTGTCATCGTTATCTTCATTTTCGGTGTGGTCGCTCGATATTGAGTGGGCGACTTCAAAAAGTTTGGTATTTCGTGGTTGAAGTTCGCTGATGGTGTTCTCAAGGGCAGTTAGGTTTCTACCACTGTTGAGTAAATCGTCGTTGTGTTTTGGCGAAAAGTCAGGTTGCCTGATGGGAGACTTTGAAGAATCTATTATTGCCGGACTCGAGAGACTTTCTTCGAGACGTTTATTTTCGGGTGAAAGCTTGGGTTTAATAGCCAGTTTTTTAATACTCTGACGAGGGACAAAAATTTCGTTCGAGAGCGCCGCGGCTTCTTCTTCTAATCCATCAAACAACGTTGAAGAATTTTTCACACTGGCAAGAGGTTGTATGGCTTTGGGTTTAAGTTTGGAAACCGCGTGCGCTTCAACTTTTGGACTGTTTAGCATCGCCTTTTGCGCAGCGGGATTGGTAGGTTTCAGTATCTCCTCCCTCTTATTAGTATCCCTAATCAGGTTCCTGAAGAGAGGCGAATCACTGAATGGATAATTAGCCAAAGCCAATATTTGTTGCTGAGCTTGAGCTTGACTGGCCAAGTTATTAGCATTGGCATCCATCCCTAACCCAACACCGGTTCCCATACCAGAAGGGTTGAACGCTGTCATTGAATTATTCGCTGACGGGTTTCCAAATGAAAATGGTTGAGTACTAGCTCCAAAGCTGAAGTTCAGAGGTTTATTAGCGGTAGCCGTGTTCCCAAATAATGAGGTTCCCGTTGTTCCTCCTAAGGTATTTCCAAATGATAAACCTCCCAGGCCAGTTTGACCAAGTCCAGTTGAGGCACCAAATCCTGGTGTAGCTCCAAAACCAGTTGCCGGTTTTTGGTTAAAAAGTCCCATTCCATTGCTAGGCGTTGTTGAAAAACCCTGGAAACCAGTTGAAGATGGGAAACTCGTAGCCGTTGCCGTTAGTTTGGGTCCAAAAAGACTTCCACCAGCTGTACTGGTATTGGTTCCAAATGAAAATGGAGCGGCTGATGTTGTAGTTGCGGCCCCAAATGCCGGCTTCATTCCTAATATTCCAGTTTGTTGGGTTGTTTGGCCAAAACCAGTTCCAAAAGCGGGTGCGCTTCCAAAGACGCCAGAAGCCTGGGAAGTGGCTGGAGCTCCAAATAAACCAGTTTGATTTTGACCAAACATGGGTTTTTGTTGAGCCGCTTGCCCAAAGAGAGGAGTAGTTGTTGAGCCTCCAAAGCTAAATGGAGCCGCAGTGGCTGTAGTTGTTGCAGTTCCAAAACCCAAAGGTTTACTAAATAGTCCCGCACTCGCTGGTTGGGTGGTTTGACCAAAAAGACTCGGAGTAGAAGTTGTTCCAAAGGTCCCGGGAGTTGAGGAACCAAATAATGAAGGTTTGTTTTGATTTGAATTGAAACTGAAGGAGGAAGTTGCTGGGGTGCTTCCAAAGAGACCGCCACTAGCTGGAGTTGTGGCTCCAAATCCAACTGACTGAGGTCCTTTTCGGTTCGCTTGATAGTCTTCCACTCTCAGTTCTTCCAAACTCTTGTTTTCATATTCTTTCATGCACGTTATACATTGATGTCTAGTGTTTATGTTAGTAGACACCCCATTCTTCATCATAGTATCAGTTCCAGTTGGTGGGTTGAATTTTACAGTCGTTCCAGAAGTCATGGGAGCTGAGAATCCACTGGACCCAAACAGACCACCAGTGGAGACGGAGCTTTGTCCAAAAAGACCCGTAGTTTGCTGGGGCTGAGTTTGACCAAATAGACTAGGAGTTGATGTGTTGAAATTTCCTCCAAATGAAGGTCTAGGTGTTCCAAAGGCTGACGTAGCCGAACCTCCAAACAACCCCGTTCCAGTATTGGCTTGAGAAGTACTTCCAAAGAGGGCTGAAGCGGTTGTTGTTTGGCCAAAACTTCCAAATCCTGTACTAGCTGGAGCCGCAGTGGCCCCAAATCCCGTACTTTGGCCAAATAACCCAGTACTTGGTGTGTTAGTTGTATTGTTGAACATATTACTAGTTGCTGGGGCAGCCGCAGCACCAAAACCTCCAAACACGGGAGTGGTTTGCTTGACTCCAAATCCAGGTGCACTTTGGCCAAAGGTGCTAGTAGCGGCGCCAAAACCGGTACTTCCAAACGTAGATGTGGTTCCGAATTTATTAGCAGTGTTTCCAAACATGGTTTTAACGTACTCGAATGGCTTCTATGACGGACAATAAGACTGTTACCAGTACTCTTTCTTTAGTTCATAACTTTCAATGGCTCTGAATGTTTAGATCACGCCTAAAAATGGTTTTTACAAGAATATTAGGGCTCTTTCGACCAACAGCCCAGGTCAATAATGTTTAAACTATGATATAAATTCTGACACAGAATTAAGAGGAGCGTAATTTTGATTATTTACATTAAAATTTAGGCTTAGCAAAACAGTAAAATAAATACAACTACATACCGGAAAATACTGAATCATAGCTAGCGGGCGAATACATCGTACGTATAATTGTTTAATGCTTTAGAATTAGAAAGGTGACTATTATTTTAAAATTTTGAAGTTTCAAACATGAACTCAGAGCCTAATAACGAAATATATGTAGAAGAGGTTCAAGAGGAATTTCGATTGCGCCACTCGTGCATAATAATAAAATGGCGGAAAATTGGAAAAAATCAAGTCTTTCCAAGCATAGCCCACTCGATCACGCACTCGACAACGCAAGCTGCTCGGCTGCTCGCGCTATTAGTGTGCTACCGCGAAGCTGGGGGGGGGGAGAGGAAACTGTGACGTCAATATTGGGCCCCGAATTTGTATTGCCCAAGCTGACGACATCTCGCGACTGCCAATATGGTCGCCTGAAAATAAGGTAAGAGATAAGTGCATGTGACGTCACTACAAAGTTCGTGGTAACACACTATAGAAAAAGAGCGACTTTTGGATTATCGGCAGGAAGTTCGAAGGAACGCAAAATGAACATGAGACGTGTGTTTTGACGTGTTTTATTATTCTAAAAAGGATTCAAGCTTTTAGAGTCGATGTACATTTTAACAAAATTAAATTTCCAATGTCAAAATTGTCCTTATAACCGTTTTCCAAAATAAAGATTGTACCAGATTGTCTAGCCCAGATCCTTTACGTACACTCTCGCTATCCCTACTACAATAAATATACTTCTAGTGAAATATCGCTTAAAGGGAGGGTGAAGTGGAAAACCAAGTGATTTTTTCATCGATTCTTCTTCTAATTATAGGACATTTCCGCACGCGCATTCTTTATCCATGGTTCCACGATATTTGGTGGTTTTTCCAGCTGTAGGAATCCATAAACTCCGGTACCACTTTTTAAAAGTGGAGAATAGTGTTTTGGGCTGTTTAGAAGACATTGTTAAATTATAATTAAATGAAGAGAAACAATAAAATTGAAACGCACGCTCCCGCCATATTTCGAAGTCTGCCACTGCCTAACTTCAGCAGCGCCATCTAGCGGTCCATGTTTGCAAGCAATAAGCGTTTTCATTCTGGCTTGGAAGAGGGAAGTAACTGGAAGGGAAATCTTGCGGTACCCAAGCTCGGGACACGGAATTGCGCAATTGGTTGAACGTCATATAGTGCTGCCACCTTTAAGAGTAATTTTGAAGTAAAAGTACTTTTATTTTTTATGGCGAACGTTCAGGCTTGGAAGAGGGAAGTACTCTTTATTTATATTTTTATGATATCGGAAGTCACTTTTACAATTAATGTAACAGCAGTACTTCCCCATAACTAAACAGAGTCAAAATAATAAAAACCGTTGCGAATTGCGCGTTGCTAAACTTTGGAAGAGAAAAGTTAGCCTAAACCGTGCCTCCCGCCCGTCACTGAATTTATTTTTTTCGAAACTGAAAAAAGCAGACGAATTTCACAAAATAAGAATAAATTTCAACACTAGGTGCCGCTACAGACTGACGTTCAACCAAATTCGCCCCCCTCCTGTCCCGCGCCTGGGTACGTACGGCTTATGTTAGAGGTATCGTATTTTCCATTCCAGTACTTCTCTCTTCCAAGATTCTGGGTTCTTTTTGGGGGCGTTTTCCGAGACAACTGGCTGCTGCGAATTTCTGTCCGATCTTTGCTGGTAAATATTTTGATTTTATTTATATTTTAAGGGTTAATTTGGATTAAATACCAATGTTTTATCGCAACCGATCGAAAATTAATCGTCGCAAGTGGAAAATTTATGCTTTACTGTGCCAAATACGTTGGCACACTACGACCAAGGCTTAGTACCCTTGGTCTTTTGGGGGCCGGCATGATCTTGGAAGAGGGAAGTAACTGGAAGGGAAATCTTGCGGTACCCAAGCTCGGGACACGGAATTGCGCAATTGGTTGAACGTCATATAGTGCTGCCACCTTTAAGAGTAATTTTGAAGTAAAAGTACTTTTATTTTTTATGGCGAACGTTCAGGCTTGGAAGAGGGAAGTACTCTTTATTTATATTTTTATGATATCGGAAGTCACTTTTACAATTAATGTAACAGCAGTACTTCCCCATAACTAAACAGAGTCAAAATAATAAAAACCGTTGCGAATTGCGCGTTGCTAAACTTTGGAAGAGAAAAGTTAGCCTAAACCGTGCCTCCCGCCCGTCACTGAATTTATTTTTTTCGAAACTGAAAAAAGCAGACGAATTTCACAAAATAAGAATAAATTTCAACACTAGGTGCCGCTACAGACTGACGTTCAACCAAATTCGCCCCCCTCCTGTCCCGCGCCTGGGTACGTACGGCTTATGTTAGAGGTATCGTATTTTCCATTCCAGTACTTCTCTCTTCCAAGGCATGATCATCCCGCATGGCCGCATTCACAACACATTGACGCACTACGACCAAGGCTTAGTAACCTGGTGTTTTTGGGAGTTGCAGTCTTTCAATGGTGGCTACGGAGATCTTTCCAGGTAAATATTTCATTTATATATTAAGGGTTAATTTAGATTAAATACCAAAGCTTCATCGCAACCAAACGGGACTTAAGCGTTACCCCCATTCCGCTTTAGATATGGGTTGTCTCTCCCGAATCCCAAGTTCCCAACTAGACTCCGACACCTACCAAGGGAAGTTCGACTTTCTATTCTTGGTTGGTTTTCCCTAACAACGCGTTGCAAATATTTTGACCTTTTAAGCTTGTTCAAAATCTTAAACTCCCCTAATCAAACTTATTTTTCTGATGCCCCTTCTGTCACCCCCACAAGGGGTCATGGTAAAAGATTATTCCACCAATATGCCCGTAAAAACCAGCTTAAGGTCTCCTTTTTTCGTAGATTGGTCACCATTAGGAATTCACTTCCCCCTGAGATTGTATCATTAAAATCTATTCCCCAATTTAAGTCAGCATTGAAACAGTACTTCAAACTATAATGCCCCGTATGTGCCTCTATGTTCTTCGGAGCTGTAAGGTTTTCTCATAGACCCTAGCTGGACATTCCCCCACAGGAGCAAAAAAAAGTGGAAAATTGATTGTTAAGCGTGCAAAATAGGTTTCTTAATTACGACCTTTGTTTGTAGAAAACATAGCCTTAGTTTATTTTGGGGAGTTGTGGTAAAAATGCACACAGTATTCGTGATTCACATTTATGTCGTACTTATTCAAAATATTTGAAATTAATCTTATTAATTGCGCATTGCATTTATTCCTGTTTTTAGTCGGTTTAAAAGAAATTCAAAATGATTATTTAATTGATATTTCAAGATTGACCCTAAAAAGTATTAGTATTTATTTTTATAGTTACATTAAATGATTTATTTGGAAGTAAAACTGATGTTATTCATAATACCCTCAGGGCCGGATTAAAGGGGGGCTGAGGGGGCACTGTCCTGGGTGCAAGGCTTGTTGGGGCGCATTCAGTTCCCCATCCACCCATACTGAAATCTTGGGGATCGAGTAAAAAGGGGCCGAGTAATTGAGAAAAATGTTCATAAACAGACCCTCCATAGGAATAGTATTACCCAACTTTGGAGGTTCATAACTCTGGTTCTACTAGATATGGGATGATGCCCTTTGAGTATGTTTTAGTCCTATTTGCCCCCCCCCATCCAACCATACTAAAATCTTGGGGATCGAGTAATTGAGAAAAATGTTCATAAACAGACCCTCCATAGGAATAGTATTACCCAACTTTGGAGGTTCATAACTCTGGTTCTACTAGATATGGGATGATGCCCCTTGAGTATCTTATAGTCCAATTTCCCCCCCATCCAACCATACTAAAGTCTTGGGGATCGAGTAATTGAGAAAAATGTTCATAAACAGACCCTCCATAGGAATAGTATTACCCAACTTTGGAGGTTCATAACTCTGGTTCTACTAGATATGGGATGATGCCCCTTGAGTATCTTATAGTCCAATTCCCCCCCCCATCCAACCATACTAAAGTCTTGGGGATCGAGTAATTGAGAAAAATGTTCATAAACAAGACCCTCCATAGGAATAGTATTCCACCCAACTTTGGAGGTTCATAACTCTGGTTCTACTAGATATGGGATGATGCCCCTTGAGTATCTTATAGTCCAATTCCCCCCCCCCCATCCAACCATACTAAAGTCTTGGGGATCGAGTAATTGAGAAAAATGTTCATAAACAGACCCTCCATAGGAATAGTATTACCCAACTTTGGAGGTTCATAACTCTGGTTCTACTAGATATGGGATGATGCCCTTTGAGTATCTTATAGTCCTATTTGCCCCCCCCCATCCGACCATAGTAAAATCTTGAGGATCGAGTAAAAAGGGGCCGAGTAATTGAGAAAAATGTTCATAAACAGACCCTCCATAGGAATAGCATTACACCCAACTTTGGAGACTCATAGCTCTGGTTCTAGTAGAGATACGGAAATGTCCTTTGATTATGTTATAGTCCTGTTCTCCCCCCCCCATCCGACTATAGTAAAATCTTGAGGATCGAGTAAAAAGGGGCCAATTAATTGAGGAAAGTTAAGAATAGCATTACACCCAACTTTGGAGGTTCCTAACTCTGGTTCTACTAGAGATGGGAAGATACCCTTTGAGTATGTTATAGTGCTATTTGCCCCCCCCATCCAACCATAGTAAAATCTTGAGGATCGAGTAAAAAGGGGCCAATTAATTGAGAAAAATGTTCATAAACAGACCCTCCATAGGAATAGCATTACACCCAATTTTGGGGGTTCATAACTCTGGTTCAACTAGAGATGGGAAGATGCCCTTTGATTATGTTATAGTCCTATTTGCCCCCTACCCCCCACCCATCCATAGTAAAATTTTGGGATCGAGTGAAAAGGGGCCGAGTAATTGAGAAAAATGTTCATCAACAGACCCTCCATAGGAATAGCATTACACCCAATTTTGGGGGTTCATAACTTTGGTTCTACTAGAGATGGGAAGATGACCTTTGATTATGTAATAGTCCTATTTGCCCCCTACCCCCCCCCATCCAACCTTAGTAAAATTTTGGGATCGAGTGAAAAGGGGCCGAGTAATTGAGAAAAATGTTCATCAACAGACCCTCCATAGGAATAGCATTACACCCAATTTTGGGGGTTCATAACTCTGATTCTACTAGAGATGGGAAGGTGCCCTTTGATTATGTTATAGTCCTATTTGCCCCCTACCCCCCCCCCATCCAACCTTAGTAAAATTTTGGGATCGAGTAAAAAGGGGCTGAATAATTGAGGAAAATGTTCTTAAACAAACACTCCATAGGAATAGCATTATACCCAATTTTGGGGGTTCATAACTCTGGTTCTACTAGATATGGGAAGATGCCCTTTGATTATGTTTAGTTAGAGGGGGCGAGGGGGTACAGGCCCACGGGAGCAGCGCTTGTTGGGGGCACATTGATTTAAACTATTCCCCCCTTAGCAACATTTGCTGTTCCTTTTTTTGTGGACTTAAGTGGGCGCGCATTATCTCGGCCCCCGGGTGCAAAATTGTTTAATCCGGCCCTGAAAATACTTGTGCCATTTAAGTTGATAATAATTTTAATTTGTATTTGATTGTTTTATTTTTATTTTTTATAGCTATCATGCGTTTCCAAAGGAGCAATTTGTGTTGGATTCTAGAATGAATAACTATTTATTTGGCAAAAAATGGCACATTAATATTAATCAGGTCAATAAACCCAGTACAATTCCATTCTTAATTCGGATCTACACTTTGATTTTATCCGCTGAAACTGAATCTCTTTACAAAAACTATTTAGACAGCGTGTGAAACACTTTAGGCCCTTAGTGCAATAATTAAATCTTATTAATAGTAATTATAGCAATATTAACAGGACAATTCCATTCTTAATTCGGGCCTACATTTTGATTTTATCCGTTGAAAGGGAATCTCACTAGCAAAACTATTTAGACAGCGTGTGAAGCGACTTTTAGACCATTATTAGGGTATTTAGTTTATTATTTATTATTCTATTTATTGTTAGAAGGGAAGCGCTGTGTCCTTTAATTTTTAGGGATTTTTCTTTTCGCCAGGACATAAATAAAATCTTACTTATGGAATAGGTGAACACTGGTCCTAGCCCTCCCTTTTAAGAATAATGAACGCGTAATCAGGATTTCAAGGGTGAGATTCCCTTTGCGGTATTAAGGTATCTAGTTTATGGTTTTAATTATATTTTTAGAGGAAAAGCGTTTGGCAACTCGTTGAGGGAGTTTTGTAGGATCTAAATAAATTTCTAATTTAGGTTTAAGGTAGAAGGTTGCTTATACGCTTTCTCCTTTAAAAGTAAACACGATTTTAAGCGGGTTTAAGGCGAGGCTTAGCTTTTTATGGTATTCTTTCCCTATTAATGTTACGAGTGTGCCATTTATTTGCCAAATAATAGTCATTTGTCTTATGCCGGAACCTTTAACGTCGCATCATGAGAGAATACTCGAGTGGATTTTCGTATTAAGGTAATTAATTTCAAGTTAATCGTGTGCCTTTTTCCAAATACTAATTCGAATTTTTCTTGCGCAGGAAAAATTGGACGTCTGCGAGTGGACTTTCATTGGAAATCCCATGCTAAGGACGAAGTTTCCTGGTTTTGGGGGCTCCATAGCGGGCTTTAGTTTAAATTTAATAATTCCCGAGTTAACCAGGGACTTGTTAAATTTAAATTGGGCTCAAATTTAAATTGGGCTCGCAAGGCTTACGTTGGGGGTGGTAGCTTAAGTTTAAATCTAAAGTTTCGATATTGGGGAAGGAACAAAAATAGTCGAAAATCACTTAGGGTAGTATTTTTGACCTTTTTTATGCTCTTTTTATTGTTTTTTTAATAATTTTTTTATTTTTTAATAAATTTTTCATAAAAAATTTATTTTTTTTATTAATTTATAATTTTTTTTATAAAAAAGATGTTTTTAGTGTATTTTGTTCTCTATTTTATTAAAAAATAAGCCTAAAAGGGGTCAAAAAAACCCCCCTAAGTCCAGACATTAAAAAATTTAAGCCAAGTCTAGTATCGTAAAAATTTAAAGAAAAGAAAGAACGAGGTTTAAGGCAAAATTTATTCAATAAGAAACAGAAAAACCAATTGTTTACAAAAATTTCGAACAAAAAAAATATTAAAGAGTTATATAAGTTAAAGTTTGAACGCGAAAAAAATAATAAGTAGTTACATATAAAATGGCAAGCAAAAAAAACTAAAATAAGTGGTTACACGTAAAATTTACAAGTAAAGAAGTTGAATTTTGTGTCTTCTAGCTTCGATGATTTTCTCCGTAACTCCGACTCGAATGTTGAGAGAGATTGCCAAGTCCGGAAGATGACATCGTGTAACGGAATCCAACAAAGCTTGTCATCAGGAATGATACATAGCAAGTCCAGAACAGCGGAAGTCATCGTGCAACGTTAATCCAACAAAGGATGTCATCAGGAATGATAAGTCTCGGAATCGCCAGTTATCGGGAAAGATACATCATATAATGACCAGACACAGAAAATCCAAGAATATCAGCTGCATCTATAAATGAAAACATATTAATAACACATCTTAAACTATTGCCTACTTTTGGGTGGTCCTTAATTAAAAAACGGGCTACTAAATTTAGAGAAAAAGACCAATTACCACCGACTAATTGCCACCCTGAATAAAGAAGGCTTGACTACCGTTGATTCCCACCCTTAAATAATTAGATACTCTGGCTAACTAATTATTTACCATAATTGAATAGAAAATAATTTTAGGAAAACCTTACATTTAATTTTAAATTAAATTATGTAATTTAATAATGAAAATAATTTAAAATATCCCCTAAACTAATTTTAGGAAAACTGCCATTTATTTAAATTTAATTGCGTGCCCCTTATAATAGCTTCATAATTTAAAATATCCCCTAAATTAAGTTTATTAAAAGCTGCCATTTATTTATTTAAAACTATTGCCACAGGTAGAACCCATAAATAATAACTTGAGTCGAAATGGGACAAGGCTTAACTTAGGCTTAGGGCAACTGTCCTCGTGTCTTAAAATTATCTCTGCGGAAGTTGATTTTCGAAAATCTGTTGCTTTGTCTCCAAATTAATTAACAATAGCCCCTAAACTAATTTTAGAAAAACCTGCTAACTATTTATTTTAAAACTATTCCCACAGACAGACCCCGTAAATAACTAGGGTTTAAATTGGAAAAGGCTTAGGGCAACTGTCCACCTGTCTTAAAATTCTCTCTGCGGAACTTTATTTTAGAAACTGACGCTTTGTCTCTAAATTAATTAACAATAGCCCCAATCTAATTTTAGGAAAACCCGCTATTTATTTTAAAACTATTCCCACAGACAGACCCCGTAAATAACTAGGCTTTAAATGGGACAAGGCTTAATTTAGGCTTAGGGCACCTGGCCTCGTGTTCTAAAATTCTCTCGGCGGGACCTGATCTCCGAAAATCTGTCGCGTTATATCAAAATTAATTACGTACCCCTTTTAATAGCTAATAATAGGCCCTAAACTAATTATTAAGGGATTCTCTCTTGTACAGCATCTCGTTGTAAAATTTTATTTGTGGTACTTGATTTGTAATAAATAAATAAAATTCACTAACATTTTTTTTTATAAATAAATAAAATTCACTAACATTTAACACTACTTAATTAATTTAAGCACTTGAAATAAAATAAATAATTTAAGGGGGGGCTAGATGAGTTTGGATTATTATAAAGTTAGGCTTACGGACTGTTAAAGCACCACGAGGCCAAGCAATGGCCGCCAAGTACGTTGAAGAGCTTCGAATTCAGCTTGCATCCTCGGGAAGAACGATCAGCGAAATGACGAAACGATCAAGATTCAACTTCAAAAGCCGGGGTCACGATCAGCAGAGCGGGAGAAGTTTTTCCAAGCGACTTTCCTCGACGGCCTGCGGGAACGAATGAACTGCATGACCCGTATCGATCAGCTGAGCGGGAGAGGTTTTTCCAAGCGACTTTCCTCGACGGCTTCCAGGCATCAAATGAGCCGGCTGACTCGAACGATCAACTAAGTAAATTTCCAACGTTGCGGTGGCGCTAAAAGCTCCTATGCGCGGACTCGGGTGCGCCATATCCCAGGCATGAAACTCAAATAGCTGAACACCGCTAGGCCTACTAAATGAATGAACGGTAGGCCTAAATGAATGAAGGCTAGGTAAACTGAATAGACAATCATTACCTATTACCATTAACATCTGTCGTGACGTCACAAGTCAATTACCTCGTTGACGTCATAGCTGACGTCACCGGATATGACGTCATATCCGGTGACGTCACCTATGACGTCATATCCGGTGACGTCAGCTATGACACGTCACCGGATATGACGTCATTGATCACGTCATCGGATTTGACGTCATTGGTCACGTCACCGGATATTACGTCGTTGGCCACGTCACCGGATATGACGTCATAGGAAAAATTTACCATGCTTTAGATGTCAGTAAATACGTAACTACGTACACAGCGCCCCTAGCGGCAATTTATGAACTATCTATTGCTTACACGAATGCCTAGCAGAATTTTATCATGTTTTAGATGTCAGTAAATACGTAACTACGTACACAGCGCCCCTAGCGGCAATTTATGAACTATCTATTGCTTACACGAATGTCTAGCAGAATTTTATCATGTTTTAGATGTCAGTAAATACGTAACTACGTATACAGCGCCCCTAGTGGAAAATGTGTTAATGCTTAATTATCCGTTAATATTAATAATAATAATAACCCATAGCCCCTAAGTAACCCCAAATCCCTATCCCGTTTAAAACCACTAACGAGTTTTTAGTGAGTAGCCCCTCGATAATTACTCGTAATCCAGACGCAACCTTTAATCCTTTCACTACCACACACATAAGCAAACACACAGTTATGTAACCAGCACTAGTTAAAGCATTAGTTTGTTTGTTTTACGTGGCTGTTACGACACGCTTCAGTGCAATCAAGAAGTTATATCAGTATCTCATAACTTCTTGGTGCAATCAAAAGTAGATAGGGGGGAAAGTAAAGCACTTGGAAGATCCCCGCGCCATGAAAACCTAGAAACCCCCTTTCCTCTCTCTCACAGTTCCTACCCCCTCGCGTAGGAGAGGCATTGCACATTGTCAGTGCCTATTTGCAACCGAAAAATAGTTCTGTAAACAGTTTTAAAAGGACTCCTACTAGCTAAGGCTTAACAAGATTGCATACGGATATAGGGTAAAGCAACATCTGTGAGTGGAAACGTTAAAATTAATAAATGACGATCTTTTTACCACGGACGATACTGGAAGTAGAATTAGAATATTTAACTGTATGAAAGGTAATGGATCCATGAATGAACTGTTATATGATATGATTTGTGATCTTCTTAAGTCAAAACATGAAGAAGATAGTAGTGGTTATTCTGCATTTCTTTTTGCCTGGACTATTAAAGGATAAAAATCAGCGCCCCGAATTTTTAAACGATGTAACACTTGGTTGATTTGAATTTTCCTTTAGAGCAGACAATGTCACCGGCTACTGTCCCGGGGCGCTGCCGTCGCTATGAACTACCTCTCAAAAAAAATCGATAAGGGGTTGGGGTGTTTTCTCGAACGTCATTGGCTAACCTTGGAAGAGGGAAGTAACTGGAAGGGAAATCTTGCGGTACCCAAGCTCGGGACACGGAATTGCGCAATTGGTTGAACGTCATATAGTGCTGCCACCTTTAAGAGTAATTTTGAAGTAAAAGTACTTTTATTTTTTATGGCGAACGTTCAGGCTTGGAAGAGGGAAGTACTCTTTATTTATATTTTTATGATATCGGAAGTCACTTTTACAATTAATGTAACAGCAGTACTTCCCCATAACTAAACAGAGTCAAAATAATAAAAACCGTTGCGAATTGCGCGTTGCTAAACTTTGGAAGAGAAAAGTTAGCCTAAACCGTGCCTCCCGCCCGTCACTGAATTTATTTTTTTCGAAACTGAAAAAAGCAGACGAATTTCACAAAATAAGAATAAATTTCAACACTAGGTGCCGCTACAGACTGACGTTCAACCAAATTCGCCCCCCTCCTGTCCCGCGCCTGGGTACGTACGGCTTATGTTAGAGGTATCGTATTTTCCATTCCAGTACTTCTCTCTTCCAAGGGCTAACTCGCATAGGAGGTAAGGGAGAGGAGAGAGAGCTTCTAAACTTAGAGGAAACCCACAGTCAAAGGTGGGGAACCATCCTCGAGCTTTACTTTCCCCCTATCTACTTTTGGTGCAATGCACTTCGAATAAAATCATTCATTCTACAGGGCCGGTAGGCCCTTGTAGATATGACTTGATACTCTTTTGTAACGTTAAAGCAAAATTCACATGCTTTTACCAATTTTCCTATGGAGATTAACATGTGGTTTTTCGTGATATTTAACCACCTCTAACTGAAAAACTAGAGCGAAGTTACTTTTCGGAATACTCTTAATTTAACAATTAAGTATTCAGGGTGTGCGATCGGCTAGTCTAATCAGAAACAATTAAGTCTAAGTATGTTAATTTTAGTTAATTACAGAAGTACTTGTTTCGACCATCGTGATTGGACATAATAATAATGCTAGAACTCTTCGAAAACTCAAAATAACCAAGTATCTATGGTGTAGTGGTTATCACGTCCGCTTTACACTCGGAAGGTCCCAGGTTCGAGCCCTGGTAGATACATGACTTGACTATCGTTATTGGACACAATAATAAGCTAAATCTCCTCGAAAACTCAGAATAACCAAGTATTCGTTGTGTAGTGGTTATCACGTCCGCTTTACATGCGGAAGGTCCCGGGTTCGAGCCCTGGTAGATACATGTTTTGACCATCGTGATTGGACATAATAATAAGCTAGATCTCTTAGGAATCTCAGTATTACCAGGTATGTGTAGTGTAGTGGTTATCTCGTCCGCCTAACACGCGGAAGGTGCAACGTTCGGGCCCTGCTAGATGCATGTTTTGACCATCGTAATTGGGCATAATAATAAGCGGTAAAGAAAACATAATTACTCAAAATTTAATTACATTAAGACTGAAGCGACAGATATTATATAAAAACGTCTTGGTTTGGACCAAGGCCGAAAAAACAAACGATATGTGTGAGGTTTATCAATTGACTGAAGTATCAGATATTGAATTTTTTTCTAGTTGTTTTTATACACTCAATCCTTAATCAATATTTAATTCAATCAACTGATTTTACTGTTAATCGACCTAGTCCCTCTAAATTAATTGAAAAAATTACATATCTACGCTTTTTCAAGAACAATTACATTTTCCGAAAACATTTTATAATGAAATTAATTATTTTGAAGGGATTTCGGGTCAATGCTCACTAACTTGTGAGCATCTTGACCGACATAGTTTTAATTGTTGCTGGCTTGACAAATTTTCAAGTTTGCACCAAAAGAAGTTTAAATCTGTTTTAAGTTGTTGATAAGACTGTCGTTTAGAGTGAATGTCGTCTACTTAAGACAAAGCAACAAAGTTTATCCTGTGTGGTAAAGGGTAAAGATCACATAAACAGAAATACTTCTCAGACTTGTTATATTCATTTCCCGCGGAAATAATATGGTTAAACACATCATTCATTACTAGTTATGCCAAGAAGGTCACATTTAACTCCGACACCCCCTCCCTTCCTCTATTTTCAAAATATATGGCATTTTATAATCACCAGTGGTTTCAGTGTATGGGTCATCTGAGCCGTCGCAACACACTCAGCCAATATTACCATAGACTGAGTTATGACCAAGAAATTCTTAAGTACGGAAAAGGAAGTTCCAGTGCAACTTTACCATCAAAGAGGCGACAATAGAAATGTAGCATTTCGATATACGAAATTAAATGTATAAATTCGCGCAACACCCTTGTTTGGCATCCACGATCAAATATTTACATTTTCCATTCGAGTTATGCCAAAGTTCGCTTGCTTTTTTTAGACATCCAGTAGAACATTTCAAATATTCAATACTGTATCCTCAACATGATAAATAAATTTCACGATAAAATGTTTTCGGAAAATGTAATTGTTCTTGAAAAAGCGTAGATATGTAATTTTTTCAATTAATTTAGAGGGACTAGGTCGATTAACAGTAAAATCAGTTGATTGAATTAAATATTGATTAAGGATTGAGTGTATAAAAACAACTAGAAAAAAATTCAATATCTGATACTTCAGTCAATTGATAAACCTCACACATATCGTTTGTTTTTTCGGCCTTGGTCCAAACCAAGACGTTTTTATATAATTATAACTTTGAAACTGTATTCAAAATATTCATACTCGACTGACGGCTCTACCATGTTGAGCAAGCACTTTAATCATACTCTAATTCAGAGGTATGAATCAAGTTTCTATACCTTAGCAACTAACTATAATTAGTAAGCTTACAAGTAAAAATAAATTTATCAGGCAGACTTATAAATATTAATGCAATATTTTATTTCGAAATATATTCCATCAGATACATTCGGATTTAATAAAAATTTGTAATTAAAATACTTTTCAAATGTGGTAATCATTCATTATAACTTTGGTTAAAGTCTTTTATTCTTTTTATTATTTGACGCCATAACTATAATTAATAAGCTTATAAATAGAAATAATTTTATCAAGTAATATTTTCTAAATATTAATGCAAGTTTTATTTTGAAATATATTTCATTGATACATTAGATTTTATTAAAAAGATTAATAATGAAAATAATAAGAATATTTTTATAAACGTGTAACTTCCGAGTGTTGAGTCCAGGTACTGAAAATAATAAGAAAATTTATATTATTAACAAATTTTAATCGGCTTAGAATTTCCACCGCTTTTCCACGATAATATCCTACGGTGGAAAACGAGGTTGTTGGGATGGAAAACCAGGGTATTTGGTGGCAAAACGTAGCATTATGCTTTTGCGTCAAGATCGGAAGCGCGTAAAGCCACTGAGGCCAGAAACTCACAAAATATTTGCGAAATCACGAAATTCCGTACACTTTTTTTTTGATATGGTCGGACCCCTCGTATATTGTACTTGGTATGCCTCAAAACATAAACATTTATAGCTTAGAAAGAAATACCAATATGGCTGCAAGGAATGAAGTAACGCCAGAATTGCCAGGAACGTTTGAAACAATACCGAACATCTGCAATTATAATAAATAAATGAATTAGTTCTTCCATGATAGAACTAAACAGAAATATTCAATTAATTTGCTCGAATCGGCAAATAATAATGCTTCAACACGAACGATTTGATTAAACAAACAAATCAAAATTTTCTAATAACTAAAAGTTAGATTAGAGCCCCATCGTTAGTAAGGCTCCATCTATCAAGATCATTCTTTGGAATAAGTATTAGTAAGTATCCCCATCCATTTTAAATCACCAATGAATCCCTATCACTTTTAAAAGTATCAATAAAAATCACCAATGAAAGAAAATCTTCATTAGTGAATAGCCCCTCGACGCGCTACTTTTAACAGTGCTAAAAGAATTACCGGGAACCACTAAATAACCCTTATTCCCAATCCCTTTAAAAATCGGCAATGAGTTTTTTAGTGAGTAGCCCCTCGATGCGCTACATTCAACGTTTCTAAAATCATTACACGCAACCCATATAAGAAACCCTTACAAAAATTAAGTTTTAAAATCCCTAACAAAATTCCCCAATGAGTGAAAGTTACAATTAGTTAGTAATTAGTTCTTAAACAGTGCTAAGATGATTACCCGTAACCTTTAAGTACACCTTAATCCCAATTCCGTTAAAAATCGACGAGTTTCGAGTGAGTAGCACCTCGATGATTAACCGTAATCCAGACATAACTCATAATCCTCATCCAATTTAAATCATCAACCCTTTTAAAAGCATCCATGGAAATCACCAATATATGAAAATTTTCATTAGTGCATAGCCCCTCGACACCTTTAACAGTGCTAAAATGATTACCCAGTAACATCGAAGTTTCCTTTAATAGAAGAACAAAGTTTTCGTGATTATCCCCTCGATGAGTTACCTTTAACAGTGCTAAAATGATTTCCACACGAAACGCTCAATTTAGTTTAAGTTTACAACATAGACTTATGTCCACGTATATTTATCGCATCTTATAAATTTTTAACATTTGGGTTTGAAAGAGAAAGAATTCGGTAAAACACCGAAATTGAGTTCTTTCTTTGTGTAAATTCCGAACTTTTTATTGTATAGAAAGTTGTTCGGTTCTTCGAATATTCATGGCTTAAAAGGTGAGATATTTTAAAGAGAGTATGAAGTTTCCCATTTTATGTAAGGCAATATGACAAATTTGCGTGTTCATAAAAGACATACGGATATTACACTTTGTTCATTAATTTTCTCACAGTGCATAATCATCTCTCCTTTGAAATCACAATAAATGAAAAATATCAACGTAACTCAATTCATCCCTTTTCACTCTAAGTGTGGTACATTCCCAATGCACTGTTATAGACAAATCATAATCCTCTCCCTTTGAAAATCACCAATCCCACTTTTCACTCTCCCTTTAAAAAGACGAACGATACTTCTTCAGACCAAGTCAAACTAATACCCCCATCGTTAGATGTACATCAAACGATGTGGCTAAAAATACTTTAGCATACTTTCTCTTACTTGAGAAGTATTATTACTGAAAGCAAAAAGTGATATCTAGTTTATTAGGGAGAAGAAAAGGAGGCCGGGCTATTTCGCCTCTCCTCAGTCGGAAAATACGTAATTTTCGTCATTCGCGTCGCGCTGACGTCAGTTTTCAAGAACTACTGAGATGCTGGTTGTAATTTAGAGGTGGGGATTATCTCCGGACCTACGTTTGGACTGGAGACAAAGCTGGAAATGTGGCGAAATTATACCTTCTCCCTAATAAACTAGATATCACTTCTTGCTGAAAGCTAATGTAGAGTTGAGAATATGTAAATCGAGTCTTACCTTTCATGATGCAACTAGAATGCGGGAGATGAAAAGGAACGTCCAAAACGCGGGTCTCTTTAGATGGTTACTGAAAGAACACGGAAGGGATCAAAATTAAACACGACCGTCTTCTCACAAACTAAATGAAGAAATAAGTTTTTTCAATTAATTTTTGGGACCCTTTTACGAACTGAAAGAGCTTACCTTCCTCGATACAGAGATATTAACAATCTAGCCCTAGATTACGCCGGAATACAACTGAACAGTAATTTGTAATTAATTGAACTCCAAAACGGACTTTTTCCTTATCATTTTTCTACTCTTTGTTTTTTAAAATGTGTAATATTTTTAATAAATACATTTTTGAATTAAAATTGCGTTTACATAGTAAAGTTTAATTGTTAGAAAGTTAAAACACAAGGATAATTCTGAACTTCCCCAAAATAAGTGTGTTTTAGGTTTAAGCAGAATCAGGGATAGATTTAATTTTAGAAGTAGGAATGGAGAACGGTTAGTATTTACTTCAGTCCGACCCTTAGACCACCCAGTATAGAGCCCCTCCCTCCAACACGTAACGTAAATTATCTTATTGGCTCACTTAAACTACGTTTTGATGACGTTGCTGACGGGGACGGCGAAAAATACGTAATTCCTATTTACCTCTTCTTAAAATTGAAGGGTTTTTCAAATGAATGGCGAAATATTGATAAGACGTCACGATGACTCTAATCCCGAATCAACTGAAGCGAGGGAGCAGAGTCCCCCAAAATACTTTAAAATAAGAAAGGGGCATATAACCCATCGTGCAAACAAATGGAACTGAGATCCGGGAAACGCAATTAAATTCAGATAACCCAATCTTTCGGATATCCGTTTCCTATACTCAAAGAGAAAAAAGAAAGACCCGCATTCCTTCTTTAAGATTATTTGGAGTAGAAATAGGCCTAAAATCTGGTTGTTAAGCGCCTATAGGAAAGTTTTAAAATCTAACATGGTCACCAAAGAAATAGTACTTTTGCTCTTCGTGTCATTCATTTTCCCAGTTGTCCCATTCCGTGTCTACAGCGGTAATTTATAACAAATTATCATTATTTTCATAACCTACTTGATAATTTTGGTCTCTTTTTAGGAGGCTTAACTCATTCTTCAACAATTAATAGAAGATGTCCTCGACTTCGCTACATGTTGAAAAATGGTATTGTTAAGCTAAGAAACCAAGGGCGCATTGCCAAGTTTAGTTGCGACTCTGATTACACCTTGCACGGAAAAACTTTCGCCACTTGTTTGAGAGGACAGTGGAATACGCCTTTGCCCATTTGCTTGAGTAAGTAATTAAATATCGCGTCATCTTCGAAATAAAATTTTGTATCCCTAAGAAAGCGGCTGTTCTCCTTTGGATCCCCCGATAAACGGTGGCTATACATCCCTGTATAATGGAGCCTTGTTAACGTATTGGTGTAATCCTGGTTACGCCATAAAGGGATCACCCTCCGTTTACTGCGATGGCCATGTTTGGAATGATACAGTCACACCAGCCTGTGAAGGTACTTGAAACTAACACCATCGTCAGAATGTTTACCATAAATACGTTCTTCCTTTCTCAGTGGCCATAAAGAATCCAATGACATCTTGCAACTTCGAAGAGACCGATTTGTGCGGTTGGGTGGACGACAACAAGTTCAACAACGATGACTTTGACTGGAAACGTCACCAATTCGCGACTCCATCGGGTCACATGGGGACAGGACCCTCTTTCGACCATACTTCGGCCACGGAATTAAACGGTGCGAACGTTTATATACATATGACGCGAGCTGTTACTGATTGACGGTGTTTCAGGTTACTACTTGTACATAGAAACTTCAGCTCCCAGGAAACCGGATGAAAAAGCCCGTATATTTTCACCGGTATACGCACCCGAGCTGTCACCGGGTTGTTTCGTCTTCTGGTACCATATGTACGGAACCAATATTGGGACTCTAAGGGTTTATGTCCGAGGGGATGAACAAGTTCTTGACGAGTTAAGTCCCGTCTGGGAAAAGAGCGGTGAACAAGGAAATCAGTGGATAAAAGGCACCGTTGATATTGGACACATGACAGCTGACTTTCAAGTAAGTTCCCCTTTATTCTTATAAAAGGTTAATTATCTTCCTTGAACGTCACTTTCACAGGTGGTCATAGAGGGAATTGTGGGGAATGGCTATGTGGGAGATATTGCTATAGATGACGTTAGCTTGAGAACCACTAGTTGCGAAGAGGTCCGAGCTAACGAAACCCATGGTGAAGTAAAAGGTACGACTGAAATTTATTTTAATTCGATCGGTACAATAATCTCGATGGTTTTGATGGGTTACTATAGGGACGTGCGTGAATCGGTGTTCCGCGGATCAAGTACAAGGAGAAAACGAGACGTGCCAATGCAATCCTTCTTGTGATGCGTCTTCAAATTGTTGTCCTGATTACTTGAGTATTTGCGTCAGAGGTTGGATTTTATTTTAAATAAATATCCATATTCTCGTGACTTACTTTCGTGTTGAATTTCAGGAGGTGGAGGATTGGATTTAACTACGCAGACGTTACCAGTCCCAGAAATACCAACGACTGCAGTGGTTTGTCTTTCGACGACTACTTATAATTACGACGTTTTCTTGAAAAACGATTTTTATTTTAAGGTTCCAACAGAAGTTTCAAGTGAAAGTCCCACTAATGTCACCACAAGTACGCTATCGTCGTTTGAAACAACAACAACAACGACGGCAAGGTCATTTACAACCCAAATGCCCACAACCACGACCCCAATACCTACAACCACCACTCAGATACTCACAATTACCACTACAACCACATCCACCACGCCAAGACCGATAATTACCACTAAAAGACCGACAACCACTACTCCAAGACCCACAACCACTACTCCAAGACCCACAACTACTACTCCAAGACCCACAACTACTACCCCAAGACCGACAACTACCACTCCAAGGCCCACAACTACTACCCCAAGACCCACAACTACCACTCCAAGACCCACAACTACTACCCCAAGACCCACAACTACCACTCCGAGACCCACAACTACTACTCCGAGACCCACAACTACTACTCCTAGACCCACAACTACTACTCCGAGACCCACAACTACTACTCCGAGACCCACAACTACTACTCCGAGACCCACAACTACTACTCCAAGACCAACAACCACTACTCCGAGACCGCCAACTACCACGCCAAGACCGCCAACTAACACGCCTAGACCCACAACCACAACTACAAGTACTACACCTAGCCCCACAACCACAAGTACTACACTTAGACCCACAACCACTACACCTAGACCCACAACCACAACTACCACTCCAAGAACAACAACCACGACAACTCCAAGACCAACAACTACGACACCTACTACAACTACGACTCCAAAACCCACATCGACAACCCTGAAACCTACGATGACGACTCCGAAGGCTCCAACTACTCCACCCCCTATAACTACACCTAAAATGACGCAAACGACTGAAGCTACGAGTTCCGAAGATCTAGACCATCCAGACTATCATTACCCAGATTCTTACCATCACTATAACTACGACACCAACAAGATATACACTCAGGACGATAGCGACGAAAATTATTCCATGGACAACTCCATCAAACCGTTTATAGCGGACACCAGTCATAGTCAAGATGAATCCAGTAACGTTAAAAGTTCCGTCTGGGGCATCGTTCTGGGGGTTTTGGCTTTGACTGTGGCGTCAACGATAATTGTGGTCCAATTAATTAGGAGAATAAGACGCAATCGAAAAAGATCTAATGACGAGCTACATACGCGTTTCTTATCCGACAAAGAAGAAGTGTACTTTTCTTAGAACAAAATAAATAAAAACTCTAGAAGATACTAGAAGAGTATGTCATCAAGGAACAGAAAGGACAATTTTTAATTATTAAACTATATTTTACACTAATATCGCTTATCTTGTTTAGCTAAATATAAATCTAAATAAAAACCGTGAAAGGTAATTAATTCATACTGAAACAAAAAAGGCCTAAATTAAAGGATGTCGGGTGAATTTAAATCCTGGACTCGGACTATCATTATCTTTGCTCCAAGTACGGGAATGCTTTTGACCCCTGACATGCCAAGTTGGCTGATCAGAAATATAATCTTGGGAATTATTTCCCCCCCTCATTTGCCAAGATGGCCCCTCGCCACCATACGCTTCTTGGGAATTATTTCCCCCCCTCACTTGCCAAGATGGCCCCTCGCCACCATACGCTTCTTGGGAATTATTTCCCCCCCTCACTTGCCATGATGGCCCCTCGCCCCCATACGATTCTTGGGAGCTTCTACGCGAACAGCAGTGTTTCCTATCGCAACATGATTCGCGTTGGCAATCAAATGACCCTGCGTAATCCGTGGCCACTTGGCCCGTTGGCGATATGTAGCTCATGGGACTATCGTAATCCTAATAGAAATGGGCCCCCCACCCCCAAAAAATGACCATTCTTGAATTTATTCATGGACAGACACGAATATGAATTATTAACTAAGATAACTTACCGATGAATGTATTAATGGTTCCGATGTCCCTAAATCCTGCATATTTTGGGTAAAGATTTCGTTGAATATTGTTGGATTGGGTGGGGTGACGACGTGTGAAGGCTGAAAAATGAAGTTCTCCGCGTCGTTGTTTTGGGATAACTGTCGGGCGGAAGAATGTTGACTCGAGGGGTGCTGATTACGTACATTTTCAGTCTCAGTCAAAAGCGAAATGAAATCAGGTTCAAATAACTGATTTGAGGAGGATGTTCTATTCCTGGGTTCTTCTATCATTTGCCTTGGACTTTCCAGTAAAAATTTAGGTTCGGTAACGCGTAGTTTAGCCTTCAGTTTTGCTAGTACAGCTAAGCTCTCTGCGTAAGGATCTAAAAAAAACTATTTACTAACAGGGGCTAGCTAATTATAAAGAGGTGGTTTGGGTCATAAGCCAGATTTGCTAATAATTGCAATAGTTATTGACTTATGAGAAACAATTTTCCAATATTAATTACCATGTTTACTAAATAGAGAACGATCAATTCCGCTTAAATGATGGTCTAATTCCGTTACAATTTCGCGCCTCTTTAGAACCTAAATTATTATAATTAATTAAGCAGTTTAGTAGCCTGAGATGCGAATCTAAATTTTAATTTGTCCAATTACCTCCTCAATATCTATTTCGGAACACTTATTGACTACTTTAGGAGAACTCTCCCGCACTACAGGGTCTAAATACTCGGCTAATATAGAATTATCACCACTTAGTGATACACAGGTAGCGGTTAAAATATCATCTTCTTTCCTATAGTGATTAAGTAGGTTGTGTAATTAATTTTTGATTATTAATTGAACCCTGTAGGTTCTTCAAAAATTGCCATAGCCGACGGTATTTCACGTCGTCTCGGCGGGGTATTGGGAAAAGTTTTCAACTAGCAATAGTCGCACCTCGGTTAAACCTCATTGGTTACGACACTGCCTCTGCGCAAAGTTAATCTCGGAGCGGGTCAGCAAAACGTATGTAAACTATACTGCCTAGCTCTACGTGTGCATATGCACTATTACAATCAACGATAATAAAAATATCATACTTATATTTCATCAACTCTTGGTTTTAAAACTCTAAATGTACTTTAAATTTAAGTATTGTCGACTAAATATAATAATATTTAAAGTATTATTACTGCAAAACGTAATTTTTAAGCCTTTTGGGAAGCAGACTAGTTTACGGTTAGGGATACATGTACATGTACGCGAAAACGGGAAGTTTAAGGCGCCACCTATGGGATTATGGAGGAACTTAGAAAAAGCGGTACTTACGAAACTTTGGTATCGTTTTCAGACTGTTTCGAGTATTTGGAGCAAGTTGCGCTCGTTTTAGAAGGTTTTGGCGAAAAATATATATCCGACATTGATAAATTATCATCTTGGCTTGATGCATCACCACCTTGATGATGATCCGGTTTAAGGATTTTGTCTAAATCAGCATTTACTAGAGTTTCAATTTCTTTTTCAAAAATGTTTTGTGTAAGTTTTAATTAAATAAAATAACAATTAAATTAAATTAAATTATACTGTTGCTACCTGGATTTCGTAGAGCGGCAATTGATGACTTTCCACGGCCAAAGATTCCAAAATTTGACTTAAGAGTATTTAAAGAATTTTTTTTTTACGAAAGTTAACATTATTCTGAACTTCTAAAGAATAATATTAGTTTAATATTATATTTCCTACCGATAAAGTAAGTCGTTTATTTGGTGCTATGGTTTTGGATGCCCAATTTTTTTTAATATCCACTTTCTAAAAGATTAGTAAAAACTCCTTTTTTAACTATTATTCTAACTACTTAATTAATTACTGGATACCAGTAAGCCTACTTTTGTTTTCATGGATTTAACGCGAGTTACATCGTCTTTGGTTTCGTTTTTTGAATCATTTTTCCTATTACTTTCTACCTAAAAATACCCGGAGTCAAGCTGCGTTGTTACTTCATTGGGCCAAGGCTTAAGTAACGTAATTGAAAAATTTACATACCTTTTTGCGCCTTTTTCTGAAAAAACGTTTCCGTGTGCCAGCTTCTTTATCCATAATAATTACTTAGTTTTTGTTTTAATTAATCGATTGTTAATTTAAATCAAAGACATTAATGGTAGTTTAATAACTTTATTAAAAGTAGGCCTAAACCACCTGTCAAAAGTCACCCACTTCCACTTTCAGTTTCAAATCTGGCCAACTAAAGTGTAGCAGACGACACTAGAGTGGTGGCAAGTTTTAATCTTATTTTCCAATACACCCTTTGACCCCAATGAACAAAAATTAAGAAAAAATAAATTATAATTATTAAAATTAAGCACAAATAACTACAAAATATTATAATATTTTTATTTATTTTCCAGAAAATAAGCTGATGTTCTCGGATGATGTTGGAGGTCCCGTGGAAAAGTTTCTCTTGCCAAAGAGAGAGGCAAAGAGATCATTTCTGTGAAATAATTAATTTAATTTAATTACTTTTAATTAAGTTAAGCTATAATATATATATATATATTACTTTGCTTCATCTGACATCCTAGAATTATCATTTGGGGCCATAAAATTAATTAATTTTGAATGTACATCATATCTAAAAATAAAAATTAAATAAAATTAATTAACCTAATCTTTTAACTAATTAAATTTAATTAAATTTAGTACCTAATTTTCCTTCCTTTACTAGCTTTGGTATCAACCCTTTTCTTCATCTTTCCTCTCAACTTTTGAATTTCTAACCATTGTCTTAATTATTAAATAATAAATTAATTAATTGAATAAATGGTTAAAAATAATTAAATTACGTTATACCTGCTTAAAGCTATCGGATCATTTATATCAGCAGTTTTTCTTTCAATCAATTCTCTTAATAACTGATGATAAAAATCACTATCATCAAATATTTCCGAATCATAATCTTTAAAGTTATCGATGGCTTTGTTTTGAACTTCCTAAAAAAATTAATTTTAATTTAAAAAATAATTAATTAAATAAATAAATAAATAATTAAAATTTATTAACTTACTTTTCCACTTTCATTATTATTATTTTCATTCTGAATTAATTCATTTTTGCCTAAAATATGATACAATGATCTTTTCAATTGCGTTCTTTTTCTAAGTCTTTCTTTATCAGCTAAAATCTTTCAGGAAAAAAATATAAATTAAATTAAACCCTTTTAATTAAAATTAAAATATATAAAGTCAAATTAGTAATTACTTGATCAATTTGTTTTAAAGCAGATTGTTCAAAAGCTGCAAATGATTTTTGATTTAATTTTCCAGAAGCTATTCTGGTTTTTTCATTCCATTTTTGAATTGTAGCATTTCTGTTTAAATAAAATAAACCATTCAAATTTAATTAAGTTAATTAAATAAATAAATAAATAATTGAAGTTTAATTTAGCTAATTAAATAAATAAATAATTGAAGTTTAATTTAGCTAATTAAATAAATAAATAAATAATTGAAATTTAATTTAGCTAATTAAATAAATAAATAAATAATTGAAATTTAATTTAGCTAATTAAATAAATAAATAATTGAAGTTTAATTTAGCTAATTAAATAAATAAATAATTGAAGTTTAATTTAGCTAATTAAATAAATAAATGAAGTTTAATTTAGCTAATTAAATAAATAATTGAAGTTTAATTTAGATAATTAAATTCAAAACCATTCAAATTTAATTAAGTTAATTAAATAAATAAACCATTCAAATTTAGTAAATTTAAATAAATAAATAAATAATTGAAGTTAAATTTAGCTGATTAAATAAATAAATAAATAAATAATTGAAATTTAGTTTAGCTAATTAAATAAATAAATAATTGAAATTTAATTTAGCTAATTAAATAAATAAATAATTGAAATTTAATTTAGATAATTAAATAAATAAATAATTGAAATTTAATTTAGCTAATTAAATAAATAAATGAAGTTTAATTTAGCTAATTAAATAAATAAATGAAGTTTAATTTAGCTAATTAAATAAATAAATGAAGTTTAATTTAGCTAATTAAATTGAAAACCATTCAAATTTTATTTAGCTAATTAAATAAATAAACAATTCAAGTTTAATTAATTTAATTAAATAAATAAACCATAACTTGCCTATAAGGTATGAAGCTTTTGAAACGTTTCTCCAAAACAGCGGGATATTCCCCATCCTGCAATTTTAATTTCCTTTTCTTTCTCTCTGTAGGTTTGGGAGTTTTATCTTCCATCTCTTCTTGCATCATATTTACTCCTTCATCTTCCGTATCACTGGGAATTTCTTCATCACTATTCGAGACAGTACTTTGCAAAACATTTTTAGGCATTGGTCCACCCTCCAATATGCTTTTAGTATCAGGATTTTGGTTTAAAATATCTTCTTGAAGGTTTAAAAGGCTGTCAAGTAGCATTTTCACGTTTTTCTTTCCGTTATTAAGCCGTTGGACGTATTCTTCCCCACCGATATCTTGGAATATTTGGTAGGTATCAAATTGAGGCAGCCGATTTGCTATGGCTAACATTTTCTGAAGTTTAATACGAACTTCAAGAAGACGATCCCAAAGTGCTAGGTTTTTTTAAAAAATTTAATGAGTAATTTAATTTTAAATTACTTAGATTAGAAATTAAATAAATCTTACCTAATTGAGATTGGACAGCTTTTCCCTTTTCTATTTCTTCGTTAATATCGATTTTAGAAAATGGTTGAATAACATCTTTCTCTCCAACAAGTGATACTATTAGTTAATTAATTTTAAGTTAATTATGTAAATGATAGACATTAAAATGACTTAATTACAACTTACAATCCTCATCTTCATCATCATCATCATCATCATCCTCCACATCTTCTTCATCATCATCATCATCCTCCACATCTTCTTCATCATCTTCCTCATCTTCTTCAGAAGATATCTTTTTATCCTCCATTTCAAGGCTTTCATCTTCACTGACCTCATCTGAACTTGCTGCCACATCAGAGTTATCAGTCTCTTCTAATTCAATACTATCTTCATCCTCATCTTCATCTTGACGGAGATCATCCCCATTTCTGTGTCAAGATAAACAAATAAAGAACAATAATCAAAACTTAAGTAAAACATAAAGTTATGAAATAATGTACCTTTTAGCATCTTTAAGCTTGGCTCTAAAGGAATCAATGTCTAATTCTTCATCTTCTTCACTCTCAGATGTCTCCTTCAATGCCTTTCTACTAACTTTCTTACCAGCGTATCTTGGATCAATGTCAGACAAAAGTAAAGAGTTATTTTTACGTAGTTGACTAGTGTTAGATTCTTGACCATCATTTTCGATGAAGTTATCAACAACTTGGGCCGCTGTTTCTATATTTTTGTTAAAAAAAGAACCCACTTTCAATAACCACGTGTCATTTCCCCATTCAAAATTCCATTCCCATTCCTCACGTGTTTATGACCAAGGCTTAATATTAAATTGCGTTTACCTGTATTTATTTCATCTTCAGGATCGTGGATTGTTGGTGCCGTGTTGGCCAACTGTGAAAACCTTTCCGAGAGGGAACTCATATTGTTTCACAATTATTTCTAATTAATTTTCAACATTAATACAGTAATTAAGTTTACAACCTGAGTAAAAGACACTTAAGAAAACTGAATATTTCCTGTCTTCCTCAGGAGGGCGCCACCACACCTTCCTTTCCGTGAAGCGGGAGAAAATGGGCGCCTTTTTCGAAAAGAAGTTTGGGGTGAGGAAATAGTCTTCGTAAGTTCGTACTTCCTTCCCTGAACTGGGAAGTAACATTAGTTTTGAAGAAGTGACTGGGGTCTAAGATTAAAAGGTAGCATGCTCCTTCGAGAGATTAGCCTTCTTTTTTGGGAGAGAAATATCTCTTCCCTCCAACTGCCTCGGGAGGGTTGGTGCATGTGGTACCTTCTTTTGGGAATGGACAGCTCAAAGGAGAGGCGTTTCTGTTGAGGAGGTGTGAATTATATGGAAAACCACGAAAGCTAACCATTGTGTCGATTGAAAAACAGATTAGAATGACTAATAGTTTATCCTAGAATCAATAATCCATTCTGTAAAATTCGCCGCCATTTTGGGGGAAAAGGTCCGTTTAACGGCAATTTTAGAGATAAACGTTCTTTATTGGCTCTCTATAATGATCCATCATTACACCCAAAAGAAGTATATTTTATACAAACCCTTATTTGACAACATGACGATTTTTTTTTTGATAATCACGACTAAAACATTAAAACATAACCATTTAAATTATGGCAACAAAAAAACTAAGGTTTTATATCAACAAAAGCGCAATTTTTTTTGTTTTCGAGGAATATTTGAGGATACAAACTTGGACCATAACCTTTTTTTTTTTACCTCCAATTAACGGAAGACCGAGCTTTCTTAATTATGGAACCAATTAAAGAAAAAAAACAACTTTTCAATCGTCTAAGTTAAAATCCGAAAATTAAAAACGTCTCTTCTCTGATTTCTCTAGGGAATTATATAACAATTATTTATACGGTCACAATTTGATTGTTTTAAACTTGCTAAATGTAATATCATAAATACAATAATTATTGTACTAACGCTAATATTTGAAACATTTAAGTATAGGGGGGGGGCGCAAAACATAATATTTTAAACTTTAGATGGGAACGCAACCTAGTATTTCATACTCGGAGAAATACTAAACTTTTAAGTTAGAGGATATATAAAGCCCTAAAATATGGTAAAACTAAGTAAACAACATAATCCAACAACAAAGTGTAGTAAGATAGGTCACAACGTCAAAGGGACAATTCATACGGGGTTTTTTTTAACTTGTTTTTCGTTGAGATTCGTAAAATAAAAATTCAAAAAAAAAAAATAATAACGAAACTAAACACAATTTTCGTGATCCAGCGCGCGAATTTTGGTTTACATTTTTGTTTATTTTTTTTTCCATCAGAATGACCTTTTAATTTGACCTCTTCACGATTTGGCTTCAGAACTTTGAATTCTTTGTTCCCATTGTTCGATAAGGGTGCTCCGTCTACGAGGTCCGCCACCTCCACCACCAAACTTCATGTTCTATTTAAAAAAAATTAAAACAACAAGATTAAATTAATTGAAGTGTTCTAAAGTAATTAGGGTTTTGTTGCCGTGCCTTTTTATTTCGTCCTACAAATTCGACATCGTCATCGAGAAGGTTAGGATTACTACTGGCACGTTCGAGCGTCGATACGCCATTGGACCCATTCGTTGACGAATGATTGTGTCCATTAGTTGGCGGTTGAGGACTACCATCAGTCGAGTCTTCGTCTTCGAGAGCAGTCAGGTTAGGCTGGGACAGACCCAATAATCTGGCTCTTTGTTGCCTACAAAATTTTGAAATAGACGTTATTACGCGTGCTTCTTTATGTCCGAAGTTTTTTGACCTTCTCTATTTTAAATTTCATTTTGATATTAAAAAATAATAATCCTTCAATCTTGAGTGTTTACCCCGAAACCAGAATCCTTTTCATTGAAAACCCGCTTAATTACATGGTACTAAAAGGTTGAAATTTTCAAATATTTTCGTGGATTTTATTTTGATTGACTTTTAGATGATTTTGGAGTAACGTTTGTTGGGATAATTTTAAAGTTCGGTCTCGGTATTATCCGCAGGCGCCTTCTTAATTTCTACGCTTGATTGATCATCCGTACGGTTGCGAGTTTGTTTAAGGTCGCGAGTTAGAGGAAGATTATTAAGAGGTAAAAGAAAACGTTAGAACTCTTTCGGTCTCTTCTTAATGACCATTTTGTAAAAATTCTTCCCTCGGAAGATAAACCCACACTGCACGTACCATTAACCCTTAAAGCGCAACTGATTGTTTGGGAGGTATATAAGGTGTTTGAACGTTGCCTTAGCAGTTCGCGTCTTTATTTAACATTAGAAGGGAAGTTCATTATAATTTATTTTTCGCAACTGACACATATTTTAGGAGAACAATGTCCCGGCGTTTCCTGTCGCCCCTCTTTTCAATATTAAGGAGATGACCTTGACCCCAACCCCCAACCAGAAAGAAGGCACGGGAACTTATAAATGGAACCAATCCATTTAATTTAATATTTCTTCTCCATCCGACTATATAATACTCGTGATATAATTACGGTTCTCGGGAAACTACTTTAATTAAACTTGGAGCTTAATTAGGGTCACCGCACCGCTTTTTAAGGGTGTCTAAAAGAAGGGAGCTCGAAGGGAGCTCTAAGCGAGCGTTAATTTTACAAAAATGCAAGGGTCGGTTTTCCTGTTTATATTTATACTGGTGTTTTCATATAATTTCGTTGCCGAGAGGGTTTGTATTTCGCGTTTCTACGTAGCTGGTCTATCGATACGGTTGAAGCGTTACTCAGTCATTTAAGGGATGAAAGCTCGCGAACCTTCCCGCGGAAATTGAGCCCGGTATTTAAGAAAACTATAGTCTAACTCAGTTGCATTTCCGGGATACGCCGCGCTCTCTAATAAATCCATCCATCCAAGAAATTATCTAATTTTTCTTCAAAATGAGTGAAAAAAAACCTTACCTGAGTTCATCCTCTCGGGCTTGCATTTCTTTCAATTCTTCTTGTATCTTGCTTTCCGCGGTTAAGGATCTCTTGGGTAGTCCCGTTGACGGTGAGGTTCCGTTAGTGGTGGTTCCGTTTTTAAGATCTTTGGGCACTTTGGGAGGTTTCATCTGGTAAGCGTCAATGGCGCTGCCGTTGACGTGGTGCAGACTAAGGACGGATTGGCTCTTCTCTTTCGAAGCCGAGTTGAAGGGCGAGAAGGCCGAGGTCACTTCTTTACCCTTGCTGGCGATAAACCTTTGCATGTTAACGTTTCGTCCGGTGGGAGGGTTACTGAAGCGACGACCCGCTTGGAAACCATTGCCGTTGACTTTGATACCCGCGGAGACGGTGGAGTTTGTGGGCGAGGGCGTTTTGGCGTTGACTCCGTTGGTATAAACTCCGTTTCCGTTGACGGCGGGCGAGGAATGTGTCGAAGATTTTTCACTGTCCGACAAGGAAGGCGATGGGCTAAGCGGGGTGTGACCCGAGGAAGAAAGAGCCACCGCGGAATCTGGAGAACCACCGTTAATTTCGCGTAGTCGACTACCAGCGACTTTAGCGTCCGTTCGCTCCTAAAATATACACGAAGAACCACGTTTAAGTTTTCGAAGAAGGTCGCTTGAAATTTCCAAAACTTACCTGAGAAATAGTTTGGATTTTTCCAGTAGCTCTTAAGGCTTTTTCCCTCTCGGTTTGTTCCTCGATTTCTTGTTGAATTCGGGAAGTGGCCAAAATTCGTTGCGTATCTCCGTTAGCCGAAACTGGCTTCAAAGGCACTTGGAAAGGGGAAGTCTTAGACGCTGGCAGTTTTCCATTCGCTATAACAAAGTATAATAAATGAGCTTTTTAAGCTAATTGAGGAAAATCGGGTTCCAATTTTATGGTTAAAACTTACTCATTACGTCCAGAGTTTGAGGTCTTTGCGCGCCGTCTTGAAGTAATCCCTTCTCGCGCCTCAGTTGGTCCTCTCGTTCTTTCGCCAAACGAATCTCTTTTTCGATAGGGGATTCTTTCAAAACTTTAAACACTTGCTTATCTTCCTCGGCATCGGCTAGGGGTTTAACTTTGACCCCATCTTTGCGGCGATGTCCAAAAGCGTATCCGATATTGTAGTTCTGACCAGGATGCAAATTTTCCAAGGAGATGGTGCGAGTAATCTGGTTTTGAACTGGGCTACTCGAGCCATTGATCCCGTTTTGTCCGTTGGTCAACTTTTCGTTACCATCGTCAGAATGAACCGAACCTTGTTCGGACTGTCTGGAAGAGTTGGACAGAGAAGAAGTTGAACCAATCGAGGCTTTATTGGCGGCGTTGTTCTGATTCTCTCTCAGAATTGTTTCTCTCATGATTCGGAGTTCATCCTCGCGTTCCTTCATCTCTCTAATTTCCAGAGCAATTTTGGAATCAGAGTTGGGGTTGTAAGTTGGTCTCTCGTTTTTCAGAAGCACCGGAATTGAGTTGTTATTGTTAATATTGTTGTTGTTGGTCGGGGGTACAGTTGGGCTGGGCTTAGGGGCGGGAACTGTCGTAGGAATTACAGGGGCTTGCGTGGTGGTTTCAACTTCGATTAAGCTTTCCTCCGATACTTGTTGCCTGTACGTTTCACCGATAATTTGAGGCTTATTGGCTGGGACAATATCCTCAACTTGTTTAGCGACTCCGTCGGAATCGACGAATATAACCTCTCCTACTGTAACGACTTCGTCGTTGAATGGTTCAGGGGTCAAAATGGCCTTTGGTGTTGGGATTGTCTCTTGGACTTTGGTAGTGGTGATCACTTCTGTTTGGATAACAGTAGTGGTTTCCTGTACAGTTTCGCTACCTTCAGTAGTGTCCTATAAGAGATATATTTTATTAATACCTATAGAACGTCCGCAATACGGAAAATAGTTTCTTACCATAACTTTGACGTGTTCGATCACTTTTGTTTCCGTTTCGACAGATTTTCCAGCCGACATTTCGTCTTCTTCGGACTCCTCCACTGTTGGAGCCAATGCTACGTGATGTACTGGAAAGTCCTCGGGTTGTTCTTCGGATTCTGGTGTAACTAAGGACGATTCGGGGCTGGACTCGGCCGCGATACGTTCCTTCTTCAGTTGTTCCTCCCGTTCTAAGGCTAATCTAACTTCGCGATCCAAAGCCGATTCTTCCATGGAATTGTCCAACTCCTTTTCCGGTACTGGGGAATCTTCAGATTTTTCTTCACCTTCGTCAACACCCAAGACAATGGCAGCTTCCACCACGGGTTGTGGCTCGCTCTTCTCGATAATTTCT
Source organism: Phalangium opilio (assembly GCF_054372755.1). NCBI lineage: Eukaryota > Metazoa > Arthropoda > Arachnida > Opiliones > Phalangiidae > Phalangium > Phalangium opilio. The sequence goes on from NW_028324244.1 coordinate 890,335, forward strand.
TCTACCACGGGTTCGGGTTGGACCTCGACTATCTTCTCTTCTTGGCTTTCTTGGTCTTGAATCCCGTTGACAACTGAAACTTCTTCGTTTAAGGAATCAGGTGGAGATGGTTCACAGTCTTCGAGAACAGCTGCTTCTTTAAAAACGTCTTCTTGACTTTTGGCTTTGGTTGGAGTCGAGTCTTTAATTTCTCCGTCAAGGCTGACTATGGTTGGGGAGACTGGTGGCGAGACACCGTTCTCTTTCAGTTCCTGGTCAGCCATGATACGCTGCTCCCAGAAATTTCGCAGACGTTCTTTGTTTTCCAAGATGGAGGCGCTATCGACGGCCCCTATAAGGATATCAAAAAATAATCTAAGGTTAAATAAAGTCCTAAATACTTGACCTCGCATTATGGCACGAGCGTATTTCCCAAAATTTTTATTTGACCGCGCTTCAACTTATTACAGTCTTAAACCGCTCAAATATATCTTAATTTTAACTTAAAGGACACGTTGTTTGTTACACACTTTAGGTTTTCGCGATATTTGAGATGACAGAAATTTTAAAATCCGTTTGTGGCTTAGTGGAATTTCTGCAGAAACCATTTTTACGTGTCATGTCAGAATAACCTAAATATCACTTGAGACTTTTTAAGAACTATACTGAAATTCATAAGGAAACATCCGTGGAAACGTTTAATCCGTCTTTTCGGACAGTTTATTGTGAACCACTGGAATCAGTCCATTAAAATCCCAGTCTCTCGTGGTGGCGAGAGAAAAATAAAATAAAAATAATTTGAAAGTACATAAATGTCCGCCCATTTTTAGTATATAGAAGAGGGCCCAGCCCACGCCAAAATTAGCTCCGATTTTTTGTGGGTCTCCTCACGTCTTATAGCTAGCAAGCGTCTCTTACTTAAGTTAACCGCCTTTTTCGTGGTCGAAGCTTGGTTTAGTTTTTTTATTTTTCTCTTAAAAGTCGAGTGGGTTTCTTGAACTTGTTGATGAGAATGGAGAAATTTAATTTTATTAAGCTTAAAAAGCAGACTTAGCAGAGAGTGCCTCAAATACGGGCCCCTCTGCGTGGATGAACGTCCATTAAGTGAAGTAAAACAGTTCAGTTTCCTTAGGCTAACGCTACAACGGGGACAAGTATCGAAGAAACTTATTTTCTTTTCTTTTCAAGGAGTTTGTATTTTTGTTTTTATGATTTAGGAATTGAATGGGTTTAGAATTTTAGATTTAAATTTTTATTTAGTGTGGGAGTATTTGAGCGTGTCCTTTTCGGCCATGGTCGACTAGAATAGAGTCGAGCGTTTTCTTTTAACCCAGACCCAAAAACCTAGACTATATATATATCACAATTCATCAGATAAAGGGGAAAATATTCCAGACCAATTTTTTGTCATTTATCCAAAACATCTTTTCTGGTTATTTATTCTTTCTCCCGCCCAATCCGCGCGGGCATCAGCGTAAATTACTATACTTTAAAATGTAAATTATTCTTTTCTCCTGCAGTAATGGTTTTGTCCATAAAATCTCCAACCCTATTTTTACCCAAAAAAATATATATTAACCTCAATAGCAGAGTGTGACAGCAAACCCACGTTTAATTCAGATTATTACTGACATACACACACCAAGAGTTGACGGTTTAAGATTTTTTGTTTTTGCTAGGAATTATAATTATAATAATTATAAATCTTCTTCATATTTTAATGGAATTTAAATAACACTAGATAGAGTCACTCGGAGTTTGCTATTGGGTTATCTAGCAATTTCTTTAGGCAGCAAATTTGGACTAAAATAGCAATTGCAACGCTAAGATGTGGTCCTCAAATGTTTTTCATTTTCGCATCTAATTTGCATATTTAATTTAAATCTAAAAACACTTTAAGAATTTAGAAATACCACATCTTAATCTAATAATTTTCTCTCTACATTTGAAAGACAATATTAAGAAACACATACCTAATTAACTTTAATCTTTAAAATAATCAATCAAAGCAAAATTAAATATATTAAATTTAAACTGCCCTTATAAAATATCAAAAGTAGAAAAACTAGTTCGGTTATCTTTTGTTAGAAAAAAAAACCAGAAACAACCAGCCCTTAAGACATGATAAAAGGGGTCAAAATATTGGTCAAGTACGTTGATTACCACGCGTTAAGTGTAAACTTAACGGAGTGTCTCGGACCTGTACTTCAAAAAAAAAATTAATCTTAAATAAAAATAATTACGGTTGAGTTGATTTATTTTTGGCTGTCAGAAGTTTTCTTTTTTTTTCGTTAAGTTTACCTGGCACCGGGTTAAGGCATTAATAGCGGCGCGATGCGGAACCCCTATTCTATACTGTATATGCCCTGGCCAGCTGATATTATGAAATATAATTGGTTCGTTAAACCTGGGTAGGTTAAAGTAATCCATATTATATATATTACCTTCAAAAGTAAACGGTTATAAATCTCTATACTTTTACATTAGGAATAGAAACTCTATCCATTGTAGCCAGGCGTATATTTTGAGTTAAACGTGTTTGGAATCTTAATTTTTCACACCCCTGCCCCGAAAAAAAGGCAAATACCTAGACGTTTACATATATTGGTACTGTCTCTATTTCACATTAATATAATAATTGAGCTCCTTTTTTTGGGAAACACATAGCAAACAAAATGTTTTACATCAACTAATGAACTTTTCTATCGCTATTATTTGAGTTTGAAAGCAAATACTGAAACATTGGGGAGTAAAAGTGAAAAAAGAGAAAAAGAAATTCCAGGTAAAATCAATGTATTGAAAGTTTATGGTAGTTGGGGGGTTCCTTCCGCCTATTGTGTTTAAAAAGGTACAAATACGACGTCAGATTTTGAAAAAGGTGACTTTAAAATACACCAAAAAACATTTTAAAATCACACCTAAGCCTCAACGAGTAACGTTTTGAATAGAAAAACATTTTAATAGATATTTTTCAGACTAAGGAGGACTAATACCATTTACACCTGCAGGAGGCCAGGCTACTTGGCAACACCTCCTGGTGTAAATGGTATCAATCCTCCTTTTCTAGTCTGAAAACTATGTATATTAATTTTTTTTCTACCGAAATTTCGTTGTTTATGATATATGTAAAGTTATATTTTAAATTAACTCATTATTGTTGATATAAACACGTTTTAAAGCTTAAAAGGTGTCCGTTTTAAAAAAGATATCGAAACATAACTTTGCAGAGCAAATAAACAAACATACATGAAGGTTTTAAACATCTTATCGACTGTGTTATTACACATACACGCAAAAGGTTCACTCTTAAAAAGCCCCCAGGTAAAAATTCAGGTTTCTATAATCTATAATGTCTAGTCTGTCAGTTTTTATGGTTTAAAAGGTAGATGTATATTAACTACCTGTATATCGCATACGCTTAATCCCTAGGACTGAGTTGAGTTGAAGTATATAAGCCTGCCGAATATTGTACGTTTTCCGACAGTGCCTTTGGCTATTTCCCCCTCAATAATCCTACTGTACAGAAACACACGTACTTTCGGTCTCCTTATTTTAATAAGAGCGCAGCTGCTAGCTGACTATTTTGTTATTACAAAGGTAAATTATTATATTATTCCCATGGGTTACGCATAACAAAAGTCACTGTTAATTAGGGCAAGTGTACTCATTGTATCTTCCTTTCTTTAGGGACAGGTGTGTGTGTCCACAAACCTCTAGAGAATTTATATTTTTGTTTTGTTTTATGACCAATGTTATTTCATAAAATTACTTAGTCGTATCAGGATTAGATGATGGGGGAATATACATATAATGTATAATATGTACGTTGTAAAGTTTTATTATACTTTTTTTGACACGGTTTTCTAGGGGTGAAAAATTATTTATTTTGTATCGAGGCGATTTAGGGTTATCGATTTATCGGAGACACGTGTATGAGTCACTAGGACAAACATCTGTATTTTTACGAAATAGGTTGTTAGGACAGACACTACTAACGGAGTTTATTGCCAATAAAATTTGGGAAAGCAGCCCTGTTTTGATACGGCAATATCGCTAAATAAAATCTTATAAAGTTCTGTCCACTTAAATGAAAATATTTCACCATAATTTAAACGCAATAACTTTACAGTAAAACATTTTCTTGGCTTCAATTCATAAAAAACCAACTAAAAAATTCCCTTTTATATAATAATAAAAAAACCGCATCTACTTCGCTTTTTCCCAAGCATTAATCAAATATTAAAATAAAAACTAGTTTTATATACACGAAATTTAAATTTGATACTTAATCAAAATAATGAAAATCTCGCGGGTTAATTCTCCTACCTGTAAATCCATGGTATTAATTTTTTTGGCAACGCAACAGTTGTTGGGATTAGTAACTCAACACGCAACAGGGATTACTTGGTGGATGGTGGCCCCTTATTTGAATAATAGTTTTAAATCCAAAGAACTTGATGCGAAACAGAAAAAAACTTCGCGTCATGCAAAAGGCCAACTTAACTGCAGCCTCTCGCGTTGTTAAGGTGCAGTGATAGTTTTAGGAGTTTAATTGGATCAAGTCGACTAGAGAGACACCAGACGATAGATTAACGTACTATCTATCCACTACACGTGCTTAAGTATGAGGCAAGGCGCGAAAGTGTTTTTCCCACCTTTTAAACTATAGTATTAAAATCGTAATAGGATTTGTAAAAAGACAGACCCAGACCGACTTATCACCGAGACGCTAGTTAACCGACTAAAAGTCTCAGGCTGTTTCTTTATTTTTTACCGGACGTCCAAATGCCACCATGTACCAGACTGGTTTTGAGATTTTTGCCATAGAAATATGTTGCCGCCCAATTTTGGTTTGCTTGGCTTCGACCTACGCGTTTTAGTCTTTTGATAAAATATTTTTTTATTTCTAGATATTTTTTTTTAGTTCCTCCACTTAATCCCCAACCCTTTCTATTGCATCTAAGGTATAGTGTTTTTTATAAAGGCAGGTTCCGTGCCTAGTTTTATGAAACATAATATATCTTATCGAACTAGACGCGAATGTAATCGGTATGGCAGTTTTAACTACCACACCTATATCACCTTTTCAATGGATTCCTACCTACATGTGGGTTGGTTGGTTGGTATAAGCCGCTATGCAAACAAAACTTTAATTAAAAACTTGAGAAATTCCTTCTTGATTTAAGGGTTTCATTGTGATTTTTTTCCTGATATTAATTGGCGTTTAACTGATATGTATAAATCTCGATAATGTTTCAAGATATCAATGTCGAGAAATATTGAAAGTTCGCACCATATGTTGGTTTTCGTTATTAATTACTCGATTGTAAAAAAAAGATTACTAAATGTCATCCCCAATATTACACGCGCAAGGCACTTTGGGAGGAGACTTTCATTGCCACACACGGATCACACCATTTCAACTCCATCTCACATCTTTCTCCAAGGTTCCCGGCTTCAAATCGGAATTTCACGAGAAATTGTAGAATGTTAAGCCTAATTTGATAATGGAAATTTTAAGCCTAAAGCACGTGCAGTCGACTCTTTTCACCCAATCTCTTTTAAAATAATGAGTTAAAAAGAATTGGATCATAGATTAAAGCTTTGCGTGTTAACCTGTCTTGAAACACAGTCAAAAATAAAACTAAGATAAATTAGGGTTAAATAATTATCGGGATCCCGAGGATATTTCCCATCCTTCCATGCGTTACACCGGCGAAATAATTTAGTTCTTTTTTAAAATATGGGCCATCAAGGCATGGTGAGAAGGGTCGCTGGTGCAAAAATCGTGAACTTTTCCATGGTGGTGATGATGGCCTAGCTGTGTCGTAATTTTCAAAATGGAATTTCATAAAGAACTAACTATACGTGTATGGTGGAACTCGAGAAGGTCCGAGAACACGAAATTCACGCTGGGTTTTTCTATCCCGTTTACTATATAATAAAATACAGCTCGGTATAACGCAATAAAGAGATGGAAACTGCATTAAGTATTATATGTAATAATATATCACGGTAGACAGGCACCCTTCTAAAGGGGTGAAAGGATTCTTTTGACCTTCAACTCTAGCTAGTATAAGAAAGATTGAACATTCTTCTCTCATTCAACCTTCATTCGCGAAATGATTCTGATTTCTGAAGTACGAAGCATTAGACCAACTTTCTTACTTTGGAAGTTATGAACGATTTTTTTTTCAGGTTAAAATTATACCATGGTATAAAGGCGGAACAATAGTATTTAAATTTGGTTCTCTTAAACCATTTTACTTCGCTTTCAATTCATCTTCCATTTCCAAAAATTTCATTCTTTAAGAAACGTTTTTCAATCTAAGGAAATACCTAACTTGAAAGGTGTGTTTTATATTACATCATAAGTTTAAGATATGTTCCTACCATAAGTATGACACTACCTATACTTCGTAATGGTAGAGACTTACAGCTCGAGCAAGTTCTAGCAGAACGACAAGCGAGAATTGAAGTACTACACTCGGCTAATTAGTTTTGCAGGACTTTCATCTAGGTCCTATTTAGTCTGCATTACTAAGCCTTTGACAGCGCCCAGTAACCAGTGACAAACTTAAAGAACATATCTTATGAACTATGATTACAGAAAGCAACACTTTCGACACTAACTAAAATCAACTGAAAATCTTAGAACTTGGGAATGGGAATATGCGAAAAAGGGGTATTACTATTTCTCTAAAGGATGAAAAACGGTTTTTGGCCGCAGCATGAATGCCATACATGCACAGTCTGGCGGTGGTATACGTACAACATTACGTTCCGGACCATTAAATACAAAATGGCTCAAACATTTTTAATGGCGCGCTTTTTCCAAAGATTTGGCATTTCAAAGCCATCTTTCCTTTTCATGAAATGAACGACTTAGTTTCCGCCCCCCGGGCAACTCCTCCCCCTTCTCCTTTGGTCCTTTTCTAGCAAGCAGACCGACATTCGAATGGAATGTTAATTTCTTATATCATTAATCTAAACTCTAAATTAGAGACTCCCGAAAAGGCGCTGGCGGAAGTTTTTTATTTTTTTTTAATAAATTAGATATTTTAAGGTTCATAATATTATATTACAGATTATGTCGCGTATATTTCTGGAAGACTTATTATAGACTTGATAGTTTTATATCCTCGTCTGGGTCCTCTTGGAGGGAGGGCTATAAGGTTTCGTTATTTTCGATATTAATCTATTGATTTAGACTTAATAGATAGGCATCTTTCCTTAATCCGGAAAACGTATATTAGCTCTCTTATATTATGAGTGAGTAACAAATTAACAATACCCCACTTTCGATTTCAAAAATAAAATCATACATGGGCCTCTCATGATATAGCCTTAGGTTTGGTGTCACGGATATGGCGTTGCGCTGAAAAATTCAAACGCGTACGTTAAGAGTATCAATAGCTCATTTTTGACCTTTGCACCCTAGTTGAACTAATTTTACAGCGAGGAATAAGCACCTTAAACTTAACTTTAATTACCATCAGAATAGAACTTCCCTTAAAATATACAGGGTGCTATAAATTAAGGGGCAGTTTTCTTTTGGAAATCGATTTTGAGTCGGAAATGTTGTAACTTCTATGCATGCAATTTTCCCGTTCGTTCCACTGTTTCGAGTTAAGATTATCTATAGTATTTTAGGGATGGACCCTTAAATTTAACTAAGAAACTGAACATAGAACATTTTGGACTCAAAATCGATTTCCCAAAGAACATCCCCCATAATTTATGGAAAGCAGACTTATCAAAAACACCCTGTACGATTTAAACTTTATTGGTAATTTATATTTATCCTTGTGGATTCCATTTTTAATTTTTTAATGACTGGTGATTATAAATACCACCTATAAACAAGCACAATTAAAGTTTTTAAACCATATCAGTAATAAAAGAACCGGTAACAGCTCTATACCAAATCCTCGGAATTTAGATTAATTTCGTAATAAGGATAAAGAATTTAACTTTAAAAATTTAAAAGATAATCAAGAAAAATTCTCGTATGGCGTCTACATAATTGGCCTCTTAAATAAGGAAAAAAAAATATTCTATGGCCATCATCATCGTATAAGGCCTTGAAAATGGTACATACATAGCACACTCAAGAACAGTATACTCTACCGAGTCTAACTAAGGAACATTATGGTCATTAGCTACCCATATATTCCCATTGTTTATTGTTTGTTTCGACCTAACAGACGTTCTAAAATAATAAGCTACTTTATAATGAACTTAACTCCGCGGGTAAACCAATTGTTTTTTAAAAGAGTACATAGTTTGATGACGCAATATATTTTAAGAAAAATATTTCAACACCTACACGTACAGGTACATCCATTAGGAGATGTTTTCCTTACCCAAGTCTAGCTATTACTGACGATTTTCCTTAGTTTAAAGGTAATAATACTATACAAATTTATGAATTGAAAGATGTAGGTAGATGCGTGCGTATTTTTCTTATTATTTTAAGTGAATTCCTACACCTCTTTTTAAAGTTTTTGTAATAAAAAATAAAATTCTGTTAAAACGGGATTTTAAGACGTGGTTTTTTTTCTCTTGGCTCAATTTTCCTTTTCTTTAAGTCCCGGCGCGCATGCACTTTCATTAAGTTGAAAACTGTCAAAATATTTAACCCCTGGGACCAAAATAGTGGGTATACTAGCAGCGTGAGCGTTGGGTATTCTCTTATCTCAAGTTTCTATATAAGAAATTTTAAACTTCTATTGATCTAAATTTTGTAATAGCGAGAGTTGTTGGGTTAAAAACATCCTACGCCTTCTTCGAGAGTACTTCAGATTAAGCGAATTTATTTGGGGTTTTCCTCAGAAAACAAAACCTCCCATATCTTTAAAAACTGAATTGATAAGCTATAAAAAGTAATTGGTAATCCCAAAAATATATTACTAATCCGTACTTGGAAACCACCCACAATATTTTAAGGTATTTAAAGCTGTGTTCGAAAAGTGCCATATGACTTGGCAATAAACAGTGTTGCCAGTCATTTGCGACGCGTGAAATTCAACCGATTGTTGAATTCAGGACGATTCAGTTCTAAACCTACAGGAGATGCTCTAATACCAAATTACTGGCGGTTAAGAAATGGTTCGAGGAAACTTATCTACAGTCACCAAGACTACTTAGTGACAAATTCTAAAATATTAACTTACCATCGACATTGACGGTATCATTTTTCGAACCTTTACCACTCCTCAAGTTACCACTATGCACAAAATCGCGAAAAAACTGTCGTATTCGAGGATTCCATATAACGTTCCATAATGGTTTCATAGTGGATTGGCCTTCACGATTTTTTCGTTTCCAACAGCGACCAAAGAACATTAGGCAATAATCAACTAAGCCTATAGCTCGAAATCGATCGATAACCGATACTTCGCGAGACTTAAGGACGTTTTCAGTTCACGTAAACACGGTACTACTATCACCGCCGATCAGTATGAAAGATGATCGTTAGAGATTTAGATTCAGAACTCTATTCCAATTCAAAGTAAACAATCTTGAATCTTGTACACGTAATCAAAAACGTATTTAGACCGTACATGAATTTTTCTTATACAAAACGTTTCTATCTGTTGAAATTATTTTTTTTTAAATACAAAAGATGGAAGTTCTTATTCAGAAACTTGACAAAAAACACACGCGACAACTCACTCGATGTCCTAACTAACTATGACTATATTTCAATGATTTTTGTTAACGTACGCAGCTATGAAAAATAATCCCTATTGTGATGCAACATCTTTTTTGGATTCGCGGGGAGACAAAAGGACCCATAGGTGTTACGCTAAGTTGATTCTAGTAAATACCTTATAATTCTGGCTTCTCCAGAAGAGCTTGTCTCCGAATTATACGTCGCGTTTTCGTCGTTGTAATGTGATTTGGAAAATTCACATTGGGGGGGGGGAGGATTTTATAAGAATATTAAAATTGTATCCTTAACAGAAGAAGAAATAAAAAAATTTTATAATGGGTATATCTCAATTTTAGTCTTTCTAATTTGGAAGCAAAAAAATAAAAAATAAATAAAATCCAATTGAACTTGAATTTCCTTGGGGTATTGTAAAAAACCTGGCCTAAATTCCAAATTCTCAAAAGTGATTTTTTTGGTGATTTTCTCTAATAGGGCGAGGCATCCCTAAACAATCCCCAAATTTCTAGTGTTTTTAGGGTGGTTATTACCGTCTTAGACTTCCTTGAATATGTATATGCAGCTTAAATTTAAAAGGCCCAATATGTCAAAAATGTTGATATTATTAAATATAAATAACATGTTTCTTTTTTAAGTTTAGAGGGGATGCGAATTTTTTTTATTCATTGGGAACTTATAGTCGACCCTGATTTGCGAATTGTTTATTGTGTTTATTAATTTTTCCTGTTCTATAATAAGGAAATTTTAAGGCATATAATGACACCATAAGTTCATAAGATATGTTCCATACGTTTGTCACCTGTTACTGAATTGTGATCATTTTTATTCATACGTGAAACACGACACCTTTAATATTTTAATGTCATTAAAGTTTCTAACTTAGCTTGAAGGAGAAAACCCCGCGGTTTATACTAATTTCCTAAACTTGTTTAAAACTTTAAATACAGTCATCTCTGATTGACGCACGAATGCTCTACATATAATTATAATTACTGAAAGACGTCGCCAAGTTCTTAATACCCTAGAAATCTTTAAAATGAAATTTGGGTGAATGTTAATTTTATTTTTATATTTCACTCCCCATAAAAATTCCTCATTCAGAAATCTAATTTTAACTTCATTATCCTCAAGTCTTCTATATTAAAAATTCATTTTCACTATTTTTCCCTCTTTCTAAAATTCTTGTGGTCATTTTTTCTCCGATGCGTTCGTTATTTGGGTCAAGATGGACTGGACAGGACTCTCCCCTAAAATTTTCTCGACAACCACGGGTTTCATTTAAAGATTTGACATAAAGATAAATTTAGTAATTACTGTAATTTTAGTAATTTGACCTAATTCTGACCACTGCGCACCAACCACCGAATTTTATCATTGTTATTATTATTTTATGGGAGGAGAAAAAAACACAGTTATACAGTAGAGAGTCACGATATTATAATGAAGTAGTGGAACACACCTTAAATAAAATAAAAATTAAATTTAATAATTTATACTTAAACTTTTGGGTCAGATTTATCATGACAATCGGCTTAATTCTTTTCAACAAAAAAAAAACAAAAAAACCGCGTGAAATTTTAAACTTTAAATGAGTTTTGAAATTAAATCTCGATGAGTGGAATACCGTGAAAATATATTCCTTTTATATATATTTATATATAAAAAACCCTAAATCGAATAAATCATATTTGAAATTTAACAATAGATAATAAATAAAAAAAATGTGCTAATTTCTTTCCACACCTTTTTAAATTTTAAAATAATATTATTATACCTATATATTTTTTTCTGGATAATTACTAAAGTTATTCAAGCGAATTTCAATAGGAACTGCGGTATAATTGTTATAAACATAAATAACCTCATGAATATCAGAATATCGAATTATGAAAACAGTAATTCATGGTCAAGGAGCTAGAGTGTTGTAGATTTTAAACTTAAAGAAAGATACCTATATATTTTACTGAAATCAATCATTCACGCTTGATCAATAAATAGATTGATCACCGCCTAGGTTTAGAAGTAAGGGAAAATGAGTTTTGTAAGTCTTATAAGACACAAAATCTCATTTCGAATGTTGAAGCTCGTGACTGTGAATACGCATGGTTGAATGCAAACGCATTTATTTTCGTTTCCATTTTTCATGTTCATGAATTAAATATCTCACGATGTAATTCGCAACTTTTCCGGCCTACTGAAGTCAATATTGGACTATACCTGTCCAATTTTCTCTTAATTTATATTACTCAAATATTTTTGTAGCTATAAAAATTGACCGCTAAATTGTATACAGCTGTTTTCGCTTCAGGTATAATTGAACTTCTGACGAACATAGCAGACTATTTTATAGATTTATTATCTATATTATTTCTAATATATTGATCAAATTTAAGATGGTAAAGTTGAGGCATATCGATCTTTGTTTATCTTGGCATCAAAAGCATTTCACATTAAAAATAAAAACTTTTAAATTTAGTAACTAATTGGAAAGTATTTTTATCGTATTTCTTTTGTTTCTTAAAACACCCAGGATTTACTATACATTTAATTATTAACGTTTTAAGAATTAACAAGGCCTAACTCATGAAAATAAATAATTTCACTGAAATCCTAACATTGAAATTTCACGCTATTAAAAAAATTAACCGGAATTTTTGTCGGGATTCAAGCACCCAACAAAAATGTCTAAATATCATATTTTTTTCCTGACAAATTTTTTTAACGAGGTTGCTGACCACGTGACGTCACAAACCAGACTGCTGATGGTTTTCTAACCCCCCCCCCGATTCCTCCTAATCTTTTCGGTCCCTTTAAAAAATTGTAAAAGAAAGAAAGAAAGAAGAAACCGGTCCGATGAGAAGTTAGTTTAAAGTTTGTACCAAAAGAATTTCAACTTCGTCTCCCTTTTAGAAAAGGTATTTTAGTCGTGGCCATGATTGGACGGACTAAAATGTTTTTAAGAAACTCGCTTTGGGAGGCCCTTAAGCGCAGCGAGAGCTTCTTTGGTTTCTTAGGTTTTCCATAGTTTTTGGCTGTTTCTTTTAGCCCCTTAAGTCAAGAAACTCTTTTTCCAAAAATTGGTTATTTCCAAAGCGAACGGACTTGGGGATTATTTTTAAAACATTTTTGTTCATTCCTAGTGGTGACCCTTGTTACCTTTTGACACTGAAATCTTAACTTAATTTTCTTGTCAAATATTTATTTCGTAAATAATAGGTTGGGTATGGTTATGCGAAAGTAAATACAGACGCAAGCTTGGTGGTGTTTTTTGTTATGTTCACATAACAAGGTGTTGAAATTGACTTGACAAACTTTGGGGTGCAACATTTGACATAAAGGTTAAGGCAAATGATTGGTAAATTGATTGGTTCTCAATCAGATATTGTAAAATACAAACAAAATAAAAAAATTAAAAGGTTTCGCTACTCCTCGATATTTTCCGTATAGTTTTTAACCTTCAAAGGCTTCAATAATCCATTAGATATGAAAAGAAACGCGTTATTAGCATATAACTTAAAGATAACGCTGAATAAATATATATTTAAGCGTACGATAATAGATTTCAATTGTTTCCTTTTAGTAATTTCACGCGATAAAGGGAAGATTTCAAGGTTTAACGCTGCCAATAAAGGTTTTCGATTCATAATCGACCATAACCGCCGTTTTAAAAGTCTATAATAATCCAGCAGCGAATAAAACAATAACTTAACCACAACAATTTTTTCCTTATAAAATAAATAAAAATAAAGGTATATATAAATAATCTTACCAGGCATCTTGAAACAGAAACAGCACGTTTATAAATATTTTCACCGTCGACAAAATTAAAAACTGTTTAAACTTTTCAACGATGAAACATAAACTGAGATCGCGCGCAAAACTTGGGGCCAATATATTTTTTTAGCTCCGACCGGTAGTTGTATAGAAAATAATTTGACGAGAAGCGGTTTTTATTTTAATTATTAAAACATACCTAGAGCATTTAATAGCCCTAGGCCTATTGATCTATAGCTAACTGGGGAAAAAAGGATCGAAATTCAGTCGTTATATTAGGCTTAAGTAGCAACTATATACGAAGCCGCCGCCAGCCTCTTTTTTCTTAATTTAATGGACCGATTAGAAATATCATTCTCGTTAAGAGCCAGCCGCTTGTTATTTCTTCAAATAAATCTGATTAGTTTGTATAATAACTGAACGGGAAATTCATTCTCAAGTACCTTAAACGCACGGTTAAAGCGATTGCGATAGACGCGTCAAACCAAGCGTCTCAAAATCTCGATAACGTCGAAACAATTTACGTTATATTTTTCAAACTAAGTTCGAGTGGGTCCTCGATTCCTTGCAGCACCACACCATGCAAAATATCGCAATTGTTCGAGCCCCATTTGTTTCAAACCCCCCGCGCCATTGGACCTATTATTATTGTCTCTCATTCTCTTTTTGTATAGTATTGATGTGTGGTGGAAGAATGACAATGTAGGTCTCTGGGAAGCTAATGTCGATCTACACTTTTTCCGAGATCAAATGGACAAAATTATATCTAGGCTAGAATTAATTCTCCCGGGTTTCTTTCTTTCTTTCTTGAAGGAGATTATGGGGACTGGTTACTGAAAAAAAAAGTCGGTCCGGTTTCTTTTATTGTTACGTTTCTCTTCTTCTTCAATGACGAGAACTCAATTAATTTTGTCCTTTTATCTTGGAATTTAATTGACTTAACTCCGTCTTTTGTTTTAATTACAGGCTCTTGAACTTAATTTTTAAATGGATGAGGAATATGTAAGGAATGTAGGCTTTTTCTGACGTTTAGGGTTTAACCACCGTAAGTTTATAAGTGATATGTTCCTACCATAAGTATGACACTAGCTATACTTCGTAATGCTACTGAGAGACTTACAGTTCGAGTTAGTTCGAGAACGACAAGCGACAATTGAAGTTCTACCTGATTCCATCTTCCTATTTAGTCTGCACTACTAAGCCTTTGCCAGCGCCTATCACCAGACGTCGCTTAACCTCGAATCTATAACCTACCTCATTCACTTCATGACAAGCTCCAGTTTCTAAGTTACCAGTGACAAACTTATGCTGGAACATATCTTATGAAGTTATGGTTTAACGGTTGATTGTTAATATTCATGGCAGAATTGAATATTTATTTCCTGATAATTTAGTTAAGGTTAGGTAATTCGCAAATCACTGAACTTTCACGAACGAAAAGGTGTTGAAATACAAAATAAAAATAAGAACGAAATGGTAGAAAGTGTAACCCTTCTACATTTCATATAAATTTTGACATTTTACGTTTCGAAATCACTCTTATCTGTCACGATTTTTATACAATTGTCAAGTAGTGTTGAGCAAAAGTGAAGGTGAAGTAAGTACCTAGTCACGTTAAGGTTACGTCTAAGAAACTCGGTAAGACCTACGTCATGCTCAAAAAGTTTCGCGATGCGTACAAAATTTTATATGAGGTAAACTAATTTCTTCACGGGTCTCGTTTATGCGTCAAACGGTACACGTTTATCTTAATGTCAGATAACTATGTAACAAAAATGTCAGTATCACAGTCAATTTGGGGGGAAAAAGTGACAATTTAAAGGATTAGCTGGCCTGCAGATAAAGTATGATTCAAAACGCATCAACTAACTAGACAAGGAAACTTATTTTATTTGGGCTAAATACTGACATTGTAAAACAAGAGGTTCCTGTTCATAATGATAGTATCCAATCATGGTTATTAAATTTTTGTATTGAATATAAATAGTCAAATGTTTTCATTAATATAGTGACGTTAGTGCTTTGGGGCGAAAAATTGCGCAATTATATTCCACAGAGCCTTTATTTCGTCTTAATGTTAAATAAAATGTTAGGGGAAAAACCCAGAATTAAATCTTAGTAACACGCTTTGAGCCTAGCTGTGAAATTCAATTGAGAAAGTTCATTGTATGGTTCTTTATCTGGGAATTTCATCACGTGTTCTCTCCGCAAAACACGAATTGAAATAACAGAATTTCAAGAAAAAAAACTTCAATCGGCATGTTTCGAATCAAAGCATCCTTTTATACTTTTGCTAACTCGAGGTTGACTCAATCGCTGGCATTTGTTGCAAATTCAAGTTCGGTAACACTAGGCCTAGGGTTATACAATGTGTTTTCTGGAATTCCGTGGTCATGCCTGGTTTTGAAATATTTTTAAATCTTTTTTAACGCGAAAATAATAACTATAACATCTCGTAAACAAACACACACAGTGCAAAAGCCTAGCCTAGGACTTGAACTTCACTATACAGTAAAGAAGAAGCTTGTTTTTGCTTGGATGGAGGAATTTTCTTAAAAAAAAAATGAAGAAAAAACCCTGGCGAATCTAGTTCCTTGTCAAATTGCAAGGAAATATTTTGACGTTAATCTTTCCGACTAGTTTAAAATTTTAGTTGTTGCCTTCAGGGGGATAAATAATTCGAGCGAGAAAAATCAATGTTTATAAGTTTTTTAAGAAGGCTCAAATTAAGTTGGAATCAAAATTCCTTTTCACATACTTCTCGTCTATATATTTCACATTCAAATTGGTTTTTAAATTTGAAAAAATAACATCGTAAGTCTATTATAATTAATTATACCACAGATATTGCGCGAACAAGTGTTTCCAGCCATTTGTGACGTGTGCAATTGCACCGTAATCAACAACTGACTGAAAAGCTTGTAGTATTCTGAAAATATTTGCATGTTTAATTGTTATTCGATAGCCAGGAATGAAACTAATCGAATGTCACGTGTCTGGGCGAGATAACGTTAGCTCTTTTGTAACTAACATTTTAAATAACATTTTTTTCCTGGTATCTTCTCACTTCGATCGCGGATGTAACTCTCTCAACGGTCCATCGCTTCAACTAATGCAAAATATCGCTTTGTAAAAAAACCTAGGAGCTCCTATATAACTTGACAGCGATACTAACGCTAATACCTTAAGGAATGCCATTAAAATGTTGGGACCAGTTAAACCAGTACTGGGCTTCAACATATGTATATATATAGTATATAAAAATGCTTCGATCATCGCTTTATCATTATCTATGAAGGAAATAAAGGCATACTCATCGTGCCAAATTTCATTCCAAAAAATAAATCTAGAATAATTTTGATTAGAATCGAAAACTAAATAGCTCTCCGTCGCCGTGTGTCCTTGTTCATGAACTTGCCGAATTCTAGTTCGCATTTTTATTATTATGTATAGAAGCCATAGTCCCAGTGATCTTCACCTTTGACCCAGAAACTAGAAACGATTCTTCGCGCCCCAGTAATCTCGTATCAAATTCGCATCCTTTCCGCGCCACGCCGAATTCATACAGACGTTTCTTCATTCTTGATTATTCCAATTGTTTGTTGTTATTTGATAGATGGTTATGCTAAGATACAAGCGCGGTTTACAAAGAGAAACGCGAAATCCGCTTTCTAATGGTATTAACTAAGCTTGAAATCTTAGTGAATTTTGAATATAACGTTACACTTTTACCTTGTACCGGTTTCTAAAGGGTCTGGTAACGCTTTAGCGCGTTTTTAATTCTTTATAAAACGAATGACAATGACCGTCGCGCGACTTCTTAAGTTATTCGATCTCAACCCTGCATTTTTATTTATTTTTTTATTTTTAATGAATCCCGAACTTCGTTTTGAGTTCATCAGAAAAATATTAACCCTAGAAGTTACCAGAGCAAGTTTATAAGATATGTTGGCCATAAGTTTGTCACTGGTAACTTAGAAACTGGAGCTTGTCATGAAGTGAATGAGGGAGGTCATAGATTCTGGTAAAGCTGTCAAAGGCAGGCTTAGTAATGCAGACTAAATAGGACCTAGATGGAAGTCCTGCAAAACTAACCACCGAGTGTAGGACTTCAATTCTCGCTTCCGTCGTTCTAGTACAACTAGCTCGAGGTGTAAGTCTCTCAGTAGCATTACGAAGTATAGGTAGTGTCATACTTATGGTAGGAACATATCACTTATAAACTTATGCCATTGTTAATAAGCCCAGCTTGTATTAAACTTCGTTTTAATCGACTTTTGAATTCATAAAAATAAAATAATAAATGAAGGGGAGGAGATTAGTAAAATCAAGTTCAGTTGAATCATTTGATTCGCAAATAATATTTAAGGTATACAGAGGTCAAGTTTGTATATTGCTGATATAAAATTCTAAACTCACTCGAGCTTTAAACGCTAGGTACCTAAGTGTACCTGGGTCTACCGTGTTATATATTGACCCACTTTATACGACGTTATCTTTATTATAAATTTATAAAATTGCAGAGTGCTAGGCCTAACTTTAATTAGAATAAAAAATCATTTATTTAGGATGCGGGAGGTGTGTGTGTGTGTGCTTGTTTATTTTCTGGGTTGCATAAAAAATAACAATCTCGTCTAGTAAACAGTTTCTTATTTCGTCACTGCGCCTGAATATGTAACGACATGGACTAAAGATTTTTTTTGGAAATTTTCACCGTAAACTCGTCAACCCATGAAATATTGTTTCAAGTTTTAGTCCCACTACTTCCAGCTCCGTTTGTTTTTGTTTTATACTCCAATTGTTACAACAACCTTCTTAAACGCTGTTTGATTTCTCTAGCATCGAAGGGGAAATCGTGTATTTGCATATTCAAAAACCCTTTTTTTGGAGGTATTAGCCTGGTTTTAAGTTTAAGGAAATTTATCGCTTGCAACACGTGCTAGCAAAACCTCATCTCCTTGTGATCTCCAATAGAATAAAACCCCATAGCTTTAAGCTAAATTACTCATAACACTACTACAGAAAAACCCTTATTAATAACATTTCATATTCTGTTGCAATATAACACAAACCGATAAAACCCAAATTTAATTTCTACAATCTTAATTTGACCCAGAAAAAAAATTAAACAAAAATAAATTCCCTTTGAAGAAATATGGGGTCAAAAGTTATGGTTATTTACCATGGAAATTACAGTGACATATCCCTTAGGTATGTAGGTCCGTTTTTGATGACTAGCTCGGACTTCCTATTTCTATTTAAATACCTCTTCCATTTCCGTTTCCCATATATATTCAAGCAAATAAAACTTCGCCCTGAATAAATTAAAAGGTTAGGATCGACATGCACTTTCTCTTTCTCTCCCAGTACCATTTTTGTTAAATTATTTTTATTGTTGTATATTTTGTATTGAAGGGGGAAGAACTTCAAACGGTTTTTGTGCTGGGGTTAATAAAAATTTGGCCGCGAAGTCAATTCAACTGTACTTCCTGGGGGCTAAAATAGAAATGTAAAAGTGCTTGGCAGTGACTACTCTACAGGGTTAGCCCTCGCTTCATCACCCCATTTCCCGGATTTATTAGTCAAAGTAAATGTCGAGGGGTTCGTCACTTGTAACTTTGATTGTATACTAAAGAGATAACGCGTTATCTTTAATATTTCTACCCTTGAAAGAGCTAAAATTATTACACGTAGTCCGTTATCGATGTAAAAGGACTCTGAGAGTGAATAGCCCCTCGATAAAAGTATATTAAAATGAGGTTATCATAGCTTTACGTTAGATGTTTCATAATTTCTACCTAATTTTAATATTAACGAGTCAATTAAAAGAAGCGCAAGAACAATTCAAATCCCTTAGATCATTTGAAAACCTTGCAGTTCCGTTCGATTCAGTTCCAAATCGGCGGGAGATGCTCTTGCAACTTATTAATTGGCAACCCTGAAGCTCATACGGTTGGTTAAAGTTAAGAAACTTGGGGATTAAATTTCTCACACAAACTCAATATTACAGTAAAACATCCCATCTACACTTTGTGTCAATTTTCGTGATTTTCGACCCACTTTTTTTTGACTGACAATAGGGGCACTTTCACCAAATACTCTGATTTTAATCATAGTAAACAAAATTGTTACGAAAACTTTGTGTATCCTAATTTATGCGTGGGAAAAACTGGTTTTATTCTAAATATTGGTTTCCCAGTATATTCCAAGGTGTATAGAATAAAAATTTGCATTTCGGTCTAATAGAGTCGTTCCTATGCTGGTACGTACTTCGCTATAGCTTGGTTTGCCATAAAAACTTTAGTTAAGTTTCAGGTTTTCAACAGCAGACGCCTTACATTCTATCACGTCTATGGTTCCTGAGTTTTTTTCTGCTCAAACAAACAAAGGAATTTCTTTTCTTTTTTACCTAACAAAGAATGCATGGCGGAGACAGCGAAAGAGAGGCGCGAGAAAATAATAAGAAAAATTCTCAAGTTCATCTCCGAAAAGTAAACGAACTCTATAAGTTGTAATTTTCAGCTCGAAAAATTTCACATTTAATTAAAATCGGCTGGATTAAGGTCCCTTTCGCACTGCTTGAATCGTACTTCGATTAAATTAAAACATTTTGAATGTGGGAAGTTACAAGGCTACACGTAATTCATTTTTGAGTAATACTTGCAAATATTCAGACAGTGATAAGCGAAGTTGACTCACAATTAAGTGACGTAAAAATTTTTAGATAATCCGATTACCAGAATGACAGTATTTGCATATCTTAAAATCCCCTAAAAAATATTACGTTATAAAACAACTCACCGATTAACAACACCCTTGCACAAACTGAAAGGTATCCCTTGGTGGTAGTTTTTTATTTTTTCTTGGTAAAGTCTATTTTAAACTGGCATGTCTACTATATAAAATGTCCAATTTAAATTGAATTAACAGCGCACTCAATTAAAACCAAAATAATTATAATTAATTCGATTGGACACCTGGCGGCGTGTTTTAAGTTTAAAATGAAGTCGCGTTACGTTAATGCTAGTAGCCGGTTAAATTTTGGTGGAGTATCAATAGACGCGTCCTTCTCTAGTTGTCAGAACGGGCCTTTTGGCTTGCCAATAAAGCCAGCCGAGTTTCCGGCCCATAGCATTTTGGTCCGACGCTTCGCCAAAAAAAAATAATACGAAAAGGGAAATATCCACCTAGGTAAAAAATGGTTTGCTTCTATGATGGTCTTCCCCCCCCCCCATTCCTAAACGTGACTCTATCCCCCCTCCCTCCCCCTATATACCTGGCTTCAGCTTCAACCTGGTGGAACCACCACACAAGGGCCAGCAGCAGTCTGGCTTGAGAAGAGCGAGAGAGATCCAAGAAGAAGTCTCTGACCCACCTGTTCTCTGATACCAACCAGAGTTTTCTTTTACCAAATTTTTTCCATAGCAAGGAAGCAACCCTCCCTACCTGGATACCTTGATAGGCTCTCTTTATGTTACGTCCAGCTTTAGACTTAAGAGGCAAGAGAGCCATGCCAATGGATAATTCAATGAGGGGTTATGATTGAAAAACACCAGCTGGAACCCATGGAATATTTTTTTTCTTTCTGTGTGTGGAAATGGGTTGATATTTGCATCATGGGTAAATTTTAAAATGTCTATATGAGAAAATGCGGAAATTCGAAGAAATATATGAAATAACCTTTGACACGAGGGGAGGGAATTTTGGCGAAAAAAGAAACAACTTCCGGTTGGGTTTAAGAATCGCATACCCTTACTTTACGTCTGGGTCAAAATTAAATACCATCCTCGCAATTTAATTAAGTTAATATAGAGGTTCGATGAAGCGACTACCAACAAGTTCAATGAAATAATTTAAATTCCTCTGGCATTATCTCCAAATCTAACCACGTCTGGCTTCTACAGAATTCTCAAATTGATATCAACTTGCTTTAAAAAAATAACAGGCAATGGCGAAGTGCAGGCCTAGGTTATTTTTTACGTATCTTCAGACCGGTCTACCTGCATACGTGCATGCAACCAAACCTGTAATGTACCCCTTGTGTGGCCAACACATCTCGATTTGAGCAGTTCGAATGAATATATATATAAATATACCTTCTATTTCAATCCTTGTACCTTATCATACCTTTACCCCAGTACTTTTACTGCCAAATACCATAAGCTAACAAAGCTCTCCATAGAAAAAAGAAGCACAAGTGTTCTTGCTTACGATAGAAACTTAGTGGAAACGTATTTTTACTTATTGAATAGTACCCATGGTTTTTTGGGTCCAAATTCGTCGGTTCTTATTTCTCATCACGCCGGGGGAGTTTTCTCACCGACACAGGATGTGGTGGTAGTGGTGGTGCTGGTATGGTACAGTAGTTTGCTTGTTGAAGTATACCTTACAATAATAGTTCTTCGCGTTAACCACTCTATGGCTGATTGTTGTGTAAAATGGAATGGATGGATTTGGTCAGGGGGAATGGGCGAATTATCTTTAAACAGGATCGCCGCGGGGAAGGGTCACGTAACCTAACGATATACCCATGATCTGTCTGTATGTATATCCCTATGGGAAAACTAGATACGCCTCTCTTGAGTTTCTAACAAACTTCACACACGGAGCTGCTTCACAACTTACATGGTTTTCAAGTCGACTTTAAACGGTTATAGGTTTAACTTTTGTTTTTAAATTGATTTACAATGCGTAGAAGGCCATTAATTGATGAAAAACTAACGTACCTTTCTCTGTACTGGTTTTTTAAATAGCAGACTACAAATTAAATTCGAGCCAGGGATAGATTTAATTTTAGAAGTAGGAATGGAGAACGGTTAATAATTACTTCAGTCCGACTCATAGCCCGGTATAGAGACCCTCCCTCCAACACGAAACGAAAAGTTTAAATTGTCTTATTGACTCACTTAAACTACATTTTGATGACGTTGCTGACGGGGACGGTCCGTGGAAGATGGTCCGGGACTTTGACGCGCGACCACATAACTCTGTTAGAACTCCATTCCTACTTCTAATATTAAATCTATCCTTGGTATAAGATATTTAACGTTTCACTTCAAGTAGTAGACTATTTATTCTTATTAAGAGTTGTAATTAAGAAACATTAAGGTAATACTCACAAATAATGGAGTACCAGTAAAATTCAATTGCCAACAAAATCACGGCCAAGCAACTTTTAAATTTAACGTGAACTAACACTACTAACCGACAAAATAAATCCACGATACTAGTCATTTAATGATGTACCTTAAATTTCTAGGAAATCATAACTCAAACGCGTAGAGGAGCGTCTTTCTCGAGCGCAGTCAGTTGCCAAATTAATGAATACGAGGAAAATCTCGGTGCAATATTTCAACAAGCCCAAATGATCCACGATTTGCTATGATACTGATCTTTATAAGAATAATACGCTTTCTTTCCTTTTAAGAAATTTGTTTAGGAAAAAAATGCAAAAGAAACCGTTTAAATTCGCGCATATTTTTTTTCACTGTCAATGTGGAATTTTTTGAAAGTTTTTTTACGTACGTTAACAAATCGTTATTGAAAATTCACAAAAGTTTCCCTGTAATTTGTCGATGATACAGTTTGATTCGTCGTATATTTAAAAAAAAAACTTATTGATGGAAAAAAGAGAGAGAAATTTGTAAAAATCATTAAAAACTTCGCCATTGGCTACCGAGAAATTTTCTTATTTTTATACCTAAATTTGGAATCGATATCAGTGGGTCAGTGCTGGGTTTTA
Organism: Phalangium opilio; assembly: GCF_054372755.1. Classification (NCBI taxonomy): domain Eukaryota; kingdom Metazoa; phylum Arthropoda; class Arachnida; order Opiliones; family Phalangiidae; genus Phalangium; species Phalangium opilio. Next base: position 913,506 of record NW_028324244.1, read on the forward strand.
TACGAGACGAGACTTTTGTAAATTTATTTTAAATAATAATAATAATAAAATTATTCAATAAAAATGTAGCCTGTAGAGCTTAACGTGTTAGAAAAAAATGTGTTTACAACAATATGATATTGGACAAACTATCATATAATTATTTGGAAAATTAGTCAACTCTTAAGTTATAATACAGGGTGTATATAAGTACAGCGTTTTCAATGGAAATCAATTTTGAGTCGAAAATGTTCATTGACATTTGGTCTTAAGGGAAACCCCCTAAACACGTTAAGAACATTGGAATTAAATTAACATTGTCTTTCAAATCATAACTTGGGTGTCATTTGCGTTAGAAGTTAAATTTTGTCTTAATAATCCCTTTTTGTCACACCCTGTATATTAAAAATTAAAAGAAAATTGGCGGTATTTTACTAAGAGGAAACTTATTAAAATTACCTTGAAGCGAAATGACGCGTGTTTTTCGTAATTTAATTTTAATAAACAAATTAAATATGATGTACTTATTAAGCCCCTAAAAGATCCCTGTAGCGAAATGAAACTTAAGCAACTTATAGTTTCATTTAAAATACTTAAGATTAGAAACCAAATTGATAACCAAGGCTTAAGTTGTACTTTCGTAAACCTGTCAAATTTGGAAGGAATACCGCTACATAATTCATAGATAAAAATAGTCATTATAACTTTAAAAAGTTTCATATCATTTATCGGATAGGGAAAACGTTTGGCATAAAAGCGATTAAAAGTAGAATCTCTTTTACGAAGAATAGTCATTATATTTCAAGGTTAAAAATTAAATTTACATTAAATGACTGCGTATTCTCTTCTCTCCATGAGAAGACATACAAAGTTTTTTATTTATTATTTTATTTCTTTTTTTTTCAAATTGGTTAGACCCTGGTTAGATTCTATCTATAATTAAAAATTTATAATTAGGGGCATATTTATAGAAAGGGTAGCGCTATCTTTCTCTTACCTTTAGTAAGGGTTAATACCTTAAAAATGATCAATTTAGGCAAACGTGCGCGAGAAATTACACGCTTCTTCCGGTGAAAAGGTCTTTAAAACGCGTATAAACTCAATATGAAACCGTTAAAATAAGTGTAACGCTATTAGGGTCAGTTCAAGTCTTCAAGAAGGGTAAAAAAATTTTAAAATTTAGTTTTTTAAAAAATTAAGCCTAAAATAAAAATTCACGGGACGGAGTTCGTCTAGCGTGAAGTTAAATAATAATGACGCGAGATCATGTTTAAGTTTTATTTTTTTTTTCTTTTGGAAGTTGAATTATTTTCACGCCTGATTCTCTCTAGCGTCTCCATCTTTTTCATTTTAGTCATGATATTACTGAGTGTCTTGTCCGCGTTTGAAGGTTACCTTTACACTTTGAAATCTACCTTAATATTCAGTGCCCAGTCACCTTGTTTTAAATAAAATGAAGGTCACAAGAAGGATGTTTTTTGGATTATAATCATTTTTTAGGACCAAATGCGTGAACGCAATTTAAATAACAAAAGAAGTGAAATAATTAAAATTTCATAGGATGATGTGTCAAGCCATCTTTTTATGTTTAATTTAAATCCTTGAGGATTTCAGAGGCGTAGTTTTCTCTACTTTTCATTTAATGTAATGGAATATGATAATTTTTTTTTCTTTCCATTATCAAAGATAGTTTTTTAACGAGTTTGTTTTGGTATGGCTTACGTTTTAACTTATAACGGTTTCGATATATTAAAATTATACGTTTTTATATAGTCGGGAGCGTATTTAAGATACTTAGGCCTAACTTACTAGGATCCATGACGCACGCACTGCGGAAAGACGCGTTATATCCGAATAAGGCGGAAATATGTATTAATTTCCGTTTTTCTCGGTCACAGATTGTTAACGATTTGATGTACCGTAAATGATATAGTTTTCGATATTGCAATATTACTAGTTACCTTTCTAAACTATTATTCATACATAACAGAGTTCGAGGATGACCAATTTTTTCGAAGCGATTCATGAACGTGTACGCGTACGCCTGAGATTTTCTTCTTTCATTACGTACGGAATACGGATTGTTGTGGTAAAATTAACTTAAGTTTTTAGGTCAAAAACAATTAAGTTATTTGTTCCCAAACACGTGAAGGTAATTCTTTGATTATATTAGAGCCTTTTAATCTCTTTAAAATAATCGTAAAAAGATAATTTTATATCAAAAAAAATTAAAACAACATCTGAATTCGTGACGAGTTAGGAGACCGCTAACCTATCCCGGTTCTCACCAAACACCACGCGAAATTTGAAAATAAACGTAAAACGCGAAACGAGGCCAGAAGCTCCCGTAACTATATACCATAAGTTCATAAGATATGTTCCATATAAGTTTGTCACTGGTTAGTGAGAGATTGTCATGAAGTGAATGAGGTAGGTCATGGGCTCTCGAAAAGCGACGCATGCCTGGTTTTGGCGCTGTCAAAGGCTTAGTAATGCAGACTAAATAGGAAGATGGAAGTCCTGCAAAGCTAACCGAGTGTAGTATACTTCAATTCTCGCTTCCGTCGTTCTGCTAGAACTAGTTATCTCGAGCTGTAAATCTCTCAGTACCATTACGAAGTATAGGTAGTGTCATACTTATGGTAGAAACATACCTTATAAACTTATGTATATACTGTATATTTGGTACTACTATTGAGAGGAGCAATTTAAATTCAAATGACGTCATAAACTAGGCTTTAATATGGGGTTTCTATTTGGGAGAGAATGTCGTGTCAGGAAGGAGATGGAAGCGTGCGCCGATCTGATCACCCGATTGACCCCATCACGAATTTCCTATTTTTACAAAGAGAGTTCTAACGCTAATTCACCTTAATTGAGATCTAAACAGACCCCCCTCTCTCTCTTCTTGACTGGAATTGTTGCTATTTTTGAACAACTAGAGTTTAAACAAATTTAAGTTTACCTTTTTGAGATGAAAATACGCTAGAAGCAATTTTATACAATAAATAAGAAATTCTTTTGTACTTGGAATCATTCCATTATGCAAAGAGACGTTGGTAATTTTCACTAGATTAACGTTACGAAACTAGGATCACTTTTCACTGTAGTGTAAGGCCGTAACCCTTTCTTCCGTATTATATTTTATTATTACGTATCTAATCCTAATCTATTTTTGATCTCAGAAAAATGACCGGACCCGGGCCGGTATAACACACGACTTTGTTGTATAGTACTACAGTCTACATTGTACTTCACGCATGCGCCTAAAAATAAATCCATTTCTATAAAAATAATTTGAGTTTTCTTTAAATGCAAGTTTGTTAAATAAAAATTCCGGTAGATTTTCATTTTTTTCACTACCTAAAATTTAATAAAAAAAAATTCTGTTTAAAGAAGCCTTTTAAGAATTTTTCCATAACCGCAGTGTTGTTGACCTCTCACGTCATGAAAGTAATTTTTTGGGTGGAATTTATGTAATTTTTATTTAAATGGTGGATTAATAATACGAAAGGGCGATTTTTTTTGGTATTTTTCTTTCCCCAAAAAGAGTATATATATGAAAAGAAGCGAATCTAGTTTTACGCGATAATTAACTATCATAGAAACCGAGTAAAATTTAGAATTAATGCTTGAGTCGTTTCAAGAGGTATTATTCAAGATTAAAAAAAATTGTTCGGGGGGATATTAAAAGCTGGGGGGGGGGTAATCGTTGTACAGGTACATTTTAATTAATTTTTTTTTTGGCTGCCATTGATAAAGATGGTGGCATATTCAAACCGAATCCATGTGATGATGAAACCCGTTATTGTTCAAAAAACCCCTATCAGCTCGCTTCTCTTTCAACATTACACATATGTACTGTAAATACAACACTTTTACAGGCGCATTGAGAACTATTTGTTCTTGTTGCTTTCCTGTAAACCATTAGGACTACTATCTCGGTATATCCTTTTCGATACCTCTTTGCAAAGAGGACGGACTCAAGGATATCAAAGATCAATAACGGATAAGTAAACTTAAAATCCTTTTTAAGGTTTTTCTGAATTTTAAGGGGTCACGCTCCGTAAAGAGTTATCGAGCCATGGGAATATATCACAATCACAAATATATCTCTCTCTCTCTCGCGAGTCGTAAAAAAGGTTACTTTAAAAAAATGAAACCAGCTGATTTGGCGCATTTTTGGGGTCGAATCGAATCGTACCTTGTTATTCCGACGCAAAAAAGTATCGTTTCTAGATTCGGGACGTGATGTTTTTCAATATATAGAAACAAATATCTGTCGTGCTCATTTATTCTTTAACTTAACTAACCCATTTCAAACTAAAGTGATAAATTGAAACCTCCCCAAAACATTTCTCTTTTTTTTTTGGAACCATGTCTAAATCCTGTTTAAGTTAAAAAATATTCGCGGGTTTGTTAAAGGGTTAGGGTTAAACGTGCCAATGTAAAAGATTTTGCTTTTTAAAATTTTAAATGCGCATTGTATAGAAACATTTTGGCCATAAGTTCATAAGATATGTTCCTTCATAAGTTTGTCACTGGTAACTTAGAAACTGGAGCTTGTCATGAAGTGAGTGAGGTAGGTCATATATTCGAGGTAAAGCGAAGACGCCTGGTTTTGGCGCTGTCAAAGGCTTAGTAATGCAGACTAAATAGGACCTAGATGGAAGTCCTGCAAAATTAACCACCGAGTGTAGTACTTCAATTCTCGCTTCCGTCGTTCTGCTAGAACTAGCTCGAGCTGTGAGTCTCAAGGATTACGATGTATAGGTAGTGTCGTACTTATGGAAAACATATCTTATAAACGTATGGTATAACTAAAATGGCTTTGTAATGCCATATGATTACCAAGGAAACAATATTTTTTCCGATTCAATTTAAAAATGCAGACGCATTTGTTCGTGTAATAAGATTTGTAAAATTGCTACTTTATAATCACGATCGAGGGTATTTCAAAGGGTGAATGGCGTCGATTTATTTTACCAATTTTTCTCGATTCATCTTTAATTTTAAGTTCAAAGAATCATTCAACCGTTTAACGCTCTAAAACATTTTGGCAGTTTGATTTAGTATATTAATCAAAAATACACTCGGTACCTTTTTAAAGATTATTTGAAAAATTGGAAAAACAATCTTTGGAAGCCATTTTGGAGTATTTGAAGTACCTATTTTGTACTTAAAAATGTATGAAGTGCCAACATTTCCTGAACTGAACCGATTCTAATACGGGACTTGATTTATTATTATTATTTTTTGGAGGATTTGTAACGCTCTTAGCGAAGAATAAGTAGTTATTATACACGTCTGGGATTTGTTTCGGTTCGGTTGGGTTGCTAAGACCTAAGACCATGCTAAGACCAGTTCTAAACAAGTTTCAAAACAGAGCGCGCGTTTTCCTCTACGTCATTTTCAAAAGGTATAAGACTCTAGCGCCCTCTAGTACGGTTTCTTTCAACTATATTCTAATCGTGTTTAGTTTAATTCAAATCAAATTTATGCAAATTTTGAATAATTTCGTATCAAAAGATTATGTTGAAAATATGTACTCACCAAGAGAAGGCATTCCATCCTCGTCATATTGGATAAATCCATCTTCCGTCACCAGGGCACTCATCAGAATTTCGTTATCATCTTCATCGTGAAGCGCGGGAAGTACGACTTCAATTTCAGGAGTAGTTCCTTCAGTCTCCTCTTCAAGTTCTCCACGTGTTTCTTCTTCAACCACTTCAGTGTCTCCACGAACCTCTTTTTGGTCTATTTCAACTTCTTCACTACCAGGTGGTGGAGGTGGAGGCGTTGGAGGTGGTGATTGGCTACCATCAATTACAGTTTCGAGGCTTTCGACTATTTCGACTTGAGCCAAGGCTTCGAATCCCATTTTCTCATGGGCTAAAGCCTTTAATTGATCCTCGCTAAACTCAGGCGGAATGGTGTTAGCGAAAGCCCAGTAATCAATTTTCTTTCTTCTAACGACTTGATTATCGATAATCCTGCGACGTTCGCGTTCTAAAGCCCTGAGTTTCCTGGCTTCCAAATCCTTGACGCTAAACTCTTCATCTTCCGTCGTCTGCTCAGTATCTCCTTCCTCTTCCGGAAACAGTTTCTTGGGGGCCTTATGTGGTTGACTGGCTTCCACGTGAACCACTACGGGTTGAATAACTTCCTCCACGGTGGTACTCTCTTCTTGAACCACGTTTCTGACAGTCACTTGTATATTGGTGACGTTGTTCATTTCGTCAATGTTGCAGTTGACAATCTTACCGTCAACGTCAACGCGATCCAGGACGATTGTTGGCACAACAAGTTCCTTTTTTGGCGCGATATCCGTTTCGTCGTCGGAGTAATTGTTATAGTTCTTTGGGGTCAAGATGATTTCTACCTTTTCCGACGGGTCAAGGTCAAGTTCGCGGATAGAGTTCAAGTTATCGGGCACTTTAATGATGATTTCTTCCAACGAATCGGGTTCTAACTCTTGGGACATGTCCGAATCGTCCTCGTAGGAAATTCCCGAATGTACAAAATCGGGAGGAGATTCAAATTTCTTCTCTTCGAAGGATTCAATAATTATCTTATCCTCTATTTGATGACGCAACGTTTCTTCATTCCCATTGACGTCCTTGACTTCTGATTGTTGATTTAAGTCGTCTTCGTTAAGTAGGTGGTCCTCGTTGTTATTGTTAAGCAAGGATTTCTCGTCTATTTCCACGGCAAAGAGTTTCCTTCCGTTTGGAGACTTAAGTCCCAAATTAAAGGTTGCTGGACTGATCAACGCGACGTAACGCGAGGTTTGGTCCCCCGGTGACCCGGTACGTTCCGGTGACTCCAGTTTTAACTCATGGTCCGTAATTGGTTGGGGTGGCGGCAATAACAAGTGACTTGGTTTCGGTTTGATCAAAGGTTTAGATTCCAAACTGTTCAACGCATTCTGTTCAGTCTGGAATATGATAAAACGAAAATAAATATTATTTTTACTTCTATTATAAACAAATGAAATCATAACGCAATTATTTACTGAAAAAAATTAAAAAGACTTCATGTTTACTGAATGAACTGGGATAAAACCATTTTATAAAGTTATTAAATTACAATCTTAGATAAAACTTACTGCTTCGTTACTATGGTCCTCCATAGTAAGGACGCGTGTAAACCAATAACAAGTATCCTTTTAAATTTAGCGTCAGATTATAATCCACAAACACAACACTGTCACTGTGTATTATTTTAACAGTTAAGTACTTAACGGAGAGAGTACTTGTAAAACTAAAACCAACAAATTATTATATCGCGTCAACGTCCACGATAAACTAAGGTCCGATTTATAATGATGAACTTCAGACTCGAGACTCTCGGTTTTGAGAAAGAGAATGACCAATACTAAAAAAAGGCAAATGAGGGGGGGAATGGTCCGCTAAATTACGTATGTTTTTTTCTTCTTCTCCCGCTCAAGGAATTTCTAGGGGAGTGACTTTTAAAGAGGCGATGGGAAAAAAATTGTGGTTGTATGATATCGGCCGATATCAGATGAAAATGTTTAGAACCGAAGAATGTTTTTCTTCCAAATTCAGGTTCACCCGTTTTAATTAACGCTTCATCGGTCCAGTGAGAGCGTCTTCTAGAGTAATAACCACCATAACTATATCCACACCCTTTCGTATAACCTGTCTCTAATGACGTTATAACACGCGCATGGGTAGATACTTAAAAGCGTAGGGACAAGATACGTGGGAAGGAAATATGGATATTATATCGAGATCCATACATTTTCTTCTTGGAAAAATCGTTTCAAGTACAAATTTCCTTTTCTTAAATTGAAGCAAAGGGGTGACAGCGTGTCCAATTTTACTTTAGGGAAGAATTTGGTTAATATACACAGACGTTCGTACCGTATGAATGGTCAAGCATGATATGAAAGGTGTATTTTATAATTTATTCAATTTATCCATGAATATTAAATCTCATAACGAATTTAAATCCCGTTTTTCTTCCTAAAAATTTAATTCAAACACTTAATTAACGATTTTTGTCACTTTCTTCAAGTAATATTCAATGGGTAATTTTATAAATTCATGATTAAAACGGGCTTTATGGTGAGAAGCGAAGATGACCAGTTTTAAAATCAGTTCGCGGTGAACTATTTTACACCCCATACTTTTAAAATCACAATCCGTGAAAATGGTAAAAAACCTCTCTTTTAAATCTTAAATTTTTTTGTCTAGAAAGATTTTACGCGTATCATAAAAAAGTTTACGTTTAATAAATGTTTATTTCCACTCCCTTGACTTTGTAAATTTTACAGAGTGGACTAAACCCATAAACGTTACAGGTTTCTAACACTAATTCCAGGTATTAATGCCAAACTTTACGACGTTACTCCTCCCAAAAAATACGGGACTGTGATTGGAGACTTTATTTGGAAAGTATTTTATCTAATTCCCATCATTTTTGATAAATTGCGGAAGTTTTTAACAGGAAGTTTTAATTTTGTTTCTGTAACTCAAAAAGATGTACCGTATATAGTTTGTGCATGCATGGGGCCCGCAATGTTTATAATTATTATTAAATGGTTATTTTTACGGTTCACGTAAATATATAGTATACCATTTAATTCAGAGGCCAACCCTCACCATACATATCTTCGTTTAATTTTGTTGTATTATTATTTTTAGCTGTAAATGGGATGTATCAGGAAATATCTTTATATTTAATATGAAATGTTTTATTTATTTGTCTGATATGATAAATATAAACTTAATATATTTTAATATTTATTAGGACTGGGTTGGGCGAGCTATATTTTGATATTTGGGGCACCTAAAGGGGCCCCTTTGTTTTTACTATAAGGGTCTAAAATGCAAATTGCGTTTAAAATGACCACGGGGCACAAACCAAACAAAAAGAAACACAACTTTCCTTATAATAGGCCTACAATATTCCTTAAATGTTTATCTATAAGATTATGTACTATTTTGGGATTATGTTTAGTCTACGTAGTCGTGGGAAAATTATATTTATATACCGGAATATGTCCTTAATTAGTCTAGTACTTAATTAATTGTTTACGTTTATATAAACATATCAAATATCTTAAAAACGGCTTTTAGTAAACATTTAATGGCAGGCAGCTTTTTGGGATAAAATTTATATCTTTCTCTCACCTTTTAAGCGATAGTAACACTGTTGGTTTAAGGTTCAAAAACCTTTTTTAGCTTCTAAAGAACATACATTCCTTTTAACTTTTTTGTTAAACTTTTCTACGCTGTTCTTTAATTGGCAATAAAACTAAATTTTATCTTTCCGGGCACTCTAGATTTAAATCTTAATTTCTCTCTCACCAAAAAAGGATCGTACTCTTTTCTTTCTTATCTTTTAAGTTTATATAACCAGAAATTGCGCTTGAAAGAATAAGTCCCCACGTTGCATTGATAAAACATAACGTTTCCCCTTTAAAATACTGATGGTATTAAAAAGCCAACGACACTTTGACGCGATTTGTCTCTCAAGTTCTGTAGGACACACATTTTTTGGTAGAAATATTATGGGGCCCCATACATCGTTTAGCTCAACTAAAATCCATAAAAAAAATTATTAAAATCGTGTCCGTAACATAACTAGTTTATAATTAAATGCGAATTATATTGGGGCCTCGCCGTAAAGGCACTAATAATCATTATAACCTAACCATGATTCGTTTGTTACCCTTACTCGCAATAAATCCTTCATCTTCATCGAGGCACAGGAAATATTAAAAAAAAAACTCTTTAAACATTAAATGGGGGAAAAATGAGAAAATTAACACTCTCTGGAAACTTAGAGGAGAGAGAAGTGATGGAGTAGAAATCTCTAAACGGTAACGAAGTCTACCCAGCATCCTCAGTTTCCTTTTGGTACGAAAACGACTACAATGTCCCCTGTGTCTTAAAAATAGAAGCTAATTCGTGAGGACTAGCTTCTATTTATAAATGGCGCTAGGCGGCAGCGCTTAACAACCCCTACCAACGAAAGAGGCGCGCGCGAGGTAGTCTGGGAGACTTTAATCGCCGCACATGTCCGACCAACATCACACCTCCATTTCACCTCTCTTCTCCAAGCTGTAAATCCATAAAATTTTCAATTTTGCTTTCATCGCCGATGGCTATGAAAAAATGGCAAATTTCTCGACTATAAATGAATCATTGTATTGCATTGTATTTTTAAATTAGAAGATTTAGACGGTATACGCGATGTACGAGGTTACCTCCCACTTCTTAAATGTTAGTAGTTTTTGATAACCGCCATCTAGTGAGCGAATTCTGTACTTTGATTTTATTCCGTATTTTAAAAATAACCGCGGACAACAACAATCTTTATGACACAGAGTTAACCCTTTGTCAGGCCCCGAATGAAGTTTGCAAACGCGCGATCTCCACTCCCTTAAATCCCTATCACTACTTTTACAGCCAAGAACGGAACATATTCTACCCCAACTTGGCACTATTATTTTTCAAAACATACTAATTACCAATGATAATTAAAAAATATGTTCAAATCACCGGATTCACCGCGCCAAAGGATTTCAGACGATGGTTTTGAACTTCCTGCTTGTGAACGCTAGATGGCTTTAAACACCGACGTTTAAAGAGACAAAAATACCGAATTTTACGCTTTACTTCGACGCTAGATGGCGGTTTCAAAAACTACTAAGACGCAATGGCAGCCCCCTTGGAATTTGCCTGGTAAACGACGCGATGTACGAGGTTACCTCCCACTTCTTAAATGTTAGTAGTTTTTGATAACCGCCATCTAGTGAGCGAATTCTGTACTTTGATTTTATTCCGTATTTTAAAAATGGCCGCGGACAACAACAATCTTTATGACACAGAGTTAACCCTTTGTCAGGCCCCGAATGAAGTTTGCAAACGCGCGATCTCCACTCCCTTAAATCCCTATCACTACTTTTACAGCCAAGAACGGAACATATTCTACCCCAACTTGGCACTATTATTTTTCAAAACATACTAATTACCAATGATAATTAAAAAATATGTTCAAATCACCGGATTCACCGCGCCAAAGGATTTCAGACGATGGTTTTGAACTTCCTGCTTGTGAACGCTAGATGGCTTTAAACACCGACGTTTAAAGAGACAAAAATACCGAATTTTACGCTTTACTTCGACGCTAGATGGCGGTTTCAAAAACTACTAAGACGCAATGGCAGCCCCCTTGGAATTTGCCTGGTAAACGACGTATACATTAAAGTTTAATTTCTTCTGTATTTCCCAATCCTCTATTGTTTAAAATAAAAAATAAAAAACACAACGAAATCTTAATTTGGACGATTAGCGAGTTTCTCTTCCAGTCGTGCGACTGCTAACTTACTCCAGAAAAAGAAAGAAAAAAATTTATATTAATTTTTCTTTTCTTTTTTTCTGGTTCAAATCTACATCCTTTAAATAATGCATATAGGTAGAAAGAAAGTGAAGTGGTAGAATTAATATAATACACAATGAGTATTCTTTAACGTTGATGGCGCCTATCACCGCAGACAGAATTTCCTTTCAGCATTTTAGGCGAAAAATTAAAGCCCCAAAGGCAAAAAATTTAGACATATTAAAACGACGACAAAAAATATAAGGAAAAAGGGGAGGGGAAAACTAAAGGGAGCATGAAATGTAGCCAGCTGAGCTCGCTTTGACCCATTCAATGTATTTTGTATGACTAATACCATAAGTTTATAAGTGATATGTTCCTTCCATAAGTATGACACTACTTATACTTCGTAATGCTACTGAGAAACTTACAGCTCGAGAACGACAAGCGAGAATTGACTACACTCGGTTGCTTAATTTTGCAGGGCTTCCATCTTCCTATTTAGTCTGCATTACTAAGCCTTTGACAGCGCCAAAACCAGACGTCGCTTTACCTTGAATCTATGACCTACCTCCCTCACTTCATGACAAGCTCCAGTTTCTAAGTTACCAGTGACAAACTTATGAAAGGAACATATCTTATAAACTTATGCTAATACAGAGGGGGTTTCTGATAAGTCTGCCACTCCAGCCCAAAGAACGCACCCTTTTTTCATGGCAGACTTATTAGAAACGCCCCTTTAGAAACTTTCACCTTACAAGAGATGCGACTATTTCAACCCAGTCGATAATAAAATTTTTGCTTAATTCATTTTTAAATTCCCAAAAATTATGTAAATTAAATTTGTCTTAATTCTTTAACATTTTACATAATGACCTTATTGCTAAAAAAAAAAAGTAAGAAAGCCTTCGTGATACGAATCGATAAACGAAGTCTTTACACTCTTTTTAATTATTTTTATTACTTTTTCATCTCTCTTCTCTTCTCTTCTCTTTCTTTCTTTCTTAAGAAGTATTAAAATATTTAGTATAGGGGAGATGAGAGAGAGAGAGAAAGGCGGCCGGCATTTATAATCTCTTTTATTAGAGGTTGGAGCCAGTTCAGGATCAAGGACTTTAATGGCAAGTTTACGGTGTAACCTTCACCGAGGGACAAATATCGCGACAGTAGCTAGCATCAATACGTTTAGGTTTTGCATTATTTATGAAGAAATGGATATGGCAAGCATCATTAAATGCCGCCGTCGATTTTAGTCGCTTCTTAGCAATAAGACTTCATTTAATGTCTTTTTAAGAAACGAGGTATAACGAACGTATCTTGAAAAGCTCGTTTGGTGGGTCAGACACATTTTTAAAATTAAGTATGATTTTTTTTTTTAAATAAGATGTTCGTGATTTACTAGTTTGCTTTGTATTGGATTTTTTTTTCTTTTGAAACCCAAAGGAACAAAAATGTATCAACTACTTTCATTAAGTATTGGGTTGTTTTGTTTTGAAGAAGTTTGGAATTTCTCAGAAGTCATCAAGAAATACCTAATTATTTTTAGCTTTCAAGGTGATTGACTGATTTGAGTTTAAAGGTTCTTAGAAAACTGATATGACATGGGAAATATATACGTTTCTGTTATGGGAGAAATACCAGTATTAATACCAGCTGATCTAATTATCTTATGGGAATAAATTAAGGTTTTAATATATTATTAATAAATTAATAATGTTTTCTCTATGAGAAGAAAAACAAAATATTAAATTTCAGAACTTAATAAATAAATAAATATCATAAGTTTACAAGATATGTTTCATAAGTTTGTCACTGGTTACAAACTGGAGCCTGTCATGAAGTGAATGAGGTAGGTCATAGATTCGAAATAAAACGACGTCTGGTCAGGCGCTGTCAAAGGCTTTGTACAGACTAAATAGGGGGAGATGGAAGTCCTGCAAAACTAATTAACCGAGTGTAGTTACTCAATTCTCGTTTGTCGTTCTTGAACTAGCTCGAGTTGCAAGTCTCTCAGTAGCATTACGAAGTATAGGTAGTGTCATACTTATGGTAGGTACATATCACTTATAAAAAACTTATGTAAATATATATATATCTATACCATCTGACAAGATAATTTTATAAAAGTGTGAAAAATTATTGGGACATAATAAAAACTAAATTTCTTCATTGAGAAATGAACGACCCGAATGTTCATTTAAGCCTGCGAAATGAGTCAAAATTTTATATACTTAATTATATTATAGTCCCATATAATTTCTCAAGCTTCCAACCCAAACGTTTTTCTACTATTTTATCTATTAAACATCATATCGACCTTGAGACGAATAGTTTTATACGCTCACTCAAAATGGGGAAAAAATTAAAATTAAATAAAATTTCAATTTTTAAAATGGAAAGGGAACATTAATAGAAGGAAAAGTGGATCGATAATGAATAACAATTAAATGAAAAAAAAAAATAAAAAATAAAACCATACCCGTTAATTAAAAGGGTGTGTGACAATTTCAAGGGAACGAAAATTAATATTTTATGATGAGTTTGGATTTTTTTGGGTTTGGTTTTAAACGCGAAACACATATGCCCAGTCTTGCATATTTTCTTTTAAATCTTTTTAATTCTATATAATATGGGTTATTTAATTTTTCTGACGTAATCAAAAACATTTTTCTTTTTAAATACAGAAGCTGCTGAAGTTCTTAACGCATCAGAAAATATAATTTCTTGGAGAATTTTAAAACGTCTGCTAAATCTTGAATTTCTCAGGGATGTTACAAGGATTTAATGATTGATAGGCGGATATTAAGATTTTGTTTACCCTTGAATGCAAAATTTAGGCTTAGTAAATAAATAAATAAATAAATAATATTTTTAAAAGGATTATAGATTATTTGAGAAACACGTCGACGACATGGTTGACCAATTAAAGAAATTCACTAAGCCTAATCTTAAAAATCCTATATCAATTCATTCAAATTCAAAACTTATTTGAAGCACCCTTGACCAATCAGAACATAGCCTTTAATTAAAGATATTAGGTAGTTTCCTAATCCTAATTCAAAATTTAGACTTATTTGAAGTGCCACCCTTGACCAATCAGAACCTGGCCTTCGATTACGGTTATTCAAAATATTCCTAAGCCTATTTCGCAACCGATTTTTGGTGGTAGTTTTCCAACTGTATGTCGTCTATAGTATACTAAATCGAATGTAGTCGTCGCATAATTTCAAGAGCAGATAGCGTCACTATAGCTTTAAATACAGCTGACTCGGGTGTTAGTTATGAAATAGAAATAAAACTACACCTTTCTAAATCATCTTAGGTTAATAAATAAACAATCAACAACGGATTTAATCTAACACAATCAAAATGAAGACTGTCACATCTTAAAACATAAAAATTCAAGTAATTTATAGTGAAGTTTAACAGAAAACTCACGTTAGTTTTGGAAACTGAGCGTTTTCTCTGTACAACCTCCATGATGTATAAACTACACGTTAGACAGACTATACGAAAGACGCACCTGTGCCGTATACTTTATATATGTTTATTAATAATTGCGTATTTTTGCCATGACGTAACTTGTATTCGTGTACGTACATTCACTAACTGTTATAGTTGGTTAAGAACCCGAACTTTCTCTCTCAACCTGATCTCATTTATGGCATCCAACTAAAAAGTATCCAGAGTTAAGCGTCACTTTTTCTTAAGATAATATTTCTAAATAATTAATTTCCTTAAATTATAATTAACTCATGGGAGTATTTTATTTAATATAAGTGCCCCCCTTAAAAAATAAACATTAAAACACAATAAGTCATTAAGAAAACTGAGAAGAGAGAAAGTTTCTAGAACGTCCTGTTTATTTCTCTAATGTTCTCCGGCTTCTGCTTTAGTTTCAACTTATAAAACTCAAGTCTGCCTTTTAACGCGCCAGTCATTCTGATTGGTCGATAAGGTATCACGTGATTTTAAAGGGGACGTTTAAGTTAAAGGTGAAACCGAAAGTAATGTAGGAAGATCTCACGAAGGGGCGGCAGAATTTTTATGTTTTTTATTTTCAAAATGAGTGTCAGTAAGCTGATTTTAATATTAGACTAAAAAACTGGGGGGAAAACGTTAAGAAAATTGTTTTTATGTCATTGCTAAGGCGTGAATGTATCTTACACTAGGTATTATATATACTGGGTGTCATTCGAAGTACAAGGGGATATTCCTTCGTCTTTGGTTTAATCTTAAGTTGAATAATATTACTTTCACTAAGGACCCCTTGGTTGCTACGCAATTAAGGTATAAAAATGAATTATACCCGCGTCTTTTGTTATTTTTTAATTCCCAAAGGTAAGGAATATATGCAAATGCACGTTCATAGGTACCGTTCCTACACTGACGTCAGCATAAAAAAAAATGGCACGGGTTCAAAGTCTACGCATAAAAATCGAACCTTAAAATTCCTCGAAACTCATTTTCACGCAAATTTTAACTTCACAAAAGAAGAAAAAAAATAAATAAAAACCAACTTAATTAAAAATAGACATAATGCATATCCGAAGTGTTAGAGTTATTAAGGATGAATTCAAATTTAGCCACGCGTATCCAACATCCACTTCTAGTCGGTATATAAATTTTCATGGCGTATATAAATGTAAAATCCCACTCCAAAATATTATAAGAGTTCGTGCTTCTCAACGTTTATAAGCACATAGCTAGCACGCGTGGAAATCGAAAAAATGAAAACCAAAGAAAATTGGTAAGGGGAATTGAAAATTTCATATTCCCCTTGACAGGTTAGGTTACACGCCTAAGATGTTTAGATTCTGTTCCCGAAACTATTTGCTAGTCGTAATATTCTTTTGAATAATATATCACTTTCACCATCCTCTGCCATATCAGGGAATATGGGATTTAATAGACCCAAGACCCCTAGAGGGCTCGACTCTGCAGCACGATGAAAGCTTGCCATGTTTGTGGTTAGATAAGTAATGAAGAAATAAAGGGGGAAAGGTAAGAAACGAATGTTATCGCGTTATAGGGACAATTTAGTTTCACTCGCTTTACCAGATTCATAAGGAACAAGCGTATTGATAACGTGGAATGATATGTTTATGGGGTGTAACGCAATGCCATGATGGTTAATATTGCAATTTTTACATGGGTTATCTTAGTCGAAATCTTCTACGATTCCATGTTAAATCATCAGTAGTAGCAACCTTTCCTACACTGAAATCTTCACTTCGATTTAACGAATCCCCATCTTTAGAATGGTCCCATGTTTCCATTACAAAATTCATCTTCTATTAGTAATTTAATACCTTCAAAGATTGCTATCAAGCAACTATAAGAATAAGATGCCCAGGGCTTTCATGCAGTCTGCCTATCGCACTTGGGTGCCACCATGGTACCAGGACCCCGCCCAAATCTCGACTTTTCTCGAGTTAGTAATATTAAAGCGACTATGCCTAGCATGGTCTTGGTCCGATCATCGAAAGTGGTTGGTTCTCCAGGAATGGAGCGTGTCTAATTCTTCCCGACATTGAGAGGTTAAAGAAAATCGCCCTTTCTTAACTTCCTACGCGCTGTCAAAAGAGATTGTCACTGCCCTTAAAAATTCAAAGACTCGAGAATTCGGATGCCGCAAAGTACTAAACCTCTAGCGCGAAAAGTGTTGAAACGTGAGAAATTCGTAGGAAACCGAATTAGATACGCCCAAATTTTACTACTAAATATTTCTCGTGAATATAGGCCTACACCTATATGTAAGATTACGAAATTTCGGTTATTTTCTTGCTATAGGGTACCCAAATTTTGCGATCGAGGTTGGGACCACCGCTAGGTTGTACTTGGGTGCAACCATCCGATTAGCGCCAGGGTCATCTTGTTTTAAAGTCTATGAACCACACCTTTTAATATTCTCCCAATCCTCACGCGAAATATTTGCAGCTCAACTTCATCAAGAGAGAAAGGGGGGGGAACCCCCAATGGCCTCTCCCAGCATGCATTTCGTACGTAGCCCTTCTCTCTCCCTCTTGATGGACATTACCCAAGTTAGCTATCATCAAATCTAATTGCAGACTTCATTTTTTATCCTTCGTGCAAGGCATGGGGTACACGCCGACCCTACCTTAGAGAATTTTTACTTTATCTCAAAACAAGTAACGTACTTAAATTATATTACGAAGATTGCGTTTATCCGCGCACGTGATTGTGTTTGTGAACCAATAAAAAGCCAGCGATGGCCGATGGGATCACGTTATAAAGGGGTTTCAGTTTGATAATGGTTAGCTAGCGTTGAGTGTATTGGCTCTAGTTTTTCTTTGGTATGGTACGTGTAAAATAACAATTAACATAGCAATTTCCCTTGAAATCGATTTGCGAAGTGAGTTACCCCTTGAAAAAAGGGTCAAAGCTAAGAGTATGTTTTAAATCTTTAAAAGTTCAGCCTGAAGCTAACTATTGGTTCTCAAAAGGAACGTCCAGTCATTGCGGAAAAGGTTCTTTTTTCAAAAAGAGAAACGGAATTAAATATTTAGGCATCCTTTCAAACTTTCTCTCGACTCCGTTCCCAAATGACAAAGATTTATAACATTTACTTTTTTCGGAAAAAGTTGAAAAGCTCAGAGTTAAATGACCTCGGAATTGCGTGTCCTTTTTTTTTTGGAAGTCATCGAGTAAAAAAAATGGAGTGACTACCTGGTTCTACTCTCACCTTCAATCGATAAAAACGGGATTAAAGTTTATAGTTCTAATCCGATCTTAACTCCACCTGTATCGGTCAAAGTGTGGGATGGATGACCTTTTTAGGAAAGGAGACATTTATCAGTTTTGCACCAGTCCCAAAGTTAACTACCAATAAAGACACCCCAGAGCCCACTGGTGCTGTTTACCCTCGTAAAGTTTAAACTTCGTAGCTATTACACGTGGTCGCGGTATTTGACCCGCACCAGTTTTAGTCCTGATGGTGCAGGAGGCCTACCCACTTTTAGATCGTTTTTGGGGAAATAATTTTTTGTTCAACGTTTCTAGCGTCGTCTTTAGGGGCATTTAAAAAATACCTTCACTTAGGCAGGGGGTCAGACGTTGTAGAAAGAAAGACCCCTCTCTCTAACATTCTTTCGCCAGTTATGCCCCGGGCTGGACAGCATGTATAGGGTCGTAGGGAGACAGTAAAACATAAGTTCATAAGATATGTTCCTTACATAAGTTTGTCACTGGTAACTTAGAAACTGGAGCTTGTTTTGAAGTGAGTGAGGTAGGTCATAGATTCGAGGTAAAGCGAGTGAGGCCTGGTGAGACTAAATAGTTAGGAAGACGAAGTCCTGCAAAACTAATTTACGCTTCCGTCGTTCTGCTAGAACTAGCTCGAGCTGTAAGTCTCTAGAGTAGCATTACGAAGTATAGGTAGTGTCATACTTATGGATGGAACATATCTTATAAACTTATGGGGGTTAAACGTATATATATTTCCTTACGCTAAGCCTAAATTCTAAATTCAGAAATAAAAGAAATGTTTTATTTATAATTTTGTTATAAACATAGATGTTTATATTAAAACCGAGATCAGAATGATGTTCTAAATATCATCCTATCGAAATACGATATAGTTTGTAATTATCTTTTTGCTTAATATAATTTCCCACGATGCATCTTTTATCTCGTTTAACCAAACGGCCTTTAAGTGTATCTATCATAAGGAGACGGTCGCGTGTTCGGAAGGATTTTAAAAATGTTTGGAAAACTCCCTTAGTTAAAATTCGGGGATACATTTTTTTTTAATTTTTTTTATTTAATGATGGCGAACTTTATCTTTTAAAAAATATCTTTTGCCCGGCCTTTTTTATTTTGATATGTTACTCGGTTTTAAAGTGATTGTGAAATAGATTTAATTGCATCTAAGAGCTAATAGAAAGAGATTTAACTTTATAACTTGATAAAGCCTTGTAAGGAGATGCACTAATAACGAATTACTGGCCACCCTGAACCTGAAGCGCATGCGCTGTTAAAATTAAGAAACAAGGGAAGAAATTTCTATCCCCTTATAGAGCCGCAAATTATCTTTAGATGCTATTTTAGGGCCTTAAAAACATTTCACAATCCCTTTGAAATGAATTACAACTCCTTCAGGCTACAAATAGTTTTCTGGCGTTCTTAACCTCGCTTTTTACTACATTTTTTTTTCATTAAATATTTTATTTTATTTTATTTTATTGGATTGAATAATAATTTCAAGTTCGTTTAAAACGTATCATAGAGAGAGGTATAAATGGGGGGGGGGGGTTATAAAACTATTTTAATGATTCAAGACGGATGGACGGACACTGGTAGTGACCGAGAGGAATTATACGTGGATTAAGTTAAGTTAAAAATTATCGAGATTCATCATGATTTAATCGAATCGTAATTGGATGAAAGAGCGTGAGCGAGGGTTGGGTCCAACGCGTTTTTAATACACGTATCTTTATTCTCATCTTTAAATAACCGGTAGACGAGACATGGAAGGAATTTAGCGGAATAAAAGGGTCAAGTCTTACGGGTGTGTTTATAGAGTTATTCTACGATTGCATTCCTTTTCTTTTCCGAATTAAGGGTGCTGAGCCGAGCGTGGGGGGAAATAAGTTTATTTCACGAGTTGCTGACTTTATGTAGGAAGCACCACAACATAAGCTCACCCTTCCTCGCAACCACCAAAATAAAAAGTGGTGAACTTCCGACTGAATCTTCCGTACGTTTTTCCAAGCTAAACAAGAAATTCACTGTCGCAACCTACGATTTATTTTTTCTTTCTAAAGGGTGTGAATGAACTTATACTGTACTTTATTATGGTCATAATAAGTTTTATATATTTTTCAAATATTTGGAAAGGGTTAGATTTCATATTAATTCACGGCACGGGTCACCCTAAAACCTTTGGGGGGAGGAATATGTTTCGAAACACATTTTTGAGTATATTTATATTTACGACTAGAGATTCATGAGTCATCGATAATCTATAATGAAAATTTCCCGATACTTTCACTGTAATTACGCTCTTAAAAACGTAATGCGGCTGATAAGGAATTAACCAATCAGATTCCATTAAAACCCAAGTAGCTCAACAACTATATATATATACATACATCAATGTAATCTTTCTATACCTCAAAGTATTTATAAATAACCAACAAACCCCCCCCCCCTTGCCCAAAATAAAAACAAAATTCAAATAAAAAATTTGGAAACATACCTGTCAAATATAATAACACACTTCTACTTCCTTTTTTAGTTCCGTAATAAATTAATAAATCGTCCTTCCGATTATATGTTGTTGTTTATAAAGTTAATAACAAATTAACAACGCCGGGTGTAGCGTGCGCACTCAATTAGTTCTTCCACGTCCAACTTCACTTTTAAAACGAGCTACCACACTTCACCTCCCACTCCTAGACTTCAAGTCGAGTCCTAGACGAAAAACACAACAACTCCGGGTAAACAATATAACATCAATTCCTTTCTCCCTTTCCTTTCCTTTCCGGAACCCTAATTTTTTTGCACCAACCTCGCTGATGGAAGCGAAGTGGTTTATTTGAAGAGAGAAAAGAGCGAACGAATTCTTTTTCGTCTCTAGATCACCTTCGTATATACGTTTTGCTTTTTAACGCTAAAGAATCAAGGTCTACTACGATTGGAACAAATTTAACCGTCGGAAGCTTGGTCCATCCTACCAAGAGACGAAAGAAAAAACAAGTTATTTTTTTTCTATTCGGTTCGGTAATAAGATGGGTTGAGAGAGAGAGAGAGAGAGAGAAAAGGTATTGGTAAGGGGGGGGGGAACTGGGGGTGTTGATCATGAGATGTTAAGAGGTCTGGAGAGAGAACACTGAGAACTCTACAACTGGACCTGGCTGGTACTGTGGTACATCCCGCAAAAGAATTTTAGACAACTTTCGCTCACACTTTCGATGTATTCCTATATAATAACATAAGTTTATACGATATGTTCACCATAAGTTTGCCACTGGTTACAAACTGGAGCTGGTCATGAAGTGAATGAGGTAGGTCATAGATCCGAGGTAAAGCGACGCCTGGTCAGGCGCTGCTGTCTAAGGTTTAGTACAGACTAAATAGGAACATAAAAGTACTTCAATTCTCGCTTGTCGTTCTGCGAACTAGCTCGAGCTGTAAGTCTCTCTCAGTAGCATTACGAAGTATAGGCAGGGTCATAGTTATGGTGGAACATATGTTATAAACTTATGATGATAATAATAATAAAAAAGTGATGTTTTTTTGATTATGATAAATTTTTATTACTTTTCTTTTGAACCTGACCCATCAAGACTGACTAAAGTTGGTACTTAGTAACTTAACGCGTGGAAAGAGTTACCGGGGCGAAACTTTGGTTTTGTTTAGCTAGCGTGACAATTTAATGGAGACATTTTCTTACCCTCCCTACAACATTATTATTATTATTGAGGGACAGCACTGAGCGTGGCAATATTACGTAATCAGTGCAGTGCAATAGCGTCAATTAAAATTAATTGAAATAAATAACTTTTTAAAATATAAATAATTTAATTCTGGTCAAAAATAACCTAACTTCAAATTATTTATTTCTGGTCAAAAATAACATAACTTCAAATTATTTATTTCTGGTTAATAATAACCTAACTTCAAATTATTTTCTTCTATTTAAAAATAGCCTAACTTCAAATTATTTACTTCTATTCAAAAATAACCTAACTTCAAATTATTTTCTTCTATTTAAAAATAGCCTAACTTCAAATTATTTACTTCTATTTAAAAATAACCTAACTTCAAATTATTTATTTCTGGTTAATAATAACCTAACTTCAAATTATTTTCTTCTATTTAAAAATAGCCTAACTTCAAATTATTTACTTCTATTTAAAAATAGCCTAACTTCAAATTATTTACTTCTATTTAAAAATAACCTAACTTCAAATTATTTATTTCTGGTTAATAATAACCTAACTTCAAATTATTTTCTTCTATTTAAAAATAACCAAACTACGGTAGAACTTCTAAAGACATCGAAAATTGGGGGCGTTACCGGGGCTTTAGTCATAGCAAATAAAAATAAAATGGTTAGGACCTACTTGAATTCTTCAACGCCATGATCAACTCGAACACAATTACTTACCGGTCAGTGGAGCACCTATATGAACGATCCCTAACCATTTCTTCAGTTAACCCTACCTTACCTTACCATATTCCAATAAGGCATTTGTTGTCCACTCCTTTCTTTCTCTGTAAAGACGCCGGCCATTTTGTCGAGGTCGCGCGTCACCCTAAAACCAAACCATACCTTGTAAGTACTACGATTACGATTTGTTGGAAAAATTCTTATTTATTAGGATATAATTTGACAGTCAGCATTTGTATCACAGCGACTATCGAACGGTTCCTTAATCCTTATAGTTCTTCGTATAAACAATGCTATAATATTTTTAAAAATAGAAACTATGTTTTTTTAAGTTTAAGTTAAGATTAACCGAGTAATCCGCTCCATAAATGGAAGCAACAATGATTGACAAAGTCTTCAACCAAAGATTGCAAAGCCAAAATACGCAAATTTGGCTTTTCGGGACTGTGGTCCTGATTGAATAAAGGTTCCCGAAATACTAAACTAATTTCCTAGAGAAAAACAAAGGTAAAGCGGGGACAGAAACAAGCCCAATCTCATTAGCATAATTAATTAAATATCCGCTAATGAAGAAGAGGGAGAAGATAATTCCTTACAGCGTGATTACTCTGTTGATCCATCGTTAATTTAATAAACGCATCGGGACACTTAATGTCAGTTAGAACCTAAATGAATTAAAATCTTAATTATTTTTACCGCGATTTTGGGTTGGGGATTAAATAATTATCAAAAGGACATATGGTCAAGGAAGGAAGGACATTCAATTACCAAGTGTTGAGTATTTCCATCAGGAGAGCTAAAGATACGACTAGTATTGCTGTATTTGTTGAGCACCAGTTTGGACAGATTTTGATACCAATGGTAGTGCATGTTCAAAAATGGCGTCAGATTCTGATCCACCTCGTTGATGGGAACGCTAGTGGCCAAACTTAAGAGTTCCTTAAATTGCGCGTAAGTCATCGGAGTGACGATCAAATCCTTCGATTCGCTGAGTCGGGGAAAGAGACTACTCCAAAGGGAATCTCTGCAACAATGAACCCCCGCTCTGCCGACAATGGCTTCTAAATGTTTCCTCGTCGTTTTCATTCTGTCCTTCAGTATGTTCAGCATCAACGTTTCGTCAGTACTGAAATATCCTAGATACTCCACCTCTTCGTCGCACATGGTCAAAGGAACGGCCACTTTACGACTGCGAAGGAGATACCACCACTTACTTACCTCCACTATCATCAGTACAACTGAAAAGTCTAATTCTTTTACCTAACGTCATCTGGATTGACGGTGGCCGAATCCTTGTTGTCCCTTTCGGTTGACGAGGTTAATTCGTTCTGATTAGGGGCAACGTTGCTACTGTTTTTCCTCGATCTCGAGTTCCGGGAACCGAATCGAACTGGTTGAAAGGTACCTAAGGTGGAACCTAACACTAACTTCGGGTACAAATCGCGTTGACTCGTTAGAAGAATATAAAACTTCAAGACGAGAACGTGGTTATTCCGCGACTGTTGGGTATTGGCTTCCTTATCGTAGGTGACCAAGAGGCCAACGTCAAAGTTACCAACGTTATTTATATCATTCGCGTCTTTGTAGGAACATTTGTAGGATGATAGTTCCACTAACGCAAAATCAGTGTCCTTAAAAGACAAGTAGATAAGCCGAAACCCCCCAAAATGTAATCGGAGATTGACCAACATTCCTTACCATGTCGGAACCCTTGAAAATCGGTTCCATTCTAACAACAGTCATTCCGTAATGTTCATTATGACTGATTATGTAATTGTATAATTGGGAACCTTCCACGCGAGTGTTATCGATAACCAATGTTCCGCTGGCGATAAAATTTCGGGCAAAATTGGGACTCTTTTGATAGTACTTAATAAAGTCATTGAGAAACGAGGATATATGGTATCCTTGCCGGAATAACAATTGTTGCCCGGAAATGTAAGCAAAAATGGTACGCAAGTGGAAGTTGTAGGTGAACGAATGCAAATGCATCGTAATTTTGATCTTGTCCAATTGGTCCAAGAAGACGGTCGTAAACTGCGCATTTTTAATTAAGCATGACCTTAATGACGCGAGTTCCCCGACAAGACTAAATGATTAACTTACCTGAGATCGCTGAGTTGGTGAGGCGTTGGACAAGAGACGCTTACTCTCCAAAGAATATAAGTGCGCGTACGCGTACGGATCGCAGAAGCCAAGCTCAAAAATGAGTAAACCCCCGAGCAAATTTTTAATCAAGAAAACTGGCAGGACAAGGTCCTTGATATTACTGGACCTGAACCTTTTGCCAAAATCGTGACTAGCCTTTCTAACATCGCTTATATCCCTTCCTTGTCCAGTCTTTCTGTGACTTTGAGCCCCGGTTTGAATGGCGACAAAGCCCAATGTTTGCAAGAACTCAATGTACTCGTTAATATAAGTCTTGCAGATTTCAAAGTGACATTTTTCGTCCGTTTGACTTTTCCTCGGTTTCTGCATGACCGAGGCCAATAAAGGATTGACGTTCCCGCTAATTTTCCTCATCCTACCAAAGCTACTAAAACTACTAGCTAAAGAGTTGTTACTCGATGACGTATCTACTGAACTTTTGACGCTGGAGCCGCTACTATGCCTCGAACGCTGCTGTAAGCGTTATGAAATTCAAAAACTGGACACGCGGAGGACAGAAGGAAACAAAAGACTTACCGTGGATGTAGGAAAGGGATTACTCTCTCTCGGTTCCATTTTATTTTGAACCGGTTCTAAAGTATGATCCCGAACTGGGGCGACTTTCCATCTCCAATTGGGGCTAAACAATATGGGGGTCAAACAAAAATGGGACAATCTGGCTAAAGACTTGACGGAATGCATGACTTTGTCCAAATAAGGTATATTGACGTGAGGATCGCGGGACTTCCAAACACGATGCAAATCTTCCATCACTCTTCGATCAAAGGTATTTTGAATGTCCTTAATTTGTAGATGGAATCTGAGGGCCAAATCCTCAACGTTTCGATACTCGGAACATTGTACTGGTAGGTGAGGTTTTCGGTCGCGAATTGTGGGCTCTAAAATAACTCCGGTGGAAAAGGTGTTTGATTTCCTAACGGGGGCGACTTGTTGTTGATCTCCGGAAGGGTTTTGATTGGGAGGTGAGGGGTTTCCTAATAAAACTTCGAGATGCTTGGCCATGATATGATTGGGTGGAGCCACACCGGCGTAACTCTTAATTAATTAATTAATTTAAAATTAATTATAAGGGACCGGAAACCAATTAACCCAATGGAAGAGAGACGTAACTCTTAATTAATTAATTTAAAATTAATTATAACAAGGGACCGGAAACCAATTAACCTAATGGAAGAGAGACGTAACTCTTAATTAATTAATTTAAAATTAATTATAAGGGACCGGAAACCAACCCAATGGAAGAGAGACGTAACTCTTAATTAATTAATTTAAAATTAATTATAAGGGACCGGAAACCAATTAACCCAATGGAAGAGAGACGTAACTCTTAATTAATTAATTTAAAATTAATTATAAGGGACCGGAAACCAACCCAATGGAAGAGAGACGTAACTCTTAATTTATTAATTTAAAATTAATTATAACAAGGGACCGGAAACCAATTAACCCAATGGAAGAGATACGTAACTCTTAATTAATTAATTTAAAATTAATTATAACAAGGGACCAGAAACCAATTAACTCAATGGAAGAGAGACGTAACTCTTAATTAATTAATTTAAAATTAATTATAAGGGACCGGAAACCAATTAACCCAATCAATGGAAGAGAGACAAAACTTAAAACTTACCACGTTTTTCTCTTTGGTAACTTTATTCATCTTCCTGAAGAGTGGTTGGTTATGAAAGATGCCCAATTTTTGACAGACGACGCTAGTTACGGCCAAACTTCTTTGATTAATCCATTCCACCAACTTGGTCAGTAACTTTGAAATGGCGTTGGACACCTCGGTCAACCAATTATAAAGGTACAAGGAGATTGTGTTGCCTTCCAAGATGATAAGGAGTAAACGCTGACGAGGAATGAATGGCGCGTAAGAATAACCCAAGGACTCCGTGGAATTGGTGGCGCTATTCAACTGATAAGGGTTAAAACTGGAAGCGAATGGACCAATGGATATCGGAGTTGATACCGGAACCGAAGTTGGACTACCCAAACACGAAGTCGGAGTCGCGTTGGCGGTTCTATTAAGTGACGTCGTCATACCACCAGACGTTTCGGTTCCTGGTATGTAAGGCTGGTACTTCTGGTAGTGTTTTTGTTCTGTTGGTGCCAAAACCATAACCCTTGACCTTAATTAGCGTAGCTTATTCCTGATCAGCGCCACCTACCCATAGCGGCGACTTTGAGAACTACTGTAAGTGGCAAGCCAATCAGATGTCGCTAAAATCTGGTGACGTCACTGACTGGCACTCTCGGGTCTTACCAAAAATGACGTCACCAGATTTTAGCGACATCTGATTGGCTTGCCGCTTACAGTAGTTCTCAAAGTCACCGCTATGGGTAGATGGCGCTGATCAGGAATAAGGCTAATTACAAGAATTAAACTACTTACGTTTGAGTAGAGGTGTCCCCAAATAAGAAGTATGTTCCGGATTCCCCATAAAGGCTCTCCAAAGATTCAAATTGCGTCCGATGACAATAAAGTCCTGTGACTTACCGGGGAGTTTTTCGGGCCTAACTCCAGTTGTCAAGGCGCTTAATTGCGCGTTATAGGGCAAGTAATCCATACCGTGTTTTAAGAAAACCTTAGAGACAACGTCATTGGATAACTCTTGAAGTTGCAGTTGAAATTGGTGGAGAAGAATCGGAATTTGATGGTGACTCTTTAAGTTGTAACTACTTGAGACAACAGTTGGAACGCCTGAAGAAGAAGAAATAGGCTTAGCAATTAGTAATTAAGTAGTTAAGTCGAAATTAATTAACTTACCGATAGTTTTGCCAAACTCCAAGAAATCCCTCATGGTTGTACTAAATACCTCCGTTAATCTTCCCTTCTCGCCCGCGTCATAGACGACGTTCCTCGGTTCCGGTTGTAACATGGAACTTAACGCCCCGATTTTATTTGAACTTAAACTTCCGGTTATACTCGAGGGCGTGTCAACGTTCATGGTGCCAGCGTACTGCTAATTAATAATTAAAAAAAAATTAATCAACTCCCACAATGGTCAATGGCATATCTACGATCAGACAAACGCAAATTCTTACCTTAAAGAAATATAAACTATCCGTGGGTGACAAAGTCGGGGAATATTCCTTGACTTGTTCAGTTAAAACCCTTCCACTTCGTCTCCTTCCTAAGTACAAAGACCATGCAGTTTAGAAGATTTCAAATAAAAGGATTAATAGGCCTTTTTTCTAGAGGATTACTTACGTTTTATCGGTGTTGATGGTTCGCTAACACTTCCGCAATTATCCCCTTCAATTGGTTCGGCTAAAGGTGACGTCAATAACCGATACTCCATTAAGAGATCCCAAAGAGCGTGACGCATAGCGGCCCCTAATTTCCCCGTTAATGATTCCTGTTGAATCTTACCCACGCACCATATCTGGAATCTTATTAACGCAATGGGTCCTTGATTGTAGAAAGTTGGTGGTAATTAGCGACAAGTCCTATCGAAACTACGCAAATAAAAGTGACTTAACATACCTGGGGATTTTTTGGAGGGATTAAGTTGAAACAGCGACGTCCCAGTCAATTCCTCGTAATCGTGACTCAATAAAGTGTCCGTGTAGGCGTTTGGCATTGGTATCGGGCTTGAAATGTGTTTAACGGGTCGCCCTTGACCATCGACTAAGGATAAGATAATGCAGGCGATTCCCTTATTGCCGGACATTCCAAATTGTTGTTGGATAGAATAAAGGAAGACATCTTCATCGGAGAAGTTTAAGGCCCCGTCCATGTCCATACTGGACTCTCCATTATATGGCTACCATACAATTACGTAATTTATAATTTAATTTAATTGGGTTTAAATTTAACTATAAACAATTAATGGCGCCGTTAATTTAAATACCTGAAAATGATTCTCCATTTTACTGTCGGTGTAATTAGGATTATGCAAAAAGCTAAGTAAGTTTTGACGCAAGTAATAAACCAAGGGACCCAAGAGTTTTAGAGTATTACTGTTAATCGTGAAGTGTAATACGAAAGTGGGTTCTTTCCCCGGTTTTTGAATGAACTAAATTTAAATAGGGTTAGATTACTATCCTCTCATGGGTCAAGGGTCAATTAGCCTTATTCCTGATCAGCGCCATCTACCCATAGCGGCGACTTTGAGAACTACTGTAAGCGGCAAGCCAATCAGATGTCGCTAAAATCTGGTGACGTCATTTTTGGTAAGACCCGAGAGTGCCAGTCAGTGACGTCACCAGATTTTAGCGACATCTGATTGGCTTGCCGCTTACAGTAGTTCTCAAAGTCACCGCTATGGGTAGGTGGCGCTGATCAGGAATAAGGCTAATTAGTTATTCGGAATGGTACCCTACCTGAACATCTTCGGGGGTTAACTTTGACTTGGCATTCCTGGCCATCATAACGGTGATGGACTCCAAAACGGCTTCATCCAACTGGTTCTGTAACATCTTCACTAACTCCTCTTTAATTTTACCATCAACCTCGACGATTCCGTGGAAATTAAGAGCGATGCATTGCTGATTCGATTTACGATTGGAAGAAACTCGCGAACTGATCGAGACCGAATCGTGAGACGCGTTTTGATCCTTATCTGATAGGGCCGAATTGACCCTTGGCCGAAATTCGGTCAGCTAAAAGATGGAAAGGACATCGGGAGCTAAAACAACAAACGGAATTCCGAAACTATTTAACTTACGGCAAATTCTTCTTCAGCGTCAAGGGCGGTTTTCTTCTGTTGCAAACTATGAACCGAGGAACTTCTGGAACCACCACCCAGAGTAAAATCTTCCTCGTTTTTGGACGTTCGATGTCCGTTGCAAGTCGTTTCGTGAAGTCTTAATTACGAATGATGATTGGCCAACTACAAACTCATTTTAATAATTAGTTAATTACCTTAAATAGAAGACGGATCCATTTGGTTGCTTGTAGGCGAACATATTTTTCCTATTAGTGACTGAAAGCGTATTCAAGGCGGATCTAAGCGCTTGTACACCCCTGGACATTGTCCGACCAGGTCCCGAACTTAATCGTGGATGAAAATGAAAGTGTGTCGTCCAGACAATGGGACAATCGAAGGCACCGGGTTTAAACTTCATTTCGGCTTCCAAGTAATTTTCATCGGAATTGTGATTATTGTACATATCCTCGGGATCAACTGAAGATGATGACGAAAGATGGATGACTTAATTTATCGCGTAATTAACCCCAAGATACTTTAAAATTAAAGTAGCTTAATTACTATCAATAGAGTGTAGTCTGGAAGAAGCGACGCCTCTACCACCATCATCACTCTTCCAAATATCTTCGCTAGCTTCCGGTACAAGTAACTGATGACACTTAAAGCTTTGATGGAGGTCTTGAAGCAACATTGTCTACGATATACGAGACAATTACTTTCACGACGACATCCGGGAGGGGGGGGGGTTAAATTAATTAAATCCGCGTCTAACCTGATTAATCACTTTAAGCAGATTCTTAATAGTTTTGATGGCTTTCTGGAATAATTCTTTGGCATTTCTAAGCTCCTCATCAGGATTTTTTCTATGCCTACGAGAAGACATGGTTCATGCAATTCATATTAGGTATGTAATTGTAAAGAAGGATACAATTACATACCTAATATGAAAATAAACCGAAACTTTATCCTGATGAATTTTCATAATCAACCAAAACTTTGGAAGCAGGGATCGCCTAACATTTAACCATCCTAATTCACTTCCGGAATCGCTAGAATCTCCCTCATATCCTAAAGAAACCAGCAGCCGACCAAATCAAATCAAATCAAACTTACCTTGAATTAAATAAGCGCATGCGTACGTACCATCTTCGGTATTACTAACGCGCCCGGCATCGCTATACATAAACGGTGTTGAACTACAAGAGTCTGTCCTTCCCAAAATCATCTTCCGACTGGGTGACGAGACTTCCTTTCCCAATTCCTGCGCCTGTTCTTGTATTTTGGCAACTTCTAAACTCTCGGCGCCTTCTCTGGGCTCGGAAAGAATTACGTATTCTAATCCAGGTGTTGAAGTTTTACTAACTGGCCTACTTGAAGTTGAAGCCACCGTCGAGTCGCCCTTACTGGAATTGGTGGCGACAGTCGAACCTTCGCTTTGTTTTTCATCGGAAGTCGTGGTCATTTCGGTACTATTCTGAGTGTCTTCCACCGAACTCTCAACTTGAGGCTAAACAACACGATAAAGTTGTTAATTACCTTCCTAAGGACGTAAAACGGTTCAGAAGTCATTACATCCGGTGTTCGGGCCATCATAGTAGTTGAACTACATTCGGACACAGTTTGACTGCTGACGAAATCCCTTGAATCCGTGGCCTCCGAACTCTCGGTTAGTTCATTTTTTTTCACTTTGACAAAGTTGGAATTGTCCACGGGTATCTCCATTCTTTTAATGGTACTGGGAGATTCGGGTGTGATGGACAACCTTCCTTTTGTGGCTAACGGTTTGACCAATATAACGTCGTCTTTCAAGTTACTATCGGTGAAACTAGCCGGTTTATCGACGAAGGTACTGGTTTCGTTCGAGGGTAGCGAGCGTTCCCTGGAAGATCTAGCCGATGTTTTCCTAGTTGGTTTGGACCTACCTCTCTTACGATTTGATTCGTCGTCCTCTTCTTCATCATTGGTAGTTACTAAAACCCTCCAATGGTCAATTTCCGTTGTCCTTTAAA
The DNA here is from genome assembly GCF_054372755.1 of Phalangium opilio. NCBI lineage: Eukaryota > Metazoa > Arthropoda > Arachnida > Opiliones > Phalangiidae > Phalangium > Phalangium opilio. Next base: position 944,807 of record NW_028324244.1, read on the forward strand.
GGAATTGGACCTTAATACTTACGACATTCGGGAATTTTGCTTAATTCTTTTGAAAATGATTTTCGTTCGCTGAAGAAGCTGCTGGAACTGGCTCTCAGTTCCGAGTATTGCGAAGTCGCGGTTGGTCCCGTTAAAATATTGGAGTCAAAGACGGATGGAATCATGGACAAGCTCCTTTTGTTAATTTCCACGAGTTCCGGGTCGTCACCGGCAACATAAGGACTTCTACGCTGATCCACGGGTGTTTTCCTGGTATCTAAAGAATTGTATTCGTTCTCGGCTTTATTCTGTTGTTGCTGAGTAACGGGTTGAAGTTCCACGTCTTCGTTGCGAACTAAATAGTGGTATTCGTTTTCCTTCTCTAAGTGGTATCCCGGAAGCGACGTCCAACACTTATCGAAGGCCTCCTTAAACTTTTCCAAACTTTTATCAACGCCAAAGACAAACTTCAACGGGACTTCCTCCAAACAACAACATTCAATCCCTATCGATTGGGTCACGTGTTCAACCACCATCTCAATCGTGGTTTCTTTTAAGGGGTAATTTTGAAGGGCCGCAGCCGCAATTTCGTCTTGAAGGAGCCATTTGACTTTTTTGACGCAAGTCTGAACAGAATCGTATTGCCTCGAGGGCAAGTCTTTTAAATAGTCGCTGGAATGTTCGGTGTAGCTAAAAGAAGGACGAATGAAGTTGGACGTCCGCGTTAGACAATGAAGTAACTTAATTAACTCACTTGGACGTTTCGGCTTCTAAAATTGGCGAAGCCGAGCTACAGTAAGACAAAGTTCTCAAACTAGATTCGGCAAAATTAATGGATCTCTCATTTTCCGAGTCTAAAGTGAGACAGATGAAATCCAAGGTTATTTGAAGATTGGTTAAATCGACTTCGCGCTGTTCTCCTTCCAAACAACTGATAACCTCGCCTACAATTTTAAGTAATTGCTAATTTAAATACTTTCCGAGATTAGTTTCTTTATTACAACATACTTAGGCACGTAGGTAATGACATTAAGGAACAACTGCCCACGTTATTTTTGTATTTGAGCGTGCAAGTCAAGTGGACGAATAACGGGGCGATTGGCCTTTCATTTTCAATAACGGATTCGTTATCTTCTTCGTGGTCACTATTAAAATGATGCTGGGAATCATTGGGAGGCGAGTTGACGTCATTTTCAGATTCCTTAGTGTCTAAAATAGACATACTGAATGAGAAACGTTCCGCCATTGAAAGTATAACACTATTCGATACCAGCTTCGGACGTGAACTCGATATCATCTAAAAGTTGATTATTTTCTTCTTCATTAACTTCTTTCTCTTCCATCGCAAACTTATCATCTCCCTCATCATTTTCATCAAACTTACGTAAAGATGTAAGATTTTAAATTATAAACCTGCCTGACTGACGTCAGACAATACAAAAACAATATTTACATCTTCAGGAGGACAGAAAAAGGCGTAATCAGGATGTGTACTAATTGGTTTAAAGTACTGTTGGATCGACTCTGAAAACTGTTCTTTTATGGAATTATGCAATTGCTTTAACTGTTCGCATGGAAGAAAACGTTGCAAAACTTCTAATGGAAAATATTTCTGAATTTTTTTCCTAAAATAATAATGAAGTGTGGAAATTGAATTAAAACTCCAATATGGCGGGTTCCCGTCAACCTACGCGTCATCTGCCTTATCCTGAGAAGGATGTTGTTGCTCGAATGTTGTCCTCAAATGAAAATCCCTAACATGTCCGCAGATAACTTGCAGAAAAGGACTGATATCAATTTCTAAGATAGATTCGACGCAAATGCTATCAACGGCCGCTTCAATGTCTTGACTATCTACTCGATATCCTTGTTGTAAACACCTAAAGGGTTAAACCACCTTTAGAGACACCAATTCTACTGGCGTTGGCGACAAAAGCCTACTTAAAAACTCCTTGGACAAAACTTTTGGAGTAAATATTCTCTATCACTTTGGAAACTTCTTTCAACTGTTGATGAGTCGTATTACCATCCCAATCACTCTCCGATTTGGAATTAGGTTCGGGTGTGGCTTGTTTGGAGCCTTCGTGGCTAACGCTGCTGCTCTTACGGGTGACGGTGTCCTCACCCAAGTAATTAACCTCGTCCATTTTATAGGAAAAGTCGTGGTACAAGTCTTTCAGCCTTTTGGCGTCCTCTTTAAAGATGATTTGCGTGTTGATATTATTCAACGAGCAGTGATAGCAATAAATCGGAAGCGTCAGAGAGCCATAAATTTGATTGGCGTTTCTAGGTGGGTAGAGTTCCGGAGGCGGCCTTTCAATATTAACATCGTCGACGTTGATGGAAGGTTCAGATATTTTAAACGAACTTTCGAAAGAGGCTGGCGTTTTGGTAGGACTACCCAAGAGTTTTACCGCCTCCCTTGGTTGAGGGGAAGAGGCGACTACCTCGGAATATAACGAAGGTTCAATTTTCACTTTGGAGGATTGCGCTAGCCCATCGACCGAGTCTGTCCCTCCGAAAAATGAACCGGAAAATTCACCTCGTCCTTCACCCCCCGATGTTTGATGAGATTCATCCGCCAAATGGGCGTTTTCCGCGTCATTCTCTCTTTTCACAACTCGTACCGCCTTGTACGGTAAAGTTCCCAAGTAGTTGGGCATATCCGAGCTAGCGGCGGACCCCAATATAAGTAACCTCAAGTCTTGGTAAGACGCCGGTAACAAGGTGACCAATAAGTGGTTCTCGGTCAGAGCCTTGACGTAGCATTTCCACTTAGGAAGGGGATCGAAAAAAACGTCCTTGACCTCAATCTTAAGGCTATTTCCTTTCTTAATGTCCGGTGAATGTAAATGATCTTGAGACTTTCCCGGTGACGATTTCAACTTGGAAGCGTCGCTGGAGCCCTGATATTCGGAGGCAAAATCCCTAAAAGCGTCGCGAGATATGTCACTAGCCGGGAATGGTACTCGGTACACTTTGGATGGTCTATCTCTTTCCAGGACGTGATGGGGGAAGGACGCGTTATCGTGGTCGGATAAATGTACTTCTCGATGATGGGCTTGTTTTAACATTTCAATTAAATGAGAGTATAAAACTGTATTTGGGACATCTTGATTATCTCGCCCGTCTATGTCGTACCCCATTGGAATCAAATCTAAACAACAACCATAGAAAACCCTCCATTGAATTCGCTATTCCAAGTGGAAATGTTAGCAACTAGCCCTAAGTTATCCCAACCTTGAATATAAGTGGAAAAGATGAGTTCCGCTTGTTGGCAAAAAGGTAAGAGAGCCATCAGATCAAATGGAAAGGACAAATTTGAAGTTTTCTCTTCAACAGTATGATGGGACTGTAAGGAAGCTTGGGACAAATTAAAATCGGGGGTCGATCTAGCCGCTGACATGTGAAAAGAGTGTAAATCCGATATCACCGGTGTCGTAACCGGAGTAACGGGTGGAATACCACATGGCACGTAAGGCGATTGCACCTTTTCGTTCGCGCACATTAATGCCAAGTGGTGAAAAGTTACCAGAGATGACACGCATGTTATATCCGTGTTCAGGAACTGTAGGATTAAAAACAAAAATATGCCTCACTTCACTTATAGTTTTTCGAAAAACGTACTAGGCCTACTACAACAACAATTATTAATTTTGGTAATTAGCCATTTTGGTGTAGGCTCTAAAAAATTGGGGCGTGTAATTCCTTAACGAAAATTAGTTTGAAGCCACTTGTAAGCTTATTTAAGTACTTGAATGAAATGATTAAACTTTGTACTTCCTTAGATAAGACCATTATCAACGTGGCCATGGTTTAGGACTCGCGTAAGTAACCCAATATTAAATTTTTAGCAATTCACCTTGGGTTGAAATCTTTAGGGTTAAACACTATAATAATCTTGAAAACCTTTCTAAAACTTTAGAACCAATCAAAAAATTACTTTTTTTTTTGGAATAACACCGGGTAGGTACTATAATACTAAATTGGGGCGGGGGGGGGGGTTAACCGTGTGTTACCAACGTGAGCGAAACCACTTGAGAAAAAGTCATTGTTTGAACAAGATAAAAATTATATATATATTTCTTCATTATCTAATCTGACGTCAGGCCCCAGTCTTACTGGGAAAAAATTATATATTTGAAATCCTGATACGCCATTTTATAGCGTCTTATAAAAATTAAGTCCAACAGGTGAAAAATAAGGTTAATACTTTAAATACCTGCATCCGTTAGATTTACCAGAACTATAATAAAGTAATCTAAAAATAATTCCCCGATATCCAATTTTCAACCTAACTTAAAGGCTTAGACCTAAGTCTATATTTTTAGAAAATAGAATGGCTTCATTTCTCTAAAATTTGAGGGAGATCTACTGAAATTAAGCACACATTGATTGAATAAAAGAAAAGCAAACTTTTATTTAATTATACCATGTACATTTTACAGCGTTTTCGGTATTGTAACTCTTTAAATTGTTAATTTAATTATGGCGGAATTAGTGGTCAGGGTAATTGTTGAGATAAAAGTGGGTAGGAATAAGTTGGAGGAGTTGAATCTCACTGAAAAATACTTAGTGAAGAGACCACTACTCCACTTGTCCCAGTGCCACTTTGGAGACAATCATGCAATAGTCAAACGTAACAGCTTGGCGTTGATTTCAAGATTTACTTTAAACACAATTTCCTCGCGAGTACTTGGGTAGAAACTTTTGGGATACCTTTAGCTCGTTACGTATATCAAAAGGCCATCACGGTCTGAGCTGGAAGAGTTAGATCTGGCATAGAGGTCGAACGTACATGTCAGGATCCCCACTTCCAACTCAAATTGTGAAGCGTATCTCCTTCGTGGTTCCAAACCCGCGGTGGGTCTCGCCTTTCTCATTATAATTCCACCGTTCAGTTTTTTCTCAAATAGCGAAGCAACTCTTTGAGAGTCGCACTCAAAACTAACTTCGTAAGTCACTCGGTAAAAATTTTAATCAATTATAAAAAAAATCATTTCGAGCTGATTTACGAACGTCGAGCTAACGACGCCTCGTTACCAGCAAATGCGTGGGAAACGAGGCATCTGCTCTATTTATTAGAAAAACTGAAGTTATCACTATCCAGTGGGGTGAAAGGTAAGACCCTGATGAAACAGGGAGCCAAGAAGGAGGAGGGTGGACTGATAACGATTACGCAAAACTATAGTTACGCACGAAGCGGAGATATTCAAAAAGGTACGAATTCCCAAGTAATATTTCTAATCTGTAGCCCGCCCAACCCTGAAAGAAATCAACTAGACTCGTTTGACTATTTTTGTTTGTGGGGGTTTTATAGCGAGTACAATACCGAAAACGCGGCAAAATAATAACAGTAAATAACTCAAAATCGAAGTAGACCTCCCTTTAGATGGAAACATAGTATGGTCCATAACCGCCATTTAGTTAGCAACCAGAGATAAGAGAAATGTACAACCAAAAACCTAGCCAAGTTTTCAAGTGGCATTTCTCAAGTGGGTTCAAAGTTTACTGGGAAGATGATTGTGTATCGGTGGACAAGGTATATACATAAGTTCATAAGAAATGTTCCGTAAGTTTGTTACTGGATACAAGCTGGAGCTTGTGACGTAGGTCATAGAATCTCGTAAAGCGACGCCTTAGTAATGCAGACTAAAATAGGAGCTAGATGGAAGTCCTGCAAAACTAATTAACCGAGTGTAGTTAATCAATTCTCGCTTGTCGTTCTCGAACTAGCTCTCAGTATATAAGTCTCTAGCATTACGAAGTATTGCAAGTGTTATACATATGGGGAACATATCTTATAAACTTATGGTGAAATAGAATTGGGAGCGGGAAAGTTTAACAATTATGCTAAGTTTAATCGAGAACCGTCAATTCATTTTTGTATGAAAAAAAATTAGATAAGAAAATATTGGGGTTCTAGATACCGATATACTTCTTGGTATAATAAGGTTCGGTTCATATAATTTCGATGAGAAAAATATGGATGAGGTGTTCGTTATCTCATTGACACTTCATTTTCTCAAGAAGTTTTACACGTTGTCAATTTGAAATTTTTTGTGAATTTTTAATTATTATTAATTTTTAATTATTTTAATTATTATTATTAACTATTCTTTCTTATTTAAACCTTAAATTTAATAAAAAGGGTTCCACGAGTCGCTTAATTGCCTAGTGGGCGAATTTTTCCAGAAGGAAGAGGTTGACCAGACGCAAGGCAGTGCCCGAGCGACTAGTAGAACCCTTTAAGCTTATACCATTTCTTAAAACGGGCCAATTGTTTCGCTTTGACCTTTATAAAGGGATTCCAAAAAAGCGTGGTAGAAGTACAATGGGTTCCATGGGCGACTTCGACCCATTGAGTCGAAAATGTAACTTCTATGACATTTTGGCGCTAACGACCACCCAAAACCAGTTATGATTACCCCCCAGTTATGATGACCCCCTAAATTTAATTAAGAAACCCAAAAGACAATGCTAATTTAAACTCTCAAATATTCATAACTTTTTTTAGGGGGTGCATCCCTTGTGCCAAAATGTCATAGAAGTTACATTTTTGACTTGAAATTTATAACCCATAACTCTCCAACTGAGTCAGGGATTTTATAAGTCCTATAGACCCTTCCATTAATTACTTAAAGAGAAACCAACACACAGGGGAGGGTAGGAGACCGCTCTCTTAAGTTATTTCCCTGGTGCAGCGGCGCCAACCAAGAGGCAACACCGGAAGGAGTTCACTAAACGCGAAGGGGAGGCTAGCCGACTTGCACCAGTTGCCTCTAGCGGGTGTTTCTTGGCGCGAGGCAAATAACCCAACCACTATGGTGTTTGCGCTTCTCTCTCAAGAAATTTATGGAATATTCTATTCATCCTAAACTTCCCCCTTTCCCTAATCGCTATACATTCATTTTTGAAAACAAGGATGGTTGGTAGGATTGGTTGATTAGAATGAACGCAATCGAACAAAAAATAAAATACTAAGTTTTATCTCGAACAAACATGACTACAACGGTAATATAATAAATAGTGCAACGGTTCTATTAAGGTTGCGCCCTCGTTTCTAAAAGGAAGTGGGGGCATTACGAGATTATAGAAATTTCCAAGAATAAGATTTATCTACCTAATTCTTTTTATCAGCGTAACGACTAATATTATATAAATAATCTAGTCATACAGGTTGATTGCGACACCCCGACTTAAAACCATCATCCATACAAGATCATAGGAATAATTGTGACCCCATATGATCTCCCATGCTACCTCGCTTGTGGGCGGCCATGTTTGGTACCGCTATGGTACTATGGGCAAATGGTCTTTAGTTAGTGGCTGACATTGCCTGTCGTCGAACGCGCTCTGTAGCCTTGGCAGAACAACTCTCCGAAAAGGGGCGGTAACCTCGTAATTCCCGTATACCGCGCTTGAGAACTTATTACCCGTCATGCGTCATAATAATGGCGTCTTTCTAACTGTTGGTAGCAAAGCGAGTTCATAGGCGCGCGCAAGGTTCAAAGCACAGATGAACCTTATCAGTTGAAGGGGGGGGGGGTAAGAAACGTCACAGTTGGGCTTGCCAATAAACGCAGCCGGTTTTCACCCTCCCTCCATGCGCGCCGCTGAAGAACTTTTATGCTAAATTTCGTGCACAATAAGGCGCCTGGGCGGGGAGTGACGAAACTCCGCCTCAAAAACTCTCCTTCCCCCCGAATTAAAATACCTCTATATTATTCGCGAGATAAAATTCGTCTAGCTCCTCCCCCCAAAAAATCCGCCTAGATACTTCGAGTTAAAATTATTCCTATTAGGTGTATGCATTCCTCATATAAGATAATACAACTTTGCTTTCTCGAAATGAATAACTTACCTTTCCTAAGTCAATCGTATTCTAATTATAAAACTTAATTACACCGTCACCAATTAATTACTTAATAATAAAATTAAAAGACTTACCGATTTGGCCACTTGTTGAAAGGTCAATCCTCTCATAAAATCGCATCTGGGTAAACCACCGGACATTTTACCATCTTGGGGTTCGATCCAACATTCGGTTATAATTTGGGGTTCACCATCGGCCTCGGCAGATTCAAAATCACCATCGTCATCGTCCGAAACGCTGTCTCTTAATAAAAGACTGGAGAAAGGAGGGAAAATAATGTATTGCACGACGCAAGGATGAACTTTCAATTCCTCCGATTCAACTTGATGCTATATTAAATAAAAATTAATTAATAATATAGGCTTAAATTTAATTATTAATTACGCTTTAATTATAAATCGCGTCTAGCTATTAATTACATTAATTACCTCCATATTTATTTCTAAAACCAAATTAATGATTCCAGAATGAGAATGAGCAACATGAAAGCCTTCTTGCAACCGAAGTCTACATTGATAATTACAGTTTTAATTAACAATAATTAACTTTAAACGTAATTAATCGTACTTAATTATGGAATTTAAAATTCCAGCGACGGCAATCATGGGAAGGGGTGAATTGGGAGCGGCTTGCATATTCCAAATCCATCTTTGATTATGCAAATAACTGCTTAAAGTCGTTAACATATTAGTGGCTAAAGGATCGCTACCAGTTGCCACTTGACTAGAAATGGGACTGTGGAAATCGTTTGGCACGCGACAATATCTAATTAAAGACAATATTATTATTTAATTAAGGATATAATCCGGAAGTATTTGAAGACAGGGTTCATACAACTTTAGGAAAAAAAATTTCCCTGAGATTTCCTTTACAGGTTTTTCCCATATACTTCCCCGAATTTTCATGCAGGTTTTTTCCCGTATATGGAGTATCCTATGGAGCAAATGTTAACGAAGGAGGGGGGCAAATAGGACTATTACATAATCAAAAGGACATCCCCGTATCTCTAATATAACCAGAGTTATGAGCCTCCAAAGTATAGTGTAATGTTAATCCTATAGAGGGTATGTTTACGGACATTTTGCTTAATTACTCGGCCCCTGTTTGTCGTAGCTGTACGTTTTTAGTATGGTTAGATGGGGGGGAAATAGGACTATAACATACTCAAAGGACATCCCCGTATCTCTAGTAGAACCAGAGTTACGAGCCCCCAAAGTTTAGTGTAATGTTAATCCTATGGAGGGTATGTTCACGAACATTTTGCTTAATTACTCGGCCCCTGTTTGTCGTAGCTGTACGTTTTTAGTATGGTTAGATGGGGGGCAAATAGGACTATAACATACTCAAAGGACATCCCCGTATCTCTAGTAGAACCAGAGTTACGAGCCTCCAAAGTATAGTGTAATGTTAATCCTATGGAGGGTATGTTTACGGACATTTTGCTTAATTAATCGGCCCCTGTTTGTCGTAGCCGTACGTTTTTAGTATGGTTAGATGGGGGGCAAATAGGACTATAACATACTCAAAGGACATCCCCGTATCTCTAGTAGAACCAGAGTTACGAGCCTCCAAAGTTGGGTGTAATGTTAATCCTATGGAGGGGGGTATGTTTACGGACATTTTGCTTAATTACTCGGCCCCTGTTTGTCGTAGCCGTACGTTTTTAGTATGGTTAGATGGGGGGCAAATAGGACTATAACATACTCAAAGGACATCCCCGTATCTCTAGTAGAACCAGAGTTACGAGCCTCCAAAGTTTGGTGTAATGTTAATCCTATGGAGGGGGGTATGTTCACGAACATTTTGCTTAATTACTCGGCCCCTGTTTGTCGTAGCTGTACGTTTTTAGTATGGTTAGATGGGGGGCAAATAGGACTATAACATACTCAAAGGACATCCCCGTATCTCTAGTAGAACCAGAGTTACGAGCCTCCAAAGTTTAGTGTAATGTTAATCCTATGGAGGGTATGTTCACGAACATTTTGCTTAATTACTCGGCCCCTGTTTGTCGTAGCTGTACGTTTTTAGTATGGTTAGATGGGGGGCAAATAGGACTATAACATACTCAAAGGACATCCCCGTATCTCTAGTAGAACCAGAGTTACGAGCCTCCAAAGTTTAGTGTAATGTTAATCCTATGGAGGGTATGTTCACGAACATTTTGCTTAATTACTCGGCCCCTGTTTGTCGTAGCTGTACGTTTTTAGTATGGTTAGATGGGGGGCAAATAGGACTATAACATACTCAAAGGACATCCCCGTATCTCTAGTAGAACCAGAGTTACGAGCCTCCAAAGTTGGGTGTAATGTTAATCCTATGGAGGGGGGTATGTTTACGGACATTTTGCTTAATTACTCGGCCCCTGTTTGTCGTAGCCGTACGTTTTTAGTATGGTTAGATGGGGGGCAAATAGGACTATAACATACTCAAAGGACATCCCCGTATCTCTAGTAGAACCAGAGTTACGAGCCTCCAAAGTTGGGTGTAATGTTAATCCTATGGAGGGGGGTATGTTTACGGACATTTTGCTTAATTACTCGGCCCCTGTTTGTCGTAGCCGTACGTTTTTAGTATGGTTAGATGGGGGGCAAATAGGACTATAACATACTCAAAGGACATCCCCGTATCTCTAGTAGAACCAGAGTTACGAGCCTCCAAAGTTGGGTGTAATGTTAATCCTATGGAGGGGGGTATGTTCACGAACATTTTGCTTAATTACTCGGCCCCTGTTTGTCGTAGCTGTACGTTTTTAGTATGGTTAGATGGGGGGCAAATAGGACTATAACATACTCAAAGGACATCCCCGTATCTCTAGTAGAACCAGAGTTACGAGCCTCCAAAGTTGGGTGTAATGTTAATCCTATGGAGGGTATGTTCACGAACATTTTGCTTAATTACTCGGCCCCTGTTTGTCGTAGCTGTACGTTTTTAGTATGGTTAGATGGGGGGCAAATAGGACTATAACATACTCAAAGGACATCCCCGTATCTCTAGTAGAACCAGAGTTACGAGCCTCCAAAGTTGGGTGTAATGTTAATCCTATGGAGGGTATGTTCACGAACATTTTGCTTAATTACTCGGCCCCTGTTTGTCGTAGCTGTACGTTTTTAGTATGGTTAGATGGGGGGCAAATAGGACTATAACATACTCAAAGGACATCCCCGTATCTCTAGTAGAACCAGAGTTACGAGCCTCCAAAGTTTAGTGTAATGTTAATCCTATGGAGGGTATGTTCACGAACATTTTGCTTAATTACTCGGCCCCTGTTTGTCGTAGCTGTACGTTTTTAGTATGGTTAGATGGGGGGCAAATAGGACTATAACATACTCAAAGGACATCCCCGTATCTCTAGTAGAACCAGAGTTACGAGCCTCCAAAGTATAGTGTAATGTTAATCCAATGGAGGGTATGTTTACGGACATTTTGCTTAATTAATCGGCCCCTGTTTGTCGTAGCCGTACGTTTTTAGTATGGTTAGATGGGGGGCAAATAGGACTATAACATACTCAAAGGACATCCCCGTATCTCTAGTAGAACCAGAGTTACGAGCCTCCAAAGTTGGGTGTAATGTTAATCCTATGGAGGGGGGTATGTTTACGGACATTTTGCTTAATTACTCGGCCCCTGTTTGTCGTAGCCGTACGTTTTTAGTATGGTTAGATGGGGGGCAAATAGGACTATAACATACTCTAAGGACATCCCCGTATCTCTAGTAGAACCAGAGTTACGAGCCTCCAAAGTTGGGTGTAATGTTAATCCTATGGAGGGGGGTATGTTTACGGACATTTTGCTTAATTACTCGGCCCCTGTTTGTCGTAGCCGTACGTTTTTAGTATGGTTAGATGGGGGGCAAATAGGACTATAACATACTCAAAGGACATCCCCGTATCTCTAGTAGAACCAGAGTTACGAGCCTCCAAAGTTGGGTGTAATGTTAATCCTATGGAGGGGGGTATGTTCACGAACATTTTGCTTAATTACTCGGCCCCTGTTTGTCGTAGCTGTACGTTTTTAGTATGGTTAGATGGGGGGCAAATAGGACTATAACATACTCAAAGGACATCCCCGTATCTCTAGTAGAACCAGAGTTACGAGCCTCCAAAGTTGGGTGTAATGTTAATCCTATGGAGGGTATGTTCACGAACATTTTGCTTAATTACTCGGCCCCTGTTTGTCGTAGCTGTACGTTTTTAGTATGGTTAGATGGGGGGCAAATAGGACTATAACATACTCAAAGGACATCCCCGTATCTCTAGTAGAACCAGAGTTACGAGCCTCCAAAGTTGGGTGTAATGTTAATCCTATGGAGGGTATGTTCACGAACATTTTGCTTAATTACTCGGCCCCTGTTTGTCGTAGCTGTACGTTTTTAGTATGGTTAGATGGGGGGCAAATAGGACTATAACATACTCAAAGGACATCCCCGTATCTCTAGTAGAACCAGAGTTACGAGCCTCCAAAGTTGGGTGTAATGTTAATCCTATGGAGGGTATGTTCACGAACATTTTGCTTAATTACTCGGCCCCTGTTTGTCGTAGCTGTACGTTTTTAGTATGGTTAGATGGGGGGCAAATAGGACTATAACATACTCAAAGGACATCCCCGTATCTCTAGTAGAACCAGAGTTACGAGCCTCCAAAGTTGGGTGTAATGTTAATCCTATGGAGGGTATGTTCACGAACATTTTGCTTAATTACTCGGCCCCTGTTTGTCGTAGCTGTACGTTTTTAGTATGGTTAGATGGGGGGCAAATAGGACTATAACATACTCAAAGGACATCCCCGTATCTCTAGTAGAACCAGAGTTACGAGCCTCCAAAGTTGGGTGTAATGTTAATCCTATGGAGGGGGGTATGTTCACGAACATTTTGCTTAATTACTCGGCCCCTGTTTGTCGTAGCCGTACGTTTTTAGTATGGTTAGATGGGGGGAAAATAGGACTATAACATACTCAAAGGACACCCCCGTATCTCTAGTAGAACCAGAGTTATGAGCCTCCAAAGTATAGTCAGATGTTAATCCCATGGGGGGGATGTTTATGAACATTTTGCTGAATTACTCGGCCCCTGTTTGACGCAAATTTCCCTGATTTCCCCGAATTTTACTAAAAATTCGAAATTTCCCTGAATTTCCCCTGAGGTTTTTGTCAACTATTTATTTCCCTGATGTTTCCAGGTTTGTATGAACCCTGCAAGAGTTGCCGCCATCGTACTTAATGAGTATTTTCTCAACAGGCTTCTTTAAAATGACGCAACAATTGACATCCATCCAATCACGTTGCAAGGGAGATTTAGAATGTCCAGGGGGTAAGACGCGATGGTTTCCCGAATGACTTTCACTTATGACCCGGACTTCTTTGGCAATTCCACGTCGGGGAAATTTTAAATTTACAATTTGGGTTCTAAGCTCATTAACAATCTATTAATTGATATAAAACAATTTTTAATGATCCGAATATTCCCTTAATTACTAATTAGGAAAATAACCTCGTTTCGAATTTTTCCAGACATTCCACCGAGAAAGGCTAGTCTGATGACCATACAAGGTGCTTTGGAAGATACTCGAATGATGTAAAATGAATAAGGAGGTTTATCAGGTTCACTACAATTAATTTGGGTTTCTTGTTAATTAATATGTTCTGGTTTTTCTTTTTTATTTCTGTAGACGCAGGGTGACCAAAGGAAAGTGGTGGTTAATTCCTTTAGAGGATATATAGGAAATTTATCCTTGAAATTATAGGAGAATACGCGGTAATTATCCTTGAAATTATAGGAAAATACGCGGTAATTATCCTTGAAATTATAGGAAAATACGCGGTAATTATCCTTGAAATTGTAGGAAAATACGCGGTAATTATCCTTGAAATTATAGGAAAATACGCGGGAATTATCCTTGAAATTATAGGAAATTACGCTCGAAATTATAGGAGAATACGCGGGAATTACGCTCAAAATTAAAGGAGAATACGGGAATTACGCTCGAAATTATAGGAGAATACGGGAATTACGCTCGAAATTATAGGAGAATACGGGAATTACGCTCGAAATTATAGGAGAATACGGGAATTACGCTCGAAATTATAGGAGAATACGGGAATTACGCTCGAAATTATAGGAGAATACGGGAATTACGCTCGAAATTATAGGAGAATACGGGAATTACGCTCGAAATTATAGGAGAATACGGGAATTACGCTCGAAATTATAGGAGAATACGGGAATTACGCTCGAAATTATAGGAGAATACGGGAATTACGCTCGAAATTATAGGAGAATACGGGAATTACGCTCGAAATTATAGGAGAATACGGGAATTACGCTCGAAATTATAGGAGAATACGGGAATTACGCTCGAAATTATAGGAGAATACGGGAATTATCCTTGAAATTATAGGAGAATACGGGAATTATCCTCGAAATTATAGAAGAATACGCGGGAATTATCCTTGAAATTATAGGAAAATAGGCGGGAATTATCCTCGAAATTATAGGAGAACACGGGAATTATCGTTGAAATTATAGGCAAATACGGGGGAATTATCCTTGAGATTATAGGCAAATACGGGGGAATTATCCTTGAGATTATAGGAGAATATAGGAAAAAATATAGGTCACCCTGTAAAAGTAATTGATAAATTTGGATGTACCTGGTTAAGAACTTAATGTAAGAATGGTTTTCAATCAGAACAAAGGAACTAAAATCCCTCAACAAAGCATTAAGGGAAGTTAAGGCTTGCCGGCACTGAATCATGTGATACCTCCCGCTACTATTCGGAATATGAATATTTTTACTCAAAGGCATATCGTGCTCTAAAATAATCCCTATTCGATGTGTATGCATCCATTTTTGCCATATATTGATATCGAGCATGCATATTGGCCTCCAAAAACTGGCAAACTGATGATGGGCCAACGTTTTTGAGGACAAAGACGGACTTGTCGCGTTTGGCGTCAAATAAAATAACGGCAGTCGATTTTTAACACTTTCGGGCATTAAATAATAGACCGAATTATGACCAAACGATTGCAGATGAACCAGAAGTTGATCCGTATCGGTCAAACTAGAAAATTATTCCGTTTTACAAAAATGTTCTGAGACAGAGACAGAGACAGAGATGGACAGAGAGGGGGAGGGAGGGATGCTCACTTCTTCATGGTACTCCAAAATTGTTTAACAACGGCGGCTCTATAAGGACTATCAATTTTCTTTTTCATGCTACAAGTAACATCGTGTAAGAAATCGTAAGTCCCTTCGATAGAAATTTCGTAATGACAACTCGGGTGCTTTTGTTTCGTCTTATCTTTTCTGTCTCCGCTAAAATTAATATTTATTAGGATTAAGATATTTATATTTTAATTAGCCTTATTCCTGATCAGCGCCACCTACCCATAGCGGCGACTTTGAGAACTACTGTAAGCGGCAAGCCAATCAGATGTCGCTAAAATCTGGTGACGTCACTGACTGGCACTCTCGGGGTTTTACCAAAAATGACGTCACCAGATTTTAGCGACATCTGATTGGCTTGCCGCTTACAGTAGTTCTCAAAGTCGCCGCTATGGGTAGGTGGCGCTGATCAGGAATAAGGCTAATTAATCACTTAATTACTTTGGGGTTAATGCGGAAAGAGTGTAATCAATTGAGGCGTTGAACTTCCAAGGAAGTGTTAACGTAATTTCAACGTGATCTCCCTTCAAACGGACTTTTTTCACAGTGTATCCTTCCCTTAATCGGCAGGAGAGGACACTGGACAAGGAAACTTGTAAATTCCCTTCCTTTTGACGTTTTCTCACCATTAACTGATCAAATTTGGTTCCAAAGTATTGGTTCCTTTATAGAAGTTAAATATAAGACCAGGTCTTTGAGAGGAAATAAGAGAAAACGTACGAAACGACCCATTTCTTCGAAGGAGGTACGTCATCTCTATCGACAATTCCTCCTTGAAAATTCCAAGTGAGGAAAGCTTTATGATAGACGTTCATTTCGACCACTTCATTGCTGACATCTTTGCCATTCTGTTGGTCGAGGACACCACCGGCTTTCCGGTGATGTTGGTAAGGAAGGGTAAAGTCCCTGACGTAGTTTTGTTCCGGTAAAAAAGGGAGGTAAGCTCCCAAAGTGGCGACGGATATGAATCTCATCAAATCCGTGTAAGGCACGTAACCCAAGGAACAAAACGGATGGTAAGTGCTTCCCAAGTGTATGAAAGAGCAGGCGATGGTATTGTTTCTGAGTTGAGTTAGGAGAGACTCTAACATGACGGTGTTTGGTAATGTTAACATGCCGTCAGTGACGATTATTATTCCGGCGCTGGTGTTTTCGGGGAGTAATTGTAAAGCTAATATTCCGTAGCGTAGCATATTGACAGTGTTGATGTCAGGGGTCGTTATTGTTATTTGTTGCGTATGAGAATGGGGTTGAGTTTCTTTGAATTCGTCAAATAAACCACCAGTTAAAATGTCGGGTTGCGCCTAAAATAATTTAAGTTATAAACCGGAAACAGTTTTTATATTTGTTTTTTTTTTCAGGGTTCATACAACTTTCCCTAATAAAAATTTTTTTTTTATAAAAACAACTACGGGATTTGTTCTTTTTAGTTGGAACAACCCCTTCACGGCAAACTTATTCAAGCGTCACGAATTTCCCTGAATTTTACTAATAATCATAAATTTTGTCCGAATTCTTCGCCTTTTCGCCCGAATTCTTCGTCTATTTCTCCCGAATTCTTCGCCTATCTAGCCCGAAATCGTCGTCTATATCGCCCGAATTCTTCGCCTATTTCTCCCGAATTCTTCGCCTATTTCTCCCGAATTCTTCGCCTATCTAGCCCGAATTCTTCGCCTATCTAGCCCGAAATCGTCGCCTATCTAGCCCGAAATCGTCGTCTATCTAGCCCGAAATCGTCGTCTATCTAGCCCGAAATCGTCGTCTATTTAGCCCGAAATCGTCGTCTATCTAGCCCGAAATCGTCGTCTATCTAGCCCGAAATCGTCGTCTATCTAGCCCGAAATCGTCGTCTATCTAACCCGAAATCGTCGTCTATCTAGCCCGAAATCGTCGTCTATCTAGCCCGAATTCTTCGCATATCTAGCCCGAATTCTTCGCATATCTAGCCCGAAATCGTCGTCTATCTAACCCGAAATCGTCGTCTATCTAGCCCGAAATCGTCGTCTATCTAGCCCGAAATCGTCGTCTATCTAGCCCGAAATCGTCGTCTATCTAACCCGAAATCGTTGTCTATCTAACCCGAAATCGTCGTCTATCTAACCCGAAATCGTCGTCTATCTAGCCCGAATTCTTCGCCTATCTCGCCCGAATTCTTCGCCTATCTAGCCCGAATTCTTCGCCTATCTAGCCCGAAATCGTCGTCCATCTCGCCCGAATTCTTCGCCTATCTCGCCCGAATTCTTCGCCTATCTCGCCCGAATTTTCATTTTATTCCCCCCGAATTTTCATTTTATTTCTCGCGAATTCTTCGCCTATCTCGCCCGAATTTTCAGTTTATTTCGCTTGAATTCTTCGCCTATTTCGCTTGAATTCTTCGCCTATCTCGCCCGAATTTTCATTTTATTCCCCCCGAATTTTCATTTTATTTCCCCCGAATTTTCAGTTCATTTCCCCCCGAATTTTCAGTTCATTTCCCCCCGAATTTTCAGTTCATTTCCCCCCGAATTTTCAGTTTATTTCCCCCCGAATTTTCAGTTTATTTCCCCCCGAATTTTCCAGGTTCTCCAGATTTGTATAAACCCTGTAAAGGTTTCCCTTAATTACTTTTAGTTTGGCACGTTCTTCATTCAAATAGGCGGTGGCTTCAACAATTTTCTTGCCAACTTGATACTGGTTGCAAGCGTGTTTCAAAAGTTCATCCACATTATCAGATTTCAAGCACCATCCTTGAACTAAAACCTGTTCACCCCCTTGAGCGTAAAATGGCATATGGGCCATAACAGTGATATAAATTTTGGGTTGGAATACAAAATGGCTACTAGGGACGTAAAACTGTAACAAAAAATAAAGTTAATTAATTTCAAGGAAGATACAGAATAATTATTTAAGACTCACTGGTTGGGAAATTTTAGTAAGGCTCTTTCTGAGAGCCGTAAATACTTCGTCAAATAATATATTCCCATTTTGGATATCTACAGCCGCTGTTGATGGACTAAGGTCCAAACAAAACACTAATCTATAGCCCCTCGATAGGAAAATCACTTTGGTATCGGGTGAGACCAAATATTGAAAGTCATCGCTAGTCTCAATACTCCAACTTGCTGGTCTGGTTTTGGGAACAGCGGAAATGACACTAATCTCTTCAGTATATTCTTCCTTTATAGTTTATAGTTATAGACAAATTAAATTATTTAATAAATACCTTAAGTAATAATTAACTTTAATCATACTTACCAGTGTCTTTTTACATCCAGTTCTAACACACTTATTTAAGTGACTAAGGTACCATTGGGCTCTAATATTTCTAGAGATACGATACTCCTTTTTCATAAGTAGGAATATGTAACTCGCTTCCAATATTTCCGGCACCGTGTCCGGTACCAGATGTTCTACCATTTTTGTGCCAAATAACTAATTGCCACTTATAACAAACGTGTCAGCGCCTTGATAGCGTAATAACATATTAGATTTTGGGCTGGGAATATTAAACACCCTTATTTATATAGCTATACTGTTGTTTTAATTATTTATTAAATAATTAAACAGGGAGGGTAACAACAAAATTTACTAAATCAAATAAAAAATACAATGCAGCCAGGAAAAATGAGGGAGGGATTACAAAAGCTGAAGGCAAATATGCTTTGCTTTTAAAAAATTAAATAAACTTGACTGAACAATTAAATTGACAGTTGTCAGCTGATATCTTTCAGTTGTAGGAAAGTCTGGATTATTCAGTACAGTACACAGAACGAAAACAGTGCTAAGCCTTGGTCATAAGTTTGCGTATTATCAAAGCATGATAAAACTACTGTTACCGTCAATATTTCAGGAAGATTATTATAATTTACGTTTAAAAATCATTTAGGATTCATCAAGTGTTCGATAATTATTTAAACTCGGTTAAATAACCGTACAAAAACACACATTAGTTTAAGCGATGCCGATAAAAACTTTCAGTTGCAACTTTGCGTCGTCTGCAGTGACTCTGCAGCTGTAGTTTTAGCATGGATGGTTGAAACAAAATGAGGAGTGGAAAGTGAGGCCTACTTATTGAAAATGGGTATATAATAACAGGAGTCGTAACTAAAGTTAAAAAAAAATATAAATGTTATTTTTTACAGCTTAAGACTGAGGAACTATGAATTTTTTCAAAGCGAATAGGCCTATATTTTAAAATCAAAATATTTTATCTTAAAAGATAAATCCTGGAATTTTTTTTATCATAAAATCTTGATTAACTTAATGTATTTTGTGATTCGCTAAAACATATACTGTTGAATTTTAAACAGAAGTCCTGGGAAAAAGGGGAGCTTACCTTTTTAATAAATTAAAGAACTTTGCAATTTCAAAGCGAGTAAAATTCTGAGCGAAATTAACTCTTCCATTATTCAAAAACCGAAAAAAAAAAAGAATATTCAATGAGACGACAAAACCCGGTGAAACTCAGTCAACGGAATAAAACCGGAGACTTTTTCCCCATGCAGATTGTTAGATTCAATCTAATCAGCAGATAAAAGAGAGGGTCTTTCCCTTCGAGTTTCAACCTTTTACACACATATAGATCTCGGATAAAATTACTTAAAACTAACATTAATTTGCTTCGATTCAATGAACTTTTAGATTAGAAATAAGAATAAAATAATTAGGGTTTTATCTGTAAAGATAAAAAAGACTAATCGCCCCGACGAACATTCCAATCGATATGATGTAGTCGATAATATTGGTTGTTCCCTTCTAGACTCACTCTTTCGCATCCGATTGACCGAGCCTCGTGCCGCGCCGCCCTGTTTGCTTAGATCCCGCCATTAACAATGAACCGTTAAGAAAAGGAATAATGTCCCAAATAAAGGCGCGCGTTTAGTCTAAATCGACCAAATATCGAACGACCCCTTTTTTATGACCTAGACAAGGTGCTAGGACAGAGAAATCAATGATTTGTCTCTCTTAAATACAGTTTTGACCCCTAAAAGAAGTCCATAACTCGTAATAAAACTTTGTTTCCGCTTATAACCGTGGCTCAGTTGATGTATTTCTTCGACAAACTAACTTGTAAGTAACCTAGAACCCGTCGCTCTAGATCTTAATACCCCACATTTCCACGTCAAAAAAAAAGCATATAATAATCGATAAATTTGGGCGTGTGGAAGGAAGGTTCTACCTTAGAGTCTCAATCAATCTCCGGCACTAATTAATCGAATGATAGTCGAATAACCGTCACAGCAAACGGGGATACTCAATCAAGCGGGGGGCTACAGACACGCCGCTTACCCAAACTTCCTATCCTCTTCAGACGTTCTTTATAGACGGGATACCAGAGAAGAGGTGGCAGCTAGGTCCTCTTTTTATATAGGTTAACGTTACGGCACCCATAACCACCCATCGCTATGTTTCTTCGCTTATCACTCTCTTATAAATGAGTCTACCGTGTTTAATGGAACCTTGTTTCTAATGTCTCTTTGGATAAATGAGAATTTCCCAAGAAGAAAAAAAAAAAGAATACAAGCTCTGATTTAAAGCCGAATACTACCATTCCCTTCCACTTCCTCTCACAAACGTCACGTGTACCTTAAGAGGAAGTAAAAAAAAAGACCTGTAGAAAAGAAAAAGGAAAAGTTACGATGTCCATGCAGGGAAGGAGCTTGTAAACTTTAAAAAATGTTCTTTCGCGGCTGGGGCTTCTCTTGAGCAAATATAAACGGACAACCTCCAAGGCTACAACCCAAGCTAAAGTTCAAAAAGAAGAAAGATTAAACGAACTCTAGGGACTGGAACTGTTAAGGTTTCTACTGTATAGACTGTTCCATTAATTCCAGAAGAGGCCTTAGCAAACACCGCAGGGACGGGGGAGATCATGCACCTTCTTGGGTTACTTCCCTCACGTCCTGAAGAAGCACCCGCTAGAGGCAGTGCGAGTTGGCTAGCCTGAGCCTCAATTCGCGTGTAGTGAACTCCGTCGGCGTTGTATCTTGGCGTCAAGGATAACCTAAGATGGCGAATTAATTCCTCGTGATTTAATTCTATCGGTCTTCATTGAAGTCCATCACTTCCTTAAGATCATCTACGCAAAGTGGTTTTAAAGGAACCTAATTAGTCCAAGATCGTCGTTATAAAAACTGATTAAGTCATTATCAAATTAAGCTAATTATATAAATGATTCTAAGGAATTTAGCATCCATGGAAAATGAGCTTAAATCATTGAAGGAGTTGAGAAAAGAGAGGGGCTTGTTACTAACCCAATAAGAAAATATGTATGCGTATGTAAAGAGCGAGATACGAGAAATTCTCGTATTTTTCCCGGTATTTTCGTCGCGAAAAACCCAAGGCTGAAGGAAAAATAAAAGAAAAGGGTAAGAAAGCGGAAGGTGAAATAAGGAAGAAAGAAAAGACAGAAGAAAAAGGCGAGATAGAAGCTAGAAGGGACTCGGGAGAGGAGGAAGTAGGCAGAACGCGCCAACTAATCCAATCGTGCCAATTGGACCACACGCATTTTCCCGCCTGTCTTATTTTTCCGAGTCTCCCACGCCAGAAGAACTGCCCAACTATTTTGCCAACTTACACCCCCGTACCAACACACTCCGATAGAAAGCTAGATTTCTCTTCCATAACGGGTACTTTCGGGGCTTCCACCGTAATAACGTTTGTTTCAATCTTACTTTTCCAATACCACGCGAAATGAGTGTTTGAGTATGGCAGAATTTCCTCGGATTAGTTAATTACCAGAGTGTTTAATTCAAGTCGGAGATTGGGGTCAAGAGTAGCGTAGACCAGGCACGAGTTAATCAAAGGTTTACGTTACTAGAGTGGTGGTAAGTTTGGAATAAACACGTTTTTTTCCTCCATCATCCATAACGTTAAGAAACATCCAGAGCAACTCTGTCCACTCGTAACATCGACCGCCCAATCTATCATTTGAAATAAAAAAGAAAAGTTAGGGTTTTCTTTTTTTCTTTCTTTGGTTTTCGAGTATCCTTATCGCCGCCTGTTTCTACTTTGTAACAAAATAAAGAGTTCATACTTCTATTGCAAGTCCAATTTTATAGAGAGGATGAAGGGGAACATCTTTATAAATTTATTTTTATCGTTTTGAAGGAAGCGCGACTTTGAAAAAAGGTGTTCGAAAGAAATTAGAAGTGATTGGAGAGCGTTTTAACATTTTGACAAGAGAAAGGCGAAAATACTTCAAGGCTTCCTGAAAAAGAAATAAAAGTCTAAAGAAAGATCTGGTCATTGTTAAGAGAGTCCCTTTGGGACGTCGTAAATCTTCATTTTTGTACTCTTGCAGCTCCATACCCCATCCACCTTACCCCGGCTCCATTCTCGACCGGCTTCTTGAGATCTTCGCTATACCTGCGAGCTTCTAGCCTAATACGTATTACCACTTTACTACAGGAGTACCTAAGGTTGGGAATTACAGAGCGCCAGAGACATTCAATCTTTAGTTTCCCTTTTTTTAAGGCCATCCGGATAACGATTACCAAAGGTCGAGTTCATACTGATACCTTATGCGCGTGGATTACGTAAGTCTGCCATTGACCTCTTTAGAACATGAACATATCCTACATTCGAAGGAGTTTTCCATTGATAGTTCCTTCCAAGTCGCGTATAATACTAGTGTAAGTATCAACCAGCACCGAAAAGGCTTAGTGTACTTATTTTTTAGAGTGCGCGTACTATACAGTACATCGAAGTAACGAACACGACTATGGGAAATCCGGAACAATCAGTTCCCAACGTGATCCCGGTTCCTAAATTAGAAGGGATAAAGAATTCTCGCGCTCCCCATCTTCTTCTTCTTCTAGGAAAGACCTCTTATCGTTAAGGATTAGGTCTTTGGGGGGTTCCGAGGCCCACGCTACTCTCTCTAAAGGATATTGGAGAGAGGGAGAGAGGAGGGGCGATTGATGACCCCGGGACTCTAATAGGTCAGTCAACTGGTTAAAGACTGTAAGGGAAACCCACTCTACACTTTACTTGACCCCTAAGCCGATAGTTAAAAGGCCAACGTATCTTCCTTTCTTTTTAATCCGGATTAGACGCCCTTAAAAGTCGACCCCGTAACGGACCAACTAAAACTATAAACTAATAAAAACTTCGTAAGATGTCATTTTTTACCCCCATTCGAGTTCCGAGTTCATTTCAATGGGAGAAATCACTTCACTCGGGAATGGACAAATTTCACCTCATCACTGCCACTACTTGTTAAAACATTTTTAACATTAAAAGGTCCACAAAGGCTCGGACAAGGGGAAGAAGTTCCCTTTCTTTTCGACGATGAATTTAATCGATTCATTGAGCGTAAAGTCATCGATTCTTCCACCGTTTCAAGTTGAACTTTTTTCGGGGGCCAAAAGAAGAAAGACAAAAGATAGAATCGCCTATCATCGCGGGATTCATCCCCTTATCTTCTATCTATTCTTTCATCTCAACGCTAGTAAGAAAGATAACTTTACCAACTTCATCCCAAACTCGATCCGAAATAAAAAATCGTTCGAGCGGAAAACCCCTTTATAATTCACCCAATGAAAAAGATCAACATTTAGGAAAAGGAATATCCAATGTTTAGCTTTCTTTAAACGATTAGTTTTTATTAATAATAGAACCGATTTAAAACTTGCCTTGCCTCGGGAAAAATGTGATGGGTACTCTTGTCTACATTTAGTCTACACCGCCATCACTGGAGGCCAAATTGTTTTGTCATGAAAACCGCGGAATTCCCTAGCTACAAAAGATCAAAGAGCAGAAATTTTAAACCAAAAGAGAATTCCAAATAAAGTCGATTAGTAAAAAGAGGCTCTCTTTTTTTTAAGATACATGCAAGATGTACCTTTTTACAGAAGTCAGCTTTTTCGCCAATATAAAAGATGGGAGAGGGATGGCATTCGGGAAGTTCAAGAGTACGAGGATGCAGATGAAGGATGAAAAAGAAAAAAAAATATTTGTGTTCCTTGAATTAATTTCCAGAGCTCTTTCATCAAACTCAAAAGAGTCAAAGTAAAATGCGGAGTAAGATGGTTCAACTGAGCGTATTGAGGGGCAATATTTTAGCTACCCATAAATTCATCTGCAGGAATTTTTCTCTCACTTCATCTTTGAAATAGATTTCATGGTTACAACGGTTCTCTTGACATAATAAATCATAGCTTAACGTTAAATGAAATTTCTTTTACATGGCAATGTGAGTGTTTAGTTAATTTTTGCCATCTGTTATACCGTTGAGGCTATAAAACTTTCAAGTTCCCTCGGATCGTTCTTTCAAAGTCACGCGGTATTTGCAAAATACACCTGCATTATTTACAGACAGAGCCACAGAAGTCAAAATGACTTTGAGAGGGAAGGTTGAGGGGCTGCTAGATCTACTTAAAGTCAAGTATTCTCCATTTCACGGGGTAACGCTGGCTATTTTGTCCAGTATTGTAGCTGGACTGTCCTCAGTTCTGATGAAAATGAATGCCAATGGCTCTCCCTTAATAATGGTCATCTATATGTTCGGCTTCCAAGCCACCTTCACTTTCATATCTATCATTTACAATCAAAATGACGCGATATGCGTCAAAGGAGAAAGATTGTGGTTTTTACAGAGGGTCCTGTTAGATGGTAAGATCCCTTCCCAATAGTCTAATCTTCAACTTATAATCAAAAATATTTTTAGGTTTTGGAATGTATTGCATGGCACAATCCATCCGATACATATCGGCCTCGGACATGACCGCCATTTTGTTCTGCCAGCCAGTTTTAATCTCTCTGACGTCACCTTTAATTACCAAGCAACGGTTCCAGATTAAGGACATACTTTTAGCGTTACTGGCTGTTGTGGGAGTGGCCCTGATATGTCGTCCAAGTTTCTTGTTCCGTAGGGATCCTGGTGAAGATGACATAGAGAGTCAACGCCTACTCGGGGTCATGTGGGCCGCTTTCTGCTGCGTTGCTTTCACGTATCTGACAATCGTGACTAAGAAAATGCCAAAGACACCAGTCATGGTGGCAATGTTCAATATCGGGCTTGTAAACTTTGCGTTAATGTTGACTGTTTTGTGTTTTACGGGTGTTACTGAGGGTTGGCCATTTTGTGGATTGGACGCGGTGATATTAATGTTGGCCATGGTCCTCGGGGTTTTGACCACTCTTTTAGAAAGCGCTTCCATCAAGAAAGAAAAGGTCACGACTTTTTCTACAAGTATTACTACGCAAATTGTTTTCATCATGTTGTTAGAAGCTCTGTTCTTAAAATTGGTACCATTATGGTCGGACTATGTAGGAGCGGTTCTGATTGTCACCTCAATTTTGTTAACTGTTCTTTTTAGAGCCAGAAAACACAACAGATCACGGAAGGACAAAGTTGGCACGCTACTTATGGAACAAGTCTGTGTTGAATCGTCTTATTTTAAAGAGTGAAATGTTGTTTACCCTAAGCCTATAGATAATTTTCAAGGATTTAATGCCTAAATTCAACGCGGAAGTTCTCGGATTACGATATCCCAAACATATTTCAATAAAAGTTTTAAACGTAAATGAGAAGATGAAACGAGGTTATAAAAATACAGAGAGCTAAGTTTATCCCATAAAGAATCGCTCGTAAAAGTACGCGGAGTCAAGGACAACGTTTAATCTATATTTTTAATCGTTCGCCAAAAGCGAGAGAACTTCATACGTATACCGGCATAAATTCGATATGTAGCTGTATTTCAGGTACGTATAGTAATAAAAAATCCCTCTTGATGACATAGAGGTAAATCCAAGGCTAAAGGTACATGTCGTGGTTAGAACTACAACAGAAGGTTATCTCCATTCTCTGCCTACGGCTAAATATATATCAAATGTGTTATGCAAAACAAAACGATAATCATAGGTTCAGTCGCGCTCACGTACGTCCTTAAAATCTAGTTCTGTCTGGCATAGCGGCAGTTTTGCGGGGAATTTGCGCCGTTAAGTAATAAAAAAAAACAGTCGTACTCTCAAATGTAAAGAAAAAGAAGATAGGAACTAATTTCCCTTGCCCTTTCGCCTCCTAATCTAAAGAGATTAAGAGATGTCCTTAATATAAACATTCTCTATCGCTAGGAAGCGCCTTAAAGTGCGTGTAGCTGTAAAACACCGCGTAATATTGACTGCCTACGCGAAATCTACTAACGTTATTACAGAGAAAAAAGCGGTGGAGCTTTTACCGTTTTATTTTTGCTAAGGCGAAATGGATTTTCAAACAATTCGGGCCTGTGGTTTGACGAAATTAGCGCCCTTTTTGGGTCTTTCTTTGGCTATAGTGTCCTGTTTGATGGCCGGAAGTGCCAGCTTGGTCATCAGGGTTCGACCCCAGACTAATCCACTGGTAATCAATTTGCTTCTATTTTCCTTCATGACGTGTACCAGTTTGAGTATTTGCGTTATCAAACGACATCCACTGCAGTGTGAAAAGAACGAATGGGGTTGGCTGTTTCAGCGTCTCTTCGTAGCGGGTTAGTACAGGCATTTTTGTTATTGTACCGTTTTACCGCGCATGAATCATAGGGTCCCCAGTTCTGGTTCAAATCAAGGCTTCTTCTTTCAGCCGTAGCCAACTTCTCGGTGGTTGCTGCCCTCCAATACATTCCAGCTTCGGACATGACTGCCATTGTCTTCTGTTCGCCAGTGGTTATGACTTTCATTTCCCCGATATTAACCGCGGAACGCTTCCGTTTCCGCAACATCCTGCTGGCGTTAATCGCCGTCGCTGGGGTCTTTTTCATTTGCCGTCCTCCTTTCCTTTTCGGTGAACCGCGATCGGAAGACGACGAACCGAGTCATTCGCCCGAAAATCGGATTAAAGGTATTGTCTGGTCGATCGTCGGCTGTTTCTCGCAAACCTACCTATCGCTGATTGCGTCGAAAATGCGGGAAACACCCGTCCACGTTGCCATGTTCGCCGTGGGATTCGTACTCAGTATTGTTTTAGCCGTGACGGTTTACTCCTTACCCGAAGTAACCTGGCCTTCGTGTGGCTTTGACTCTTACGTCGCGATGGCTTCGGCCATCCTAATACTCTCTTCCATCACGCTGGAAAATTTCTCCATCCGTCACGAAAAACTAACGACTCTCTCTATAAGTTTAACCGTCCAACTAATATTTATTATGGCTTTCGAAGTCTATTTCTTCCAAGAGATATTACATTGGACCGATTTCTTGGGCGCGGTTTTAATTCTAATCTCTATATTCACCTTATTCTTCTTGAAAGTCAAGGAAGAAGAAAACGATTCGATAGAAAAAACCAAAAAACAAAACTGCTTAAAGATTAACTTACAAAAACAGCATGCAGTCTCTAAGGCTGAAAACGGTCAACTACTGGAAACAAGTCTCTAACCATCGTTGCGGTCTATCTTGGAACGACAAAAATAAACCTTGCAAATTCCACTAGAAAACCCAACACAAAAGAGTCAGTTAACTATACTGATCTACCCAAGCTGAAGCTTAGTTTGACCCAATTGATT
This sequence comes from Phalangium opilio, assembly GCF_054372755.1. NCBI lineage: Eukaryota > Metazoa > Arthropoda > Arachnida > Opiliones > Phalangiidae > Phalangium > Phalangium opilio. The sequence continues at coordinate 972,283 of NW_028324244.1, forward strand.
TGGGTTAGGACAAATTTGTAGAAGATATATCCGAGAGATGGACGGAAGTAAGGAGGAGGAAAGACTTGATTCGATTATGGTACTCGTACTATATCAAAAAAGGGTGGGATGTGATTTTTTTACTTATTTTTTTTACTCAACGCGGCGTGGCCGACTGAGCTGGAGAATCTCTCGCTGATGGTGCGGCCAACGCGGCTGCTGATTGTAATGTAATTCGAGAAGAATAGAACGAGAGAAAATAGAAGAAAAGCCGAAGGAAAGTGAAGCCTCGTTAAGGGAGATGGACGTTTTCCAGCCAGGGTCAACTACTAATGTCCATTTTTAGGACGAGGAACGAAGAAGGGAGGGTACTAGTCTCTCTGGTTTAGTGTCGATGACCGAAAAAGGGAAGGATAAAAATATATAGACCAAAGAAAGATTCGTTGAATAATTCACGAAAAGACTAACGTCGATCCATCCTCGCTACAGGCTATATAGATATATAGACTGTATAAGATGGCCTCTAATCGAATTGTAGAAAGAGCCATGGAGTAAAAATCGACTACCCGCAGCTAGTATTATTACCAGGGACGGGTTTGTTGCCTCTTTATCCGCGGGAACATCGTATTTGGAACTACGTTTAGCTTCTTCTTCTTTTTTTTTTGCTATCAAAATCGATCGGTATCGAACCGATATCGATCAATGTTTCTTGGCCTTTTCATTCCCCTTAGGGAATATCGGTCCATGAGCGCAAGAAAGAAACAAATTCTTCGCTTATTGACCGACAAATGCCTCTTCTCTCCTCTCCAAGCGACAATATACATTGACCACACATGATGTCATCATGAGAAAACAAAAACCCGGCTTTCTGTCACTGCCATTGTTAAAGGTTATATTAAATCTGGATATTTTGAAACCCAACTGTGGCTAAAAATTATTTGAAATACGTCAGAGGCACGCACGTGACCGAGGAAGGGCGTGGTTCAAAGAATCTAAATAGGGACTTGGCAGTACTACGTCATTCAACGTCACGCTACCTTTCACTAGAGCTAAGAAAACTTACCAGGAGGAGGGGCTCCAATATTTAAAGAAAAATAAACTGCAAACCCTTAGGTTATCTTCGACATTTCACTCGAGTGTATCGAAAAATTCCTTAAATTTTTCAGTTTCAAAATTACCGAGCTTGTCAGAAAGATTCTCATCGGTTCCCCACCATGCACCCCCTCTCTCTATCTCTTTAATAAAAAATTACGTTTTCTAAAGGTATCGAGATCATTGGGCCCATAACACGCGCGCCACCCAAAGATAAAAAAATGGTACGTGATGGGAAACTATTGGAGCGTTCTAAGTACGGGGTTATTTCTCGGGGCCTTGGGTCGAAAGAGAAAAGAGATGGAGAGAAAACCAACTGAGTTTTGATGTCCCAACCAACTCGGGAGGCCCATAGATCATTTTAGACGGATCGACTACGACTCCGTGACACTGCGGATCAAAAAGAAACCTAAACACACACAAGCACAGAGATCTAAAAAAGAAGAGGATAGACATTTTGCCAGTTTCTACTCGGTATAGCCATAAGTTTATAAGATATTTTCCATAAGTATGACACTACCTCGCAATGCTGCATAGAGACTTACAGTTCGAGCTAGTTCTAGCAGAACGACAAGCAAGAATTGAAATACTACGCTCGGTTAGTTTTGCAGTCCTTCCATCTTCCTATTTTGTCAGTAATAAGCCTTTGACAGCGCCCAGTCACCAGGCGTCGCTTTACCTCGAATCTATGACCTATGTTGTCACTTCATGACCAGCTATCAGTAACCAGTGACACACTTATGGAACATATCTTATGGTATCTGCCACGAGTTGAAACCTTGTTGGATGCCAAAAAAAACCCCATTTCATTAGCTATAGTTTTTTCCCAGTGAAAAAATCCTCAATCTTATATACGTTTTTAAAGAAACACAATTGATTTTGGGACATAGCCAAGGATGTCCTATAAAAAAATAGATAATTTTTATCCGTTCCTATTACGACCTCAAAATGAACTCTGAAGGAATGTTCCGAGATTAACATTATATTATGGTTTTGATCACCTGATTCAGATTCCTCTAACATCTTAAACAATGAAGATTTACTCAATTAAATCTTGCCTCTTCGCAGATTGCACGCCTAAACTCGAGAGCAAATTATTATAATACGGGTTATAAAGACGTTGAGTCGCGAGTTGCCGCCTTCTCACCGGAAGTAGAGAGAAGGCAATGTATACCAAGAAGTTTTCGTCTAAGCTAGGCGACGACTTACTTATCTCTTAAGTTAGGAGGGACTCTTCATTCGTATCACGCGCTGCTCGGTTGGTTTGAAGTTAGGCCTAAACTGGACATTTGTTTGACCGACCTAGTTTTAATCAGTTGTGAAACTCCCTAGCGTCAAGTTTAATGAAACGTTAGAAGGAAAGAGATTATAATCAAATTTTGGGTTCGGAATTGAATCGACTTAATTTCGAAACTGGTTTTCTAGTTTAAGAAACAAACCGCGTACTAACAAATAAATATAATTAAATTAAAATCGTGTGTGTTGATTAAAAAAACTAGAAATATCGTGGCATCAAAATAACTGATCTGGCAGTAATTAAATTTCAAGAAATGTACTTGATGACGATTAAACTTTGACTTGTTAAGAAATAAATCACAGTGTCATTAAATTCTTTTTTTTTTCATTTCATTTCAAAGAGTTCAATGGAGGAAATTTAATTTTAATCCTATTAATTTATAACCTTTAAATATTTTAAAATATTCTCAAAACTTTCGTCCAACATTGAATTCAACCCTACGCTACCTAAATATTCTCTTTGAAAATCGCATTCGAAACTCTAGGCCTAGTTTTGGTATTCCCTCCAGGCTACGGAAGGAAATAAGAGAAGGATGGAGTTGAACAGCAGCGTTTATTCCACGAGGAATTTATCTTTACCAGCATCACAGGAGTTAGTTAGGGAATACACACACACCGAGGCTAGTTTGATGACTAAAAGATCAAAAAGGGATAGGGATAGATCCCTAGCTTTCCAGCACCCCGAATCAATTATTCAAAATTAAAGGCTCCTGTTGGAGATCCAAACTTCAAACAGAATGAATTAAAAGTATTTAAACTCGTTAATAACGTTCACCGAGGCTTCCAAAGAGAGAGAGATAGAGATAGAGTCCATAGTTTATATCTAAGATATACCGCACTCAATTGGTGAAATTGTCCAACAACCAAACTTGGTGTACCGTTCACCTTTGACCTTTACAAAGACTGTATTAATTACACTTGGTGGATTCGACTTTGAAGAATATTTAAACCAAATCTCGAATATATATCATAAGTTCATAAGATATGTTCCATAAGTTTGTCACTGGTTACTGAGAACTTGTCATGAAGTGAAGTAGGTCATAGATTCGAAGTAAAGCGAAGTCTGGTCAGGCGCTGTCAAAGGCTTAGAACAGACTAAATAGGAAGTCCTGCAAAACTAAAAGGAGAAGATGGACTGCTAAATTAACCGATTGTAGTCAATTCTCGCTTGTCGTTCTCGAACTAGCCCGCGAGCTGTAAGTCTCTACCATTACGAAGTGCCATACTTATGAAACATATCTTATAAACTTATGATGCATATAATAATACGAAGGTAATTATCATCTTCACGCCGTGAAATTAGAATAAAATTATTATAAGCGCGAGATGACGCGTTTGGAATATACTAACTAATTTGCATAATCTTGGACTGAAAACGGAGTGAGTTTCAAAAGTTAGTTGAATCTTAATTTCGCTTGGGAGTGAAAGTTTAAATTGGGAAAACTTTGTCCGAATGTATTATAATAATGATGTATATATTTTTTTCTTTCTTCAGAAACATAAGCCGTAACAATCGTGAGGTAGTAAGTACTTGCAAGGCGTCACTTCAACCTACTCCGTATTCAAGGGCTTCAAAATGCTTTTTGGGTCAATCGAGGTCAAAGCGGGCAATCTTCCCTAAATCCTTTAGACATCATCTGTTGAGTATAACCCAACAACCTTCGCCCCATCTTTTCCAGGGCATTTTTCATATCATATTTCTTCAAACACTGAGCCCCTACGTGTGGGCGTGTAAGAAATCAGAGTAAACATTTTTAAGGAGTTATGTCGTGAGTGGTGGGGCTTTAAAGCGGCCATACACCGCGAGAAGAATAGGAAGAGACCCCTTTAGGAGAAGAAAAAGAACTTAAGTCTTCCAGAAACGAGAGGTCGGCTATATACACTAGTTCTCTCCATTTACCGCAGCGTGTCCTCTCGTTTCAAGAGTGGGTAAGAGCGTACCGTGCTGACACCTCTACCTCCTATATACCATCTTAGCCACCGTTTTTCGCCCAAAAATCCTTCATATATCCTGAGATTTTTTTTACTTCTTAATACTTTTTAGGGAGCGAGAGACATTGATGGATTAGAAAACGCGTGGTGAGACTCGTCTCTCTTCGCGTTTGAGTTATGGTCACCCCCTTCTATAACATATCCATCTTTCAAGTCCGTTTCAACTCCGTTTTGCAATAAGCGTCTTCGTCAATAGATACCATACTTCGGAGAGTAAAAAGGTGTTTTTGGAATAACCCGAAACAGGCTTGGCGCGTTTCAAAGGTAAACTCAGGTAAATATACGACAAAGATTAAAAGCTTGATACTTTATGAAATGGACTTCAAATAAGGAGTCCGAGATTGCATTCTTAGATTGGGACGGACTTTGGACTAAGTCATTCTCTCTCCCACGCCTCCGGACATCGTTTTGGAGTATGAAAAAATATATACCATCTCTAAAAAGTTGAAGAAACCCTTCGTACTAGGCCTAGCTAGACATTACCATTTTCATATATTTTTTTTATATATCAAAGGTAAGAGAGTGTGGGGATAAAAATGTTTTTGACGAAGAAAAATACCTTTATACCTGCTCTAATGTACCGTGTCTAGGGGATACGTGCTCTGAAAATTTCGTTCCTTTTTCTTTCCTAATACCTGGAAATATATTTTTGAGATATTTGTATCCAAATCATACCTTATTTTCTAAGATTTCTTATATTAGAGCTCTTTAACGGCGTTATCAGAACTGTTTCCAATACTATAATTTAAAAGAAAACCCGCGGTGCCACGTGTTTTTAAATATATATCTACTTCAAATAATGAACATCTAAAAATAAGTGTCAAAATATTCAAATTATAAATAACATTATGTTAGTAACAAAATAAATTTCTAAGAAGCATAGAAATAAATTTTGAAATTGTCTTTGTTCCTAAAAAAAAAGAAAAACCGAGAAAAAGGACTAGAACGACTTGATATATCTGTAGAAAAATATATTCTTGAAAGAAAACAAAACAAAAACTAAGACGCTAGCTTAAAATATTCAAAATTTAAAGAGCCCGGGATATGAAATTGAATTCTTAAAGAATTTAAGACTCCATCTTCTCTGGAGAAATAAGTAGAAACGACATTTAAGGGTTTCTCGAGAAAAATACCATAAAAGGGTTCGAGAGAGAGAGAGAGAGAGAGAACTATCTCTCCAGAGTGTATAAAAGAAGAATGGATGGAAAAGCTTGGATAACTTCCAAAAACCTTTTTTTTTTTGGTTCTGTTTACGCGGCGAGTGAAGAGAATCTATAGGCACATCCTAGGATACTATTTCTTTTTTAGGCGTAACGCTTGGCCTCGTGAATTTGAATATGAAATTCCTCGAGTGTGAGACGAAGAAAGCACATTCGAAGCGCGAATGGGGGGAAAGGTCAAGAGAATCGTATCAAAAATATGATGCCAAAATTCGCCCCAAATCGAACCATTCCAGATTGAAAATTCTTTCAGATGTGATTTCTAATCGAGCTAGGTAAACAACATGTTACCATAAAAAAAGAAATCGAAAATTACAGTTAGGTAAAAGGGTTGAATGCAACTTATGGACAGAACTTAATAAAATGCAGCTCCTATATGTATGTCAAATATTTCTATTCTATAAGCTTATGAGTATGACACTTTCTACACTTCGTAATGCTAGGGACAACTCCAGCTAGTTCGAGAACGACAAGCTTATGGAAGATATCTTATGAGCTTATGGTCAAAATAAAAGTTCTGGACTTGAATTGAGTTAACGGCCCAACTTTAGGATACGGTTGGTATTTTATGAAAAGAACACATTGGAAGAGAGAAGAGATCGAAGATGAGAAATCGCTTACGAGTGTGCTAGTCGTAAAAATCCCCCAAAAAAGGGAGAAATATTTCGCGTTTGATGCGATACTCTTTTCGTATAGAATCATGGAATAAAATAGGTTATAGAGGCTGGCGTAGTGGACATAAAGGCATCTCAAAGAGCGCGAAAAAGAGTCCTTTATAGAAAACTTTCTTTTGGAATTCCAAACCTATACATTGTTACGGGGAGGAGGTAAAAAAGAAAATAAAACCTATAGGTTGAGTTCGCATTTTTTTTTCCTTTTTCAAGAAACGCCAAACCATCCCTTTGATCACAGCCTCTTCCATCCATTCCGACTCATTTCTTTCAAATTTATATATTTTACGACGAGGTCAAGATACTTGCTAAAAATCGAAGAAAAATGGAATGGCAGCGTGCGCGCGGCTAGTTTGCAGACTTGAGTCAGACGGTATAATCGCCGTTTTGATCTCCTTTCCGTCCGTCCATACTTGATATCTTCTCTTTCAGTTTATGTATCGTAGGAAAAGGATGTTATCCATCCGCCCACCCAAGATCAGGGGCTTTTTAAAGATATAGAGATCAGGGACGCTCACTGGGGATGAGGAAGACCAAGAGCGAAAGAGGATAGGGAGTAGAAAAGAAAAGTTAACAAGCTCGGCCCTCCTCAGCTCAGGAGATGAATCTTACTGGGAATTAGTTCAGAGAGAGGGAGAAAAAGTTTTAGATTATCAGGAGTCCATTATTCTTCGCGTAAGACCCTCAGTTGTTGGCGTAACTAGGCCTTGAATCTCGAGGGGTTTAGCACTTAACATTAATCAGACTGCGGGCTACTTAGCGAGCGACTCAACAAAATCTCTAAATTTTTTCGGACACCATATATAAATGACAACCGTAAATGGAGAAAACGGTTTTAAAAAAACTTGCCTATATGAAAAATGGAAAGTAGGTATCCCCTTTCCCTAAAAGCAGCGTGAGAAGCTAGAACGGAAAACGTTCTCATTTCCTGAACTAAAACCCCGTTCTTATTTATCGGAAGATGCATCCTCAGTCAAAACATAGCTCTCACCATGATTTCTTTTATCTTTGGGTTAAAATTGGAACGTGTGGGAAGAGCAGACCTATTAGCCAAAGAATCCGTTCCACCCTAAGAATACAACGTAACGGAAAGTATTCTCCATGCGCAGCATCGTAATAAACTTCCACCATTTAGAAGAACGGATAAGGCGTAACGTATCATAGTGTACATTCAATGTGTAATGATCTAAAGAACTATTAGAGAAGTTCTGGGAAGACGCTTTCAGTCTAGACAAACTAAATGCGAACGCAACCCAAGATCAACGTAAATACTTATCGAGATAAAAGGCGGGCTAATGCACGGTGAAAGTCGAAATATCAGACGCAACTTTCACCCGCCGTATACTTTAACAATAGCCCTAGAAAACAACCCTTACTTTTTGGTAGAAAATCGTATAGCTAAGGGCAGCTAAACCACGTTTCAGCCACACTCCTGGGGCGTACAAAATAAGGTCTATAAGAGGAAGAGTATACTGGCATAGAAAAAGAAAATCGGAATAATAGTATAGAACTCCCACCAAAGATTTTACGGTCGAATGGCCCCTGTAGAGGGAGCATCTTCCTTTGGACCTGATTCAGCCGCCACTTTCCATGGACTACGGTGCTTGGAAATTGTACGAGGGCACCCGGTGAATGGGGCGAAAATGGTAATTTATCTGGACAATCTTATACAAACCAGGCTTGACGGATTCCCTAGACTGAAACGAAGTAGTATTGGCGATGATAATTCGCCCAATGGACTCGATCCGCGCACCGTCACCTTCCGAGTCTATCCTATAAGCGTACTCCGAAGTTCATTAAGTAGATGTAAATATTCCATTGGATAAGATACGAGGATACGCGTGCTATACAGTCCACCATTTTATGATCAAAACATGGCCTTCCGATTCTGTCCAAAGACCAATTTTCCGGCAGGATCTGGGAGGAATAATACACCATTTCTTCTTTTCATAAGACGAATGCATTAAGGATGAAGACTAAAGTGGTGATTCTAGAGGAAGAAAAGCCCTGCTAGCTTCTCCTCATCCTTAGAGGCATCCTTAAGACGTACAGACTCGCTTGGGAGGAGACGAGGACAGGATGGAGGGGGGAAGGGATACAGATTGGTGATAAGAAGGTGGAGTTTCGTCATGGATTCCTCTCTCTATCTTTCTTTTTTCATCCGATATCTATTGGGTTATTGCTATAAGAGTTAACGAGATGTTGGTAGTATCCGATATATTCCCTCATAACAAGAAGAGAAAAGATGAAGCGGGGATAAATATAGTCAATGTCATTTGGACTTAGACGCAACCGTATCTAGGTTAATCGCCCTTGAAGCGTGCGGGCGGTGGAACCTGATCTCCCAGACTCGCCAAGTTTTATTAAAGACAAACAAATATTTTAGCTTAAATGTAGATAAATATTATCTTAAAAATAAATAAAATGTACTTTCTATTGGTTGGTAAATCAAGACTATTAGAGCTATCCCAGAAGCCTTAGTGGATGGTGTGACGTCACCCATGCCATTTGCTCATAGAACCAAAGCGGTACCACTGTCGAAGCTAAGCCTGTGACGTTTAACCTAGACGCTGACGTCACAACTAAGGTAGCTCTATTGGGATTATGGATGCTTCAACCTTTAACATCACAACCATCGGATTGACAAAATATAGGGAGAAAAAAAAAGAGGACTAGGAGTTGAGACGGCTGGACCCGTCAATAAAGGTCATTCTTTCTTTACGACAACTTTGGGGCATTAGCCGTCCACCGTCCAACATAGTAAAAACTTGCGAGAAAAAGGGAACTAGTTAAGAGTTTCGCAAAGATGGTGGTAGCCTCACCCGCAAGAACAGGCTCGTTTTATAACTTTTCCGAAGGAAAAAGCTGACCGGAGTAACGGAGAGAGGGTGGAAGTAAAAAAGTACACTATATAAGATAGAGGTTTGTTCGCTCACACTCTGTGTATTACAGCAATATCTTCGTGGAAGGGAATGAAACTATAGTACGAAATTGCATCCAGTAAAGGTTACACTCTGTTACTAGTTTGATCGCGAATACGTAATGTATAAAGATAGAAAGGGTATAAGGGGAGCCACAAATCTTTACTCGCCTAGAGTGCTCTTCTTCTCCAATGGAGGAGCTCCGTGCACCAGAAACGAACGGGATATTTTTATATAACTATTATTTCAAGAAGCGGTTGGTTACTAAGGTAACCGGGCGGCTTACGTCACTGATAAACCAAAGTGCTACTTCATAGTGTTCCAAACTTAGTAAGAATCAAAATTTTAAGAACACGAAGTTTACGAAATTTGACAAATACTGCTAATAAAACGGGTTAATCGCTACAGAAATCTGCAATAAATGTTTTTCCCACTAAATTATCATATTTTACCTAAACAATACTTTACGTTCTCAAAAACAACAGTATCAAAGCTCTAAAAGTATTTTTAACTCGTAACTGAACTCGTAAACAAGAGCTGTATTATTTTCATTATTTAATTTAAAACCGTACGTATAGTTTGGTAGAAGTTTGGGAAAATACGAAAATTGTAAACAGATGCTTTCCAGAGATAATTATTAATTACGTTATGTAGTTGGTTGAAAAGAGTACTATGATTATATACCATGGATTAAATTATAAAACTTGTACGAAACGAGGTTTACATAAGGCAGCTCGCCTGTTTGACAAACAAACCAATCTCTCGAAGTCGTAGGGGGACATACCTGACCCGAATTTTAAGAGCATATCAAACATGAGTCTTATAGTCTAGAAGCTAAATTATTAAATTACCAGAATCTAAGCGTAATATCACCTTAGATTATGAACTTCTATTCTAGAAGCATATATATATATATACTAGCCGTTACCCGCGGCGTCGCTCGCGTGTAATAAGAACTTCCATCTAAAATGATATAAAGAATGTGTAGATTTTACTGATGACTAATATTTTTGTGGCACCCTAGAAGCGAAGGCACTCGGCACAGTCCGTCAGCCCGTCGGGATATTTTTTATTACTTTTCAGGCGGACATTAAGGGTTTTTAAGTTTTTGGCCGCCATTTAAAAAGATGGCAACAAATCGAACCCAAAATACCATCCAGCCCGTCTATAGGTTAAAGGAAACCATTGTACTAAATATTTGTGAAATCGGTTGGAACGCGCGGACTTTATTGCATAGAGAATATTTTTTACATTTCTGGGCGCCATTTTAAAAGATGGCGAAAAATCGAACCCGAAAGACCATTCAGCCCGTCTTAAGGTTAAAGCAAACCAGTGTACTAAATATTTGTGAAATCGGTTGAAACGCGCGTACTTAATTGCATAGAGAAGATTTTTTACATTTCTGGGCGCCATTTTTTAAGATGGCGGCGGATTGGAAAAATCTTTCTTAGTACGCGCCTACTACTTATGAGTAACGTTCCTGCAAATTTTCAGCCTTCTAGGGCAAGCGGTTTGGGCTGGGCGTTGATTATCTGTCAGTCTGTCAGTCAGTCAGTCAGTCAGTCAGTCAGTCAGGACTTTGATTTATATAGATATAGATGTGTGTGTGAGGTATACTTCCAGATTTATATGTAAGGGATTTAGGAGAGAGGATGTTCAGATAAACTTTTATCGGACAAAGTCCGAGGAGAAGAGTGAAGAGAGATATATACAAAATTACCTTTTCTCGATCCAAAAAGGGTCATTTTTTAGTTCCCCCCTCAACCTCAAAAGATTGAATGCGTGAGGATTTGAGACAATAAAGGCGGGAAAGGCCCGAATACGTTATCTATACGACTCAAGGGGCAATTAAAGCTAGAATGAACGCCCCCTTCTATACAGTTATGGTCCCTCGTACGTCTTCCCTATACCTTAATCCATTTAAACGAAAGTTTTTACCTGAGAGGACTCGCGAGAGAGAGAGAGAGATATAACGTCCACTTCTCCTTTCTAAGCCTTTTCATGAAAACTGCCAGTACTTTGCTTCCGAATTCAGCCTCTTTACGACATTAAGCCGACCTGACCTCCTCACTTCCCACACCCGTTGTTGAACCCTAAATAAATGGAAACGTCGCCAGTTAGAACTTAAAAGAATTATAAATAAAGTTTCGAAACATTTTGTTGAACTTTTGAAGTAAAGTATTTCGCGGTAAAACATTAGACCTAATAGAAAATTCCGAAAAGTTGGGTCCAAATTGAACTCATCTCCGTATATGGTATGTTTACTGTTTAATATTTGTAAAAAGATCGGCTTTTGATCCCCCCCTCCTTTCCTAAAACCCGGGACCGATGAAAAGGATTAACTTTCAAAGGAAGAGACGACTTATAATTTTGAAATATTCCAATGTACACTTTAAAATTTCCAAGACGCTATATATATATATACCAAAGGAGTGTACTCCATCAAAAATGAATTTCTCGCCCTAAGGTGAAACTGACTGCGTATATACGTATTCCCAAACTTTATTTAATGTTGTATCTTCCGAAGTAATATATATACTAGTCTTCGGAAGTAAATTAAGACGAGGTTAAGTTTACCTTCCATCTTATACGAATTTCGTTGTCAAAACTGCATCAACGTACCTTGAGTTAATCTCAATACCTTTATGTTAATATATTTCAGTGCAACTCAAAAATTTTTGAATATACTTCATAGTTTAGAATATATTCCAGCCTAGGGATAAACTTATTTACAGGGAAAATTTTCAAGAGAATTTGTAAAATAAATAAAAGGGACTTTGATCTTTGAAAAAAAAACTTTTTTCGACCCATTTTTTTTGCTCTTCAAAAATTATCAACTTAATATCTTATAATGTAAGAAGCAAAAATTCTATGGTAGGGAATGTTTACACTTTATATAGATATTACCTAATATACTTCACACCAATCTCGAATAATTACAAAATAATAAAAGAAGAAGAGTTATCAAGGGGAGCAAAATAAATAAAGTTGTTCTGGAAAATTTTTGAGAAAGCCGTGATTTTTTACTTTATACTATCGCCCGCGGATGACCCAACCAGCTTTTCTAGGCAAAAGCTAAACGAATTAGCGAGATATGAGCCCTTTTAGTTTGCCAAGCTGCTTAATTAGCCGAAACTCAACTAACATTAAGGTTAAACAATGGGAAGGAAAAGTGCAGCACGGAAAAAAAGTATAGAGGACGAACCCGAACGCAATCTAAAAATTAGGACCCAGCGGCGATTAGATTCGGAAGTAAAAGTACAAACCATATCCCAACCGGAGTAGGCAACGCTACTTAAATCGGGGTAAACGTAGAACGCTGGCTAAACAGTCTAGCTTCCCACGTGTAGCGTACTAGCGGTGAAACGGAAGCGTACACGTTGGTATCGCTATGTAGGTTGTATAAACCTGGAGGAGAGAGGTGAGACGGAGGAGTGGTTCGTGGGTCAGGTGAGTACCTCGAGCACGCCCCTACCTTTGTAGCGAATTAGCTTCTATATTTTTAAGACACAGGGGGCATCGTCAACATTTTCGTACCAGGTACGACCCTACCAAATCGTCACTGGGAGGACTTCGTTGGAGGTACAGAGGCTACGATATGGGTATGGATCATGCTACTCAAGCTCACCTCTCTCCTCCAAGGAATAAAGACCCGAGGCTCTAGAAATCACCGGGATAGAAAAAGCCAAGGCCTGGACGGTAAGCAAAGAGGTTGGTTGGGCGAAATAAAATAAAGTATTACCTGTGTTTCACCAGCAAACAGAATTCGATCGTTCCCTATATAGTATAGGCCCCGAAAAGGCCAAACCTTGGGGCCCCCAGGGGTGTCCACCAAGGACTTCAAAACTATCCCCAATAAAGGTTATGGCCAGGAAACGTACTGGTATTAAATTGGTCCATCTTCCCCACCGCATGACTCACCCCTCTCTTTAATTTGTACTATTTCCCTAGAGGGAATGGTTGCGAAAGGTAAGCGGAAAACAGCTTCGTTTATATAAAGAGTTAAGCCTAAAAACATTGAGAATGCAAAGAATTTCATTCGAGCTTGGAGGATGGAGTAGTGAGTAGTAGTAATATTCCTCGGCCATGTGCGGCAATGAAAGTCTCCCAGAGTACCTCGCGCACGCCCCTACATGGATTTGTTAAGCACTGCCGCCTAGCGCCATTTAAAAAACAGAGTTCTCACGAATTAACTTCAATTTTAAACGCATAGGTGGCATTGTCGACGTTTACCAAAACGCCACTGAGGATGCTGGGAGGACTTCGTTGCTTTTCCGTAAATGCGGTCACAGAGGTCATGGAAATTCCCACTCTATCTCATCTCTAAGCTTCAAGAGCAGAGAAACACGCATTAATACAAATATCCAATAGCAAAATAAATAAATAAATAAAACCTTATATTTTGATATTAAAGAATGCATGTCCCATAAACACGAGAAAAACATAGAAACTTTGTTTTTTTTGCATATAAAAAACCCAAAAAACAAGTCGTATATTCATTTATATGCAAATACGGCTTCAAACGAAAATAAAACTTTATATCATTCTATTTTCCAAAGAGCTGGCTTCTAAAGGAGGAAGGAACGATATAATATTAAAAGAATTATTCATAATAACTCTAGAAGGCTTTTCTTTTAAGACTAAGAGCCTTATTTCTACAAACAAACTAGAAGAAGAAGTTCAAGAAAACTAGTTTTGTTCAAACACGCTGTCGACTAGAGAGCCAAGACTAATGGCACCCCATGTTATTTCCCCTTAGATCTTAACACAGTCGAACCTAGGGGGCTGCCATTACTCTATATACCACGAAGAAATTACGTATTAAAAAGATTTTTACGTATATTAATAATTCCTCCTGTTTGCTTATACACCCATTTCGAATCATTATTTTATAATTAAATAATTAATAAAGATTCGTATTCCATTTCTCGGGGCAAATATACTTTATAGTCTAGGCGGAATGCTAAGGGGTATTTCAACAAAAATTGATATTAACTAGAACGCTAATTTGATTTCTGAGATGAGAAAATTATATTTATATGGGAGTGCATGGAATCTTTTCCAATAAAAGAGCTAAAACCAGAGAAAATCCATTTCCTGTTTAGTTTAGTATATTAGTTTAGAGAAAAGAATTCCATATAATTTCTTGACTAATTAATAAAAACTGTCTTTGTAAGATAGGTGGAGAAAATGAATTGGCAGAAGTAGCAGATATTTATATTTTTTCGTTACAAAGACCAATATGATAACATTAATTATGTGAAGAAAAAAAGGTGATCGAGATATTGAAAAACATTTTAAGCCTCTTTAAACTTTAATCATGTCTCACTGATCGCAATTAAAATGTTTAAAGTTTAATTTTGAACTTGAAAAAACATTCAAAGTCTCAAACTACGCTTCGTTTTCTTATTTCTTTCTGAATTTCACGCGCTGATGGAGTAGTGCAAGTTTCTACCCAACAAAGCCCAACACCAGCGATACTAAATACATGAATTGCTAAGTAACAACAACCCGCTTTTTAGACGTAAATTTTTGACGCTAAAAATCGCCTACAGCCAAATTCAAAGGGAAGACGTGATATCTACTGAATAAAGATTTTCCTTTTTGGAGCGCGAATGAATATAGAGAAGCGGATCACAAAGTTTAGGGAAGGAATTGTCTACTTCCGTACGCAACTGTCAAGTCTGCTACGAAAAGCGGAAGTAAAAGGGTTGGAAATTCCGCTTTCGTTCTTTCTTAAAAATGAATCTTCCGTCTCGAATTATGCCAAAAACAAAACGTGCATGCTGCGGAGGAGGAGGGAATATGTCGAGGAAAAGACAATGGTTTCGCGATTCCAACCAGTATCCCCGCGTCATCACCCAACGGAGTATACAGACAATAGGATCGTTTTAAAAGGAACCGACTCCACGCATATATGAAACCTCGTCGTGGATGGATACAAGCGTTTCAATACGAAAACCCAAAACCCCGGGCGCACAGCCCCCCATTTCGCTTCAATAGTCCGGAAGGCAAACATATTTCAAAATACGGTTAGGCCTCTGCTGTGTCTTCCAGGCAAAATTGAATATAAGCGCTTAAAGTATCCCGCCCGCGGAGCTAAAATCGCATCGTCTTTGACTTTGTAAAATAAACTTTGTATCTACGAATTTATAGCGACAAACAACATCGAGAAAGACGCGAACGAATTTGGGAAAAGCAAACAAAACTTGCAGAATTTGAAACGATTCGAATTTGTTATGATAATAAAATATTAAATTTCTTTAAATAAATAAATAAGCAATGTATAATGTTAACGAAGTTTGATTATTTATCTATTTATCTAGTTATTATAAAATATTAATTTAGATTATATTTATTTTATAATATATTTATTAAACTTGGCTTGGTAGAATTTTAATCTCAGAATTTTTAAAATTGGCATAGAATTAAACCTACTGTAATATTTGCTTTATGCTTTGTTATAATGTCAAAATTTTAATTAAATCCTAGTGTACTTATTTTAAATTCAACCAAAAATAATCGAAAATGCATCAAATATAAGAGAGAGTATGGTTTAAAAAATATTATAAATTATCGTCGTTGGGATAAACGGGTATAAACAAGAAAGGGTCCACAGCAGCGTGGCATGAAAAATACGGAAGAAGCTCTGCAGGATAAAAATGGGGAAAACAGCTGGCTAGACATTTTAGAACTTTGAAAAGAAAATTCTTCCTCAACGCGCCCCTTTTTAAACACGGCGCGTGTCATCTTGCATCAGTGTCTCCCGAAGAGAATATTCCTTTTTTGCCCCTTTTAACCCTGCGCGAGTTAGACCCGACCAAGGTCTAAAATCGCGAACGGGACGCTGGGACCACAGATGTTAAAGACAGTCAGGGGGCCAAGGCTTAACTTTCTGCCTGGGCAACCGGTCTTAGTATAAAAAAATACCGTACTTTTAGACTAGACCCACACAAAAAAGAAGAAAAAAGGTCCCTTCTTCCTAAAAAAAACCCCACCCCGTTTTTCCTATAGATAGATGATATAAATATGAAATCGAGATTCGAGTTTTTTTTTATTTTTTGGAGCTCAAAAGCAAAAATCGGTCATCGTTCTAACACTCTCTAGGAGAAATAGCGGATATCGATTTAAGCCGGAGTTTAGAAGCGTTGGAAGATCGAGGGTTACGCTATTTTTAACGTAACAAATTGTATACCAGTTATGGGGGGGGGGGTTAAGAAAGGATGGATGCATATAAAAATATGAATGCCTAAAATATTCTACACAGATTTTTCAATGATTAATTGAAACCGTCCGAAAATATTTCTTTTTACTGGGCACGACTTTACGGCAGTGATAAGCTAAAAATATATTCGCACGATAAGCGATTTAAACTAAAAGATTTTTCGATTTTTTATAACAACTAAATAATTAAGTAACTTATACTATTTTCACAAATTTTAGTAACGTATATATGGAAAGCCACCCACCAGGCGCAACTCGTTATAATGGATTTCCCATAGAAAGCCTGTAGAAATGTTTTACCCGCAGCACACTCGTGTTTAGAAGAGAAGCCGCCTTACAGGGGCAAGAATATTTAAAAAATCTTTATGGAACCTCCACAACGTATTGGAATACCACTCTGATTCTATAAAAATACAAAGAATTCCTTTGAATACGCTATAGCTCTACTTGGGGTTAAAATAATCAGGACTCGAATATTTGTGTTCGCATCCACTTTAATTAATCCGGATACTTCCCTCTCTTGTTCGCAAAATGCTCCGGGACAAAGTTGAACTTTTGAAACATTTGTAATAATATTTGAAAATAAGTATCCCGTGAGAATTCACGCAACAGAGTATAACGCAATATTACCAATGGTCTTAGAATAAATGTTAACGAGCAATATTTTCGTTGAAACGCGTATAAGGTAAGTATACAAAAGAATAATAAATACACGTTGAGAATAAGGACAAGCGAGTCCTGTTGGAGTCCCAGAGAAAGCCCTCCTCGATTCCTCGCGCTAATGAATATTAATGTACGAAAGCCACGACGGTAAGATTAGAATTAGCCTTTGAAAAGTTTAGGGGGTCCGACAACGATGACGGCCAAAGCCTAGGCCGAGATTCGAGAAAAATACATTTTTCTCTTGAGCCGTTCGTTTGAAGGCGCAGAGCCTTACTCCGAGCATACATACATACACACCTATAGTAAACAGGGACAAGAGATTTATCGCCTTATAACCACCCACTGGAGCAGAGCAGAGCGACCCGGGGCAGCTAGGCCAGAACAGACCTGGGGAATTGAAGGACCAGATCTAGCCACCGCCAACTAGCGGGATTTTTCCAGTGAAGTGGGAATAGAAGTGCAGTGCTGTGGCGCTGGAGTGGGAGAGGCCTTGTTTTTTGATAAATGTTTACGTTAATCCGTGGGCAAACTTCTTGAAAATGTTTCGGGCTAATTGGATTTCTCAGACACGCTCCCTTTAAGAATTAAGAGCGCATTTCTCAACCCCACAGCTAGGCCTACCTAAAACAAGGCCTATATATATAGGCCAGTATATAGAGCTGGCGCTTTTCCGCAGCTTTACCAAACTTTTATACGATGCCAGCCAGTCGAATTTATGTCTATACAAAACTTCCCTCTCGAGCTCGCTTCTTAAACTAATTTTAAATTCTTCTCTTATCAAATTCTTTTTTTTTTTGGAAGGAGTGTGTATACGTCCTTTCTATAAATTAAACTTTTCATTAACTGCACGTCAGAACATACAGTTTCGTCCCGATAGGATTGCCAGAGTAATTGAAAGCTTTTCAATTAGAACTTGGGCATTATATAAAATTTATGATTTAGTTCCAACTTCGCTTCGTAGGCATATACGAATTTTAAATAATTCTCATTCCGATATTTTAAAGTAAATATCTCCGAGAAACATTGAAATATAATTCACCGGCAACGTGGTACAAGGTAGGACTTAATGTTATTTGAAATAAACACTAACTATTAAAAAGACAAGCGGAGGTTTCCGAGTATAAACCTCTCAAGTGAAGACTTAACTTATGTATTTCTCCTTTCACTAAACCTTGTTTCATAAGATGGACAAAACACACTTACTACCTACCATAAATACAACTTAAATACCCCTCAAAATTCTTTTTCGCTTCCAAGGAGTAATTTCCAATCACATTTTTATACTCCACGGTTTGCATATATTGAAAATTAGGCCTTCTAGCTCAACCTAAGAACGTACCAACCAACCAACCAACCAAAGAGGGTAGAAAGAGGGGGAGTTGAAGCTAGCGGCTTTGGCAAGGCATTTTGGATGTTCTCGCTTTTCTTTTTTATTTATTTGTTAAATTTCCCTCCTAATATCCGGTTCACCCTACTTCAACCAATAAGAGGGCAGAGAAAGATGCGCGCGCACACCGGAAGCTTAGAGGTAAATTTTCAAAGCGAGAACACTCCAGCCAAGCCTTCTACTCCCCCTCTTTCTACCCTCTTTGAACCAACCAAGGTTGTGAATAAATGAAAACTAGAGCCCACGAAAACAAAACAAAACCATGCAAACCAAAGTAGATGCATAGAAAGTAAATAAAGACGGCTAGTGCAGCACCATCCTATAGTTGTTTTGGGGGGCGAGATTCGAGCTTCATCGGCTAGCGTATAGACAGATACGAGGTGAAAGAGTAGCGGGGGGAGGGTGGGAAGCTTTCCGCAAAGATAAACAAAAATCACGAAGGAAGAAAAAGAATAGAACACCCGGTGGATCTGCAAAGGTTTAGAGCGTGGTTCTCCGCATTCTGGTATTCCCACTGCCCATACAGTTTCCAACGCCCTAAAGCGGAACGATGCCGAGGCATAAACTAGGGCCTTTGCTTACATCATGAATGCATACAGTTAACAGGAATCATTGTGCTACACTCATTTTCACTCAACGTATCTAGGTGGACTTTGTGGGAGGAGCTAGACTAATATAGCACTATGAATGACGAATCGCGTTGTAACTCGCGTTGCTGCCAAGCAATGAAATTACAGTTAGAAAGACGCCATCAAAATTATCACGCGTGGCGGATGGATAGTAAGTTCTCAAGCCCGGTATACCCACAAACCCCGCTTAGAGAAATGTGTTCGCAATGATTCCTCTAAGCTTTATGCATTCCCGCTATACAATATACCTTCCCTTTGTACGACTGCACGAGCATTCTATACTACCTGAGTAGCTAGGACGCTCTGGGGAACCGAAAGAATTTTTCGCGTCAAAGCTTACATCTGTTTATTCCTCTATTTGTTTTCTGAGACGTAAAGTATATATACGAAATCGAGAAAACGTACACATGCAGGGGCTGACGCTTATACCGACGTATAAAAGCGCGCAATTCGGCTCGCTGACTACACGGAGGAAAGGGACACGGGGAAGAGGGGGGGGGAAACTGATTATTCCTTTTTCTCATTCTTCTTTCAAAAGTCGATCTTTTTCCCTGGTGGATAAAACAAAAGCCAATAGCATCGCCCGAAATCCTCTCCAGCTAAAACCACCACCACCAAGTCTTACTACCCAATGTTTTCCCAATGTAATTTCTTCGTTATTACGAGCTTTAGGCCCATTCCTTACCCCACCCCACTTTATCTCACCCTATCGGTATATACACGGTGTATTTTAATAGGACAGGAATTAGAGACGCCCACAATTGGAAACCTCTACTTAGCCTTGGCGATAAAAACAAATTGATTTAAGATCAAACAAAATAACAAATTTTCATCTTTCAATTGAACCCTTTTTTGGGTTTAAGTACAAAGTTTTAAAGTGAAAACGATAAAAGCTTAATCTTTTAAATAGTTTCTCGAAAAAAAAAAAGATCGGTAAGAAAAATATAGTTTGAAAACTAGGATGTTGAATGAGGGATCAAGATGAAAACAGTTGGCCTTTTCATCTCATTGATTTTACAGCATGAGAAAAATAGAAATAAAAGTTCTCATCTCATTTTCGGTAAAAGAAATAAGCCAAATTTCCTTCACTAGTTGAGAGAGAATTGTATGTATCGATTATTCTTCAACTCCTTTCACCCCCCCCCATTTTTTTAACGTAAAAAGTCACAAAAAAGCAAGAATATAAATCCCCCTGTTTTTTGCCTCCTCTCTCTCTCTCTTTCGTTTTCATTCCTAGTTTCTCCTTTAATTTAATATTGTTTTGCTCGGGAATTCAGCTGGAAGATTACTTTTTAATCTTGGCTTATGGAACTCTCTTTCGCTACGATTCTTTTCTGGTACTGCTGTAATAATCCGAATGGCCCAACCTCCACCCCTTTCCACCACTACACATCCCTAGGACCCATACCGTTATTTTACAATTATAACATGAATATTGGTTGAAAATTTAAATAGGTAATCAGAGAATGAAACGAACTTGGCGATAAAATGTTAATACAGTCGTGTTTACAAGGGACGAGCACTTATCCCTGACCATTTTAAGGTGTTTACCAGTGTCCACTTTATAATTACACCTGGCCCATATTTAGCATCATGGTTTGATATAACAAACGAAATCTCGGACCTATCATTGACTTTCAAGCATAAAGCTTTAAATCCCTGACTTTTTCAACCTTTTTCCAAAACCCTGACTTATCTAGGTTCTCCAGGCTATCCAGAAACCGTACGAACCCTTTAATAGGCTAATGTTCTATTTCGAGCATTCCAAAACGGTTTCAAAGTGTCTCATGGCATATGTCACAGCTTCCAATTCCAGAGGTATGGATGAAATTTAACCTAGCGGTTCAGAATTCAAGTGATTCTAGAAGAAATTCACCGAGCAGTACCAATCTGAGTCACTAGGAACGAGCCAAAAGTAAGGTTTCTTTATACGAATCTTTCAAAGTTTGCTTCGCTCGAATGATTAAATTATACCCTTACCCTTCCTTTTTCCCATTTTCGTATTCCCTATACCGTATTAGGGCAGAAAACATATTTTGATCAAACAAAGTAGTTTCCCCCCACCTCGTTTTGCAAAAATATGTTTGCCAAAAGGTTGCATTGAACGCGTATGAATATTATATACGTTTGCAGGGATTCATTCCCCAAGCTATAAAATAATTTCCCAGTATACTTTTAACGAAGGAGAAATACTTCATAGAAAAAGAGGGAAAACTTTTCATATTTACACATTTTCATAGTTTATAGGTATACGTTTCACTTTGAAATTTCAGCGCTTTCAAAGCTGCACGCGTTATTATTAATTTCAAAGAGATAAGAGGAGGGCTAGTTTTTGTGCGTGGGTGAAATTTCAACCTGATTTCAACTTTTACACGTCAACAAAATTAAACTTGTTTCAAATAAGTTGTCAGAAAAAAAAGATACAGAATTGGTTTTGAATTGAATTGAATTGAATTGAATTAATGGATAAATATAAATATTACAAAACAAAATAAATAAATGCTTTTAATTTTAGACTTAAGTTAGTGCATTACGTAATTCGTAATTATCCCATCCGATATTAACCCTTTACTCAGAAACAGAATTATGTTCCCTTTACACTCATTTCGAAGTCTCCCGGGGGCATAAAAGTTGATTCATCTCTTCATAGAAAGCGAATGTTTTATAAATATACCTTAAGTGCATCGCTTTTTGCATATATTTATGATCAAAGAGTGAAAGAAAAGAAAGCTCGCATCCTGCGATGAGAGAGAGAGAAGAGCTCCAATCCCAAGCAAGTTCTTCTTCTTATTAATTATTCTCGAGTCGGAAAAGAGTTTCGTCGTCATTCGAATTACTAAAAAGATTGCCCGCGCACCAAACACAACCCCTGCAAGACTAGTCGCTGAATGCGCCTTGTGTTCCCTAAGCGCTAACCAGAATGGCACCAAAAGTAGATAAACTGCTTAAGCCCCATTCAGACTGTCGGTCACGTCGGTATACGTTCCTTTTCCTGTTCAGACGCGAGAGCAGACGAATTAAAGGAGTCTTAATTTGTATATGTTGATTTATTTTTGAACCACGGCTTTTGTATACTAAAACAGCTGCTCATTCAAAATGACAAATGCCGAGCTAAGATTCCTAAAAATTTTCAAATATCGTCTGCTAAAGCGTAGCTCACACGAGGCATGATCGAGGGAGCTATGACTAAAGAAAAGGGGCTAACGAAGTGCTGCCATCTCAATTACACTCACTGCACGACGAAACTGAAAAAGTTTCAAACTAAACCGATACAAGTATCTTATACGTATAGTCGTTGACACGTGTCTAATTAAGCGAGAAAAGCAACTTCCCCAAAGTGAATGTAAGGTCTGAATGGGCCTTAAAACGTGCACGCTTCTATTTAGGTGGTCTACTTCGAATTAATCAACTTCCACTCTCGTATAAATCGTCATACATTATTAATAGGTACTTAAGTGAGAGTGTGCGCCATACCCTTCCATATAAAAGCGAATACCTTTTAAGCGTGTTCGCGCACGTAAGAAGGGTATAGAGTAAAAGCTAAAGGTAGAAAAAACATAGCCGAAAGGGTTACTGAGAGAACTTTAACAAAAATTATAGTAGAAACGGCGGGCCTTATTAATTCAACGAGGTCGCATGCACGAGGTGAAAGGCTAATGGAATAATTCCGATGACGCGCTTAACTAAAATCCCCCGGGGTCAACGCCGGACCGACTACAAGTTCTCGTCCATTAACCTTTATCTTTCTCGTTCCCGTTACTCTCATTAAGATAAAAAGCAACACCCCTTTACACGCATCTCGTTCATCCTTTCCCAGTTAATAAAGAGAGAGTACATCCACTAAGGGAAGAAGTCTAAATAAGGTGACTCTTATTCGAAATTTCACGCTTTGTACTTATTAATGCTATGAACACGATCAAGCGGAACGTTTTATTCATAGACACTCCCTCCCCCTGTTATAAAATTCAAAGTTAGAGTTTCGATTTGACCTTTACCCTCTTGCCTATCAAAACAGTAGGGGCGAGATTCTCTCTCTATCTAATGCCAAAACTCGATGGATGGCATCATAAGTTTATAAGTGATATGTTTCTTCCATAAGTATGAAACTAGCTATACTTCGTAATGCTAATGAGAGACTTACAGTTCGAGCTAGTTCTAGACGGAAGCGAGAATTGAGTAACTACACTCGGTTAGTTTTGCAGGACTTCCATCTAGGTCCTATTTAGTTTGTACTAATTAGGCCTTTGACAGCGTCAAAACCAGGCGTCGCTTTACCTCGAATCTATGACCTACCTCATTCACTTCATGACAAGCTTCAGTTTGTAACCAGTGACAAACTTATGGATGGAACGTATCTTATGAACTTCTGATGGCATTAATTGAACTTGACTCAAAACGATGTTTTTTTTAAACCGCATACGAATATCTATTACGTTAATGAGAACCGAAATGATTTCTTTTTATCTCACCAACAAACTTGATAGAAAACATAACGGCAGCTTTGAGAAGAAAAATGTTAGGCCTTGGACTAATCAGTTTAAGCATGGATTTATAATAGAAGCTTACGCTTCCTGGATATTCCACTCGCCTAAAAACGCGCACAACATTTATTCCTCATCTGAACTGGCGCGAGCTAGTACTAGCCTGGCAGGCGCGTTTGTGACGTAGAATTTGAGGCAAATTCAGAGGGGGGTGGAATTTTTTCACGCGCTTGAGTTTTAACTTTTTATAGCGCGCGCGAAACAATTTTTAGAAAAGCGCGCGTGCGCGCTCGCCGAGAGAAAAACGTTTGCCTCAATTTCTACGTCATCAGCCCCCCAGTCCCCACGCGCGCGAATTTTTATGACATAAATGTGTTTAAAATCAAAATGCCTTACTGAAGGCTACAGTGGAATATCCAGGAAGCGTAAGCTTCTATTATAAATCCATGGTTTAAGCCTCGACAACACCGCGAAAAAAAACGCGCCTGAAAAGAGGATTCCCTATAGCCGATAAAACGGATTGTGGAAAATCCAGTCGAAGTTTACATCTTTAGCCAATCTTACGGTTAGGCTTAAATATAGCTTGACTGAACGACATACTCCGATTGATATTAAGTATAGAGTAAAAACAATTTAGACCTATATGAGATGGGAGGTAGAAAATTTGCTGTAGATTGGGAGATTGAAAATGGTGTTTAGAAAAGGGCTATAAAAGATATTGTATCTACGAAATTAGAGCCAATAGTAAGTAATAAATATCGAAACATGTACTGCACTTTTCCATCAATTTCCTCACCCAAACCTAACGAAATTTGACCTAATAAGGATAAAAGGCTATAGGAGTAGAGCTAAAGCGTCATTTAATACGTCTTCCTTACATTTCCTTCATTGGCTCCAAAATTCTAGACGAACAATGGCTAGCGATTAACGGGAATCCATGTTTCTTTTGCAATCTCATTCCCCCTTCAGTAAACTCATCGCCATCTCAACACCCATCCTCTCTTCCCCCCTCCCGTCCATCCTTTTTTTTTTGTCATTGTCCAATGCCACCAGCTAGCGAAGATGGGTGAAAAATGTCCCGTTTATATCGCAGCTTCGACGGTAATAGCCTTTTGTAACTCTCTCTCTCTGTCCCACTTGCCCGGCCGTTTCCTCTCTCTCTCTCTCTCTCTGAACTGCAGATAAGGAAGAGGCAAAGCCAAATCGCCCGAATGCAAATTGGTCATTTGTTGCCTGGAAATCTTTAACGTATAAAAAGTGAGGGGAACCCATTAAGGTCGTCGAGATCATTTACTTTCCAGCTTTTCGTCGCTGTGTTCATTCTTTCCATAAAATGAGTTCATTTTTTAGACTTTACTAACTTTGTTTGACGCTTCAATGAGCGTAAAGAGAACTATTTTTCTAGGTTGTATCCATAAGCTCAATTAATTCCTAATTACTAAATAATTATTTGGCTTATTTTCACCAATTTCGTCGTTGTAAGGGGTTAAGAGACTATATGGCCGCGTACATGGTGTTATCCTAGACGCGAACCTTGTCGGATTATACTTTATGCATATAAAAAGCGAATAAAAAACATAAATATATATTTTTCTATAACGTGTTGTTTACATTATAAAAACCTTTGCCGTATTATGTCGTATAATGTTTTTAGACATTATCTTTGCCTTGTTAAAGTTATTTGTAAACTTAACAAAAACTGTACTTTGGTCGATCGTTTTCAACGAAAAAGTAAAAACCCTGGAGCCTCCTCGTTTCTTATTTCTTTTCTTAACTAAGAAGATTTTTTAACAGACTACCGATTATTGGAGCTATGGATGGCCTCATGAGAAAAGACCAAAACATAACGTGGTAAGGAACATGACATTGAAATCAAAGGTCCAGCAATTGTAGTAACACCATAAGTTCCAATGATATGTTCCTTCCATAAGTTTGTCACTGGTAACTTAGAAACTGGAGCTTGTCATGAAGTGAGTGAGGTAGGTCATAGATTCGAGGTAAAGCGACGCCTAGTTTTGTCGCTGTCAAAGGCTTAGTAATGCAGACTAAATAGGAGAAGATGGAAGTCCTGCAAAACTAATTAACCATCCGAGTGTATAGTATTGATCAATTCTCGCTTCCGTCGTTCTGCTAGAACTAGCTCGAGCTGTAAGTCTCTCAGTAGCATTACGAAGTATATGTAGTGTCATAATTATGGAACATATCTTATAAACTTGTGGTAACACCTTAGTCGCAAAAATCAAGCTGGACTTAGCCAGAGAGGAGAGTGAAATATTTTAAGTCAAGTGATGGACTTTTGGCGCTACCTACCCAATATTCCGATAGCGAAGAAACTACAGTCGCTTCTTAGCTTAGCTTTTTCCCAAAAGACGTGGAGAGAAGAAAAATAAAAAGGAGAATATATATTTTTTATCGTAAACACCATCGGAATGCAATTTAAAGCGAGGAGCTCACCATGTCAAGTTAACTTTAAAAGAAAGCCAAGGGGAAGATTCCTTCCAGATACCTTCTTTTTCTATCTTAAAAATACAAAAGCTCCCCCCCCCTCGCCCCGCCCCATCTTCTGTTGCTTGCTCAACTACTCTATTTTCTAATAATAAGAACTTATCGAATAGAGTCTCGTATAGAAAAATCAACCCTAAAGTAAATTGCCATCATCCAAAATAATCCTAGTAGTAGTAACATCAGCCCTTAAGCCTTATTTACTTCCGAAAAACACTTCCTTTTATCTAAACTCATTTATAAAGCTTACAAAATTTTTAAAAGAGATGAAAATAATAAAATGCAGAAGAAATGATATTTAGGTTTTTAAATTCTTAAGAAAAGCTACATGAGAAAAATAATTACATACTGAAAATTAATTTACATACATCTTCAAGCTCCACTGCATTTGAGAAATAAACTTCAAAAAAATTCCTTGGCGCGAAATTCGTTAAAATTTATAGGATTTCAAAGTCACGGATATTTTTCACAATTTTTTTAAGAGAACCCATCTATATTTTAAAGTAGGTATGCCTATAGTTTTTCTTTTCGAGAAAATAAACACGTACTCGAGGTCTTTATAGGATTCCAACCAAAAGAAGGGAAAATAATCTTTCGGCATGAAATTCCTTTTTCTTCTCCTACAGTTTCCTATATACCTTTAGCCAAAAAAAAAAATGTTTTATGATAAAGGTTGTAAAATATTCCAGGGAGCTATAGACCGATAGCAATCTGATATTATTTTGAGATGAAGTACCTTACCCCACTATACTCATGCAGTTTCAAAGAATACTGATACCCACATAGTCTATCATCGAACTTCTTCGAAGAAGCCCAAGAGCTTGGGATAGAGAATCTCTCCCTCCTCTTTCTATCTCGGATCTGTTTTGAAATTCGAACAAACACTACGGAGGATGGAAAGGTATTTCGACGAGGGCTGTAACTGTAAATAGGGCAGGAATTTCGAAGGGGTGTATCTTACTTTTGAAGAAAAAAGGGAAGCTCTTATCGAGATGAGAATTGGGCGGGGTTTGTTCGCAATGACCCATGGAATGAACCGTAAATATTGAAGCCCTGTGTAAGATTACGATATTCCTAGCCTTTATCTCTGTTAAACCTTTCAGTTGGTATAAATTGAAGGTATAAGATAACTCGAGTAGATGGAAAAAAACGGAAGCGGAAGACGGCAAGAACAACCGCAAAATAGGGCGTGAGAGAAAACCTTACTCATCTTTAGATCTAAGGCGATGCGAGCTTCTTATATTGACTAACCAGAAATTCCAGAATTGAATTTTTTTTCTTTTCCAATTCTCTTAGAATAACTTTGAAAATGAGAACGTACTACCTGACTACCAATAGCCGAAGCAGAGGTTAAGAAAATATAAATGGTATACGGTATCTCTCAAGGTAGGTAGGCTTAGGACTTAATTCGCATGGCCTTAGGCTACGGGGAACGCGATATTCAATATAAATTGTAATTTCATTTATTTATTTATTTATTTAGTTTACTTATTATATTTACTTTGCTACTACGCCTAGTACCCCAATAGTTCAGACTGTTAAAAAGATTAAAGGCGAAACGTTTCTTTTGCTAAAGTAGCTTTATAAATTTGATGAAAAATTTCAAGAGGGGAATTTTTGGGTAAATATAAAAAGCGATTTTTCAGGATTTTTCCCCAAGGGTTCAAACTCACCTCTCTAGCGATTGAAATTTAATTTATTAATGGAATAAAATATGAGTTTGAATTATAAACGATAAGCGACTCGCATTGGGAGTTAATATATATATAAAAATTTACCTGTAAGGTAACATTATAGATAAGTAATTAGAATGAAAAATTAATATTTATAAAATTTAAAATTTATGAATTTTGAAATACTTTGAATTTTTCTTTTCTAAATGAGAGAGAGAAATCCATTCAAAATCCATTTAATCTTTTACGAAGTTGTTTCTTAAAGAAATAACTATAAATGTAAAATGAAGTTAGGAACCCTAAATGTTTTATGTTACGTAAACCCAAAGGCAAACCCACACGTGCCAGTAAAACAGAACAAAAAACTCAACTTTATATTCATGGAGTAGAGTAGCAAAAGTGGACCAATACTAGGGCTTTCCTGACAGTAAGGAAAAAAGAAGATAACACTTCAAATCTTGAACAAAAACATTACTACCCGCGACTCCTTATAAGGTAATAAAAGGGAAGAGGAAATAAAAATATTTTGATGGGCAGAACAGAATGGGAAAGAAAGAATTCCACTTTATAGTTTTTTTCTGTGTGTGGAAACGTTGCTCGAATCGAAAGACAAGTCTATAATATCGTGAATGGAAACTTAAGAAAAGTAATACCTGCATTTCACCTTTGAAGATGAAACCGGAGCATCCCCCCTTCTTCCTTTAATTATGGGAAGTGGGAGAGAAATTCGGAAATAGAAGACTTGACTTACTATTTTCCTCGATGAGTTTCCGAGTTTCAGTCTGAATTTTCCAGTTCCGGTAAAAATGGTTATAGGCCCTATAACATTTGGAATTAATATGCCTTTCTGTTTTTAACATACTCAGCAAAAATATGTTTAAAACTTTAAATCAGAATCACTGAAACTAATTTTTAAGCCTGAACTTAATTCGTGTACTGACTAAGGATTTTGATACTTGTAAAATAATGGAGTGAAAAATATAATACTAATTGGCTTTTTTGTAGGTAATTATAAATGCCTGGTAATGGACATTGAAAGCTCAGTTTTGGAACCAATATAGGGCAACGTTACTGGAAGAATCAATTGAAGAAAAGAAGTTTGGAAATTCTAAATTGATTGATTGAAGTTAGTTAAGCCTAATTGATGTTAGTAAGTTCAAATTCGAGATTCCAAACCAGGTAACTTCGTTAAAAAACAAAGTTGGGTGGTTTTTTCGAATCTCAGCATAAGTTCATAAGATATGTTCCATAAGGTTACTGAGAGGTTGTCATGAAGTGAATGAGGTAGGTCATAGATTCGAGGTAAAGCGAACGACGCCTGGTTTTGGCGCTATCAAATGTTTATTACAGACTAAATAGGACCTAGATGGAAGTCCTGTAAAACTAATTAACCACCGAATGTAGTACTTCAATTCTCGCTTCAGTCGTTCTACTAGAACTAGCTCGAGCTGTAAGTCTCTCAGTAGCATTACGTAGTATAGGTAGTGTCATACTTATGGTAGGAACATATCTTATAAACTTACGCTCTCAGTTAAAAACCTATATGTTAGTAAATACAAGTTTTGTTACAACAATCCTTTATGAACGTTTCGTGAGAAATTTTCACACGGTATTTACGAGGTCTTTGTTTTTTTTTCTTCATTATTTCATTTCTGTTTTTTATGTAATCGGAGGATATTGAAAAGCATATTTAAATATCTACTAAAAAATAACACTTTTCTTATATAATTTCATTTGGTTTCACTTTCTTTTTTGGGGTTTAAAATTCTTTTGGGTTTTTTTTTACTTTTTAAGAATTTTGTTTTGTGGGAATTTCAAATATTTGTTTTGGGTTTGTTTTTATTTATTTATACGAAAGGTTATGTTGTTTTGGTAAATTTTATAATTTGCGCCGTTATCCGAGTGGCTCTATTCAATAACCACATTGTAATTAACTTGGGTGAGGGAATTAACTAGGGTATTTATTTTTTAGTATCGTTTCAAGTCCTGCTTCCCGAGATTTTAAACACATTAATTAACCAATTAAAATAATTAAGCGAGGAGGGGCGGCGGGCTCATTAAGGAATTGCGGCGTTTTCTGAGTATATTAAATAATTAGTGCATATTTATATTATAAGTATATAATGATTATTTACGGGGAAGTCTTCCATTTTGTAATCTAAGGCCACGCGGCCCCTTTATCGCGTGACTTTTGAACATCTTACAAAATTTAAAGCAAGACGGAAAACTTCTCCGGTAACAATTATCATTGACTTATAACATCAAATTAAATATGCACTAATTAATATTTTTTTTAAAAAGCGACATTAAACCCTTTTTTTCATAACATTAACATATTTGTTTTGTTTTTTTTCCAACGTAACATTTCATATATTAATATTATTTTTAAAAAAACCCAATAACGAAAGGATTAAAAATATGCCATTTTTTTTCTTCAAAGCGTAATAATTTTCTTCCCCCATTAAAATTAAGCATTAAAAAACTATCCAAGATTATCTTTCATATACAATTATCCCATTTATGCCTAGAATGTATCGCGAATTATTTTCTTTTTGGAATTAAAAGGTATTTCTTTACAGCGCAGCTTTTAAAAGTTATTATTAATTATTCTTTTTTTTTAGTTTTTAGTTTTTGGGCTTCAAAAAGATCATGTCTTAGCTAAATAACTACGTCGTCTTAGAAAATCTCCTCTCATTTTGAAATTTAAATCCTCACTCTCGTCCAGGTAATCTTATACTTTGTTATTATTTTTTTATTTAAATCTATCTAAATTATTTGGCATATTCTTTTTTTTCATCTTATTTACCAATAAATACCACCACGAACTTTTTGTTTCTTTTGTTTTCATTAAAAATTTGGGATATAGCTTTTGAGTGGGGAGGGATATGGGATAGGGGTTTAAATTAGGGGTTTTCCTACTAAATATTTTCCCTATAATTTCCATACCAGCCTTTATGTATGTATGTATATTTTTTTAATCAGGTTTCCGTAATTAATTTATTTAACACAAGGGTCCTAACTATCATTATATAATATATTTCTATTCGCACGTATACAATTTACATTTATTATTAAGGTGGGTATGGAATTTAAGGGGATTTTCGTATTTCCTCGTATTAATTCTGTACAAAAACTAATATTTATATATATATTATACTATTTTTAAACCTATATTTAAAGTTCTATCTATAACTCGACTACAGGCACGGATAAAAATTTATTTTGGTTTAGCTCAAAAATAAGATTAAAATTACGGTGTGTGTATGTGTATGTGATTTTGTTTTTGGGGGTGGGTTATGATTTGGGGGGAAAGGGGATAAGGTTAATAGAGAGAGGCCTTACTAACAGTTTTTATACATTTTGTAATATTTAAAGCAGTTTCTTTGTCCGTTTAACATTAATTTAACGAAAAACTGGTATTAAAAAAGAGATCACAATTTTGGTCAACGATTTATTTATGTTTTTTTTATATCTGACGCACCGGTATTACGCGTATATTTAGGGACCAATAAATAAAAAAATTTCGAGCACTTGAATATGATTGGCTGAGCGCAACGATGACGTCAATACAGTCAATCTATAGCGCGGGATGTAGGAAACGATGGCCGGGGGAAATTTTTCATTAATTAAAACGCGTGCTATATCTTCAAATTATTTTTTCCCCCATTAAAATTTGAGTTCATATATATACTTTATTTTTTTGGCGATTTAAGCGAAGCGTTTTGATTACCGAAGGAACTTAAAAACTATTAATTATTCCGTACATCACCACGTATTTTTTTAACCAGTTATAGTTAGTTCATCTAAATATCTCTTAACGGAACGGCGAAATTAACTTTATTTAATCTCGCTTCAGTTTGAGCCACTTTAACCCCATGAACTTAATTAATTGAGTTTCTCAGTCTTAAAAACTGAAAGTGTTCCTCATTTAAATATAGTAAGAAAACGATATATTCTCGCGCTGTGGATTGTAATTATCTTAACGATGACCGCTACTAAAATTTGTTTAATTAGTTCATTATAAATATTCGCAATTTTAAAGCGCCCTTTATATATAATTTATTTATTTATTTATTATCCAGTGACCGGGAAAAGGGGTAAGGGGGTATATTTTCTTATTTAAAATTTTTGTTATTTTCATTTTTGTAAAATATAAACCTAGAGATGTGGGCGCGATTTTCATTTATATTTAAATTTGATTTGTTTGTTTATATTAATGTTTATAGTTGGTGAGTCGGTTATTTATTTCCACGTTCAGAGAGGGGGGAAAGGAAGGGGGAAGGTAGAAAAACGTTTTTGTTGACGAGCGCCACGTGTTCTTTGTTTGTTTGTTTGTTTGTATTAACGAATTTTAATGGAACGGGGCCAGACCTCATAAATATTCGACAATATCACACTTTATAGACGGGAACGAGGAATAAACGCCACCCCCGTTGGCCGCGTCCCTCTGGTGACCTGTCCGGTGCACGGACGTTCCCTCGCTGACCAAACGGTTGAAGAATGGAAAGAGAGGGGGTAAGAGGGCCGGTTCCGCCCGTCTACCTTCGATCACCGACACACCACCTTGGGCGGCCCGATCCGTCTCGGAGTTACCACCGCCGAGGACCGCGCCATTCGCGCTCGACGGTAACGTCATGGGCGACCTCAGAGTCCCCAGGCTCTTGGCTCGACGGTGAGCCGGCCGAGAAGAGTCACTCTCTATCGAAATTACAACGCGGAATAGAAAATAAACCTCGAGAATACTCTAATTATCACGATGACAAACAAACTTGCGCATGAACCAAACGAAGCTCTAATAGTGACGCGTCTATGAATCAATATTTTCAACGCAAAATAAAATACAACATTTCAACTGGTGTGGAACATACGAAATGGTCCAAATGAGTTTGTGTCAATGCAAAAGTGATTTAACGGAAAACTTCGAAAACCAGGTGAGCAAACAAGGAAAATTCGATTACCAAACAGGATGGAAGGGTTAAATGGATAGGTTTCATCGTGGAAAACGAATGGCGTGTGCAAAACTCAACAATAATCAAATGATAAAACTAATACAACTGGGAGTGAACTACATCGAGGAAATTGCCACCAAAACAAATCTAACCTACTCACAAACTCGTTTAGAAAGTAAACAGTAAGGTGAAAATTAAACTTTGAAACTGCGTGCAATTTAAGGAATTGAAATCAGTTCAGTTCCTTTCGCGCATATTCAAGTAGGCAAAATGCGTATCGCAAGGTGTCAAAATATATCAAATCAAAGTATTCCAAAGTACATAAAAATATCCCTACCCAAAGTATCACAAAGTGCATAAAAAAGTATCCCAACCAATGTAAAAACCCATCATCCAAGTGTGAAACATAAATTTAAACATGGCTAAAAAAGCATACTGCAAACCAAGTCATTTTGGCAATGTTGGGATATGTGTGTGGTAAAAAAAGCTTTTGAGGACTTACCCTCGGAGTGTGTGCCAGGATCGTATCCACGATCAGTGTCTTCCTCGGCCGATGAGGAGAGTCCGTTGACGAATTCCCTTCGGCTGTGCGAGTTCTTGATGGCTCTGGCGTACGAAGTATCATCCGATTCCAATTGTTGTGGCGCTTGATAAGAGTACGAGTCGCCAGCGTTGTTGTTGGCGCCGCGTCGATCAGCGCGGGTCCCGTTGCTCTCGCCGCTTCCCGTCTCCGCCTTGTCCCGCAGGAAGGATCTCTGCGAGTCGTCGGAGTCCGATTCGGCGCCGCTGCTACCGCTTTCCGACGTGTCCACGAACTTGGCCACCAGACTGACTTGGTCCAAAAAGCTGAGACACCGTTTCGGGGCCGTCCCGTTGGCGGCCCCATTCGCGGCGTTCAAAATACCCGTCGAGCCTCCTTTTCGAGTCGCCAGCTCGACTCGGGCGCCGCTCAACCGCTCCTCCCGCGTCGGTGAAACCAGATCCGGACACGAATTTTCCGTGCGGATACGGACCCGCTTCTTCGCGGACAAGGAGGGCTTGATGTCCAAGGAGATTGCCGAGTATTTTCTACGTATATGCCGTGAGAACAGAAACTACTCGTTAAAAAATTTAGTAGTAACCAAAAGATCCTCAAATTCTTATAATTATAAAGCATGGGACCGTATATGAAATGATACCAATTAAGGTAAATAGAACTAAACAAATACAAATCGGTTCTTTTAGGCCTAAAGACTGTTGCAGTACGGGGGGGCAACAGCAACTTTGTCAGGGAAATGAATGAGTGTAGGAGGAGTAAGGGGGGATGGGTGGGACGGAGGTAAAGCTATAGAAAAAGCACGCACCTGGACTGAATCTGCTCTTCTACGACGGGGGACCTGTCTTCTTTACCATCCATCGAGTTTTCTGGAGAGGAAGAGAAATAGACAAGCATCCGGATCAGGAAAAAGAAAGAGGAGGCGAGGAAATATACGACATTGGGGGGAAAGGGAGGCGTACCAATGAAAGAAAGAATAAGAATTACTGAAAGCACTTTTCATTTGTCTCACTCTCTACGGAGCAGCTTTGAGTCTGAGCAAAAACTGAGCGTGGAGAGCCGGGGAAATTTATGAGCTTTCAAAAAACGAACTCAATTTTCATTTGACGATGAACGTACAGACCGTGTCAGTAGAAAACTTTAACACTCCTTTCTTTCTCTGTCTCACCCTCTCCCTTTACTATAGCCTCATCTTTCTTCCACTCATACACTAAACAAGTCTGAATAGAGCGGAAGGTGCAAAAGATACGTCATAACTCTCTTTCACTGCAAGGCTAAATTCCGTAGAGTAAAATGGACGTCGAGTCAGAAGTGCAGCGGAAAACTAAACGCGGAGTCGTGCGTTCGCGTTGGTAAGATGAACGAGTATAACAGTGGGAAACGTGAGAGATTGAGCTGAAATATTAACCCTTCCCACCTTCTATCTCTATTTCGCAATAATCGGCGAATAAACCTTAAGAGAAAAGCGGTCTTAGCTTGAAATTGATAAGATTTTCTACTCTTTTTTTTCTTCTTATTCTTCTCGCTCGATAGCTGCTCCCATATACCCATACAGCGTCTCTCTTTCTTACGGCTACCGAAATAATCCGATTTAACTTTCTGATATAGGATTAAGGCTCTCGGGAGTTTTCTTTTCCTTAAAAATTCACTCTCCTTATGAAAATAACGAATTTAAGCGTTCAAGCAAAAAAAAAGGTGATAAAAAACTTGGTTCGTGCACCTGGGGATAGGGATGAGGATGAGGAAATAATAGGGGGAAAGATGATAAGTTATATAACGAACCTTCTCTATCTGTCGTCGAATTTTCCGGGGTAGGAGAAGTCACTTCCGGAATAGTCGTGACGTCATGGCTGATAACTATCACAGGCTCGCGAGTTTCGCGTAGTTTCATCAGTAGAGCTTGTACCTCCAAGTTTTTCTGTGGAAAATTGTTGAATGAGGAAATTAGGATTGGTATATAAAAATTATAGGTTTTAATTCTGTATACCTCTTCCAAGGTCTGCCGGTGTCTAAGATTTTCCTCTTGCAGTAGTTTGATTCGACCGTAGAGGGAGAGGTCGTCGGAATTTTTCCGCGATTGCTTCAAGGGCTTGAGAGTAGCCCGGACCCTTTTGTCGCCAGCTTGCGGATTCCGCCTCAATTCCACCAACTGAGTTCATTTTGTGGTGTAAAAGTGGGGAGTGAAAAATAATCGACAAAAGCCAACGTTAAGAAGGTTTTGCAAAAACCTCTTCAAGAGGCAAAAATAATATTCATTCTATCATAAGTTTATAAGATATGTTGGCCATAAGTTTGTAACTGGTTACAAAGGAGCTTGTCATGAAGTGACGTAGGTCATAGATTCTGCTAAAGCGACGCCTGGTTTTGGCGCTGTCAAAGCCTTAGTACAGACTAAATGGGAAGATGGACTGTAAAACTAACAGTTCTCGCTCGAACTAGCTCTTATTAAGTCCCTAGCATTACGAAGTATAGGTATGTGTCATACTTATGCAACATATTTTATAACCTTATGATTCTATCAAGCCATAAGCCTTACTTTAAACCCAACCAACTTGAATTGTGCACCCCAAGGCTATCAATTTTCAAAATTATCCCGTAAGTATATAAAGCTGTCAAAACTTCATTTTTACACCTAGGCCTCGGTATTAAAGTTTGAAAGGAAACACCTACGCTAATTTAAAATAAAATAAACGCCTTAGGCCTTAATTTTTAAGGGAATGACGTATACACGTGGGTTAGTGGCCATTCAACCAAAGTTTTCCAAAATACACCCTGAAACAAAGTCTATATATACGTCTAGAATGCGGTCTTATTTAAAGCTTCTCTAAAAGCTCAAGGCGAGCGATGTTTCGCTAAACAGATTAGAAACTTGTCTCGCGTGTCGCGCTCATCAATTCCACTATATTTTGGATGAGTTTCAACAACTTTAGGGTTAATGCGAAGGAGTTAGAGAGGGTCTTCCCGCCTTTACTTCGAGTCTCTAGTGACTTTGGTTAAAAGAGGCGACAGGAGCCAGAGCTCTTTACCAATTCTCGAAAGGCCAAAACAAACTGATGCTGATGGAGAAATTTAAAATAAGGGTGGCAAAAATGGCGGCAACTTTATCCCGGTAACACTTCAAAGGAGAAGAACGTAAACTGAAGTCAGGCATTTAAAAAAAAATCGCCTTTCTAAACGTATCTAGCGTATATTGTAATTGAATTACTTCAAAACCTAACCTTCCAATAAACTTAGTACCTACGTCATAATTTCTTGAAATATTTATATCAACGCTACCCCTCCCATGAATAACAATTCTTAAACTCTTAATGAAGAAGAAAGAGACAAATAAAAGGTAAATGAAAATTAATCACCAATTTTCACAGAGAAATAAGTTAAAGCCACAAGCTAGGACCAGTATCGATTTTTGGTTCCCAAAACTTAATATATTTTTTAGGGTTAAAGTTGAACAAGGTTTACGAGGAGGAAATAGACGCGAGTAGACTTCATTTATAACCCCTTTTACTCCTCGGTTTAGTAGGTCAGAAAGAAGAAGAAGAACGTACAAAGCAGCCAGCTATACGGAAAGAGAGAAATTGGGACTTCGGGATGGGTTTGTGAGAGGAGAGGAGAGTTGGGTGCGAAGGTGAGGGGGTGTCTTCCAAGCTCAAGCCACGAGAGATACGGACGGTGATGTACGGACGGTGCACGGGTCAAAACGCGAGAAAAGAGATAAGAGGGCTCACCAGTCTCACCTTGGGCACGAAAACGAGGCAGAGCGTAGTTGTGGAGCAAAAAATGATGAAGACGGAGATGATTATGAAGGCCGCGTCCTGCTGCTCCCGAAGGACGAAAGAGATGGCCGCGCCGATCGAGCACATGATCACGACGTTGTACACGCTCATTCCGACATATTTGCTGTCGTTCAGAGCGGGAATGCTCACGTGGCGCGTCTCCCAGGCCAAAAAACAACCAAAGGCCTAATAAAAGACAAAGATTATTGCCTTTCAATTTGCCTCACCGATGATATGACCTATCGACCCCTTCCCGTGACAATAAGCATCCAACCTGTTATGTCCGAGGTATGGGTAGACTTAAGTAGTAGTGGTTTTAAAATAGTCTATTAGCAGACTGATTCATATCATTTACATTAGCAGCTAAATAATGTTTTAAAGATATCGTGCTAGTTTGGTTCGGTTTAGTAACGCAACCTTGAATGCGTGTGTATGGCGTTTATTACAAAAAAAAATCCTCTACTATAACCCACAGACAGTAGATCATTCAGGCTTAAATAGATTGTCATTTGTCTAAAGTACTTAACTATTTTTCCAATAGAGACAAAATGGACTCAAAATAACTTTATAACCCGGGTCGAGTCAAAGATCTAACAATTTACCATCGAAATCCCAATATAGCAGCGTAGGTACAACTATTCTCTTTTCTAATATAACGGAAGAAGAAGAAGAGGAAGAAAGAGCAATCTTACCATCAAAAGGCCTTTATACGCGTAGATAGAACCTAAGAAAACGGTCATTTTCTTGCTCTGGCAGAACTCCATTTCCGGAATGATCTCCAAGTCCTCGTTCTCCGGGGACGGCTACCAATTGAAACGGAAAGAAAAAGAAAAAAAAAAACAAAAACCATGAAATAAAGATGCCACCAAAAAAAAGAATCCGAGACCAATTTTGAGGCGTTGGGACGACCAACCACGCAATATTGCAATTGCAAAATGAAAAAGTACAACCCAAAAAAAAAAGAAATTCCATCTTTAGAAAGAAAAAAAAATAAAAATTCTTTCTCCCAAGTTAGAGGTTAATATTTCGCGCTTTTAAAATTGAGGTTTTTCAGAGAGGTTCTCTTTTTTTTTTGGTACCAATGTATGAAATTTATATATCGGCCATATCGAGCAAATCTTTGAGCGGTTAAATCCCCGCCTTTTCACTGTTATAAATAGGTACTTTTACCAAAAGATGGGATGATAAAAATGAGGAAAGCCCTATGGGTGTACGAAAAAAGAGACAAAAAGAAAAGGATTTGAAAAAGCACGTTGGCCACCTAGAAAAATAGAATTGGATCGAGAGGCGCCGGCCGGAACTAGCTAGGGATGTTCGTAATGAAAAAAAGTACAAGAGGAGGTTTTGCTCGATACCAGCTGTTACTCCATTTGTGTAAAATTGTAAATGAACGAAGTGGGTTGGTAGGTAGGTTGGTTGTTGGAATTTGGAGAAAGTATTCCCTTATTCCGTGGAACTAAAAATTCAAGTGAAAAAAAAGTAAAAATCAAGCCGACAAGAACGCGATGCACGTAGTCTAGACAAACCATCAAAATTTTCACTTAAAAAACATTTTTGTTGCGTAATGTAATACATTTACTTTGGTAGCGTAATCCAAGTACTTAACGTACTAGTGTACAACCGCGGGAAAACGTTTTGTAGGCACGAATGCTTTCCTAAAGTTCGTTAACGACTAAAATATTTATGTATATATACAGAAAGTTCCCCGAAATTCGTAAACGGATTCGCTAATGATCAGTTGTACATGATTAAATTAGTTTTGGTTAAAAAAGTGTATTTCAAAAAGCAGACGAAATTCTTCACCACAGAAACCACCTCTAGTTGGCCGAAAATAAATTTAAGAGAGACGAATAATTTTTCTTTATCGGATCAATGGTAAAACGAGTGGAACATCGGGGACATGGCTTCGATAATTCTATAAATTCTATCTCAATATTTCATTTCTTTACTATTGATTCAACGTTATTAAATATCGTTTTTCCCCATCTCTCTCTCTCTCTCCCTCTCTCTCTTTTGGGTTTGACTAAGGTTTCCCAATGTTTGATTTTCGAAGTCATCCATAGACTCTGTAGAGACTTTCAAAGATTTACAGACGGGTCTTTTTTCTTTCTTATATATATTTTATAAAGAAATTGATAATATTTGTTTGATCAAGACTTTCTTGTTAGAGGACCGAGAGAGAGAGAGAGAGAGAGAGGAAAAAAATGACCAATGCAATATTGCAAGAGAATGTTTAAGAGAGAAAGAAGCAAATCGTGGGACGAAGATTTGTCTATCTCGAAGAAATAATTTATGGTCCATGAAAAAAATGGGGTAAAAACGAACGCGATTTGGTTGAAGAGAGGAAAATATAGCTAGGAGCTAGGTAAGAAAAGAGATTGGTGGTATATACTTACGATAGCAGTTCCGTTGGTAGTTTCACGATAAAATGGATCGACGATCTGCCACGTGGTCAAAATGATGACATCAATCAAGACTAGGACGCCCACTACCATAAAGAGCTTGTAATCTTTGATGACCTTCTTGTTCAGCTTAATGTTCGTGAAGATGGCGTGGACTCGCCACGTCTTGGAAAACATTGAACCGAATGCTAGGGTAAAACCGGACATCAAAACCCAGGCGCGCGCCTAAACAAACCACGTGCAAAAAGAAGCGGGAATTAAATTTATTAATACCTAAACAGCTATAGGTTTAAGCCTAAGTTATAAGATATTTTCCTTCCATATTCCTTCGAATGCTAGAGAGCTAAGCTACACCTCGAGCTAGTTCGAGAACGACAAGTGAGAATTGAAGTCCTACACTCGGTGGTTAGTTTTGCAGGACTTCCATCTTCCTATTTAGTCTTACTAAGCCTTTGACAGCGACAAAACCAGGCGTTGCTTTACCTATCTAATCTACGACCTACCTCACTCACTTCATGACAAGCTCCAGTTTCTAAGTTACCAGTGACAAGCTTATGGATGGAACATATCCTTATGAACTTATGTTCTAAGAATAAACCGAAAACTCAGGATATACTTACGGCGCATATATAGGGAAAATTATTTTCGCTCGTTAGTCCGCTGTCTAGACCTAATAAGATGATACTGGTGTAGGTTAAAATACATCCCATAATGATCATGTTATTTAGATAGGGACTGGACATCTTGATGTATCTAAAAGAACAGAGAGAGAGAGAAAAAGTGGACGAAAAGAAATAAGACGATATACGACGGAAATGAGTTTTGATCTCTCAAAGTCGATAAGGTAAAAAGCGTTACAGAGACTTGTACCCTAAACAAAATCCCCCGTGTGTATCAAGAAAGCGGGGACCTGCAATGGGGCCGAAGGGGCGGTCAAGATAGATTTCTCCTAAAGGCATTGCATGCCCGAACCGAACCGCCGAAATGACCATCGCTTACTTCATGAAAAGGTATACGGGGGGAGGTAGAATGACTGAGCCTTTTGCTCCGCTATATGGCTCTCAATTTCTTAGGCCAGGATCTTGATTAACTTTGTTAGGAGCGATTCCCGCGGGAAATGGAGTCATTCGGACAGAAATTGAGGCCCCAGCGCGCGAGCCTCCCATAAAAAGAAAGCGCGCAACCAATATGCCACTCACGAAAAAACAGTAGTTGCCGCCCGTAGCCCTTCCCTGTCCTGTCTTATAGTAAGTCCCGTGCACCGAGATTAACTACCATTTTCGTTAACAAGGTTGGAGCCACGCGCGATGAAAGGCTCTTTCATAGTTGCTCAGGATATACCTTTTAGAGAGATACTTTGATGGTGGTAGAAGTTTCAGCGATATTCGAGGGGAATGGTGATAGCACGTGGTTTTCATCGAAAAGGTTGGGTCCAGCCAAAAACGATGGTCATATCACGCTAACCTTTTAATGTCCGGAACTTCCACTTTTCTATATATATATATATACCGAACTCAAAGGCGTATAAGGGAAATATCCGGAAAGTTTCCCGCCAATAATTGGCGGAATCTCAAATCTATTATATTCGATATTCGCCAAGTACCCATTAATTGAGAATATTCGCGGATAGGTCCAATAGTCCACTATCCGTTTCCATTGCTTTAT
Organism: Phalangium opilio; assembly: GCF_054372755.1. Classification (NCBI taxonomy): domain Eukaryota; kingdom Metazoa; phylum Arthropoda; class Arachnida; order Opiliones; family Phalangiidae; genus Phalangium; species Phalangium opilio. The sequence continues at coordinate 1,013,337 of NW_028324244.1, forward strand.
TCGAGGAAACATGTCAAAGTCTCTTTAAAATTGGGACTAAACTTTACGCCAAATAATTATTCTCGCTCGCTAACTTTGGGTTACTTTACTTCTAACAAAGAGTTGAATTTAATGTAAAGGTATGTAGGTAAACATCGTTTAAGGGAATTTCCGAGAAATAATTAAAAGAGAAAGAGAGAGCTAGTCGACGGAGCGTTTAAAATCTTGGAATAAACCCTAATTAAAGTCTTTAAAAATTCTATAAGCGGGGTTGCTGGTACTTCGCTGCTGCATGCTAGAAGTTTTGGGGTATACCTTACAACCATAAATTAACTGGTTGCAGCAGACCCTTTAATTTACTCCATACCCGCGGCCCCTTTAAAGGAAACTCGAGCTCCAAACACGCGAACGAGAGTCGTTCTTAAAAATAAATGACAAAACGCATAATTTATCTTAAAGAAATCTAAAGAAATCTTCATTAACGAGAAATTCGACGATACCGTTAATTGTTTTATGAATTTCAAATTTAATTAGACGAAACTAAAATCCTTCAAAATTTACTCGGACTAATTAGGGACCCCGTGGTTAATTAAAATAATTGAAACGGCGGCACTCACCTTTGATTACGATATTTGATGTTAACGACTAAAAAAACGAAAGCTAAAATGATTCCGCAGACGGCGGAAATAACCAATATGGTGTAGATGGTCAAGTTGATTCTATTTTTTCTTTGAATACTGAGAGTTCTGTCCATGGGTTTTCCGGAACCTCCTTGTCAAAATATGAAATAAAAACAGACAAAGGATACTTAATCAATATAATAAATTGAAAAGTGTCGGATGTGATATAAATTTAAAGAAGGGGGAAGGAGGCAATATAATTTCTAAACAAAAGGTATATATAACCCGCCCAAAATCGATTTATTTTTTTGTCTCTTAACCTTAATAATCGTGCAATATCCTTTATTACACTTATTCGGTTAGTTCACGACCTGAATAGACTATTAAGCGGGGAAATGGAGTATAAATAATACCATAAGTTTATAAGTGATATGTTCCTACCATAAGTATGACGACACTTCCTATACAAGTTCTTAATGCTACTGAGAGACTTACAGCTCGAGCTATAGTTCTAGTTGAAGTACTACACTCGGATGGTTAATTAGTTTTGCAGGACCAAGTTCCATCTAGGTCCTATTTAGTCTGCATTACTAAGCCCTCTTTGACAGACCCAAAACCAGGCGTCTTCGCTTTACCTCGAATCTATGACCTACCTCACTCACTTCAAAATTACAAGCCCCAGTTTCCAAGTTACCAGTAACAAACTTATCAGTGGAACATATCTTATGAACTTATGATAACACCCTTTATGCCTTTGACTTAATTCCACTTTTCACGCGTGAACAACTAGGGCCCATATCCAATAACAAGCGTTCTCAATTTCGTATTCCAACCCTCCGATAAACTGGACCCCCCATTCCATTAGCAATTCCCAAATCTCTTTTCCAAAACAGCTTTCTTTTAGCTTAACCATAAGTTGGCTTGGCACTAGTCTGGATCCTCGTCCTACTAAATTAGGCAATAGCTCTCGGATGAAAGCGAGAGCTGAGCTAGAGAGCGTTTTCTTCCAATCACGTTTATATATATAAAAGAAGCGAGAAAACGTGCTTTCTGGCCTAATACTTTTTACACGGGCCGCGTCACCTTTCGCTCCTAGCTACAGTTTGTTCGCGATGTATTCGAGAATAGAGTTTAAGTTGGAACCTACACGATTTTACTTCCAACAAAACCCTACCAAAACATCTCAGGCCTCTATTATCGTATTCTACGCGTATAAGTGTTGGGTTACTCGGGTACCAGACGAGAAAAAGAGTGTGTTCATTCAAGGTGGCCAAAATAGAAGTAGAATTCCTTGATAAAATATTTAGGAACTCACCTCGCCAAAGTATAGGAGAACCTTTACTCAGATCTAAATCAGAGAGAGTGCAATCGAATTCGCCAATTTTAACTTCTTCCCCAGCTAGAGAAATTAGAAAAGAAAGTATAGTAAGAAAGAAAAAAAGGGTTATATACGGAGAAGATTGTCTTAATTTGAAGGAAAAGCATTTTGCAGACGACGCTTAAGAAAAAGGGGCCAGAGTGATTTAAAGTTTCACGTACCTTGAAGCTGCTTTAAAAGAACCAATCCCCTTCTTTCATTCTTTACGAAGTTAACGAGACCCTATATAAGAGAGAGAAAAGAAAGAAAACGAAATTTAAGAGAAAGAAGAATAAAATAATCTCTAAGATACTCTTTTTCCAAATTAGTACGGTACTGGCTTGGCTAATAATACTACCCATTTTTCTTTTCTCTTCGCATCTCGACTAGGCCTAGTTTTTGCCTGGACTAAACAGTTACTGAGAACGAAGCAGTTTACTAAATTAGTTTTAACTTTTAATTGGCTTATTAAGTTGAGGGGAAAAAAGTATATTGTTGAAGAGAGAGAGAGAGAGAGAAGTCTTACAGAGTTTAATTTCATCAAGTTTTGCTAATTTCGAGCTCGTTCGTGTGAAATTTTAATTAGTCTTGCGCGATGGGTGTTAAAACTAATGTAATTCCGTATAACAAAGAATTTTAAGCGTACTAATTACTAATTAGGCTTCGTACCGAGAGAGCGTGGATCAGGGTGCACTTTATGCCAAAATTTTGGAAAAGTAACTGACCGTGACCCCAACAAAGTCGGTCTCGTTCAAGGCCTCTCGGAAGAGTCGTCCCCAAAAGACGTCTCGATATTGAAATTCTTCGAGCTGCCAGGCGTTCCCCAAGTTCTTCAGCTTGACCAAGATCCTTTGAACGGCGATGGCCAGCGCCCAGATACCATCGTAGGCGTAACCGTGAAAACGGCTGTACTCGCCGTCTCGACTTTGATTATAGACCTCCTCGTACTCCATGGGAGTCTAAGTACGGCCCAATGGCACGCCTTATAAAATAATCCGCGAAGGAAAGAATGGCGGGGGGAGGGGGTGGGGTTGAAAGGTCATAATTGGTGACTCACCAAACCAGAGATCGTGACGTTTTCGGATGTGCTGAGGGGCAGGACGTCCGTTCCGATGTATCCTTCCAGGGCCTCCAGAATTTCGTCCAGTTGACATCGAGTGGCGTCCAGGTTGTACTCCCACCAGCGCTCCCGGTACATCGAGACGATGATCCACTGGTATTTGCGGCCGTACATCCCTTGATGGTAAGCCTTATTCACCATACAAACGTGTTAAGGTACAGTTCCGACATCTGCTCTAAAAATTTACTGCTGAGCTAAAAATCAAAAGGTATATCGCATATACCTTCCAAGTAGCAGCGCTATCTCGGGCCACTTACTTCGCAAAATATCTTCCGCGCCCAGTCCTCGTCAAAACTACCCAGAATGATACGGACGTTGCTCGTCTAAAACAAACAACGGGGAGCCCCCTATTAGTCATCTCATCTCGCAAAGACAAATACCCTAACCTTTTAACTAACCCTAACTAACTCACTAACTACGCCAAAGCACCTAACGCCAATAACCTTATACTTTGATTTTCAATTTATTTTTCCTTTGAACATCTCAAGAAAGAGAATTTCACCAGAAATCAAATCAAAAAAGCAACAAGAAAAATAAAAAACATTTTCGGATTTCCCACATCGTCAAAATATCCTAGTCAAATACCCATTTACGAGCCAATAATTCATCATAAAAGAGGCCGCAAAAACTCGGAAAACACATCCGGAAAAGGGATAAGCGAGAGAGAGAGAGAAAAAAGGTAAAGACTAAACGCGTGATTGATTAGGCCCACCCTGAGGAGAGATCTATACCGTATATATAAATGGCACAACGAGTTACTTCGCCATACAATCTAATACAACCAAAGGGGGGTAACTTCCATTACGCTACACATATAGCACGTGCTATAGACCAAACCAAGAGGCAAGAACCCATACTAGTCCCGAGAAAGTTCAAAGATAGAATTGGACAACAACTAAGTAAAAAAGTATATATTCGGGTTCACGAAAAAACCTACGTTCTCGGGAACTACATGGGTTCTTGCTTAGACTCGGTGCAAAACTGCAAAAACCGCGCTCGTCTATTACACAATATTTGAAGAGAGAGAGAGAGAGAGAGAAAGAATGAAAAGAGATGAAAAGAAATGTCTAGGGAAATGGCGCACGCTCGCCAAAAGTTATAACTCGAATAGAAATACAGTATAGGGTAATATTTGCTTTTTCTGGGGGGGGGGGGTATAAAAAGAAAAACCAAGAATCATCCATTCCCATCCCGATTTGGCGTAACTCCTATACTCTATATATATGTATTGCTAGAATTGCCGATTTATATTCTTAAAAAAAGAAAAATAAAGAAAAGAAAAACGGCGTACAGTATAGATGGGTTTTTATTCGCGAGGTATATGGAAGGTTGGTTGGAGCGAATCAGTTGAAGATAATTCGTTCAGAAGGGGAAATTTTATATCTGGACACAATAAGACTTTATTCCTGGAATAACTGGGGACAAGAGCCGCGTTCTATTTCGTCTATATCTCAATCCTCTATAGACAAGTCGATGCTAGGGACCCAAAAGCGAAATTTATATATCAAAAGAAAAAAAGGTATATATATATGTGTATAGAGAGAAAAAGAATGCCCTAACTTATTTTAACCCCGTTTGATATAAAAAAAAGTGGGGGGTATCACGTGCGGGGGGAGGGGGGTCGAAACTCGGGGGAAAATATCTCTCTAACTTCATTCCAGTTTTCTTATTGCCTTATAAATAGAAACTGACAGCCATTCTCCGCTGAGGATGATGCTACTGCTGCATCCTTTTTTACAATTTCGTAACGCTATTCTCTCGCTATAATAAAAGAGAGAGAGAGAGAGAGAGACTAGGCCTATATAAGTCGTCCATGACTTTTATTTGAAGGAAGATTTCTTTAAGCCGCAATTTCCTTTCAAATTTTGTCAAAGTAAGACAACTTTAAAAGAAAATGTTGTCTGTATAGACTATTGCCATTTTGCAACCTCAAATGCAAGTCTCGATGAAGTCCTATCTTTTTTTTTTTTTTTTTTGATTGCCAAGGCTTGAATGCGGGTTTTTTTTATGCCCTAGACAATTTGATAACATCTGATTGTTCGAATTTACAAAACTTACGTGCTAATAACAATTTAAAGGCCCATTCAGACGATAAAGTAAAATCTTACGTTCCCATAGGTACGTTCATTTCTCCGTTTAGACGTGAGAGCAGACGACTTAAAACCAGTAACGTATATATGGCAATTTTTGAACCATGACCTTTGAATACTAAAATAACCAAATACAAAATGACAAATACCACGCCAAGAATAATATAACATTTCATATATCATCTGCTAAATCGTAGCTCACTGGATCACGCGTAAGGTCTGATCGAGGCGCTAACAATGTGGTTCCATCTCGACAATCACAGCTCGACGAAACTGAAAAATTTCAAGCTTAAACCGCGAATCTATTACGTAGTCGTTGACACGTGTCTAATTAAGCGAGCAAAGCGATTTCACCGAATAGCAAACGCAAGATTTTAGTCTATGGTCTGAATGGGCCTTAATGCAACGTTGGATTCATTCAATAAACCAATTGATGAAAAATGCAGACGACGGAAACAGGATTACGTTAAAGTTCAAGGGTCGACCGAATTAATCTCCTCCTATAGTTTATAAATAAATTAGAAGATAACCTATAAAATATCAAATCTTGATCTATCCTCTCCTATCAGTAAAAGAAAAAAAAAAAAATGGTTCAAACCCCGAACTTTCTTCCTGAGCTCATAGCGTACTCATAATCGGCTTAGCGAAAAGTCTAAAGCTTCCTTCTTAAAAACTATATCTGAACTTCCGCAATGCGGGAAGTTTTAAAAAGTTAAGGGAAGAAAAACGTGAATTATATATATATGATTGTCCGATACTGGCATACGGGATTACATTGTACATCATGACCCCCTTTTCCACAAAAAGTAAAAAAATAAATAAAAAACCGGGTTAAATGCTAAAGTTTGGAGAAGTTAAGCCTTTGGTTGGGTTTAAAACCCTGTTATTTTCTAAAAATAAACCCTTCATTATAGAAATTCCCGTGGAAAACGTTAAATAATAGCAGCAACCCTCGAGTAATCCAGGTATACCGGATTAGGACCCCGCTTAGAACTACCATACTTTGAGCAGAAGTCCGTAACCTAACGTAATCAGTACAGAGTGTATCAAAAGGTCTATCAGAAATGAAGGGAAATGTAATTTGGGCGAGAATATTCTATGCCGTTTTGTCCAAATGGACGCCGTTTTCAAGTTAAGATTGGAGTATTTTACGGATTGATTTTGTTGTTGTGGTTAAATGGCTTACTCAAATTTACTGATAAGTTCAAGCTTAAGTAACTTAATTAGTTAAAATCCTACATTAAGTTGTGTCTAAGTTTATATACATTTATTCTGACTTATCTTCAGATAAGATTATTTACAAAAGTTCTGTTTTATCTAGGCCTATTATTAATAACAGATCCCTTTAAAATTTAATTAAGAAAGTGAAAGACGAAAGACAATCCTAATTTAATTAAGGCCTCATCCCTAAAAGACTCCAATCATAAATGCATCTCTTTGGGTAAAACGTCATAGAAATTATATTTTAAACACGAAATCGTAGAAAGAACATGATCACCCATAATCTCTGACGAACCTTTCAGAAACACCCTGTACAGGGAAACGATCGATTTTCTAGAAAATTCCATTTAAAATATTTTTAAATCGAAAATCAGATAAGTAATACGGATATACTTAATGGCAAAGATCAAACCGGAAAACAAATTAAGTATTAATATGGAAGCGGAAAGGATACTCTACAAAGCTTGATACACGCAGTTGCGGGGGGGGGCTGAATATTCGCTAGCGGCTATACAGAATTCTAAAAGCCCCTATCCTATAATATATATATTATACCTTGGCTAATACACGCGTACATTTGAAATTCCAAAATCGGAGAAGGAATTAAGTATGTCGGGGAAGGAAGAAAGGGAGAGAGAGAAGAATGAATGAGAGATTGAATATTTACCTTTAATTTCTGAAGCTCATCTTGTAACTCGTCTCCGATGCTCTCGGATATACCGATGCTAATCTGAGCGGCGTCCAAATCAGTCAACAGCTTCGTGTGAGGCTATGGATTTTCAAATGGAAAAGTGATTATATATTTAAAATAGCATCTTAATACTATTACCATAAGTTTATAAGTGATATGTTCCTACCATAAGTATGACACTACCTATACTTCGTAATGCTACTGAGAGACTTACAGCTCGAGATAACTAGTTCTAGCAGAACGACAAGCGAGAATTGAAGTACTGCACTTTGTTAGTTTTGCAGATTTATCTCATTATTATTTAGACTGAACTAAGCCTTTGACAGCGCCAAAACCAGGCGTCGCTTTACCTCGAATCTTTGACCTCACACACTTCATGACAAGCTCCAGTTTCTAAGTTACCAGTGACAAACTTATGGAAGGAACATATCTTATGAACTTATGCTACTACGTAAATAGAAATCTCTTTAATATTTAATTAATCAAAGCTAAACTAACGCTCTCAGTAACCAGTGACAAACTTATGGAAGGAACATATCTTATGAACTTACGCTATTAAGTAAATAGAAATCTCTTTAATATTTAATTAATCAGATCTAAACTAACAACGTCTAAAACCTCGGGAAAGATTATTTCGGCGAATTTTTAATTAGACGGTTTGAAATTTTAGACGAGATATTAATCGCCACTTGTATTGAATTAAATTTAATTTACCATAGTAAATTAAATTCATTTCACGGATTTGAATTTCTCGTGTAAGCTATAAACGAAGGGTTTGTAGGGTTTAAAGTCTATAACGTGAAGTAAAATGGACTCGGGTTACGATTAGCTAAAGGCATATACGCGACATTTAATTTCAAATCGATACTTTCACTTCAACGTTTCGACTTTTATCTAATATAGGGCCTAGGAGAAAGGGTAAATTTTAGAGATTTGTATATACACGCTTGTTTGAATCCCCTTCAAGAGTATTAAATTCGGTAAATTCGCGTAATTTGAAATATTCCAGAACACGTTAATTCGGGCGTGATTTTTCGAGACCGAAGAATACTTCTCTTGAGCTAGAAAAGGCTCGGTCAATTAATTTTGATTAAATATAAAGCTCTTTCAATGTCCCTGTGAAATATCGAAAATTAATTGGGGATATTATTTTAAAAGCTGACAATCACCGTAACACCTAATACGAACAAAGGGAAACGTTTATTGAAATTTAACTTTAAGGCATTAAAATTTAATTAAATAATTTAAGTATAAACTTTTAAGAGCTCCGCGAATAAATATTTTCGTGTTATTCTAATGTTTACTCGGCAAACCAAATAAATAAGTAGTTTTAACCCAAACTTAACGTAAATACTTAATAATTCACTGTGTGTGTGGAAAGCTTGCTTTTAGGGGTACCGAGTTTAATGTATTTTCAATGAGCGCCTGTAGAAATGTTTCACCCTCAATACATTAAATGGAGAATTTGAAAGCAACCGCTAATTACACTTTCTCCGTTAATTATAAAAGTAAAAGAAAACTTTTCAAAAGGGTGCGAACTTACCAAAGCGTATCGAGGCGAGCTCTGATAGAGGGTACCGACTCTGGTCCAGTTAAAATGTTGAAGTAAAGCCAAACGAGCCGGGTTGAATGACGACTCGCTGGGTACGACTCGAAAAAAATACGGATAATTGTCGCTAGTGTACATCGGATGGGTATCGGCGTACGTCAACTGAAATTAAAACATGAAATATCAACCAAACAGAAATTGTCCTCAAATAATATAACAATCGTATGATTTCTGGATCCAGTTCAGGAGAAACAATTGAAAGTTATTGACTTTCATCTTTTGTAGCTATGAATAGATCCTTTCTTTTTCTCTACAGTTACAGTCGCGACGGGAAACTATGGGTTCATATTTCGGATACCTTGAGAGCATACTTCCCTCCCCATAATACCATCCCCTCCTCTTCCCATCTATGAGCTTTGTTTGTTTCTAGGAAAGAGGGAAGCAAGGCGCGCATTCCTATTTCGAGATGAGTCGCCGCTCCCTGTTCTTCTCTATAGCTACTTTTAATTTCCGGTCTTGCAATCTCAAGTTGCTCCTGGCGTGCAATTCCGTTCAGGCATGGAGGTATAAAACGTATAATAGGAGGAGAAAGCTAGCTATAGTCAAGAGGGAACGATAAAAAAATTACGCTATCAAGTTCGCTTTGGTTTGAATGAACGTGGCGGTTTTTTTTTTTCACGACCATCCTGGGATTCCTTAGTTTAAAAATTCTTCAGAAAATAATTAGTTATTAAAAGCCGGATCAATATTAATGAAAATCAGGGATAGATTTAATTTTAGAAGTAGGAATGGAGAACAGAGTAATATCTGGGCGCGCGTCAAAGTCCCGGACCCCCTTCCACGGGACGGAGGGGGTATGAAAGAAGAGGCGGGTCATAGCGACAGAGGTAAAAAGGAATTACGTATTTTTCACCGTCCCCGTCAGCAACGTCATCAAAACGTAGTTTAAGTGAGTCAATAAGATAATTTAAACTTTTCGTTACGTGTTGGAGGGAGGGGCTCTGTACTGGGTGGGCTATGAGTCGCACTGAAGTAAATACTAACCGTTCTCCATTCCTACTTCTAAAATTAAATCTATCCCAGTGAAAATGTATTCACTTTCGTTTTAAACCGGCATACAGTTTTACTTTAAAAACACTTTGGGCGTCCTTTAGAGCTCAAACTTTTATTTTACACTTATTTCTTTGGTTAAAAACTTTTAAGAAAGAATAACATTCGCTACAAATAGCGCGACTGCACACATTTACTCGGTAATCATTTAAATAGCCTCGCATTTTTTAAACTCATTTTGGCTGGCTCGCTATAGACGCACATACCACGGTAATAAAATGAGAAAAGGGAGCTAATCGAATTAGTTGCCCGGCACTAAGGAACAACCAAGATAAAAAACCTTTCTTACAAAGAATAAATATTCCGGAGGAAACCGCCGGCCAAATTTTTAACCCATTTAATCTTCTTTCCCTCCTCTCTACAGTCTACAGTGTATAGAACCCCCATAAGCGACAGACGAAAGTGTCTAACTTAATTAGACGCTAAACGTAATGCGTTTAAACCGTAGTAATAAAGTTTATTTTATAGAAAATAAACGCTCTTTACCTGAACGAGCTCGAAAAAGCGCGACGTCTTAGCGATGGGATCCGTGACGGACGTGCAAGCGGCACCAAACAACATCATGATCTTCTTATTCTTTTGTGCCATCATATCGAAGAAGGATTTCATTCCCTTGGCGGCATCGCACTAAAAAGACAAAAAAAATCCTTTAAAATTCATCTTTAGAAAATTACATTGTTGAAACAACATTCTTTTAACCGCGTAATAGCGTTGGTAAAGCTAACACGTAAACAGTTTTGACATCGTACTGAAGTCTATACAATAAAAAATAAAAATAGTGTAGTGTAGAAAATTAGGGTGTCTGTCGAATTAACGCCCATGTAGTAGCATCCATGGTAATAAAAGTTTAGCCACGATATACTGTATAGCTAAAGCTAGCACCCCACCTTGATTTAATTGGGTGATGGGAAGATGAAGGAGTGGAGTAGAGAGAGAGGGTCGAAGTTAGCCCTTAACTCGTTGGATAAATCTACTCCCCTCCACAGCCCTCTTCCGTTTAATTGGAATCTTTCGAGGAGAAGGGCAGGGATTTATATTCGATTATGGAAAAGAGCGTGAGGCAAAGTTTGTTGGAGGTCACTTGCCGTGTCAACTTTCACCTCTCTCATGCACTCTCTGAACTTTAATTATAGAGGAACCATGGCCTAAATCCCTATTAGCCCTTAGCGTTAGACCTAAATAAGCCTTGGTCGTTTAAACCCAGTCAGAAGTTCGGAACCAACCGGAAACGGAACTCGAGAGAGAGAGAGAGAGCGAAGAAGCGCGACGACACGAGCAAAGGCCCAAGTTTATTTTAATATTTTCTCACGGATTTGATCCTCTAAATCTCGAATCAATCACGCCGAAGGGATTTTCGGAGAAACTTATCATTTTCCAAGCTTAAGCCTTGCACCTAAGTCTTCCGTTTTAGCAAATCGAACTATAGACGCGGTAACTTGGGAGTAACTTCCCAAAATGGATATGTAATGTATTCGTGAAGTGGGTGTTTCAAAGAAGAACCCGACTTATAGTTTCAGAAGTTCCGCTGGCTCAAATATTACTTGAGATGAACGCTACGAGATCTTTATTTAATATTTAAGAGATCGACATCCTGAAGCCTGCCCCTTAGCCTAAATAGTTAATTAATACGTTATAGGACTGTATCCCATCCAGATTTTTAAAGCCCGGGGCAGATTATGACTGGCTGAAGTTTCACTTGATAGGAAGGGACATAAACCGTCTTTAATAAGATTGAAAATCCCTTTGAGAAGAGAGAATATAGATAAAAGCTGGAGATATAAAACCTTATATCTATATACGCGAACCACGGGCCTCGCCGGGGCACCTTGGGGCATTTTTCTACTTAATCTCATCTGAACCGGGGTGCAGTTTTTATCGCGTTATATATCTTGAATGTCACCATCGCGCGATGAGAGGAGAGTGAGAAAAAGGTTAGTTTGGTTCATGGCTAAACTCCCTTAATTTTTTTCTGAGCTGGTTCATTTTCATTCACGTTTAACTTTGAAAGACAGTTAGAGCTCTTCTACTTGAGGCGTATTCCCAAAGTATCTCTAAACATTTCTAACGCATTCTCTTTCGTTCGACGTCCGACAATAAGTTTATAAGTGATATGTTCCTAGCATAAGTATGACACTATGTATGCTTTGTAATGCTAGACTCTTACAGCTCGAGCTAGTTCTAGCAGAACGACAAGCGAGAATTGAATTCCTACACTCGGTGGTTAGTTTTGCAGGACTTCCATCTAGGTCCTATTTAGTCTGCATTACTAAGCCTTTAACAGCGCCTATCACCAGGCGTCGTTCGCTTTACCTCGAATATATGACCTACCTAGCACTCTCTTCATGACAAGCTCCAGTTTCTAAGTTACCAGTGACAAACTTATGGTGAACATATCTTATGAACTTATGGTCCGACGTATACGTTGGCGTTTCGAAAGATTAACTTAATCTCTCTAATACCTAGAAACAACTGAACTATAGCATACGCGTTACGCGGAATCATTCACTGAAATAAAGCTTAAGCTAAAATATGAGATTTCTCTGTTTTATCACGTGGCATTCCTTTCCGTTCACCGCGTCTATTCGGATAGACCCTGGCTTATAGGCGTAACGGTTGGAGCTGAGAATCAATACAAGTCGGTGTTTGATTAGCGTTATCAGGCCTAGGGGGGTTCCGCCTATATTAGCTATAGCGTCGGGAGAAGCGGTAAAGAGACGAAGAGTTTGAGCGTAAAAAGGGCCGACCATAAAATGATATTGCAGAGTCAGGTTGGTTGATGACTTGGCGGGGGAAAGTTATATAAGGATTACCGTAGAAGCCAAGGGAATCCTTGGGAAATCTAATACCCCGGGCATGGTATCTCTAGCTTCTGTTTTGTTTACTAGAGCTCTGAGCTCTCTTCTGAGGTAAAAAAAACTAACGAAAAAAAAAGAAAACTCACTCTTCAAGCCTTCAGGGTGATTTTGTATTAAAAGGCATAACTAGTTTTGATGTGAGATTGTGTGGGTAGAGCAAGTAGAAAGAGGGAAGGAACGAGATATTGTTATCGCTAGATTAAAAACGTTTTTAAAGTGGAAAAACTTTTGTCTGGGGAATTAAAATATCTTTATGAAGACGAACGTAGATAATCCCAACAGAGTAAAGTTATAAAAAACTTGATATACTAAAGAATTGGATAGTATTTTGAAACGCGATGCCGCCGATGCGGATATGATATTAATATAACTCATCCCAAAGGAGTAAAAAAAAATATATTTTTAGAAAATGGTGAAAAATAGCCGGATATGAAGCGTAATAAATTGTACACCAACATAGCCAAAGTTATTGATATTTCCTGCAGCGTTGATGTCATCAATGCAATGGATAAGCCCTATCAATCTCGTTTCACAATGGGCCTAATCTAGATTGGCCGTATCTATCTTTCCCCGCATGAATCTCTCTTTAATTAGGATAGTTAACAGTTAATAAACAATAAGCCTCGATAAAATAACAAAGAAATCCGATGCATCAACGTCAATTTTCGCGTCCTCCCTTTTTGGTTTTGATTTTGATTTTATTTTATCCCTCAAATTGGGGGGTTTTTGTTCATTCCGCGTAGGCTTATCGACCTCCTCCTTCCTCAAAGAGCGAGTTGAATTATCGATTTTTTTTAAGAACAGTCCATCCCGTATGGAGAATTCAACAAGAGGGAAGCCGTAACCCTTTCAACTCTCGGAGAGATCTAGAAACACCATTAAAAAGGAGCTTTATATATAGATTTTTGTGTAGCGAATCCCTTTGTCCCTAAAAGGCGGCTCCAAAATCGGAAATGGATGTCGAGTATAAATACCGTTCCGCAACTTTTAAAGAAAAACCCGGATTTTTTTCCTTATTTCTTCCCCAAATTCTTTTCTTTTAAATCTATCAAATAAAAGTTTATAAATTTGAAGTAAATTGTTCTCTCGTCTTTATTCAACTTTATCTTTATGGTCTTTGTGATTCTTATTCCGGCGTTGCGAATATGTGTCACGATGTAAAACCGATGCTCGTCCTATTTAAGGTGGAATAATATTTACTTTAAATTGTGAGCTTCTATCAGAGGTTTTTTTCCCACGGAAAAAAAAGCTGGTACAGTATGATATACAAGAAAACAAACCGTAAGGGTACATTTTAGGGACCCCAAAATAAAACCTAGCGTATATATATATTTTGGAAAGGGGAAGAAAAAAACATAAGGTGGAGGGATTTTCTAGGTCTGTTTCTGGTCGGATACATCTGACTAAACAAGGGGGTAAATCTCTTCTTACCCCCCCCCCCCACGTTTTTTTCAAGGCTTGGTGAGCGCAGACATCTTGACTTTGATAGAAAATTGATGGTTTTGAGGGATCTACGCCGTCCAGCCGAGAATGTCTCGTCGTCTCTCTCTCTCTCTCTCTCTCTCTCTCTCTCTCTCTCTCTCTCTCTCTCTCTCTCTCTCTCTCTCTCTCTCTCTCTCTCTCTCTCTCTCTCTCTCTCTCTCTCTCAACTATAGTGGATCTATTTTTAGATAACTATTCCCGAAGCTCCAATATATCTCTCAAGCCATTCGGTTTCTTTGTATAAAAACAGGGCATAGATAGGGTAGGAATATAAGACGGTTGAAATATGACAAATTCGAATAAAAATAGAGCTAGTAAGCCCGGAATTGAAGAGAAAACTGTTCATTGTTTGGTTGTATTTGTTAAAAATTGGTCATCATCATTCGCTACAAATCACTTTGTAAAAATAAATTCTAGGCCTAGTTTCCCCTTGAATTGTTCTTCATCCGCTACACTCCAGTTTACTGATACAAAGTCAACATCCAGGAGTGACTAAAAAACCATACATTTTCAAACTACGCCTGCAAAGCCGTTTATCACGCTACACATCAGTACTTTGGGGAGAAGTCGTCACACTGTATAAAAACCAGCGTAGCTTTTTGTGACGTCTCTATCACACACGTCAAGTCCGTGAAAACATTATTAGCATATTGAGCTAATCTTGGCCAATGTATAACAACAGCAACAATACTACATAGCGAGTCTTTGTGAATTGGCGCGATATAAGCCTTTAAATCCACCCCCCAATTGCATGCGCGAATCTTATATTTAGATAGAGTTACAGTTCCGAAGAAAGAAAGAAAGAGGAACGCGTATACAAAAAATAAAGCAAGAGGAGTAGAGTTCCGGCAATTTGTTTGCGACGAATTCACCCGAGCGTGAATGCAAGGACCGACGCATTGCATTTTTTACAGTAACAGAGGAAGGTTGGGTACAAAAAGGTATATAAGAAAATACAATTCCCGCTATTCTTATTTGTATATACAGGGTGTTTGTGAAAGGTCCATCAATAATGAAAGGGCGTATTTATTGGGCCATTTTGAGTCGAAAATGTTCTATGACATTTTTCCGTTCGGGCCACTGTTTTCAAGTTATGATTGGAGTAATTTACGGATGACCCCTTAAATTTAATTAAGAAATTGAAAGACAGCGCTAATTTAATGAAGGGGTCATCCCTAAAATATTCAAATCATAACTCGAAAACCGTGGCTCGGACGGCAAAATGTCATAGAACATTTTCGACTCAAAATGGCCCAATAAATACGCCCTTTCATTATTGATGGACTTTTCACAAACACCCTGTATACTAACCGTATAACTTTATATGCAACGAAAGGAATATACAGTATAGTATACAAAATACAGTCTCGTGGGCCCATTGATTCAGGGAATGCAAGCAGCCTCAGAGAGAAAAGAGATTGAAGCAAAACAAGTAGGCTTATACCAAGAAAAAGGGCATGGATTCTTAGGGTGCATGACTATAGCTAAAGCTGTTTTGTTATTCTTTTTAGCTTCACGTGTTTATTAGCATCTTTATTTACCAGGCTCGTGGAGTTTGTGGAGCAAAAACACGAATCTCGCGTTTCCTCACCTGGACATTTGACAGGGCAAAGCTGTAAATGATAAATACAATCTTCTTTCCTCAAATTATATTGAATTTTGCAATTGCGGTTTATCCGTACTATTTGAGCGGCACTAAAAATGATTTTTCTTGGGTTTATAGGTAGAGCCGCTGATACACTACATTCCTTAGGTATTTTCGAACAAGGGGCTCAAGTTTAGAGGGCATGCATCCTTGCTTTGACGTCCAAAACTTATTTTAGTCTCTACAATAGCTTTTGGCATTTTTCGGAAATTGAATTTCTAGCCCACGCATGCAGCTTGACAAAAGTCAAAGAGGTATGTATATATATATATATACCTGTATATATATTTAAGGTAAGCGAGCTCTCGCTCTCTCTCCTTTTCGATCGCCTTTCTCTTAAGCATTATACACCCGTATAGTCAGTCCTTTTTCTTCCCGAGGCTATATACCTAAAGTACTACAACACTATACGTATAGAGCTGACGACAAAATACGTGTTTAGAATACCTATTTTTAGGCCCCTGGCTGCTTGCTTTACGTGTTTCCGGAATATAATGCGGAGTAAAAAAAACTGGAGTTTCCTAGCTCGGAGGCTTCGCTAAAGATGTACCAAATTGTCTCGCTTATTTTTAGAAGCTTCTAGACGCTTTTTAAAATTGATTAAATTTAATGAGATTACTTTCAACAGGAATTCATTCAGCTACTAGGAATAATTGAGAAGACAATTTCTCAGTTTAGTTTTACCTGCCAAGTAATATATCTCGCGTTCTGTTGCATGCACTTGAGTGCGCACGCCTGACCTCGAGTTGCTATACCAGCTAGAAAGACGTCAGAATTATGACGCCCACAAAACCGGCGTAGAAACTAACACGAAACATATGGGGGCATAATGTTTCCGGTTAGCTCTATGCATTCCTGCCTTCAAAGTCTGCTAAGTTTATTAAACACGTAACGAGTGACGTTTCCAGGTTGTTACAACTTTCCATTAATCTCTAATATTTTGAACTTATTGGCTTGCTTTTCCTCTACCGTTTCAGGCGCTCTAGAAGATTCGAAACGACCCTGAGATAATCTGGTCAAGGTTAAAAGAAAAGGACCTTCGCCGAGCTGAGCCGTGTATCATCGCTATTTATTCTTTATCCATTTTCCACAGTCAAAAGATGGGCGAGTTTCTACATTTCCGAGTCCATCCATATCCTATAGGAGGATAGGGCGATAGTAAGCTACCCCATACCGAGTGGCGACGTAGCCCACTCGCTCTCTTTAGGCTTAAAAGAAGAAGCTGAAGAACTGGCGAGAAAAGAAAAGTTGGCAATGCAATGGAGGAGTAGAAAAAATCATTGTTACTGGTCGGCCAAGCGAACGGAAAAACCAACACAAAAAACTTTTGGCGTAGCTTTTCGCTTGGCGGCGAGAATGATGGCTTTTGTTAAGCCTTGGATTCCGACAAAGTGCGCTTCGTATACACCACGTATACCGAAAGAAAGAACCGAAAGAGAAGTTTCGTTTCATCACTTTCACGGCCTTCTTACGCTTTTCTAAATCTTTAGTTGATGTGTGGGTTTTTCTTTGCCCGGGCATAACTCTCCAACAAAGATCTTTCCCATCCCAGCGAGAAAGCAGCGATTTTCGATTTTTTCCAACCCTTCTTCATACTTAGCCTCGTATACCTTATCCCTATGTAGTATAAATATCCCATACTTTAAAGGTAAAGTCTCGTTTTCGTAAATTTTAAAAGTTGCCTAACAAAAAGGGGTGATTATACATTTCCCTCGGCGCAAAAAGACTATATGCACAAAAATAGAAAAACATCCATTCCGCGGATAGAGTACTTCTTTTTAAAAAACTTCCTTGAAATATTCGCTAAAAATGGAGGAAAACTTTTGTATTAAAAGGGGTAAGTAGTAGAGCTACGTTGGGAGTTACAAAAATAGTCAGGCGGAGATGCGTGGGGCTGCTGCATGCAGGAAGAGAAGGAATGAAATTCTTTCGACGCCGGTATCTGTATGAAAACTGCTTCCTTAATTAAAAATACTTGGAGTCTATTTTACGCCATTCTCAAAAGGAAAAATACCAAAAACGATGCATCAGCCAAGGAAGGAGAAACGTCTTCCGACGAAAGAATGGAAAATAGTATGAAATTCTTTCCCAGGCAGCGAAACTTTTAGTTCAGCTTTTAGAAAAATAAAATAAAATAAAAATTACGTAAGAATCTTTTCGAATCGAGGGACTGTCTTCTCCTCTTTCTCTTTTCAATTATAAAATTGCTTCTCATCTGGTTATGAAAGGATGTCAAAGATGACTTAACCATACACCTCAGCATCCAAGCCTATTTTTATTACCACAAAGTTTTTCTTCTACTAATAACGATTCAATATGCCAAATCATAATTGGATATCTTCCTCTATACCGCGTGTATAGTTCTGAATATAAGATAGAATTGATATGAGGTTCGCTCGTCAAGGGTGCAGCTGGGACGCGTTGCTTTATAGTAGAAATTAATGCAGTCAGTATATACGAAGAAAAGAGGAAGGACGAGAGTCGAGAGATGATATAATAAAGGGGAAGGGAAGAAAGCTAAAACGCGCAGGCGCCATAAAGAGCTAACATTAAAACGATAAAAGACCAAGACTCGAATATAAAGGACCTATAGTAGGAAGGTGGTGTCTGCATGATTGGAAAGGGGAAGGCGATCATTAAGAAAACTTAGGAACCCCAGAGATAAATGGCGCGAGAGAGAGAGAGAAAGAGTGAGAGAGAGAAGAGGTTAGAGTGCCGCCACAGTGTGTGTGTGGATAAATCTCGGGTGCTTCCAGTGAATACAGACAAAACTGAAAGACGTTACATAAGTTGGCGTATTCCACGCATTTTTACGCGTTCATACACTGCAGGCGAACGCCGAGTTTAGTATAGAAAGAGATCTTGGCCCTTCTTATCTGTCCCCAGCGTCTCGTATAAGAGGCGATGCCCAGTCAACAAACAAAATTGATCCCATGCATGCAGCAGACGAGCCCATAACGCTGCTTTTAAAGGGGGGGAAGAGCGTATAAGCCAACGCTTCCCGCGTGTTTATTCAGTCCAAATGAAACTACTCCATCGCCACCAGCGCAGGGAGAACTGAACTTCGACTGACCGTGAGCTGATACTTTTAAAAGTTGACCGTTGAACCCGGCAACGGCGTTAATGGAACCGGCCATGGTTTGAGCTTACTGGAGCTATTGGGGACAATGCTATTTCGGTTTAAAGTTCATTGAGCATCGTTGTTCTAATAGCGCGACCTTTTCGAGCTTTGTATCTAAGTCATTTAACAACAAATCGCGCTCATACTGCGGTCAGTATTTTAGATCCTTAAGTTGGTGGTTGCTCGAAACCATGGAGAAATTACAAATTCTCCGCAGTTAAACGTACACTGTTTCTAATTCGAAAAACGCAACTTTCTTACGCACCGTTTCATGAAGAATCATCCATTACTTACGCGTAATTTAATAAACGAAATGTTTATCGAACGAGCTGCATGGAGCAGTGCTTTCATAGAAAAATATACGGTATAGTTTACGGGGATGAAAAGGGGGCGTGAATTGACTGACCAAAGAGAGCAGTCACCCGCGTTAAAAGATTTATATTATTGCCCTGGAAGAGTATGATAAATGTTAAGCCTTGCTAAGCCTTACCACTAAATCAAATTTTTAGCTTGGGTTGGACCCTGGATTTTACATTTTTTAAAAGTTTCTACTATACTGTTTCATTCAATTAAGTTGAAAACTGTATGCAAAAAAAACAATAGAACTAAAGAATAAAATACCCTAGAGGCCTGTTAGGGAAACATATACTAGGCCTAAAAGAATAGGGAAGTTGGTTAGAGTCTATTAAGGCCTGATTTCCCAGGAGAAAAAACTAGGACAATAACTGCATCCTATTTACAGAGAAAACCAGCATGCACCTGCATTAAAAAGAAAGTCTCTGGTATAGCTAGAAAGCTATCCAGACAAAAAACTTCGGCCATTAGTTTATTTTCTTTCGGTAGTAGGTAGGTACAGGTGTACGTATACGATCGTTAGTGTTAGTGTAATACTACGTCCCAGGATAAAACTAAAGTAAATAAAATACGTTAGGCCTAAACAAGAATTAATGATAACCTACATCTTGGTCTATCATAAGTAGTTACGTTTTTCGCCTTATCAGCCTCGAGTAAAAATAGAGAAAAACAATAAGGTAAAAACAAATGAGTCTGATGGTGCACTATCTACTACTTACTTCGGTAAATACCAAACTAAACCTTAATAGTAGTATTTAATTTAATTATAGAACCAGGCGAATTTTTACAACGCAGTAAATCCCAAAAAAGAAAAATAATAGAGCCAATTTAAATCCCAAATGTTTTAAAGCTAAACAATGCCCGAAGTCTTCCTTAATTTGGGAAAGAAAAGCTGAAAAGGGGTAAGGGGGTAAAGGGGTAAGAGAGGAGAGGAGTAAGCCCTAGAAACCTTTAAGAAAACAATTAGAGACAGAAGGAAGCGGGAAAGTGAACCCCAAGAATAAATGATAATTTCTCTTTTGGCGCGCGGGAGAAACTCGTTCTGTCCCGGTCCATCCCGCGTCCTGTCTTTCTTATTTCATTTTGGATATGGTAAGTCCTTACGGACGGAGAGGAGAGGAAAGGAAGAAAGTGGGTTTATACCCGCGAGGACCCGTCATTATAATTCTAAATGGTCCTGGCTAATAAACAACCGAGCAAACTTTGGGATAGAGAGAGACTGGATCGGGCTTTTCTAACCATCATACATACCGTTTGCGTTTGCTTTGACCCTTTTTGGACGGGCATAACGTATCAGAAAACAACGTCACGAGGATGAGGAGAGAGAGTAAAGCTCGGGCTACGGATTGCTCATTAGGCGAAAAACCCAATAACTAGATTAAGACCCGAGCGGACGAAGACGCCCGGGGGAGGAGGGGGCTGTCCCCCCCGTGACCCCCTCACACACACAACGCCAAAGCGAAAATCCAAAGAGCCATTAGCCGCTTCACTCTGACGTGGAGCCCGTAATTTCAAACCCATCTCTCCTCCGGAGCTTCGCTTCTCTTACCCGGATGGTGTTGGAAAAATCCCGGGGGCAAATCCCCATCCCTACTTAAAATCCGCTCCAAACTTATCCCCTCAACCCACCGCCATTTTACTGTACGTACTTTTAAAGAGGAATCGAGGAATCTTCTAGAAGAAGAAGGCGGGGATGAAAAAGAGAGTAGCGAGCGCGAGGTGTCAGCTAACGTCTCGATGTACAAAAGATCTTGGAAACGATGTTCCAACAGACCCTACGTCGTTCAACTAAATTCAAGTAATAGCTACAAAGATGGGTCCCTAACATATTTTTCTCTTTGCCCCCTAATGTTACTTCATTTAAACAAATTAAACGAACGTATACGCGCACTTCAGGGTTTTGGGTATACCGGAGCTGTTCTTTCTTATACATACAAGCAAGCGCCCTTTTTCGCAAGTGGTCGGGTTGGGTTACGGACTTAAGAAACTATGGCCATGAACCGGGATATACAAGCGCGAGTACGTGTCCTGGCTAATAGCCATTCAAGTTTCATTTCAGTTGACGTTTAGCGGGTCAGTAAAGGGTATAGGGGTGGGCGAACGTCGCGGATACTGGCTACTTTTTTCACTGTATTTTTCGCGGTCGCCAAGGTTGGAAGAAGGCTTATCTTAAAAGAAAACATTGTCTTTTAGGGGAAAAGGATGAAGGGGAAACAGAAAAAAATCGAAGCCTTGACGGAAAACGGGTCTTCAATGACAAGTTACGTACGCCACGATGGATTAAGACAGTCTTTTGGAAGCACTCTTCGTCGAAACCTCATCTACGACTACAGTATATACTCAAAGTTGCCTTAGTTACCACAAGACTGAGAAATCGTGGTGGTGGGCTTATAAAGGGAGCTAGGAACAAAATTGGACCTTCAAAGGGAGGGTGAAACGATATACCTTCCTTTCCAACCCTAAATTTTACCATGCTTATTTATTACGAACAAATTGTTCGGCTTCCTTCCCAGCATATAGGCGGAAGGTAGCTTAAGAGATTGCGTGCGTGTCTGTCTCAATTTTTATTTTTCATTCTAAGTTTAAAGTGCATTTCCTCTTTGGTTAGCTAGCTAGCTTAATGAAAAAATACTCTTTCTTATCTTACAAATACAGCTCGGACCATCAGTCAGGAGAGATGTTAGAACTATCCTATATACAAGAAAGTTTTCGCCGAGCGAGTAAAGAATGAATCTTCTAGAAGGCGCAATCAAGTCTCAACGCCGGCCACGGAATTTTCAAAAACCTTCCCGTATCCCTAAACATCCTTCTCTCCGGTCGTTGCCCGTAGCAACTGTAAAAGAGTAGAAAAGATGGAAGCGAACGCATCCGTTCCAGCACTTCTCTTTCGGGACTATACCTTCCTTTTTAAAAATATCAAAGGGCCAATGTAAAATATTCAAAACTGCAGCAGAAATTCTCTCGATCTACCCAAGATATAGGCTTAGCTAAAGGGATAAAGCCTTGGTCGTTCTTTCGGGCTATTTTTCAGAATATTCAAGTAGGGATTTAATACCAAAGTAGTTCTCGCTCATCTCCCAGAAGTATATCCGCTTCTTGATATAAATGCATTTAAATAATATCAAAATAAAGGTAATTCTATCGTTCCTACCCTTTTTCAGTAAGATTAGTAGTTTATAGTAAATTTCACAGGATTACGTTTATTTCATCTTTAGAAATGGTTAATCTTAGTCGGATTTTCGATAGTTAAATTAAAAAACAACTTAATATGAAGGCAAACAGTTCGGAAACCAAAACCGTGAGATTATAATTTTACAACGAAATTATCTTTTTTGTAATGAAAAGTTCTGATTATAATATGAGGAACTATAAAAGCGGAAGAAAAGAAAATACAAGCGGAAATAAAATTTACGCTATAACATCAAAGGCGGCACTTTTCTATTATAAAATATTCCAAGCTCGAAAAACCTTTTTTCCTCTTAGGAAAACTTACTAATCCTTTTTGTCATCTTTTAACAAGTTAAATTTAAGACAAGAATGAGAGTAGGATGTAGAAATTAAAATTTCAAAAGTTCTCTCTCTCTGCAGCATCCACAAGAGGGGAAGATTTTTCTTTTGTTGAACGACTTAACTCTTAAAATCTGGGAGCTCTTAATTTTTCGTAAACTTGACTTTATAAATATTCACGCTTTCTTTGTCTCTTCTTCTTTTTTTATCTTATCTTATCTTTCAAAAGGTGCATGCATGAAGATCAAAAAGATTCCCTAAAACCCATCTTTGCCGCATCATCCAGTAATTTCTGTTGCTTCCCCCGATTTAAAAATAAAATTCGCCAAGAGAATTTAAGCGGGATGTTCAACGAGGCTTTGATTTATTCCTTCCATTGAAATTATACACCGGAATAAGTAAAATTGGGACGGAATAAATGTATAGTTTCAATCTTAGTTTGCGGTTAAACGTACAGATACGTCGTTTAATTTTTGGGTAGCTTAACGCTAAAACTAATTTTGCTTTAAAAAAACACCGTTGCGACATCGCTCGTATCTTCGTAAAGGTTATCAATAAAAGCCAATCCCGACTTTTCAGCGATGGCACAATGAAACACTCCTTTGGGGTGACAGTGTCAACTAGGGGAGAGTTCTGAAGTATACGCTAGACCGCGCGCCGGGTTCGAATTTTAAAAGGGGCTCTCCTTTTTGAATCTGAAGAACCATCGTTGGGGGCTCTAGATTGCCAATCCAGAAATGCAAATGATATGTAAACGAGCTGCCCCCTACTGCCCCCAAGTAGAAAATTAAAGCCCCTAGAATGGTTTGAACCTTCAATATATACCGCGATCCAAAATAAACGTTCCATGCAACTTATTCTATAGGCTTCCAGGTTATTTTTAGTTTTTTGGTAAAAAGAATTCAAGGATGGTCCGGGTTTCGAATGGATTTACATTAAAATTCGGGTGCAACTACCTTTTAATATAAAAAGGGTGGAATTCTAGGCATTTTTTTATTATTTTTTTCTTTACTTTTTCCCTACATAAAATAAATCCGATAAGGGGAATTTAGTGACAGTAACTTCTACCAGTTTGACATCGATAATATAGATTAAGAGTGAAGACACGCGATAACGACCCCCTAAAATTTGGTATTTAAAGTGAATGCACGTACCGCTCCTGAATTATTTTAAATAAGTGCATGTATAAAAATATTGGAAGGGGAAAATTCAGAAGCTATAATATATTCATGGATAAATTTTGAAAATATCATATTGGATAAACTAAGAAAATTCGTCGAAATTAAATTGATTCTAGATAGGGTTAGTTAAATTGTCAATCCCTTAATCACGCAATTAACATTTAAGTCCCTGTCGAATAAACAATTAAACTAAGGGTTGTTTTTTTCTCCCACGTATTTAGTCGCAATGCGGGGATGGCTAAAAGATTTAAATTTTTAAGGGAGAAAATTCTGCAGGCGCGTGAACTTTCTTTAATCCTCTTTGCGAAGGAAAAACCTTTTTTCCGTGGAGGAATTCAGGGTGGAATCCAAATTTGGAGCGTAGAGCGAGCGCGCGTCCCATAAACATTTGGAAAAGAGTTAAGACTCGACTTTAAAACACCGGAGAATAGGGACTAACGAAAAAGAAGGTTAAAAAAGAAGAAATCCTAGCGTTTGCCAGCTTAAAGAAGAAGTCGAGAAAACTAAAGAAGCGCGAAGAAAAGCTTTTATCTTAAAGGAAGTCCCGATCGTAAATGGGACGAAGAACGTATAGCCAAGTCTCCGATCTCATTTTCTAACCAGCGCTGAAATAGGCCCTACTCCTGGGTCCTTATAGACAAAAATATTACGTAGGGACGCAACACGTACTGTATACGGCTAATATTATGGTCAAATATTTTTAACCTATCATGCTTTCACCTATCGGACTTATTTTGTCTCGAGAGCAAAAGGCTTAACGTCCTCATACCCTTTAACAAAACCTTTCACATTGAGCCAAGCTATATACGAAGTGGAAATGGTCCCCGGGAAGAATTTGGCGCCAAGTTCTCTTCTCGATTCGCGTTTCCAGGTAGCTAGGCCTACCGGGATCAAGGGGCAAGCTACGAACTGGGGGTCCCTGGGATCTAATCCTCGTAAGAGTGAAAAGCTTAGGATCAAGACACGAAGAAATCCGTGAGGGATAGGTATGGCACTACATCCTTCAAAACAGAGAGCTATAACACGCGCGTCGTCTAGTAATTGGGCTATACCTAACATAACATTGAACCCAAAACACACTCATGACCCGCCTAGGAAGTTGAATACCACGCGGAACCTAATAATGTTTTTCATTGAACTTTGTTAAAAGTAGGTCACGAAGTAGAGAAGGTCTTCCCTCATATCTACTCTCTTAAGTTAAGATTTATTTTTGAAGGCTAAGAAAACACATCGAACCCGGACAAGCATATTGAATTTTCGTTGGCCAAGTCACATAAAAACTATAGGAGAGGGACAGGGTCCGGCAGTAGGCGAGAACGTGCTTCTAGATTAGAGGGGATCGCCAATAACTAATCCCTGTCTCAATAAAAACAAGATTTAGTTCTTCGGGTGTTATAGGCGGTCACCCGGGTGCTATATCTATCCCCCTTCTTCTTATGGCGAGAAGTGTATGCCCCGCTCCCCATTTCCACCACCATACTCCCAGTCCGGTCTTCCTATCCTAAAAACGCGTATGTACAACAAAGGTTATTGAAAGACAGCTAGGAGCGGGTTGTCGGGGAAGCTGTGCTAGGAGAGTGGGGGGCTTACACTTCATCCCTTCCCTTCCACGTACCGCCCAATATGAGCGAGTATTATATCAGAGGAGAGTTATGGTCGATATATCGCTACCCCGTATACATCTCCGGGGGTCAAAACACCCGCCTGATTTTTTCCTCTCCATCCTCCTTCCTTCCAGAGAGAGAGAGGAGAGAGGAGAAGGCGGGACCGGGGCAGAATCCGGATCAATAAGTCGGCCATAGTCGTTTCGCTAGGAAGGAAATAATTTCGAGCTGCCCGAGAGAGATTTCGAGCTCGAGCAAAACTTCGAGTTATATATATAGAGCTATAGGTTCGGCGCACTAGGAGAGCATCCGAGAGAGGTTTAGCTACACTAAAGTCCACGGGGATACGCGTTGGTATGCTCCCCATGCTTCCAGCGTAGAAATAAACTTTGTTTATAAAGAGCTACGGAATTTAGATAAAATGAACATATTATTATTTTTAGACGCATTCGAATGTTGTTGCGGCGGATACAACAATTAAGTAAATATTAATTAATTAATAATATAAAATAATTTCATTTAATAGTCGGTCTTCCCTTTAAAGAAAAACAACAGCTCGTGTAGTAGAAAAAAAAACTGGCCGCAAAAACGTGCTTAAACCACCGTCCCCTTTCCCAATAACATTATCGATTTTTGTTAACGCGTCTCACTTTGAAACTTTACTTCGCCTTAAGCCTTAAGACTGTTTTTCACGCTTCAAAAAAAAAAGGCCAATAAAAACCCTAACCTTTCTACCTTTAACTCTGGTACGTTCTTAAAGCGAGAAAAAGTAGCAAAATGAAAAAAAAAACCGTGTACCTATAGGTACGCGTAGAGTATGTAAACACGTTACTTCAGAGCCAAACCGCGAACGGGTATAGCAAACGAAGTGATCAGGGGTAGGAGGGGCAGGAGAGAGAGATACAATGTTTAAGAAATTTTTTAATATCGTTAAAAACTTGATAAGAAAAGAGTGCATGTATGGGGGTGGAATAAGAATCGAGTTGAAAGAGAAAAAAGTACAAGGCTGTCTATGGGAGAAAGACGATTAATCTTAAACAAGCTGGATGTTAGCACGAAATGAGTTATGACGGTTATATCAAATGTACATACAGTATAGATGAAAAGAAGGGGGAAGGGGGATACGCCGCCATAGATTGTGTTCAACTTAAGTTGGATAAAAAGAAGAATATCAAGAAGGCTAGCTGCATGGCGTCAGAGCTCCCTTTAGTTGGGTAGAGTAGACATTCACTGAATCGTATTGAACCTGAACTATAGATGGAAAAGATATAGGGGAAGACCCTACCTAGTTTATCTCTGTCTGTCCTAATTATCCTTCTCCTTTTTCGGGAGTCTTTGATGGAAATTGGGGGATGAGAGAGAGAGAGAGAGAGAGATCGGACACTTTTCCACAAAATTTTACGAACCTTTCAGAATGAAATTATTACTTTGGTTCGTATCAGGGTCAAAAATGAGTCCATTTCGGTTGAAATATCCGGCCTCTTGTGAATGAAAGGGTATAGTTGGAAGATGGAGAGAGAGTATAGAAATCAACGATCCTCGGAGGCAGAGAAGCAAAAACTTTTGGGGAAAGAGAGAGAGAGAGATCTGATCGACTGATTTATAAGCAAACTGAAAAGGGGTGTGTTAGTATGGTTAGATAGTTGCAAAACCAGCCTCTTCCGCCCGCGTTTCATGAAGGATGTATAGTTCTGGCAATTTCAAAGAGGAAGAAAAGGGGCCTAGGATGATTTCCTATTTACTTCAGCTATAGTAAATCAAAACCAGGGCGCCTCGGGGAGAAATACATATACCCACATACCAATAAAATAATTTTTAGTTTCCTCAAAGTACCTTATCTAAACGTAGACCTATTCAAAGCTTATCACGATTTGCAATAATTTTGCTTTGAAAACAAATGCCAATAAAAACTTGAAAACCCTTTTACTTCCTTTTCATTTTTCCGATTGATGATATCTTCCAATCGGAAATTTGTTACATCAAAAGTTTATAATTATTAAATCAGTTTCCGTATTTCGGGTTTATTTGAATAGAAACGTTTCACCCACATTACACCCATGTTCCGGGTGAAGTTAGCGCTACAGGGGTAAAGCATCAAGTTATAAAAGTAAATACCATTTTGTAATTTAGGTTAAACCTTACTAAAACGCTCCATAAAGTTAAAAATAACTAAACCAAATTGAGAAGACCTTAACGTTTACGATTATTTTTGGATAGTTATTACTAAACGTGTTCGCAAACCAAGAATGAAAGAATGAATAAAGCAAAATAGAAAGATGGAAGTATAGAATTTATATAAGTAAAAAAGGCGGAATAAGTTCTCCTTTCATTCCGAGATATCCTCGAATAACCCTTAGTATGTTTGCACTTTCCAAATAGCGACTAGAGTGCTCTAAAAATAAAAACTTTTATTTCCGAGTAGGGTAAGAAAAAACAGGGGAAAATCCTTATTTTTTACAATACTCCAGCAAGCTTTGATACACCCTTGGAAAGAGAAGAAAATACGCGATTCCTTAATAGTAAACGTGTCAATTCCAAGATTACGAAAGAAGAAAAGGGTAAATTTCCAAGTTGCGGTGGCACTACGTTATATAGAAAGAAGCAGGGGAAATTATTCTTCTTATTGGATAGGTCGTAAAAATCGAAGCCATGTTTAAAACAACGAATCTCTGGTGGGTAATAGAAGGCCGTAAAAACGCGAACGGGGGGGATAAAAACCCTAAGCCTAACAACGTCTCGAGTCTATTGTAACATAACGAAGAATAAGATACAATAAAAATAGCGTCTAAAATATATTACTTCGCAATACGAAGCTACACTCTAAGAAATCGAAGTGTTAAAAATGTGTTAAAAGGGTGTAAATTTAGAATACTCTATTTTTTACACCGTAAAAACACCCAAAAAAGAGTTTTATAAAACCTTGAGTTTTTGTGGCCAATTTAAGGTGTAAATTCAGTGTAAAGTAACACCCTTTGAAATTAAACATGGAAATTTATAATATGACTGGTTTCTTAAATAAGGTCTTTCATTTCCATTAATGTTTGAATATTAGAGTAAAAAATTATTTGTTTAACATTTATTTAAAGATGATATTCATGAAAGAACATATTTTTCCTTTAAGTAAAATAACTAAGAAATTGGTAATCAGGCGGTATTGTACACTCTAAGAAATCGAAGTGTTAAAAATGTGTTAAAAGGGTGTAAATTTAGAATACTCTATTTTTTACACCGTAAAAACACCCAAAAAAGAGTTTTATAAAACCTTGAGTTTTTGTGGCCAATTTAAGGTGTAAATTCAGTGTAAAGTAACACCCTTTGAAATTAAACATGGAAATTTATAATATGACTGGTTTCTTAAATAAGGTCTTTCATTTCCATTAATGTTTGAATATTAGAGTAAAAAATTATTTGTTTAACATTTATTTAAAGATGATATTCATGAAAGAACATATTTTTCCTTTAAGTAAAATAACTAAGAAATTGGTAATCAGGCGGTATTGTACCATTACAAAACACTGCTAAACGTGTTAGGCGACACTCTTACAGGTGTTAGGCGACAATTCTTAACGGTGTTAGGCGACAATTCTTAACGGTGTTAGGCGACACTCTTAACGGTGTTAGGCGACACTCTTAACGGTGTTAGGCGACACTTTTAACGGTGTTAGGCGACACTCCTAATAGTGTTAGGCGACACTCCTAATAGTGTTAGGCGACACTCCTAATAGTGTTAGGCGACACTCCTAATAGTGTTAGGCGACACTCCTAATAGTGTTAGGCGACACTCCTAATAGTGTTAGGCGACACTCCTAATAGTGTTAGGCGACACTCCTAATAGTGTTAGGCGACACTCCTAATAGTGTTAGGCAACACTCTTAATAGTGTTAAGCGACACTCTTAATAGTATTAAGCGACACTCTTAATAATGTTAAGCGACAGTCTTAGTAATGTTAAGCGACAGTCTTAATAGTGTTAAGCGACACTCTTAATAGTGTTAAGCGACACTCTTAATAGTGTTAAGCGACACTCTTAATAGTGTTAAGCGACACTCTTAATGAGATAAAATAAAACTTACTAGAAAAATTAAAAGAATAGAAAGGTTTTTCATTCTTAAATTCCTTATTTTATATTTAGAAGTTACAACGATTCCCTAATATTCTAATAATTCTTGATGTTCTATTATCTAATCTCATCCCTCATCCCTTTAAAAAGGGAATGACCATCGTCTACTACATGGATATTCACGCCAAGTTTTGCTGCGTTTCAAATTTCGTGGGAAATTTAGGTTCTAAAGCGCACCCCTTGCGTACCCAAAAAAATTCTCGAAATAGGAGCGCGCTCAGGCCTGGATTAAAAATGTTGGCGAAGTTACAAGGTTAGGTTTCTGGTTAATTAAAGTTAAAGAGTTACCAATAATGAAAATATTTCTTCAGATGGTCATGTTTTTTCCCTCTCATTGATCAGAATTAACAATGAAAACCAACCTTGGAATGTACCATTTGACCGAACTCCCGCACCTAGTTCGCCTTTCCCAAAGTAGGAAACAGCGTCAAAAGACGACACTTTATAGGCTAATTTCCCTCCGATAATAACGGAGTAGCAAGAGAATACCTTGTTTAACGATTTGCTAGCTTATCTAAATATAAAAGAAAGGTGAAATAAGCCATAATCAATAACATATCCTTTGATATTATTGCAAAATGATGCTTCAAAGGATAAACTTATATTTAAATCGACGTAAATAACCAATTTACAGTAAATTGTTGAGATAATAATGGATTTTTAGTGAAAGGTTTGTTTGTATTTCAAATTTATATCAGCAGAAGCAAGCAATTTTAGATCAGAGTAAATTTTGTTATTATTAGGGTTTCCAAAATTTATTTTATTCAAAGGAAGCCCAGCATTTTGGGCCTTTTAGGAAGAGTGTGGGCGCCGTGTACACTTAACATTAAATTAACCTTCTTTGTTGCACCATCTATATTTAGTTTAGCTTTTGATTTTTTTTTATATTCATTTCCTTGGTTTTGAATAAATATAGACTAAGTTCATTAATATTGGCATTAGGCAACACCAGACGAAGCCCCGGTCACTACACGTGGAAGGCTGGCCAACTACCACTGCCTCTAACGGTGCTTCTTGGTGTGAGGGAAACTACCTCCGATGGCAGCCCTGCCCAGTGGTGTTTGGTTCTCTTATGGCAATCATCAAATGGTCTCTGATGGTTCTAGGTTTTAAAACCACAACGCTAGTATTTTTATTCTTAAAAAAATTAGGATTGAAGTAATATCAATAGTAACGCCATGAACGCTGAATCTCTAAAGAGACTGATAAACGGGATAGAGACGTTTGCTCTGTAAAAAAATAAACCATAATGCACCTAAACTTAAACTTTTACTGGTATGATGTTTAAGTTTAAACCATGTAGAGACCATTTTTGGACCTCTAGTCTAGTGTTGACAGGCCAAGATGTGGGGCACTAGCTTTTCTGACATGTTTTATTTTTAGAAAAATTAGAGAACAAAAAGGGTTTTGTTTTTGTAAATAATGTTGTTGTTGAAATTAGGTTAAACGCGTTTCTGGTGCTTGAAAAACTCTTAGTGAAAAGAGATTATTAAATTTAACAAGAACGTCTTAATCTACTGCCTGAATATTACGGCCTCAAAAACCAATTTAATATTTATTGCACTAGTAGAAATCGGAAACTTTCTGCCTTTTTTCAGAAGGTTTAATACAGGAATGTTTACCGATTTTTCATGCAGTTTTACATTGCATTTTAAGTTGATTAAATGGTCAAATTTATATGCAGACGTTGCACACTTCATCCTAGGAATACCCGTACTTAAAGGGGTACAATTCTGCACGTGAGAAGTTTCCGCCTTATATGGGAATAAGTTCTCTCAAGGTGAAACCTTGCTATGAATATAGCACTAAATGCTAATAATTCTGCGGAATAGCGAATGCTCAAACATTAATTAAACAGCAAAACCATACGAGTGTTCGATATTTCAATTATGCCTCATGAGTGGTCAAAATGTAGCTATCCATAGTATTTTCTCCGTCAATATAGTATTATTACTACTACTATCCTACTAAAAAACTCCCCACTCTTAAGGGTGTTATGCGACACTCTGAAAGGTGTTAAGCAACACTCTTAAATGTGTTATGCCACACTCTTGAAGGTGTTATGCGACACCCTGAAAGGTGTTAAGTAAGACTATTAAAGCGGTTATGCGACACTCTTAAAGGTGTTATGCAACACTCTTATAGGTGTTAAGCGACACTCTTAAAGGTGTTAAGCGACACTCTTAAAGGTGTTAAGCGACACTCTTAAAGGTGTTAAGCGACACTCTAAAAGGTGTTATGCGACACTCTAAAAGGTGTTATGCGACACTCTAAAAGGTGTTATGCGGCACTCTAAAAGGTGTTATGCGGCACTCTAAAAGGTGTTATGCGACGCTGAGAAAGGTGTTTTGCGACGCTGAGAAAGGTGTTATGCGACACTCTGAAAGGTGTTACGCGACACTCGTAAAGTGGTTACGCGACACTCTGAAAGGCGTTATGCGACATTCTGAAAGGCGTTATGCGACACTCTTTAAAGTGTTATGCATTTTCTTAGAGTGTGTGATTTAACACCCTTTGGGTTGTAAACCAACACTGGAAATGGTGTTGAATTTAGCACCATCAAAAAGAGTTAAAAAGGTGTAGACTTACACCCCTATTTCTTAGAGTGTATAACTTCCACACAGTCTCGATTTCAAAGTAGTTTTAAACGAGCTAGGTTCCTTTAGTGTGGGTATTACTTTAAATCTAATAAGGAACTTTTTCTTTCTTTCCTTATCCCTTTGTATAACTCTGTTCTTTCAAGATCTATGTAAGAAACCAAAAGAAAAAAAAAAATTCCTAGGGCCTACAGTTTTCCGTTAAGGTAATATTAGAAAAGTTAAACTTCAGTAGCAGACGAGTAAACGCTATTGTGTGGAATAAGAAAACGTACGTAGGCTACATGAGCCCAGGATTTTGTAAAGAAAAGATAGATGCGGGTGGTTCTGGGTACGATATTTATGGTTATCTTACAACGCCACCTGGTATATATAGCTTAAGCCATACGACAGTTCCAAAGGATGCAGTATATAGAGAGAGTTAAAAATCTCATTGAATATTCATAAGATGGAGGCAACTTTAAGAAACTATAAATATAAAACTCTCTCTCTGGAAGGATACGCGCTGGTTTTAAAAGTATAACGGTATATTTTTTATAGGAGCAAGGGTAAAAATTCAAGTCTATAAATATTAAGAAAGAATGGTAGGATGTAACGCCGCTGGAAAGAACAAGGAGAGAGAGAGAGAGAGAGAGAGAGAGAGAGAGAGAGAGAGAGAGAGAGAGAGAGAGAGAGAGAGAGAGAGAGAGAGAGAGAGAGAGATTCCACTTTTTTTTCTTCAAAGACAGGAGCAAAAGCGAGGAAAACTAGGCCTAACTCATTTTAATAATAAAATGGGTAAATTTGAATTCTTCTAATATCTGTGAATAAAGCGAAATTCAATGTTTCAGGTGAATTCTTTTTTACGCGACGTAACATAACTCATAATCAGAAAAAATTATCATAGCAGGAAGCATATATATATTGCTGTGAGCATTTATAAATGGCGTCCATGGGTTTGTGGATACTTCATTAGCAATCCAGTATAACAAACCGTCCGCCATTGCTCCATTTCCCCGACATGTCTTAATTCAAGCTGATTATGATACGCTATACGGACACGCCATGTATTCTCGAGAAAAAGTTAAGGACATTTCAGAGAGATAGAATACTTCACAAAAGTAAAAATCTCCCAAAGAATCTATATGACGTATAAAGAACATAACATGGTAAGTGTCCAGTCTCTCATTCGCCTACGGTGGTTTATGCGGAGAAAGGAGAGAGAGTCGTGAAAGAACAAAAGGTAATCTGCCAGAAAACACCTGTTTTGTTAGGCCTTAGGCGCGTGCGAAAACTTCTACCTCTTGTCTGCTATAAAAGCCATGTAGTAGGGATAATTTCAGAGTCCGAGGCTCATTCCTGGATTTTACTCTCGCCTAGGTAAGGTACGTAAGCGATTAAAACGAGAGAGAGGAGTGAGTGAGTGAGAGAGAGAACACGGAGTAGAGATCGCCAGATATGCAAATTAGGAAAAGGGGACGTAGAAAATTACCCTATTCCTTCCTGCCTCGAGCTAGCCCCTAAGCCTCCTCTGGGCAAGCGCCCTTACGATTAAAGGTTACGAATCGATTTGTTTCGCATCGCAATCTGTAAAACTATAAATTCAAGCTATTTTATTTTTCAATATTGAAAATTTTGTTCAAACTTAAAGCTTCGTAGTATAGAACCAAAATATAAAATCCATTGAACCTTTCTCTATCTATAAGGAAACATTATTCTTTCCTTAAAGTGAAACAAATAGACATTGAGGGCGAAAGAAAATATACTAGGA
This sequence comes from Phalangium opilio, assembly GCF_054372755.1. NCBI lineage: Eukaryota > Metazoa > Arthropoda > Arachnida > Opiliones > Phalangiidae > Phalangium > Phalangium opilio. Next base: position 1,047,289 of record NW_028324244.1, read on the forward strand.
AAAGATCTCCATTTTCTGCCTATTTTGTAGATATAAAAAAGAAAACTACAGAGAGATTAGGGTTTAAAATATCAGAGGCCTGGAAAATTGAGGTAAGGAGAAATAAAAAGAGGAAGAAAATAAGGACCGGTACTAGACACTGAAGAAAATAAAGGCATTTGCGTGTTTTCTATACGCTAATGTATTTTTGAAATAGCGCAGCATCGAAACGTCGAATTCAATAAAACGAGAAAAATGGGGAAAGACGGTTACGTAAGTATTCCGGAGACAAGTTTACGCTTCATCCCAAACTTAAAACCTATTCTAAAGTACACTTCCTTAAAAAAATACAGTCCCCGCGTTTACACGTGGTCAAGTCTCACGTTGAAAAATGGCGCAACGAGAAGAGGAGTGTGGTAGAGTTTTCTAACTCTATTTTCGTAAAGTCCCTTTTAGAGAAAAAACCGAGAGACTGGCCAGACCATCCTAACTCGCCTAACTCGATATATCGGAAAAAGACCGAGATATTTCAATTTTTTTTTCTCCTTGAATTCTCTCTCTCTCTCGTTTCGTCTTTGGTCCATACAGCATCCATGAGCCAGGCCTAGTCTTTAGTCCCTCCAGAAATCGAATAGGAAAATGGAGACGGCCATACAGGGTATCAATTTTAATTTGCTTCTGTTTACCTATCCACCGCGGATATCCTGCCACGATCCTGTTGGCCCTCCTTTCGTTTTATAAATCTTCTCCTTCCCCCCTGACGCGTCACTTTCCTAAAAATCTCTCTCTCTCTCGCTCTCTCTATCACACACAGCGTCGGTGTCACTGGAGCGATCCCTTTTGGTTGCCCGCATCCGTCCCGCTCTCCATCCTCCTCTTCTCCCCGGTCGCATCCTCTATCCTATCCATTTCCGAATGGAAAAGGGTGCGAAAGAGTTACCGAATGAAAATAACTTAGGAAAACTTCGTCGAGTGGCGCGCGTGCTAGGTATGTATAAGAATATAAGGGGGGGGGGAGGATGAGGATGAGTTTCGGATTTCAATTCGCGCCTATATATAGTATATACATACACACACATCCATTTTCCAGTAGTGTTTCAAGCCGAGGCCCGTGATAGAAATGTATAAGATAGGATGGGCGGTGTTGGCTTTAGTGAAAGCCTAAATCTCAGGGGAATTTGTCAAAATTTTCGATGATTTGCCGCGCTTGCAGCCTACGTCCGGAATTGCCAAAACTTTTCACTTTGGCTTTTTATATATATTTCATAAGTTTATAAGATATGTTGCATGATAAGTATGACACTACCTGTATACTTCGTAATGCTACTGTAATGAGACTTACAGCTCGAGCTAGTTCTAGCAGAACGACAAGCGAGAATTGAATGAATACACTCGGTTAATTTTGCAGGACTTCCATCTAGGTCGTATTTAGTCTGTACTAAGCCTTTGACTGTTTGACAGCGCCAAAACCAGGCGTCACTTTACCTCGATTCTATGACCTACCTCCCTCACTTCATGCCAAGCTCCAGTTTCTAAGTTACCAGTGACAAACTTATGGATGGAACACATCTTATCAACTTATGATATATATAAATATATTGGCAGTTTTGCTATGAATTTATTTTATAATCTTGGGAATATTACTAAAAAAAAGAAAATACACCTTATTAAGAGACCTCCAATTTTCAAGAAAACCGAAACAATTTTCTAATTAAATATTAATCTTTTAATCCTTTGAAATAGGATTAAATTTTATACGATAAGCAAAAATATACCCTTCAAAAGCCTCGAACAGAGAGAAAGCAATAAAAAAGCTCTCTCTTTTTTTTGGGAGGGAGGGAAACATTTTTCTTTTTATTTCTCAAGGCCCACTTATTAATAATTCTCTTAAATTGCATCTCTGACCTACTTTTTCCAATAGGGAAGAGTGGAAAAAGCTGTAATCCAGCACCTAAGACACTTTAGTTTCGTCCGTCCTGAGCAGACGCCAGAGGATAACGCGTAAAAAGATGAAAAAGCGGGCCATGAGGGAGAAACGCTCCCTGAAAAACTAGAGGATCATTTATTAAGAAATGGATCATTCTTTTTATTATTTTTGCTTTCGAGTAGCTATCTCTCTCCCTAAGAGAAGCTCAAGCTCCCAAGTCCCTATCAAAGAAAAAAGGATGAGATATAAGACCATCACTGAGAGCTGTTACATTCCGTTTGGACAAAAATGTGTCCCAATCAACAGAAATTAATTCCCATTGAACAGAAAGAAGTACAATATTTCCCAATGAACAGAAATAAAATTCTGAATGACAAAAACAATAGCACCAACCCAATGCTTTAATTTTAAAATAACGATTATTGTATCCGAAGAAGGCACTAATTGAACGGTCAAAGGAAAAATTAACAAAGTCCGGTTATTATTAGGCCAGCATTTGATCAACTATTATCCCTTACACTTTGTTATAGATGTAGTCATTATTCTATGATTAAGATTTAAGATTCCAATCTATGATTTAATTAGTCTATTTAGGTTATCTAATCTATCAGAGCTTTACATCATGTGACGTAGCTCCTCCTGTAACGGTATATAAGCTAGCTCTTTATCTCGATGTGTCACTTCTCATCGGGCTTTGTAACGAACTATATCAGTGTATTTTAATTGACGTACTGCACGAGTAGAATCATTAGTCCATTCGCAAGTCTCATCAATGCTCTTGTTGCTAGCAAAGAAAGCAATGCCACACGGATCATATTTGATCGAGTTGTTACACAGAAGTCGGCGAGCAAGTAACGGTATGGTCATCAATTTTTACGTTTGACATTACGGTTTTTAGGAGAGAGAGGTGTACGGCCATAAAAAAATGTCAGAGACATTTTTTGGCGGTAAATTAAAAAAAGGGTGGGAGAATATGGCGCGTGCCAGTCTTTGCACGTTTCAGAAATATCCTCGTGACGAATGGCGGGATAGGGAGCGCGTGGAATGAAAAGTCCTTTTAAAAGCTAGCGAGGAAGACTAGGCCTAGAAGGAAATGGTAATCGAAAGAGGTTTTTCTTCAGGAATTTCAAAGAAATTTCCCATTAGTAACGTCACCCTTTTTCTCGATAGCGAAACGAAGGTGACTAGGTGAGACGCGAGACGAGACGGAAGTACTCGCGGAATGGGCAGTTAGTTCATTCGAAAAAACGTATATAACTTTATCGGATTTTTCCAATCGTCGAAAACAAAACCAAAATATATTCCTTACATTAGCGGTGACTTTACAAAATTTCACAATAAATCTTAGAACCCAGTTTGTTGAAAGTAAGATAGATGACGGATTCACGATACGGTGAGATTTGGGAGAGTAAAATCCCGTAAAGCCCCTTTCCCAGACGCAGTAACTCCTTTGTCAAATCAATGGAAAAGGGGATTTAAGCAAATGTAAACTGACGATCTTTGCTGCGGCCCAGAGTGAAATTCAAAGGAAGATGAACGAAAAGAACATTTTCAAAAAACTATACTGTTTCAGATAAAAACGCGTCGAGTTTGGGATTGAACTATCACAGTTACAAACTGAAAGACAATGCTTTCTAATTTAATTACGGGGTTATCCGTAAAACACTCCAATCATAACTCGAAAACAGTGTCCCATGTGATAAATTGTCATAGAAGTTACATTTTTGACTCGAAATCGTACAAAGAACATTGTAATCAATTGCTGACAGACCTTTCATAAACACCCTGTATATAAACAAAAATTTCCTTGGCCAAAATATTATCGAATAAGTTGAGCGCGAGTTCTATAACGCAAACCCCTCGCAATCTTTCATACATATATATATAAGTATTTGGCAAAGTTGATGGGTAGAGGAGAAGGCGGTCACGCGTTTAATGAATTGATCGCTAAGGGGGGTCGTGTTCCTGGGCACCGATTTAATAAAGAAATATTAGGGGAAGGAGAGATATTAGCGTATCCAGTTACAACAAATTAAGCCTGGAACTCAATTCAAACTTACTGGATGAAATATCTAAATATATAACTCTAAAGATGCGGATGAAAGTCCGTTGGGAAACGAGAGGATAGGGGGACACGCATCCGTCGAAGGCAGACCATCCATACCAACTTGATATTTCTCCGCGGGAAAGTTCCCTTAAAGTATATCTAACTAAATCGGGGGCCCCCATTTATGGTCACGGAAGAATCGATGTGGGACAAGGGCCATCCTATTCCAAATTGAAAGGTTCCCCGCACCGATCTCCTTTTGTTTCTCGCTTCATTTCGATTAGGATATACACAGTATACTCTGGTCCCCATAACACACGCATTGCACTATTTCTATATAGTAACTGGTGCCAAAACCCTTAAGGTTCAGAGTCAGGTCAGCCGCGCGACTCAAGACTAACAATGATATACTACACGTACGCGCACCCAAATATCCTGGGAAGTTTGACAATATGGGGTTAGGCATGCTGCCATCTTTTCTATTACCATCAACTTTTCCTTGTCAAAAACGCGTCAATCATCGGGCCATCACGCTAAACTCCATCCTCCATTAAGGTCCATAAGCTCGTGACTCGAGTGAGTCTTACGTCTAGACTCTAGACGAGTTAATATTAAACCACGGACGTTATAAGCATCGCCTCATTATACCGCGACGGGAAAACCCTCCCTGTTTGGATTGTTCAATCTTCGCATATGCCATAGCACGAATTACTTTCCTTACGCCTCATTCCTCTCCGCATTGTCTAATCGCTAGAAGAAGAAAAAATTATTCCGAGGCCTGTAGCCTATTTGAACACGGAATATATAACCCTTTCTCAAACGTCTAGGCTTATACGGGATTTTTTTTTCTTTAGATTGTAGACTATTTAAAAGTCGGTTGAAACGTCTGTTATGAACTATAGAAGTCGTTTAATGATGTACTTAGAACGGGAAATTATTAGAACAATTGTTTACTCTTTAAAAATAGTCTTAATGATGTACCTAATTAAGTAGTCTGGTACCAAACTACAGAAATCCTGAAGGGATTATTAAAATTTAGGAAGGTTTATATCGTCAATGAAGTTGAAAATAAATTTATATCGAGTAGATATGATAATATTAAAAGGGAAATTGGCGCAGAAAACAATTCCACATTTTTACGCTGTACAAAAGAAACGTATTCCCAAACCAACAAAAGAATAAAAAACTACCAAGGAGAGCCAGAAGAAGAAGAAGTGATGGTATAGCGTGATCATCACCGGTGCAAAATGATAAGCCATTAAGTTTACCACCATACTGCATCAGGCAAGGGTATTCCATGAAGGAAAAACTCCTTTGTATAAAAAAACGTAGCTTTTAAAAAGACCTTTTTTACGATAAGATAGGTTGGCAACTCGGCTCATCACCATGATCTCAAAGTATACGCGGTTGATGCTACGCCATTTCGCGTTTGATACGAAAAGAAACTACCCTGATGCACAGTAAAAGACGGAGAGAAACTGATATGAAAGAATTTCAAGGCGCATACATACATACATACATAGGCTCGATCGCATTATCGTTACGGGTTAGCTTAGCTCTCTCAGTAGCAGCATCTAGATATTCCATTTGACCTGGTTAAAAAGATACGCGAGTCGACTTTTGGAAGATGTTGGAAGATGAGTTCGCGAGATGAGATCTTATGTTTTTTTTTCTTTTAGATGATGCCATTATAGCGCGTTAAGCCTTGGCCTTTGTAAGTCATCTATTCCATCATTCCCATGGGTTAAATTCGATAAACAGCTAAGCCATGTTCGTGTTAGTTTAAAACACCGTTCGGAATAATCAAGTTTGATGATGAAGTATAAGTATATTTGAAAATATAATTTTTCCATTTTTGAGGAAATATAAAATATCTAATATTGTACTTCGAAATACGCAATTTTCTTTCTTTTTTTTTTGGCATAAACCCGTAAGACCTTGGGTTATACTGAATTTAATAATTTCCCAAGATCCGTATTATGATTAACTTGAATGCTAGTTCAGCAGCTTCAAAACCACGAAAGGATATATCATAAAACCGTCTAATTACAATTCAAATTATATTCCAAGCATTCTTAGGGGCTACTCCGCGACCACCAGATATCATTACTTATGTCCGTCCAGCGTTTGTGCAGGTAATTATTGAACAGAATCAACTTTAGGGCGGCTAGGAAGGATGTTCATCCGAAAATATTACATATGTATTTCAGTTCATACTTCGAGGGTACTCACAAACAAATTTTGTGAAGCCACGAAATTAACATCGTCTATATGCAGCTCTTGGAGTTTGAAGATGAAACCTTAGGAGTGTTCCCTCGGTCGCCTATTTTCGAGAATGTCCTATGGGATGGGACGCTTACACTATTTTCGTTGAACTGAAACTTAAAAGACGCAGTCTTCTAGACCTGTACTTCGGAAGGAGTTTGAATTGAATCTTTGTAATATTTTTGGTAACTATCCAACCACTCCAGTTGTAGAGCAAAAGCGTAGGGATGGATGGGGGGGGGGCTAGGCGTTAGGTTTGGAGGGCGTGCTTGTGGGTGAGAATAAAGCGAAAAGCCAGTAACATTTATCACGGCTTCTGGCTTGGAGAGGAGGATGGAGTCGCGTGCCGTAAGGAAGCAGAAACACTCGTAGTTGACGGTAATGACGTTCTTTGTCAACCATCCCCTCTCTTGCGACGCAACGTTAGATGATTTCTTTTTTTTTCGGGTATTTTTTATATCACCGTAACTTCATCCCTAGAGGGGGTAAGAAATTTCCCAGCAGTTTCTTACGGATAGAAATTTCTCTTCCCAGATCTAAAGGATGCTTTAGGTTCGGGGCTAAAATGTAAGGATGAAGAATTAAAGGGAATTTGAGGTTTTGAGGGCAAGATACGTTCCTATTTACCCTCCCCCCACCCCTTCCATCGAAAGACATCTTAAAGCCAACTGTACAAAACTCAAAAGTATCAATCATCTCCGCTGTGCACCGAGTTACATTAGAGAAGATAACTTTCGCATCGACGCATCCGAATTGTTCTAATTTATCTCTATGGTAGGTAGATTGGTAAAAGGGTTGCGAAAACAACAGCAACATCTCAACAGAGAACTAATGATATATATTCGCCCAAATATTCAAAAAGCATTCGGTTATCGTTATTGGCATTAGGAAAACTCTCCAAATTAGTTTCGCGTCATTTATTATCGTGTCAAACTTTAGCGAACCATACATTTATAATTCGTAAAAGGCAAGGCGATCCCTGGTGTAAGATATTATTAGGGCAAACGGGCCCAACGCGACCCCCTTTATTTTTTTATCTTGTGCGGATAATATCGAGAGAAAGTGTGAAATTAATATCGGGACGTCTAATACGATCGATGGAATAGAGAAGGAAACTCGCTCGCGCGGTGTAAAGGGAGAGGTCGTGTTTCGACGCTGTACGACAGGTTTCGCTTATCGCTCCGATGAATCGCGATATGGGCTCAAAATTCCGTTACTTAAAGCCGGCGCGGCTACCAAATATTGTCAAAGCGATAGGAGCCAAGAGGAAGAGGGAAGTAACACTTGCTAGAAAGGAGCGGAAATAAGCGCGCGTCATTGCCATTACAGAAGGAGAGAGAGAGCGCGAGAGAGGATGACGAAAACCACCGTTGCCATGACGACGCTCACTGACCTATCACTCCGCGAGAACGAATGAAGGAAAGAGGCCGGGAAATAATTCTTATTAGATGTCTATTAACTCGAAGTGACTAAATACACCAATTGAATATTAACATATCATACTCTTTAGGCTTGAAATAATTTAGCGTAACTTCTTAAGTTCGTCTACTTCCGTTCTTATCAAAAATAAGACGAAATATACAAATCGTTTGTTGCTGGCAAGCTGAGAATCAAAAACTGAGTGAACCGAAGAAAACGATGGGGGTAAGAAGAGGGGGAAGGGTTTAGATGGTTGTCGAGCGGGATAGAAAAAGCGGGACAAAACACGTGTCCTTTCGCTCGGAGGTAGGCTAATTCGCGCCATTTTCACAAAAGGGGGAGTGAAACATTATTGTTATTAAAAAAAGAATGAATTAAACAACGTCAAATACAGTCCTCTTTGATTTCTTTGAAAATCCATTCATTCCATCACAACCGCGTATCTGCGCAACCTAAAGGTTTGCGATAAACATTTCTGGAATATTTCCACGTAGATTATTAAACTAGCAAATTCCGCGAACTCTGTTTTTGAAAGATTATTAATATTAAAACAGCTATTAATGGCACGCCAATACGTGCGCTGTAATTGTATATCGTCAGTAAATAAAGATGGATGGTATAAACGAATATGTTGTAATATCCGGAAAACTATTTACTGGCGACGAGTACAACGATAGTAAAAACGTGGTTGAAGTTACTTTAAATAAGTCAACCGTCCACCCGTTTCTAAGTACATTTTCTCTTCCCCCTCCCCTTTCTTCGCTAACAAGCGACGGAGCAACAACGACCCCTGGATGCATCTCGCTCTTTTACTTGTCTTATTTTGGTAGCGACAAAGGCTTACGCCCTGTAATTTCATGATGGATGGAGTAATCGAAAAATGGCCCGCCGTCATTCGCCCCCTATTATGCAAAGAAGTCCCTAGCTTATACGTTAACGAGGCCAAAAAAGGACGTCGTCGAGGACGATAGGAGAGACGTTGACTAGACCGTGATAGTGGAAAAGACCCGCCCGCGACTCTAAACTGTACAGTCTGTACTCCGGGCAAAGATAGTATAGCAACAACGGGGTAAATTGATGAAGTTGGAAGCTCGACCCATTCGCCCATAATGGGATAAAGTGTTTTGGGCCATAATATGGGAATATATATAACTCCCTCCTTACTCTTCCTAATCCTAACAACAATAATACGAGTCGAGTAGATTCCACGCTGAGTTGTCCATGCCGATTGTAATTACATTTGGAACAAAAAGCCCATACCTTGAAGGAGAGAGGTGAGATGGACTAAAAATGTTCATGGGAGGACTTCCTTGCCGTCCAGTAGTGAAGGTACAGCTAGAGGCACTTCAAAGTAAAATGTCCCCATAGTTATCATAAAGCGGTTAGTTCTAACCACTCACTAGTCACTACCAGTCTGGAATTCAATGCCAGAACTTGTATTGTAATTCAATGCTCGTCAAATAGTCGTTGCTTGAAGATCCAACACAAATATTCCAAGCGTAAGTATTACCAAATTTGACAAGAAGATGTGTATTTACTTAATATTATTTACCTCGTGATACTACGGCTTGGCGCATCTGGAAAATTCACGATGAAACGAGGTATATGTTCATTGCAAAAAACAACAAACTAGAGCCGCAACCGCGAAGGCATCGCGGAGTTGGGTTGGGTTGGGACTAAATTACGTTAGTCCCTTAATGTATTTAGAATAATAAGAGACTGAGGAAATCCATCCGATTGTACGCATTAGGTAAGGGCGAGTGCGAGAGAGAGAAAGGGGGGACACTGACGACGTCAACTCTCGGAAAAGAATTTCCCCCAAGGGATTAAAGGATGGGGAAGGATAGTTTGAGACTGACCGCAAGATGCAGAGCTTGGAACTTGGGAAGGAATGCCGCTGACCCTTATACGGTAATTATCAAGAGCGCCTTGCGGAAATAAGCCTAAAGAGAAACCAGAGAGAGAAGCAGAGAAAGAACTCGGATTCTTTTAGAAAACAAAACCCTTAGCATTATCGTGCGGTTCACCGTGTAAATTTGAAACCAGCGCGGTTTGAGTAAAGCATCTTCTCTTTTCTCTTAATTCATCGCAACTGATTGGACAAACTGTCAATGACGTAGTTATATTATTACTTCTAACAAAGTATCTTTAACCATCTCTTTCCCTACTGCCTTCATAGCTGAACCTAAGATGGCTACGATAACTCGGTCCCGAATTTAAGCCTTGGTTTAATATAATGATGACAAAGTAACCAACCGGGTGTTAGGTCTACTTGGCTTTATAGCTAGAACCTTCGATACTTCTTACATCTCCCCGTCTTGGCGGGCGCGGAAGATACTTTAGGGGAGTGGAGGGAGACAGTGTCCCTGTGTCCCTTTTCTCTATAATATATAAAGAGACCCACGCTGCAGCTTGTTCTTCCTAATCTGTCTCAGGAGAATATCCAGCTAGAATCCGAAAGGAGAAGTAAGGTCCCATCATGGTACGATCCCTCTCTCCCTCGAGTAAGCCCCGGGACATCTTTAAAGCCATAGAATCGATCTACACCTATACTCTTAGACGATAAGATGAAAAGAAAAACTGGCCCAAAAGCTAAAGGAATAAGAAAATCGGGATGGTTCAAAGGACAAGGAGAGATATAGATAGAGAGGGGGGCGAAAGAGTTTTGGTTCATCTTTCAAATCCCCAATGGGTGATAAGACCACTAAGGCTTCCAAGAATCCCTTCATGTCATAGTACAGAAAAGACGCTAATGTTCGGAATATCGTATTGGTTGTTAATATCTAATTATTCAAGACCAACGCTAAAGTAAACACCAGTTCATACTAACCAAAATTGTATTGACGAAATGTACTTAACAGTAAAATTATTTGGGTCAAGGTCAAGGGCAAATAAATAATTACGCAGTTCAGTTCAGTTTCAAAAGGGCCTTTTTAAGCATTGCGTAATCATCTTCAATTATAAGTGTATTATTATATATAATTCAACCAATGATATTTATTAACGATCCCCTCCCCCTACCCATGGTAGGTCACGTGGATGAGTTTGGAGACGGAGGAGGAAATTCATCTAAATTACGTTAATGTTCAGTTCGTAAATTTAAGACTATTAGCATGGAAAGAGAAAGAAAATAAAAGAATTGAGCAAAAATAAAACAATTGCCTTCATTTTCCCCAGTCTGCAAAAATGATTCGCAGTCACGAAAGGCTGGTGGGTGGAGAGAGAGAAAGTTATTTTTTGTGTCTCCATTCTTTAAAGATCAGAAAATGATGAAAATTACGTAAGAATAATGTTCATTAAAGAGAGAATAAAATACGTCATCATTTAAATCTTATTAAAGGGACAAAAACAAATAATGAATAAAAAAAATGATTTTACTCTCCCTTTTCTTCGGAGGTAGGCACGATAATATTTCAGCCTGCATTTAAATTATTCCAGCTTAAGATGATTTGGTGGTGGTGGTAGAAGAAGAAGAAGAAGAAGAAAAGGGGAAATCGAAAATTGGAAGAGAAAGAAAATATCCGCGTATGGCGTGTTTCAATGGAATTTACAAGGCAAGGCTGTCAGGCCCATCTGTACTCCAGAGAGAGAGAGAGAGAATTTCCTTCCCCAAAACAGTCTTTAGTTTTTACTAAAAGAGTCGCCAATCCCGCAAAACTCGAAAAGAGCACGTCTCGAGATGAAAATTTATACAGCGATAAAAACTATAGCGGCTATTCCAAAGATTTATATTAAAGTCACAAAGATGAATCAGAAAAAAAAGAAAATAATAATATTTTATTTTTATTAGCAAGGATTATTCGTAATAGTAAATGATAAATTCCCTCGGTTTAAAATAATTCACCCCGAAAAACAAAGGTTGTCCCGAAAGGTTAGTAGGAGTATTTCATCATTATTGCGCATGTCATCACGCATGCATATTTATGATAAAAATTACCCCTCTAAAAATTAATTAGCTCCCAAAATAAGCTTAATTCGATACAACCCCGGTATAGGCCTATAATCAATCTAAATCAGCGACCTAAACTATACACCAGTGTCATCGATACAACCCAAAAATCAGCCCGTCGTTTCGATACACACGTGCATCGTATTTATAGAAAGATTGGAAAAGTGGCGCGTGCTTTTTCCCTCCAAAAAATAAAAAAAGCGCGCGCAAAACTTGAAAGAAGCGTACAGTACAGTACAGTACGCGGGAGATGTCTAGCTGAAATTTGGTGTAATTCGTCGTCGGATCACGCTATTCGAGCATCCATCAAGTGGCGACACCGTTTCGTGGAGGCCCCGAGTTTAGAGCGCGCCAAGAGAGAAAGAAGAGAGAGAGAGAGAGAGAGAGAGCGGCTGCTGCTCTTCTACTTCTTCCAAAGAGGAATACGGTAAAAGGCGGGAAAGAGAAATTGCGGGTAAAATGTCGATAAAGAATACAACCTTTCCCTCGCCTTGGAAACTATTCAATATCAAGAACCGAATGTTACGAGAACGCTTTGATGTGGGAATGGGGAAAATCAATTAGGCTTATCTACGGACGGCGAGGTCTCTCTCTCTCTTCACTTGTACCGGTATTTGGGACGAGGGTTAGCTAGAGAAAGAGAGAGAGAAAACCGCCGTTGAAGGAAGGTGACCCCTATATCCTAGTTTCTCCCCAAAATAGTCGACGGCGGTGGGACAAGGCTAGCCAATTCCTCGGCTCAGCCAGCCGGTCTTTTTAAACGTCATCGATTGGTTGGTTGGGCAGCTTGGCCAACTTTATATCGCCCCCCCCCCACTCCATTTAGGGTCGATATGGTTTGTGTATACCAAGGCAGCAGTCGTGCACGATTTCTAAATATAGGGGTAAATTTAAAGGTTTGGGCTAAACCCCAACTCTACTTTCTATTGTTTGGGTTGGAAATTACGTACAAACTTCAGGTAAAATATTAGACTGTACATTTATATAAAGCGGTTTAACTTAGAATAATTTGAAATAAAGTTAAATAAATCTTAGGGAAAGCCGACATTTAGGGGCAAACAACTTAATGTATTTTCTACCAGCGCCTGTAGAAATGTTTTAACCGCCGCACACCCGTGTTCAGGGAAAAAACAACTTCCAGGGGCAATAAAAAAAATATGTATAAAAATTAATGTTTTTTCTTTTTATCTCTTTCCAAACATTTAATCAATATAATATTCAATCAATGTCAGTTTTTAGAGCATGTCTGGTAGTATTATACTCCGTATGTCTCTTATGACCTACAAGGCGCGTGGTGAAACAGTGACTGAAAACGGATAATGGGTTATAATCGAGCACGAATTGGCAGCGGCTTACAACAAGGAAAAGAGAAAAGAAAATAAAAACTCTGACGACGTTCTGAATAAAACAACGCTTAAACTGTATCGAAAGGTGGTTCCGTATACTAAGAAATATAACCTTAACACGCGACACAGCGAAAAATGTTCCTTCACCCTTTTTCAGATTCGATTCAGGGGAAAGAAAAAAACAACAAAAACCTATCGTTAAGCACCCACACTTTTCACACCTCCCAATACAAAGTATCGACATAAAAAATAAACGACAAAAATTGCGTGTTATAATAACATGACGAAAACAGTCTCTATTAAGTATTTAAAGTATTAAGAAAGCCTATTACCTACATCATATTATACTGTATAAAAAGGGGTTAGGGGAGCTGAGAGGAAATTGAGGATTTTAAATTAGGGTTAAGTAAAAATTGGGCGTCCTTGGATTACGGTTAAACCTTTTATATAATAAAAAAGACAGTGGGTCCCCATTAGAAGTACATAGGTATATCTAACCCCCTCGTCAAAATGGAGCGCTGGTGATTCCTCGTAAAAACGCGAATGATTCTTACACGCTTGACAACCGAAACGAATAATCTAAGAATAAACTAATCCATTAGTTACGCCTCGATAAACAAAGGAGAGTTTCCCAGTGACATTGATAGAAGAAAAATCTCTCGCTCTCTTTTCCGAGCAGTTTCGGGGGTTCGTGGGTATATATATATGAAAAAAAAAACGAGGGCGCAAATCCCGTATAAAGACCAAGGGGGTTTAACCCTCCACCCAAAAAGATATCAGGCATGGATGAGAGAGAGCTGACATATCCCAACCACGCAGTTCGACTATACCAGCTAGGGGTCGAAGATCTAACGCTCTTCGTTTCAGCGAAAAGACAGTTCAGTATAGTTCAAACTAATTTTCGACAACAGAAGCTCGTAATTCGTAGCGAATTTTTTCCGATAACCTAGGTCACGTGGCCAAGTCCATGCCTTGCGGAGGTTAATTCCATCGCGCCAAGAGGCAACGCTCACGCGGAGGTAGGCTAGCCGACTCGCACTGCCTCTAGCGGTGCTAATTGACGTGAGGGAAATTACCCAAGAATTGTGGTGTTTGTACTACTCTGTGTGGAATTAATGGAATAGTCTATACCTATGAAAACGAATTGTGACTATTTCGTCTATTACACGCAAATGCAAAGGGCTACCAAGAAAGGTTAATTTTTTTTTTCACTTCAAAATATACATTTCCAACATTAAACCTAACACCAGGTCTTGGTCGTTACCCAAGGGAAACGTCAATTGGGATGAACTACGCACAGTTCCTTAACGCGAATTTGAACCCATGAGACGGGTCGAGCGAAAGAAAATGACCTACAGAGCTTAGTATAACGGGACATTAAGTATAAAAGGAAGGTGATGGGTGACCTTTCCCTTTACGGTCAAACCAGAAGCGGCATTGAACGACGTCAAATAGGATCTTCAGGCAATTAGCTTGGGAGCTTACGTCAAAAACAGGGGACGCTCGATATATTAAACGACTGTCCCTTATAACATATCCACCACCTCCCCCTGATTTTCTCATCTAAAAATCCCTTCCTCCTTTCAACACGTGATAAAGCTGTTTAAAGTGAAGATTACACTGTGCGAGAGAGAGAGAGAGAAAAGAGAGATAGGAAATATACGATGGGCAATCTCGATAATGGTTTAAAAATAGAAGGGTCCCCTGTATATATATATATACATATATACCTTTATTCTTTAGACACTATAGTATATACTATATACTATCAAAGCCTTCTGTATTTTATAACCTCGACTATTTTCCCGTCGCTCGCCCCACCCCCCTGTTTAAAGTAACTCTTTTAATTGTTTCCCATAAATTGCTGCTCCTGCTCTTCCGCCACATTAATGCTCTAAAAGCTTAAAGTATACTTTTCCGCGGATACTCTAACAGATTAAGGGGACTAAGATTGAATAGGGAATATATACTTCGGGGCGCTAAATTTACCTAATGTCGGTTATAAAGGATAAAAGAGGTTATATCGTCGGACTCATGCAGTTAAGAGCGCCTATAATAGAGGCGAAGCTTAGTTGCTGTGATTTTTAACTATACATATAAAATATACGCTTCCCATGAGAGAATCTAACCAGGCCTGGGCGGAAGTAAATTCAAATTGGTTTGTACAATATAATATAAATTTATATTCAAATAAAATAATTTTACTTAAAAGGTAGGCCTATATATTCCGGGCTAGAACTCTTACTTTTTTTTATTGAAAGACCGTATAAAAGAATGAGTATATCAATTAGAACCACGTTTCTATCTAAAATATTAAAGGAGATATAAACAATTAAGTTTTTGATGGGTTAGGCTTTCCGCGAAGTGCTGGAGAAAGCCCCTATTGGTCGAAACCGTCAGGTGGTACTAGTCATCCAGTGCTTCGCGGAGAAGCAATTACGCGCCATTAACAACCCTTAATTGCTTGTATCTTCTTTAGTAATGTAGATATAAACATGGTCAAAATTCAATATTTTATTTTTAAAAAGAGAAGCTGAAACTTCCCATTTATAATCTCTCTCAAATAGACTATAACCCTATAGTTTTGTTTAGGGTTAAATAATATAGTTAAAAACACGCTAATTATCTTCAAGTGAGTAATTTAGGACGTGAACCCTTATATCTCGCAACAGAAAAAACAAGTTGGGAAAACCAAAATATTACCTCTCCGAGTCAAGACGACTACTTACAAACTTATTTACCCAGATATGGAAATGTTTCTTAAGTTAAAATTTATGAAATATTAAAGCAGTATACAAAGCATAGCAAATATACTGTAAATCAGACGACATTTTACATCCAATAATGATATACTTGTACACATTAAAATCATCTGATGGGGGAAAAACGGGAAATGAAGAGATAAAACTTTGGAGGGATATTACCTTTACGTGTTTGTAAAGGCCCAATTTTCAACTCCTTAACTGTATGCCCTCTATGTTCAAAGCCATATTCACAACAGGGTTGCCATGTAAACACTATCCTCTCGTTTCATCTCAACGATTTTCTTAGTTTGTCAACATGACTGTTAACGTTACATAACACCAAATCTTATTTGTGGCTACACACACTGAAAGTAAATGCGTACCATAAAAAGCATGAAAACAGGAAGCTATTATCCGATTACGATCAGACCTTTCACTGGTCTGGGCTGCGTTCAGCAGAGCTCACCAAAAAAGACAGCGGATTTTGGAAATGTTTACCGGTGAGGTCTGTCGTCATAGCTTTTCTCCGGTCATCGGCGATTTATAAATGACGCTAGCGCAATAAAGCGTGCAAGGTACCAAGGTTTAACAAAAATTGTATGATATCATATTTATAGAGACAGATATCAACTTTTATAATTAAAATTAGAAACTAACATTTCTCTTAAAATTCTCGCGTGATCAACTGGTTTCACGCCAATTAAATAGCTATAGTCCCATAGAGCTATTTGTATTAATTCCTCCATGGTTTTTTCGCCAAGCTGAGAACTACGCGTTTTAAATCACGTTATTCAAAAAGCCGACTATTTTCTTTGAAGACCGCGCTAGCTCAGCGCGAACCACCGTGACGTCAAAATGTAGGACACTGCTATCAGTTCTGGGCTCTGCTGAACGCGGCCCAGATTTCCACCATGATTATACAATCTAAGCCTAATTATTTAAAAGTGTATTTAACTTTCGGCTCACTCTGAACTGTTAATGTCTCTGCATTACAGAAACGAAAACCATACCCAAGCGTTTACTTTTTGGTTCACTAGGCCTATTGACAAATAAAAGTTCATTTGACCAACATAGTAGCGTTGTGCTTGTATTCACTTTAGAAAGGATTATGCTATAAAGAGATGTAGTATAGCTTAAGTTATATATAAACATCCATTTTAAATAATAATATTAAAAACAATCTTTGGAATATCAAAATGAAATAGAGCTTTAAAGCTACAAAAGTACTAAATGCATCATAATTACGAAAAATATTTCCACATATTCACTTTATATTAAGGATAAAGGGAATATTATGGTTCTGTAGGATTTCTTTACACAACAAAACAAAACGAACTTCTAACGCAGCGCACTACTGTAACAACGGACGAACACACACAGACAAAAACATAGACTGCTTTTTAATTCTTTCCGTATTAATTTTGAACTGAGAAACAAGATTATCTTAAATATTAAAATATATATAATTAATATTTAATATTTTCTTCGTTAGTTATTCGCCTTATTGAACGTTACATCGTTTTAAAAAAGAACAATTAAACATTCTTGAGAGACTTGACTAATATTGGCGTTTGAAATGAAGCATACGCCGGTTGCTTCGCTTTACTCAAATAGGTAGTATATAAGGGTGTCGAACTACAGCTAAAAGCAAGAACAACCGCAATTGCGAAAACCTATCGTGGACAACCCACCCTAGGGAGGCTAGACGTTTCTCGTAACCCTAGCTGATCGCCGCGAATGTCTTAAACCAAACGATGACGATGGAGTAGAAGCCAGGTGTGCAGACTGGTGTCCATGTGGGATGGACAAAAACAAAGACTAGAAGATGGTGGTGTAGAAGCCAGGTGTACAGACTGGTGTCCATGTGGGATGGACAAAAACAAAGACCAGAAGATGGTGGTGTTAGAAGCCAGTGTGTGCAGACTGGTGTCCATGTGGGATGGACAATGACCAGAAGATGGTGGTGTTAGAAGCCAGTATGTACAGACTGGTGTCCAAGTGGAATGGACGAAGGCCAGAAGATGGTGGTGATTAGAAGCCAGTATGTACAGACTGGTGTCCAAGTGGAATGGACGAAGGCCAGAAGATGGTGGTGATTAGAAGCCAGTATGTTCAGACTGGTGTCCATGTGGGATGGACGAAGACCAAAAGATGGTGGTGATTAGAAGCCAGTAAGTACAGACTGGTGTCCATGTGGGACGGACAAAAACCAGAAGATAGTGGTGTGAGAATTCAAAAAGAGGAGCCATTTCCGAGACTGTGAAAGCAGTTCGGAAATGGCGAACACGTTTGCTCCGATTTGGAAACTGCGAACGCGGTCACGTGGGTGTAACAACAGACACACACACAGACACACACGATCGTTACAGAACCTCTCCGTGACATACGTCACTCGGAGAGGTAAAAATATAATTAATAATGGAAATATTGCTATTACATAAGAGTGAGCAAATGTATACACAAACCATTTCGAGTTTGGGTGTTTTTTTTTTTTTACAAGAAGTAAAAATATAGCATGGCCGGGATATAGATTTCCCATTTTTCCGTACCATACGCAACGCAACGGTGCAGGGGTTCTAAAGTACCGGTTCGCGTGGTAACTTCGTATCTCATTGCTGGAAAAAGACTGGAGCAAGCGAAAGCAACGCGTGTTTGCGTTATTGCCCGCAGAAACGAGACAGGACGGCGAGAGCTAGAAACTATTCTACACGGGTTTTCCCCCCTTTATTCCGTAACGCCAAAGAATATTTTAGAAAAACCGCTCGATGACCTACTGCTATGTAACCACGTGGGTAAAGACGAAATTAAAGGGATACTGAAGGAAAAACATCTATTTATCTATCCACTTCCAACACCATAAGTTCATAAGATATGTTCCTTTGATAAGTTTGTTAATGGTTACAAACTGGAGCTTGTCATGAAGTGAATGAGGTAGGTCATAGATTCGAGGTAAAGCGACGCCTGGTGACTGGGTGCTGTCAAAGGCTTAGTAATACAGACTAAATAGGAAGATGGAAGTCCTGCAAAACTAATTAACCACCGAGTGTAGTACTTCAATACTCGCTTGTCGTTCTGCTAGAACTAGCTCGAGCTGTAAGTCTCTCAGTAGCATTACGAATCGTATAGGTAGTGTCATACTTATGGTAGGAAAATATCACTTATAAACTTATGGTAATCCACTAAGATATTTACATTTACGCTTTCGAAAACTGCTCTAAAATTTTACGTATCGCTTTCACTTTAAGGTTGAAATGTATAATATAAATCGAAGGTGCATGCGGTATAGTTCGAAAAGCCATGCAGAACCGGTGAATAACTATAAAGTCGAGTTATCCATTATAGAAATAGATAATTAGGGAAAGCGGGTCATAAAATATAGGAAACGAAATAGGTAACTGTCACTATACAAAAGCTGGTTGCATCGATCTACCTCTACATAATAAGGGGGTATAAAATTTCCAAGTATAGGAGAAAATAACTATAAATAAGTTATAAAAATTGGATATTTAGAGTTTGAGCGATTTCTACCGCGTTTGAAGTTTAACAAGTATTTTGAACCAACGAAAAAATAGACGACCTCAATCTATGAAAAAGCTCAAATAAAAAAAATAAAAGAAAACTCCAAGTCCTTATAGAAAGCTTAACCTCCATTTTCCATTGTTTTGTTTAAAATGTCTTTGCGCAGGCGTATAAAGCTCGGAAAATTCTATAAGAAGACTTCGACCTAAAAAGAGACTAATTAAGTCATTATTTTCGCTTTCTTGTACCAAAAAAAAGAGGAAAAGATAAAAAGTCTTAAAGTAAGGCGAATCTTAGCCCTTAATAATCTGAAAGGCGCTGTTTTGACAAATATCCCTGGCTTCTTTAAGCTAAAGGCTTTAACAACGGTTCCTTTTACACTGAGATGAAAAAAACCCGCCGGAATTTC
The DNA here is from genome assembly GCF_054372755.1 of Phalangium opilio. Classification (NCBI taxonomy): domain Eukaryota; kingdom Metazoa; phylum Arthropoda; class Arachnida; order Opiliones; family Phalangiidae; genus Phalangium; species Phalangium opilio. Next base: position 1,066,893 of record NW_028324244.1, read on the forward strand.
GAAGCGGATTTTCACCAAAACTGTAATTATTAGCCTACATTAACCAAAAAATAATGACCTGTTTTTAAAGAAAGGGTTAAGAAAAAGTGGTTTTACAGTTTTAGTCCGCGCAACATCTCACTCTTGAAGAATCTGTTGGCACAAAACTCTACTTTAAGTTGAGAAATAATCCACCTTATTCCCGTTGCGTGTACCAAGGCTTATCAAAGGGTGTTTTAACTAGTTATATTCGACTCTGAAGCAGACGACGCTTGATTTTGATCCAAATTTGTCAGTTAAAATCGCGTTAAGCCTTGGCGCATGCATGCACGCAATGGGAATAAGGCAGATTCTCTCTCACTCTATCTTAACCACCACCAAGAGTTTGTGGTAGGTAGCGGGTGTCAAAACTTAGAGGCCGTAGCTTAATTATCCAACATCATTAAAAAGTTATAGGCCTTAGTTTGGCTCGCGTACCGAGGGGGTTAGCTAAGAGTACCAACGGGGGCGCACCAACGTCATCAATATTCATTAAAACCAGTAACCCCCTTCCATCTACCTCACCCAACAGAATGGATCAGGTCTATACATACCTACGAAGAACAGTAAAGAGTAAAGACCCTTTCTCTTAATTGAGAGAAATCCGAAGTAAATTAACTCAAAGTTTCACCGTCGTTACTAAAGCAATGATAACACCGCTGATTAAGGCGTAATTACTACGATTTAACCAACTTCTGAAGTAGGGGAACCTATAGAAATATACGCTAGGGGAAGGAGAGAAAAATGTTGAAGGATTAGGGGGGGGGGTGAAAAGAGTCGTCACCGGTCTCGCAAACTCAAATGAAAGGTTGAAAGCAAGTAGATGAAGCTTGGGAACCTATAGTTTAATTACTGTATTATTCACATCGTTCTTTTCAACGTGGCATTATATCAGTGAATGCGGAGTAGGTTAGGAAGGGGGGCTAATCGCCAAAAGTTTCTTTCTTCCCCCCTCTTTTTGCCAAATCGGATTATCGCCTATTATGACTATTGATTGGGATTAATGCTAGTTTGTATAATTTTAATGAAAAATAATTACTACCGGTCTGGTCAGTTCACGGGGGGTGCGGTTCGTTCCGCCCTTAATTCACTCTAGGGAAAATTCCGGACACAAACTAATCTTAATGCGAGTAAAGGTCAGGCCCGGGTGAGTGAGAGAGATATATTATACACTTTTACTTTCATTTGTTATCATATTTCTCATTTGCATATATGACGACCGTCTAAAAGTCTCGTTGTATTTATAGCGAGTAATGCGGGGAAACACACCCCTCCCAGTTCAGGCGTTACGTTTCTAACTTCTCTCTCTCTTTCAAGTAATAAATGGGAGATCGCCCGGTGAAATAATTTAATTTCGTAACAAATGTTACTAGGTAAGAAATGTTTTAAAACCCTAAATTGAAAAGTAGCCCGTGCCAAAACTAGATGCGTTAAAATTAAAAAAAAGTTTCTTAATTAAGAAAATTACGCCAGCGCTGTCAAATTCAATTTGCCCATAATTAGTTAATTAATTAAATAAATAAGGAAAACGCGTAATTGATAAGGAATATCCCATATTTTTCCTGGAAATTGGTGGTAGTAGACTATTCAATTAATTACTTGTAGAGAAACCAACATACAGGGGCGAGGCAGACATCTTAGGTTATTTTGTTCACTACAGGCGGAGGGAAGCTAGTCGACTCGAGCTGCCTCTAGCGGTGCTTCTTGGCACGAGGGAAATAACCAACCCAAGAAAGTGACCTCTCCCATCCCTTTTGTGTTTGCGCTTCCCTTCTGGAATTATTGCAGTTGGTGGTAAAATTCAAAGAAATGTTATTGGAAAAATGTTAGTTCGAGCAAAATAAAAAAAAACGGTGGGTTTGATATAAATCAGTCAATAAATCGAGAAAAACCTTGATAAAACGATAAAACACGGCGGATAAAGAAAGATACGGTATAGAGAAGAGAGACAAGTTGAAATATTAGTTTCATCTAATTCTTGTAGACCTTCGGATTGATAGTGGCGCCGATTTATCTTCTTTTTCTTCTTCCGCTCCTCTTTATCTTCTTGGCTGCATGGCGTCATCGGCGACATCTTCCACGGCGGCCGTGTGATGTATTTAACGGGGTCTAAGTTAATCTTCAAGCCCAATCGACGGCATAAACCATTGGGCTTGGAGATTAACTTAGAGTCCGCTAAATTTATTTTTCCTTCCATTTTATCGTCTCGGTCATCTTCTTCTTCGCGACTTCTCCTTTCAAATTCTTCCCATTCGAGAATTTACATTATAAATCGATAAATATCTACAATCCAAATACGCTTTACAAAGAATATAAAATCGACAGAAATTCGATTGATTAAAGAAGAACAGTTTGGTATTAAAAGTTAAATTAAACTTATTGACAATTTCGTAATATAACCTTTAGATAAAATCAGGGATAGATTTAATTTTAGAAGTAGGAATGGAGAACAGAGTAATATCTGGGCGCGCGTCAAAGTCCCGGATCCCCTTCCAAGGGACGGAGGGGGTATGAAATAAGAGGCGTTAGGGCCATAGCGACAGAGGTAAAAAGGAATTACGTATTTTTCGCCGTCCCCGTCAGCAACGTCGTCAAAACCTAGTTTAAGTAAGCCAATAAGATAATTTAAACTTTTCATTACGTGTTGGAGGGAGGGGCTCTATACTGGGTGGTCTATGAGTCGGATTGAACCGTTCTCCATTCCTACTTTTAAAATTAAATCTATTCCTGATAAAATTAAATTATTAGATTCTCTAACCAAGCTGTCGGAACAGTTGTAATATACAATGAAAACATTTGGTTAAACTATTCCACCGACAATCATGAAGATTTAATATCAAACAGAGCTTTCAGTCTAAAATTCCAAAAAAGAAAACTAAAATGTATATATATTTTTTTTTAAATTCAATTCAAAGCAAGAGCCTAAACCAAGAGTAACATAGCAATTTGTTTTTCAAATTGAATTTTGAAAAATAGAAAGAAAGAGAGAGAGAGAGAGAGAGAGAGAGAGAGAGAGAGAGAGAGAGAGAGAGAGAGAGAGAGAGAGAGAGAGAGAGAGAGAGAGAGAGAGAGAGAGAGAGAGAGAGAGAGAGAGAGAGAGAGAGAGAGAGAGAGAGAGAGAGAGAGAGAGAGAGAGAGAGAGAGAGAGAGAGAGAGAGAGAGAGAGAGAGAGAGAGAGAGAGAGAGAGAGAGAGAGAGAGAGAGAGAGAGAGAGAGAGAGAGAGAGAGAGAGAGAGAGAGAGAGAGAGAGAGAGAGAGAGAGAGAGAGAGAGAGAGAGAGAGAGAGAGAAAATCGACCTATTTGCAATCTAATGGATTTCTGAGGTGAAAATATTTGAAGAAAAAATTGTGAGATTTCTTTTTTATCAACGTAAACGTTCATCGGATTGAATTTACCGGTGAAAATGTATCTTTAAATTAAATTTGAATCTCGAACGTGTTTGTAAAACTAATGGGTCAAAACGCGAAGGGGGATACGAGTGAGTGTTTCAACTGGAAACTTTCGCGAAAAATTGGATCATTAAGTAAACAAAAAATTGCGATTGAAATATTTTGCCAAGCTAAATACAAATATTGGAATCTAATTAACAAGTACAAATATTAAAAACGCGTAGCAGGGTTCATACAACTTTTGGAAAACAAATTTCCATGAAATTTCCAGGTTTTTTCCCCATATATTTCCAGGTGCAAGGCCACCTAGTTGGAGCAACTCCTTTGGGGAAAACTTACTCGAGCCTCAGAAGTTTTTACCTAAGTTTTCCCTGAATTTTACTGCAAATTACAAAATTCCCCGAGTTTTCCCTGAACCTTTACTCAACAATATATTTCCCGGACATTCCCAGGTATCCCAAGTTTGCATGAACCCTACCAGACACACTTACGGGCACGAAACACTTTGAAACAATCGAACTAACATTTTTCCAGAATGAATATTTCTTAGGTCAAACTATTGAGTCTTCCCCAACCCTTATGCCCCCATCCCAAACAAAATAGATAAAAAAAAATAGAAAACCCGAACAATTCAGACAAATTGAGTTTGATTCAAATCCAGCTCCATTTCTCTCTTATAGATAGGCATTTCTTTTTTACCAGGCAAGTTCACCCCTGAAGCCAAGGCTCTAGTGTAATATATAAAGAAAGTTGCTGGGGCGTGAGCCCTCCAAACATCACGCGCCTCGTCATTGGCGCGTAGCAAATTACAAAAACGGACACGGAATAACCAATAAGGGGACATCGTCAAGATTCCTTACAGTCCAAAAAGTATAAAAAGATAAAAACTTTCGAGTACCTCCAAACTCACCAATAAGAAAAAATGAGACCCATATATACGGAAAAGGGTCTAAAAAAGAAATCTGAAAATTGTATTCCAGACACGTTCAGGTTGAATTTTTGGCGTGTGCGCGGACTAGTCTCAATGGTGTCAAGTATAGCGCCAATTCGCGCAGCACCCTATAGGATTGCCTAAGCTAACTTAAAGATAAGATACGACAAGCGCGAAACGTATATTTTACACCCTGATGGAAACCACCGTGAGTGTACTTGGGAGTTGGGAGAAAATTCCCTTTTACGTTTTTACGGATTTAGAAAATAAATATTGTAACAGTGGCTTTATACACGGGGGGACAGAGTGCGACAGTGAAGTGTAAACCGTAGGTATAGCTCTCACGTCTAATGGAGACCCTTATACATTTTCAACTGCAAATAAAGATACCCCAAGTTCTATATAAACGTGACATTTTCAACAGTCGTTCGTTAAGATAACGAGTCTCCTTTAGAGAGAGGTGACACAATGTTATTTTTCTTTAGAATAGATCGCTGCCATAAATAAACTATACCGGTATGTAACTTCAAAATCAGTTCAGTTCACTCACATGGAGCGAGAGCGCGGCGTATAGATATTATATCGACGTCATTTATAGTAGGGATAAGATAAATCTATCAAATTGTCAGACAAGATTTTGAATCGAAAACCGATTTTGTCATTCGCCGATACAATATCCAGACGTTACCTTATGGTTATTTGCGATTTATAAATCGTAATACATTACATATTTCTCTCTCACAAACACTCGTAATAGACTATATAGAATGGCGGTGTACGGAACCTAAATCCCAAAGACTTCAATATCATTAATGTTAAACAGAATTTAACAAGCGAGAGAGAGAGAGAGAGAGAGAGAGAGAGAGAGAGAGAGAGAAAGAGAGAGAGAGCCGAGTTAATCATCGTAGAAAATCAGTAAAAGGAGATAGGCCATCATCATTATATAACGTAAATCTATAGAATAATCGGGATCCAAATATTTGGGCAAAGATAAGTTCAACAGCCGGGGCAAAGGCTGGCAGGCAAACACAGACTAATTCGAACGTCGCTCCTATAACTCCTTCATGCAGCAGTTTCCCCCACCCAAAACGTATTTTAATACGGCCTTTTGATCGCGATAAAGATGCAGTTCACGATGCGGGTAAAGGTCTGGAAAATTCAAGAAGCCCGTGCTGCGGATATTATGTAAACCCATCTCAACGAGAGAGTATATAAGCCTAATTTGAAAGCTAATCGCTATAGCTACAATCGCGAAATTTCTTGGCATTTCTCCCAATTTCGATGAAACCGGAGATTTTAGAGAACAGAAGCTCATTAATTAAAGTAATTGAACGTTAAAATGGTAAAGATAGACTACTAGCGATTGCCATAATTTCCGTGGCTAAGTATAGGTAGATATTGGTAAAATTGCAAATGAAAAACATCGACAAATAAATATAACGGAAAATGAAAAATGCATTACTTCAAGTCACGGAATTTTGTTTGATGATACAACTCGGAATTAACGATATCTAAGAAAACTTACGCGTGAATAATTTTTTGACAAACAGCACGATCTAGAAATAAATGGTAATTGTAGATATCGAATCTCAGCGTATAGGAAATTAACGATAGAATTTAGAAATTACCACCACCACGCCATTTCGACTTCGTAAAGGGGATATACAGGTGTATGTACGATGAATTCAAAGTTAATTCGAATGATGCTAGAGAGAGGGAAGATGGTTGCAGCTCGCAGCTAGGGGGGCGGTCGGTCATCGGTTCCATCCGTAACTCCATCCAGAATGCGCCAATATATACATAGATAGAAGACGAAAACGGTCTAAACCAATTCAATATAAACCTCCATTGATACGGTAGCAGCGTTGGATGGGATGGAGTATAGGTAAATGTATATACCTAAATGGTTTAGATGGAAGATGCCGGGATGGTGTGTGTGGATGCAGTCATCGTTATCTAACCATCAATTCGCGGGGGCGGAGAGTTGGTAAAGTTGGTAGCGGGGGTGGAGGGGGGAGCGCCCTGGCAATACAATACTAATGATCGGTCTATATACATAGGTACAGCGAAGCAGCTAGGCCGCAGTCTCTAAATCATCAAACGCGGCCGAGCTAAATTAGCGAGCTTGTTTTCTCCCACTTAGGTAATTGCCTATAGTTTGGTGTATACGCGTTATTAGGCATCCAATGACTTACAGTCCCCGCTAAGCCTATAGTATCCTAACAGCGTGACTATCGCCGGCGAGAACCTACAATTCCAAAACTATATATACACACTATATATATATAAATCATCTCTAGACAGGAGATAAATTAAAAATTGGATAATAACCTATATAGGTGCTTCTAAACAAGGTGTATATACGGGGGGATGAATTTTCATATAACCCCCTGGGGCGCTTATCTCTAATTTACCTAATTGAAAATCGACAGTGGCAGCGCGGTATACGATAAGTTTTAAAACGAGCTACGTATCATGTTTCGAAAGAATTAGGGACCGCCCATGCACCCTCACTCACTTATTTTTCTTAAATACTCGATTAAAAACGTCGGTAAACAGAAATTAAACTTTCATAAACAGAGGACGTGAATACGGGGGACAAGGAAGGCCTGGATTAAAGTTATTAGCAAGATTAATATACATCCCAAAATAGCAATTATATATTAACTGATCGGAGATGATGGTGTAATAAGGTAAATTGCGATAGATGCGGGTTAAGTTCGCATTCAGAAGCGGAGGTACGATTAAATACGCAGAAGTAAATTGTTGTCCCTGCTTTTATTTTAAACGTTTTTCTTAATTAAGACACTATACGACTGTTTCGTATCGACGGGATATTTGAAACAGTTCAACTACCTTTTGATTAAAAGAGATATTAGGAGATAGACGCCTTGTTGGAGAAACGAAAAAGATGAGGCAACTCTTTAAAAATGAGGGAACGAATATGGAGGACGATCAGTGGGCGTGATTCCATAGTTTGAAATATATGACGCCAGGTGTCCATGATAGTCAGTCAAGCTGTCGCAGTTTTTTTAAATTATGAACTACCTTTCGATCTTTTACAGCTTCCTTATTCCACGGATCGCGTCATAAGGAAGGATATTTTATGGGTAAAAGATTAAAACTACCAACTGAATTCGAAATATGGTATATAGGTGAGTTAAACTTCGGAACTCAAATTGACCTTAGAAGAAACAGTGACCTGTTAACAAGATAGTGTTACTTTAGTAATATTTTTAAGTCTACTTCAGGCCTATTGAATGTACCTAGTTCTTTCACAAAATTTTCTTTGAAAATACATACAGTGTGTTTCAGAAAGGTCCATCAGAAATTAAGGGGATGATTATAAATTCGAAATTGTAACTTCCGTGACATTTTGCTGTCCGGGTCACCGTTTTCAAGACAATAATAAAATAATTAAGGGGTCCCAAAAGAACATCCCCGTTAATTTCAGAGAGATTTTTCAAAAACCCTCTGTATACTTCGAAGTTTCTTAAAACCCCAATGCATGCATGCAAATGCAAACCTTTTAAAAATCGATAAATTTAAAAGAGCAAAGTAGAGTTTTCGGGGCCAGTCTAGGTCGTGCGAGGAAAAGCTTGAATAAAACTTAAAACTTAAAAAAAGGCCAAGCTTCTAGTAGGGTATATAAACCATCGAAGCGTGCAAGACCCGTATACACAAGGTAGAGGTAAGCGCAGAGAAATGTTAGACTTTCTTTACTTTATATATTTTAAAGAAAAACTAAGCTCTTCCGAAACTATGGTCGAGCGATTTTCAACCCTGCTCTGGCCCCTTTTCCTCGTGAGACAATCACCGGTCTAAGAGTTAAGTTCGCGTAAAGGGAAGTCCAAGAGGAGAGGACACTGGCATCCCGTTCGGAGGAAGGAAAAGTGGAGAAGAGAGAGAGAGGGTGAGAAAGCTTAAGAGAATCTGTTTGAAAATTTAAAACCCTTCTTTAAAGTATAATATAGGCAAAGAAAGTGTGGACAAAAATCTTCATAAACTATTCTTTCGATGCTCGACTAAAGTACGAGGGGTTGGACGCTTGATATTTTGATCTATGGAACCAGGAATACATATAGCTCATTGGAATAATTGTGTTAAATCCATTTTCGCTCAATGTATCTAGGCGAATTTTATGGGAAGAGCTATAGACTAATCATTACTTATGACGAATTTTACGTCACCAATAATCAATCTCGCTGCACATTGCTCGCGCCTGGGAACTCTCGTTGCTATACCAACCAATCAAGTCACAGAGTTAGAAAGACGTCAGAATTATGAGGCGTGGCGGATAGTAAGTTCTCATGTCCGGTCCATAAAACTCGCATAGAGATTAACATGGCAGATGTGGGGGCAAAATGAGTACGTATTCCAGTGGGAGCGATACAAATTTTTTGGAAAGCGAAGAATATTTTCCACGTTGAAATTTGTCAAAGATGTCCAACCCCTCTTTCTTGGTTTATACCTCTATAACAAAGTTTAAAGTTTAAACTTCAAGTTTCAAGACCCTAAACAGGTAAACTACAGTGTATAAATAAAATGAATGCGGTGAAGTTTTCAAAGAGTTTAGATACAAAGTCAAAGTCCCATTAAAAAAAAACTCAAGTATAATATTCATCCTATTTATTTCTTTACTAAGGGGATTGAATGTAGGTAAGGTAAACAAGTTTTTAATAGGAATTCCTGTACAACTCCTCTTTCGAGTAGTTCGTTATAAATATCAAACATCTCTTACGGAAAAGTTTCTAGAACTTATATATCATTTAATGGGGTAGGATAAATATCCGGAGCGAAAATAAAAAAACACCTATTTCTAGTTTTGTACGCATTAATACTACCTATTGAATACCAAAACACCATTTAGAGAAGTTTCTTTAGATACTACTGGATATCTAAATGATTTTTTTTAAACATTACGGCATACGGTAGGGTTTTCCTTTTTAGTCTTATAATTCGGAAGGGGAGGAAAATTTAATGATCTTTCCTAAAAAGCACGTGCTGTTTTTAATAATTAAGAAGCGATTTTAATTGGTGTTTTAGTAAATTCCAGGTATAAGGTCAAGGTTTTATTATAGGAAGGGAAATATTAATATATAGTTCATTTAAAAATATATTTTGCTAAATATCGAACGTTTAATGGAAAGGTCTTGAAGATAATTAAAAACCAAAGAAAAAAAACGCAAATATATTAGCATTGTTTATGAAAACCTTTTCTCTCCGTTTGTTTCCGCTCTGCGACAAAATATTATATATTCCACAATCAATGACCGTAATATAAAAGGCCATGCAGTGTCGTTAAAAAAGCTGACCTTATTCCCAGCAACTAACCGCGTTATAGTTCCAGGCATAAGTTTATAAGATATGTTCCTTCCATAAGTATGATACTACCATACTCCGTAATGCTACTAAGGGACTTACAGCTCGAGATAGTTCTAGTAGAACGACAAACGAGTCAATTGAGAGTCCTACACTCGGATGGTTAATTAGTTTTGCAGGACTTCCATCTTCTCCTATTTAGTCTGCATTACTAAGCCATTGAAAGCGCCAAAACCAGGCATGCGTCGCTTTACCTCGAATCTATGACCTACATTGTCACTTCATGACAAGCTCCAGTTTGTAACCAGAGATTATCAGACTTATGGTGAACATATATTATGAACTTATGTTCCAGGGTATATAATTTAGGAAAACCATATTCTCGCTCGGTTGCTTAAAAAGTTTCGATTGGCGTCTGCGCAGTAAGCGCGCGCGGTTTATAATCTCTGACGTAAGCTCGAGAGGGATGAAACTAGAAAAACATTCAAAGGGCGATTCCAAAATAGCTTCGGCGCTGTACACTTTTGCGGTTACGACTTTATATAGTAAAGTAAAGCTTAGGCAATGAGATAAAGGTACATACATACACCTAACCCCTATCACGAGGACCTATCGGTTTGAGTAAAAAGTGCATATAAATAAAAAAGGGATTTTGGGGTTTATGGATGGCGTGACTAGGATTCATAATCTTGACATTCACGCGCCGCTTATTCGATGGCCGCAAGAGTCAGGTGATTTTCAAAGTACCATCGGCGTAAAGTGAAACTATACAGGGTGTTCTAAAAGGTGTGTATCAGAAATTAAGGGCTATATACTCTTTTGGCAATAAATTTCCAGTGGAAAATGTAGCTTCTAACACCATTTTGACGTCCGGGTCACCGTTTTCAAGTTATGATTTAAGCTAGATTCCCACTCGACCGAAAAAAACCGGCGGAAATCACACAGCCAACGGTAAAAATTTTAACTTACGCCGGCGTCCGGCGGTAGACCGTTCACACTACGACTGAATTTTCTGTTTGGCGGTAGATAATTTTGGGTCACGTGACAGATTTGAGTTGTTTCCACAACATCTATTTCACACTCTGAATTGGTATCTTTGTCCCTTTGTAGCTTAGATCGTACAAGAAGGGATATTTTCTGTTTCTCAGTAATGGGGTCTTCCTTATTAACATCATGAATTTATTCATTAACATGAATATATATGTGTATCATTAGCCTTTCTATCATGTTATTCAGGGATGGGAGGGACCTTTCTATTACAAACGCGTTTAACGTCATCGCGGTAGCCAATCAAAATCGAGACACCTGGAAGTTCGAACAGCAGACGACCAGTTTAACAAAATTGTATTAAGGATACAATTTTCGGTTAGCTTTACTAAACTGTGTCAACTGAACATTAAAAAATGATCGCCGATACGTGAATAAATATCTCGGCACGATGTCCGAAGGTGATATTGATCTTTTAAAGGAAATTATATTAAGTGCGTACAGTGTTTTTCCGAATCTAAAACTGAAAACTGTTGGTAAAGTGTTAAGCCTTGGCCATAAAGAAAAAGGTTGAAAATTAACTACCAACATCTGAAATGGTGAGAATTGATCATGCTGGGTTTTTTCCTGCTGTTGGAGGTAAAATTAATGCAGTAGCTGATCAATTTACAAGCATAGCTAGCCTTTCGCATGACAAGAGCTTTAGCTTTAAAAACAAACCGCCGGAGATTCTCTGACGTCACGCAAACTAAGCCCCTCCCATCCCTGAATATGTAGTTTAACTTGTCAATGCAGATATACAGGGTGTTTCTGGAAAGTCTGGCACAAATTAACAGGCATGTTCCTTGGGTCAAAAGGAGACCGAAAGGTCCTATGACGTTTTGGGGTAAAGCGCTCCGTTGCGACGTTATGGGCTCTCAAAAGTAAGCCGAAAAACAAGGAGATTTTGCAGAATTATAGGACTAAAATTGTGGTTTTGACCCAATTGTTTTCGATTATTGAGCATAAGGCAATGATCGAAATAAGTTCAAACCTAGTGGAAGACAATGAACGTGTTAAACGGCCAAAATCGTAAATCCTTTTGTTTTTATTAATGATTGTAATTAAAGGTAAGGAAAGTAGCTCAGATATCGGTTACTTGTTTGTTCAGATGTTCTGGTAACTGACTAGTCTTTTATTCTTTATTTGAATTAGACACATTACTTTTACAATAATTCGAATGAACCCCTTAAGTTTTACAATAATTCGAATCGAACCCATTAATTTTACAATAATTCGAATCGAACCCATTAATTTTACAATAATTCGAATCAAACCCATTACATTTACAATAATTCGAATCAAACCCATTACATTTACAATAATTCGAATCAAACCCATTACATTTACAATAATTCGAATCGAACCCATTACATTTACAATAATTCGAATCAAACCCATTACATTTACAATAATTCGAATCAAACCCATTACATTTACAATAATTCGAATCGAACCCATTACATTTACAATAATTCGAATCAAACCCATTACATTTACAATAATTCGAATCAAACCCATTACATTTACAATAATTCGAATCAAACCCATTACATTTACAATAATTCGAATCGAACCCATTACATTTACAATAATTCGAACCGAACCCATTACATTTACAATAATTCGAATCGAACCCATTACATTTACAATAATTCGAATCGAACCCATTACATTTACAATAATTCGAATCGAACCCATTACATTTACAATAATTCGAACCGAACCCATTACATTTACAATAATTCGAATTGAACCCATTACATTTACAATAATTCGAATTGAACCCATTACATTTACAATAATTCGAATCGAACCCCATTACTTTTACAATAATTCGAATCGAACCCCATTACTTTTACAATAATTCGAATCGAACCCCATTACTTTTACAATAATTCGAATCGAACCCCATTACTTTTACAATAATTCGAATCGAACCCCATTACTTTTACAATAATTCGAATGAAACCCAATTACATTGTTCTACAAATATTGTTCAAAATGGGCACCATCAACGTTTAAGCAAACTTGCGCGCGTACGCCATGAAGCACGTTAAGATACACACATTTAAGCCGTCTGTAAAAAAACATACAACTTCTGACGTTGAAAACTACCCTAATGTTTAGACCAACACAGCAGGGGGGAAATTCGAATTATTGGAAACGTAATGGGTTCAATTCGAATTATTGTAAATGTAATGGGTTCAATTCGAATAATTGTAAATGTAATGGGTTCAATTCGAATTATTGTAAATGTAATGGGTTCGATTCAAATTATTGTAAAATTAATGGGTTCGATTCGATTTATTGTAAAAATTAATGGGTTCGATTCGATTTATTGTAAAAATTAATGGGTTCGATTCGATTTATTGTAAAAATTAATGGGTTCGATTCGATTTATTGTAAAAATTAATGGGTTCGATTCGATTTATTGTAAAAATTAATGGGTTCGATTCGATTTATTGTAAAAATTAATGGGTTCGATTCGATTTATTGTAAAAATTAATGGGTTCGATTCGATTTATTGTAAAAATTAATGGGTTCGATTCGATTTATTGTAAAATTTAAGGGGTTCATTCGAATTATTGTAAAGGTTAAGGGATTGTAAAAGTAATGGGATTCATTCAAATTATAGTAAAAGTAATGTGTCTAATTCAAATAAAGAATAAAAGACTGGTCAGTTACCAGTACATCTGAACAAACAAGTAACCGTTATCTGAGCTACTTTCCTTACCTTCAATTACAATCATTAATTAAAACAAAGGGATTAACGCTTTTGGCCGTTTAACATGTTCTCGGTCTTCCACTAGGTTTGAACTTATTTCGACCATTGCCTCATGCTCAATAATCGAAAACAATTGGGTCAAAACCACAATACTAGTGCTATAATTCTGCAAAATCTCCTTGTTTTTCGGCCTACTTTTGAGAGCCCATAACGTCGCAACGGAGCGCTTTACCCCAAAACGTCATAGGACCTTTCGGACTTCTTTTGACCCAAGGAACATGCCTGTTAATTTGTGCCAGACTTTCCAGAAACACCCTGTATATTCATGTTAATGAATAAATTCATGTTAACATCTTATCTCTTTTTACTTCCGTTAGTTTAATTTTTCTTTCTTGGTGGTATGTTTCCGATAAGCCTTGGTCAACCACAAAAAAATGGCGGCTATCAATCGATCTCGCGTGTGCGTGCGCTCTTGAAATTTATGACGTTGTCAGTGGGATAATTTCATTGGCTGAGACACCGGCGTAACGCCGAACACGACCGAAAAAATAGAACACAACTTACGCCCGACTGAACGGAAATTCCGTCGGGCTCGGCGTAAAGATTTTTCGGTCGAACCCCTTTCTGCTGGGTTTCCGTCGTGTTTTCCGTCGAGTGGGAATCTAGCTTTAGAGTGTTTTATGTATGACCCCTTAATTAAATTAGAAATCATAGTTTTCTCACTCTCTTAATTAATTTTAAGGGGTCATCCGTAAAATACTCTTTGCAATTATAACTTGAAAACGGAGGTGTGATGGAACATTTTCGACTCGAATAGACCTATTCACTTTAAGGGCCGCGCATGAGAAGTTGCAATGTTTGGGGGCATGAGTTATAGCGCTTCTATGGAGTTAAACGTGTAAACTAAACTACGATGGACGTATGGGAGACCTTTTGAAATTTAATATTAAAATAAAATGCCTAGTATTTAAAACCGAGATAGTACAATTAAAATCATGTTAAGAAATAAAGTGTTTAAGTTCTAATGGAAACGGTGCATTGATATTAGTAGGCCGCTATAACTCACTAAGCCTTGGCGACGGTACGGGATCATCGCTTGATCGGCGAATAGACGGCGATGTCCGCCGATGCCGTGCCGAAAGCGCTGTGTATAAATGCCCGTAAGCCCTGGCGCCCAATTTAGTGAGTAGAATTTCATTAAATGCCCTAATTTTACGTCTATCAATTGAATTTGATAAAATTTCACCTCGGAAGTTCAATTAATACTTTTACAACAAGTAATACAACACTGTTTTATAAAAATAAACTCGAATGCGTAGCAAATAAGGCAAAAGGAATGGTTAAAAGTACTGCACTGCCCCCAAACATTCTTTCTACGCATGCTCACCTCTCGAAATTTTTCCCCCCTTCTCACCCCCGCTCTACCGGTGAAAAGGTCTATTCGTCTCCAAAAACTCTGACGGATCTTTCAGAAACACCCTGTATACTCGCGAATGGAAGGCGACCAAGCACTCGTAAATGAATAAAAGATGAAATGAAGTGAAAAATATATTAAGTGCATGGTGTATATTCAAGACATACTCTTCCTATTCGTTTCCCTTAAATTACTTAACCGAATTAGAGTGAATAGACCAAATTAGGTATACCTAATCTAAATAAAATCATATTGCAGCAAATTGTTTGTGTTTTTCTTTTCTTTTTGGTGTATTTCCCCATTGTGGTTTTTCTGTTTGCTTCGCTGTTCTTAAGTTACCGAGTAAATGGAGGAACAGTTCTTTCTCAAAGACCCATAACACGTAATGGTTATTTGAGTGTTTTCTAACAAGCTCAATGGTTATAAGCTCACCGAAAAACGCGAATACGTAATAATAAACAAAACATAAGCTTTCTGGTCTATTTTTGTTGCCTACTACCCTAATTTTTTCACTAGAAAATGCGAATAAAACCAAAACACGTGGGATAAATTGCGTAAAATAATGATCGAAGTCTACCAACAATTAAAATTTTAGGTGGAAATTTAATTAGATTTTTTTTGCGAGAGAGATAGATAGATAGATAGAGAGAGAGAGAGAGAGAGTGAGAGAGAGAGAAGTGCCGCATTTTAACATGTTAGTCATAAAACAACTCAGTAATCTAACGTTCACTGCATACCATAATAGCGCTGCTGAAACAGTTGCGAAGTTCAACAGCAAGCAGGAAGAAGAGAGAGAGAGAGAGAGAGAGAGAGAGAGAGAGAGAGAGAGAGAGAGAGAGAGAGAAAAAATAAATAAATGAAATGTCATCACGTTCTGGTTCACGGTTCGTATGTATGTACCACGTGACTGCACGTCCTACAGCGAACCGCCTAATACGTGACCATGACACTCAGGGGGACCGGCCTTCCTTCATAGCAATGGTTCCTTAAGCCCTGTCCTCTAAATATATTTATTCCATTTTTCAAAAGAGGACCCTGGATGGGACGACCTGGAAGCAGGGACACACCCCCAGTACGAAAATAGCACTTATAATTCGTACAACTGCCTGGACCCTAATCTGAAGAGATAAATTCATGTTGAAAAAAAAATGATGTTGGCCTTTAATATTTTTTATGATTAATTATGTAACATATAGATCTTGATGTTATTATTTTTTATTACTATTAGTTTTTTTAATACATGTATATAAACTAAAATTTGTTCACTCTCGGCCCTCAGTAATGTTTTGGCGATGTAATAATAAACGTTATTTTTGTTACTTATAATTTGCGTCCAGTTTATAAAACTTCAACAGGTTATGGGCCCAGCACGCTTCCACTGCGCAACCGCCAACGACTAACCTTCAAGGTCGGAACATTGCATATCCTGAGTAACAACGTTTCATTACTATGGATGGCATTTTTCGTCACGAGATTGAGAAGCTGGATGGTCCAGAGCATTGGCGTAGTTGGAAACGTCAAGTCACGGACACACTAACAATACGGGATGTATTTGGAGTCGTCAGGGGGACCTGGAAGGCACCGGTATTGGTAGAAGCGTCCGAGGGATCGGAGACAGCCACGTTTCACGCAGACTCAAAGAAGTACGAGATAGCGTTTAGTACCGCCAGGACTATTATCTGGTCAAGCCTGACAAGAAAGATCCAGAATATGATCATTAATTGTGATACGCCACAAGAAATGTGGGACAAATTGCACGAGGTCTTCGAACAGAAGTCATCCACCCGTCTTAGAAGGTTACTTGCTCAATTAATGAGGGAAACGAAGTCCGTCGACGTGGATATGGCCACTCATCTTGCTCATATGCGATCTCTGTGGGCAGATATTTTGAACACGGCCAAGAAAGAAAAAGATGTGTCGTTCGACGATTGTATTCTAGTCGCCTGCATCTTCGAATCGCTGCCGCAGGACGAGTATCGTGAGTTCAGCATGTTATGGGATACACTGCCGGAAGAGAAGCAGACTGTAATGGAATTGGAACGACTCCTACTTGGTCGAGCTACTCGGGATGGAAATGTCTTCGAGGAAACATCTGGTCTACTAGCCCGCCGAGATGACAAAAGTCGGCAACAAGATACGAACTCTCAAGCTGAAAATGAACCGAAGAAACACCGCCGAATTAAATGCTTTAACTGCAACAAAATTGGACATGTTTCAAGGAACTGTCAAGAGCCCAAGAAGAAACCGTCCAAGGGGTATCGTACGGACAACAAAAACGGCGGAGGTCTTTTCGCAGCAAATGGGCTGGTTGTTCAGAATTCAGGAGATACGGCATGGTATTTCGACTCCGGAGCTACGCAGCATATCACGAATGATGCTTCAAACTTCCTTCGATTCCATAAGTTCGATACTCCGAAATACGTCCAGGTCGGAAACAAAGAGCAGATGCCAGCCGATGGTGAAGGAGATCTAGTATTTCAATATCATGTTGGGAGGCAGTTGCGTCGAGAAGTCGTTCACAATGTTTGGCACGTTGCAGGATTCGCCTGCAATGTATTTTCATTAAAGAGTACCATGAAACGTAATAAAAACCTGGAATTCATTGCCACGGCGACGACATGTGGTCTTTACGAGAAGGTCAAGGACAAGAAACTCATTCGGTTGCCCGGGAAGGTGGAGGTTTTGTTCCGGCTAGACATCAAGGTCGAACGACCTGCGCAAGCGGCAAACGTTGTAACTGGACAAACTGACCATAAGAAAGCAGATCTTCAGATTTGGCACGAACGCTTGGGACACCAGAACAAACGACACGTTGAAACGACGTTGAAGAGACTCGGCTACGAAGTCATTCATAAAAACGAAGACAAGCTCTGTGAAGGATGCGTATACGGGAAAATGTCAAGACTTAGTTTTGGCATGCGTCTCGACAAAGCCACTGCACCGGGTGAACGAGTTCATTCTGATCTCTGGGGGCCATCTCCAACCCCCTCGATGAAGGGAAAGAACTACTACCTCCTTTTCAAAGATGAATACACTGGACTACGGGTTGTCTACTTCCTGGCAAAGAAAACGGAAGTTATTGGCTACTTTGAAGAATTTCTTGGAATGTGCAAGAACTATAACCATGCCGTAAGAGAGTTGATCACAGATAATGGAACTGAATATGTAAACGAAGATTTCCGGCGTATAACGAAAACAGCTGGTCTACATCATCGGACGACAATGCCGTACACACCTGAACAAAACGGCACGGCTGAAAGAGAGAACCGAACAATAATGGAGTCAGTTCGAGCGATGCTACATTCTAAAAAGAATCTACCACCAAAACTATGGGCTGAAGCTGTGAACACCGCAACATATGTACTGAATCGCTCAGCACCAACGCGTATACCCGGAAAGACACCGTTAGAACTATGGACAGGAAAGCCAAATCCATCAATGAAACATCTTCGCGTATTCGGAACGGAGTGCTTTGTTCATATCCCAAAGCGAAAGCGGAAAAAATTGTCCAGGAAATCCTACAAAGGGGTTCTGGTTGGATATGAGGACAATGCCGATGGCTATCGGGTCTATATTCCGGAACTGAATGACGTTGTCAGGTCAAGAGATGTAAAATTCGGTCCCGAGATATGCGTCATGGAGTCGCGGGACAATTTGCCGGACGAAGTCTTCAGGCCAGGTATAAGTGGCGATCCAGTTGAGGATATGGACAATGTCGCTGATAAAGACGAACAGGACTCTACTTCAGCGCAGCCAATTGTACAATCAGATGACGACGAGAAAGAAGCCACGTCAAATCAAGATACATCCTGTAAGGAGCTAAAACCCTTGGGTCCGACTCTACGAGATCGCGCGAAGCTGAAACCCAGATCATGTTTTTCCTGTCCACCACAAAAGGTGTTATTAGTCTGTGATGATATACCCCAATCGGCCAAAGAAGCACGGGCATCGAAGGATTCAACGGAATGGGAGGCCGCTATGTCTGACGAACTACTATCCATGGAAAAACATAACGTATACGAGATGGTTCATCCACCGTTACATCGAAAGATCGTTGGAAGTAGATGGGTTTTTCGCACGAAGGTCCGCGACGATGGTACTATCCTGCAACATAAAGCGAGACTAGTAGCAAAGGGGTATACACAGAAGGAGGGTCTGGACTACGACGAGACATACGCTCCAGTTGCCCGTTTTGAAACCATACGAATCTTTCTAAGTATCGTGGCCCAAAAACGTCTACGACTGAAGCAATTTGACGTGAAGACAGCGTTTCTGTATGGTGACCTTACGGAAGAAATATACATGCGACAGCCTGAAGGTTTCGAAGATACCAGTGGTCGAGTATGGAAATTAAAGAAAAGTCTTTACGGACTGAAGCAATCTCCACGTTGCTGGAACGAGAAAATTGATCGCATCCTACAACGTCTCGGATTCAGACAAGTCGACGGAGATCGATGTCTCTACGTTTTATCAACTGAAAGCTTGTTCTTAATTTTGGTGCTGTATGTCGATGATGGGTTATTGGCTGGCAACACGGATGACGCTGTTTCAAACTTTCTTCATCTCTTTGCCAAAGAATTCGAGATTACCACAAGTAGTCCCTCAACTTATCTTGGTTTGAAAATCGATTTCGCAGAAGACGGCTCAGTCTTCCTACATCAGACTACGTACATCGAGAAAGTATTGGAGAGGTTTGACATGGCTCTTTGCAAACCTAAGAGCACGCCCGCTTGTAAACAAGACACGAGTGAAGAAGGCAAGAGACTGTTTGAATCTACGACCGTCTATGCTTCGTCTATCGGAAGTCTTCGATATGCTGCTCTGGGTACACGACCCGATATAGAATTTGCAGTAAACCGAGCATCACAAGCCATGTCGAGGCCTACAGTTGCCGATTGGGGTGCTGTCAAACGGATTTTCCATTACCTTAGAGGGACAAGTACACAAGGATTGCTTTTCAAGATACATGACACTTCAAAGATAACTCCGTATAGCGATGCAGACTATGGAGGATGTGAAAGTTCGAGGCGCTCAACCTCGGGGATACTTTGTTTCATGGGTTCTACGCCAGTCATTTGGGCTAGTAGGAAGCAGCTTTCCGTATCTCTCTCAACAACTGAATCTGAATTGGTTGCAGCAACAGAGGCGGCAAAAGATGTTGTTTGGATGCAGGCTATTACAACTTCCATTGGACTCGGCAACGACGAAGAAGTTCCAGTACTAAATATAGACAACGCTGGCACTATTAAATTGATTCATAATCCGGAATTTCACCGTCGCACCAAACACATCAATATCCGACAGTTTTATGTAAGAGAGCTGGTGCAACAAGGCAAATTACTTGTTAAGTACGTTCCAAGTGAAGATCAATTGGCGGATATCCTTACCAAACCGTTAGTCAAGGAAGTGTTCATACGAATCAAAACCAGATTGGGCTTACGTACCTTAGAGGAAGTCAACATCAAGGGGGAGTGTTGAAAAAAAAATGATGTTGGCCTTTAATATTTTTTATGATTAATTATGTAACATATAGATCTTGATGTTATTATTTTTTATTACTATTAGTTTTTTTAATACATGTATATAAACTAAAATTTGTTCACTCTCGGCCCTCAGTAATGTTTTGGCGATGTAATAATAAACGTTATTTTTGTTACTTATAATTTGCGTCCAGTTTATAAAACTTCAACAATTCAACTGGCCAGAACTAAACGTTATTTTGGACAAATGCGAGCGCAATGAAAAGAGTTCATCGTCAAGGTAAATAGGTTATGAAATTTCGCAAACGAGTTTAAGTTGTTACTATAATTTTATTTCCCGCCTCTTTCTCCTTTTCCAATTTTTCCCGCTGTTTTATTTATGAAAGGCGTTTAGCGCTAGCGTGGTTTGGATTAAAATTGAGGGGGAAACGATAAAAATGGACAAGACAATACGGAATTTTATTAATAATATCTGATGTTCGTGTCCTCTACAGTATATACATACATGCCTAGTTTCGCTATTAACGTCGTCGTTCATATCATATAATATCGGGTAATTTCTCATTTTCAGGAGTGAAACGGTATGGATCGTGATTATTTTACGAGTGCAGGGCCCGAGTGATTTGAAAGTATAAAATACCGCAGTATACATATATCTTTTCCAATTATCTAATAAATTCCCCAAAAATGCAAATTTCCGTAAACAGTCGGAAATTGAAAGACAAACAAAGTTTTGTTAATGCACGCGAAGTTTCTATCCAGGAAATTAATGTAAACTTCTGTGTTTGGAAATATTTCAAAAGAAAATATGCTTCTGAATTATCGTCTAATCCCACTTTGAAAGCGTCAAGACGACAGCTATAAAATATAGAAAATAAAACAACAGGAAACTAAACTAGCTATAGGCCATAAGCTTCCTTAAGAATTTTTAAAGATTTAAAGCCAGCCAGAACAAAGTCTATATAGTTAAATCTTAAAACTTAATCCAATGAAGATTACAGATAAGAGCCTTTGAAAATTAAAGCTCGCTATAGAATATACTGTATACAGGGCTTCGTAAGATGCTTGGTGTTAACTTTAGAGAATAGAATAGATCCTACCGAGAAACACTGCCGGTATAAAACAAGGGAAAATGGTAAAAGGCGAACGCGAGGGGGTCCAGCCCGATCCAATTCAATTACGAAAGCCGGCCGGTAAAGGATGGAGGAGAAAAGGGAGAAGGGGGGACAAGGAGAAGGGTTACTATTATACAACGCCTAACCCTAACTCGAAGGGTATACATACACGGCTCAGTTGACAGTGAAACACGACAAATACCCTTCAACATATGTAATACTAACATCAGTGACAACAAAGACGCGTAAGGATTATAGTACATCGGCAGTGTTCCTCTCATTAAATTACACGGCAGTGTCCTGTTTGGTCAAAAGAGCTAGGCGAAGCTAAGATGGGATGGAGAACGAAGCAATCCACTGACGAAGCTGAATAGTGTAGAGGGCTAACAGTATTGTAGTGGTTACCACCTTCTTCCCAACCTTAAGCCTAATTAATTCTACCCAACATGGACGAGCTATATCAGAAACGATCCCGTTTGAAACTAAAGGGTTAATTCATTCAAATCGGGGGAAGATGAAATAACCGGTATCATTAACAATAGTATAGAGCTTCACCCACCTTCAACCATATTAATTCTTTCCCTCCGGAACAAGCCATACATACATCCGTGTCTCCCGAGATTTAGCTACGTATATAAGTTCCCCCATACCCATATATTCCTTTTGGTTACCACTATCCTATATAGCTTACCACAATCACGCGGCTGCATGCGCTATATCTCTAATAGAAGAAGGGTTGGTATGGGCGACTTCTCGAGCTGTAAAAGAGGAGAGAGAAAGTGTGTTGAAGATGCTTCATAAATTCCCAGTTGATGAATATTGGTCGTATATAGAATCCGTGCATGCCATCACTCTAGAGACTCGATTCTTGGTGCGGTGCTCTCTGGGTATGAGAACGTTACGCTAAGGGAGTGTTGGGTAAAAACTGCGCTAGAGAATGAACTCTAGTGGCGCGCCACACTCATCTCATATTTTATAAAAATCCCGGCCGGTCTGGTGATTTTTCATAATTTTCCAAAAAAAAAAGGAAAACCTATTTAATTCTATTAGTAAAAGACGTAAAGTCCCTTTTCCCTTCTCTTAACGGAAGGAAACCGAAAAAGATGGCCGCTTGATAGTGCCGCGGGCGCCTTTACTCATTTATTCTAATTTTCCATACTCGTAAAAATGCTTCAATCCCTTTTCTCTACCCCTATATCATAAACTTCATGAATTCCTTCATTCATCCCATGAAGTTTCAACTGTAACTCAACAGCGAGACTAAAATAAGTTACCTTACAATGACGTTATAGGGGGATATTCTTGCAACTATTCATTAAATTCTTCTTAAAATGAGTAAAATCTAGCTTGGGGAAAAGTAATCGAGGAGAATTTTAGTGGAAGGGGGGGGTGAAGGCAGACAGACACCCATCCTAATTTGGTAAAGAGAGAGAGAGAAAGAGAAAGTCGACCAAGGGACTGTCCTAATGACGATATTAAATTTTTCTCTCCCTTCGTTTCCAATTCTTATAAAAATTGATGACGTCCAACGTGACCCCGAGTCGGTGACCTCTTTTAGCCAAATGGAAAGAAGGGATATGTCTTTGCAAGATGGCTGAATGTTTGAATGATAGAGAGAGAGAGAGTTAGTTTATAGTTATAGAACTTTAAACAGGTTAATTAGTGCGGTTATTTAAAAGTTTGCGTTGTTTTGTAATTCTTTCTATGATGTGACCATTAAAGACTAGTATGGTTTTGGGGAACCATAAAAGAGAATGAAGCGATTATGAAATGTTAATTAAGATAAATTACACTCCATAAATTGTTGCGCTAATTATCACGGCACGTTATTTTAAGTGTAGCAGTTTACTTTAAGTTTTTTTCGAGCTTGAATGGGAAACAAACCCGTGTAGATGTTGGCTGAAAAATTAACCCTTAATTAAACCGCGTCAAGACCAAGGACTTATCAAAGAAAATTAGGCCAGTCTTCCATCGTATGTCATAAGCAATAACTTCAATGTGTCCTTACGATTCACCATTGCGGACAGAAAAGTCACCAGCAGTATCTGACCAATAATTCCCAGGACGCGGATATAACAAATTACATCCCGACGCTGTTCCCCCTCACACTAAGTTCCCTTTCTTATTTCCTCTCCTACGCATGCAGCCAGATGAAAAAGAAAAACCAGAGAGCTACGGGAGAGAAAAGGAAAGAGACATATTTGATAGGCTCCCTGGTGAAACTTGGCACGCTCATCCCCATTACTAGGGCCGCCAACGTTGTTGCTTTTATACAGCAGAGCGGCAAAGCATTATTGTTCTTAGATTGCGGATAGACTATTCGGATTACGAAAAGCTCGCGTATAAGGCGTACTACGTATTTCTCTGGCAAAACCAGTTTTTCCCATTACAGCGACAACATGCGACTGATGTCTTTCTCTCATCCCTGTTCATTCTCTTTTTTAATATCCTCTTCCGTTCACGCTTCCTATTTCGGAAGTAAACTGCGGAAAGGCGTAAGGTATTCTCCATAAACTGGTAGCCTTCGCTTCATTGCTTCCATAAATTGGGATGAACTTTTACCAGAGTTCACGTATGGTTTATAGTTTTGTTTTCATCGAAAGAACAATATTACATCGCGGAGGAAAAGAGACATGTAGATTTTAAAGGTGCGGAATAGCTTTGGGAGAGCAAATAAGCTTTAACTTATACTACCGTGGCGGACTGAAACACCACAGTAGTTTCTTTTCAATTGTTTTAGCGGGACAGGTACGTTTTCCTCGCGTAGTAGGAACGATTTAATAGAATTAATGACGATTTAGTATTTAAATAATAAAACAAAAACAAACTTTATTTTCAGTTAACTAAACTATCCTCTGAAGCTACTTTTAGCTTTCTAAATTATATCAGCAGGACTATTCTAATTATTTCCACGAAGCTTATAGCTTTTCTAAAGTATTTCTACTTTGGAGCAGTGAGCGCGCTTTGCTCCTTCTCATTTCAAGTCTTAGAGAATTCTGTCTCTTTTTTAACAAATATTTCTTTGGATCCCCTCGTTTGGGACCCTTTCCCCCTTTTTACCAGTTTCTTTGTGGAGGGTTTTTGGTGACGTGTTGGGAAAAATTTGTTTTCCAAAAACATCTACCAACCTATCTCTTTTTATAAACTCTTCACGGTAAATTTCCACAGTTCTATAGAAGGCTTATTTTTCGCTTCTAGGGAAAATCTCTTATCCAAATACAAAAAATTTAAACAAAAATTACATCAAACAATAACCCACAAAATTTACATCAAACAATAACCCACAAAATTTACATCAAACAATTAATAACACACTAAATTAAAAACAAAGCACTTACTTACAAAATAACAAAAATTACTAACAAGGTGTACTATACATTAATATACATTTTCACAATTACATTTCGGTTTTTTACACTCTCCCCACCTTGAACAGGGTTCAACAATTTTTTTTTTTATATTTCAAGGGGGTACAACAATTGAATCGGACGCCTTATCCGATTTCCATTAGGTAGACGAACCATACAGGAACGTACAACCCCATCTCTTCCAACCATAGTTTCTTCCACTACGGCCAACTTCCACATTAAACGGGGAAGCTTACTGTCCTCAATGAGAACTACGTCATCTATTTTTAGGCTGTCATTAGGAGTACAAGCCGGCCTATGGTGGGCAGAGCGTAGTTCTAATAAATAATTATGTTTCCATTGAAACCAAAATCTATCTAAGAGGGTTTGGCGATATTTTAGTCTTTTGGTTAACTCTTCTTTAGTAGCGGTCATGTTTTCGTTACTAGAAAAGGTTCGAGATGGCAATGACGTTAAGCGTCGTCCAATCAAAAAATGCGCCGGACTTAGTGGCGTTGGCTCTCCTGGACCATCGTATACATAGCTGATAGGCCTCGAATTAATTGTAGCCTCTATTTCGATTAACAAAGTTTCTAGTTCCTCAAAGGAAAGCCTGGCTTTGCCAAGAGTTTTGCGTAGGGAGGATTTGACACTTTTGACCATTCTTTCCCAGAATCCTCCCCACCAACTGGCCCTATCAGCAATGTAGCGCCATTCAATTCTTAGAGACCCAAAATATTCCAAAACATCTGAATGTCTTACATTTTTAACTAATTCATTTAAATCCACTTCTGCCTTTTTAAAAGTCTTTGCGTTATCGCTGTAAATAACGTGGACTATACCGCGTCTGGCAATAAATCTCCTAAATGACAACAAAAATTTATCTGTGCTAAGGTCCGAGACCAATTCCAAGTGCAAGGCACGAGTAACAGCGCACGTGTAAAGCGCTATATAACATTTATTGCCATTTCTTGTAAACAAAGGGCCAGCGAAATCTATGCCAGTGACTGTGAAGGGTGGTGAAGGATTAATCCTTGCAGACGGAAGTGGGGCCATGACCGCTACTGGTGCTTTAGCTCTAAATCTTTTACATTTTGGGCATTTATGTATTTTACTTTTAATTAACCTCCTAATTTTATTGATCCAAAATTTTTCTCTTAATTCAATTAGCACATCATCTATCCCAGCATGTTTTAATTTTACGTGACAATCTTCAATCATTAATTCAGTTAATTTGTTTTTATGACTTAAAATCCAGGGGTGTTTTTCCTGATAGGATATATTTGCGGCGTCTAAACGTCCGCCTACTCGCAACAAACCCTCTTTGTCCATTATGGGACTTAAAGTTACAATTTTTGAGTTTTTAGAAATTCCAATACCAGAAGACAAGCAATTTATTTCCTCAGGGTAGCTTTCTTCCTGAGCTAATCGTATCCAATATTTTTCCGCTAGGTTTAATTCATCAGTGGTCAATGGACCAATTACTTTTTCCTCATTTTTAGAAACTCGTTTCAAATTAAGGATATACCTTCTAACCCAGGCGGTCACTCTAAAAGCTAAACCAGCCGAACTATATTTTTCAAGGGACAAAATAGGTACGCTAGTTTTCATTACAATAGCTAAATTAGCTTCGGGCTTTGCTTTCTTTTCTACAACTATTTCGGGAATTTCTTCATCAACTAATTCCAATTCTACTTCGGGTTTATCACCTTCTGACAACCAAACCGGTCCCTGAAGCCAAAGCTGGGACTTTCCTAATTCATCTAGTGTCGTGCCGCGAGAAGGCAAATCAGCGGGATTTTCCTTCCCAGCTACGTGACCCCAACAAGATGGGTCAACCAATCCCTGAATTTCTTTAACCCTGTTCGATACAAATGGCTTCCACCTTGAGGAATTATCTCGGATCCAGTGTAGGACAATGGTGGAATCGGTCCACATGTGAATGGACCTTGGGACAATATCTAAAGTTTCTATGACGTTTTTCATAAGTCTTGCTCCCAAAACACCTCCCATTAATTCTAACCTCGGTAAAGAAAGTTTTTCTATAGGCGATACTCGAGTTTTACAAGCTACCATTGTAGTATGACTCTCTGAATTGGGATAAAGGCTTCTTAGATAAACAACAGCCGCGTAGGCCTTGTTACTTGCATCCACAAATCCATGAAGTTCTACTACACATTCTCCTTTATAGGGGGCATTCACAAAATAACACCTGGGAATTTCTATCTTAGGTAGGAGGGGGAGCTCAGAGCACCATGCTTCAAATTTTTGCGCTAACTCGTTTTCGAGGGGTTCATCCCAGGCCAACCCTTTTCTCCACATTTCTTGGAACAGTAGTTTCGCGCCTAT
Source organism: Phalangium opilio (assembly GCF_054372755.1). NCBI lineage: Eukaryota > Metazoa > Arthropoda > Arachnida > Opiliones > Phalangiidae > Phalangium > Phalangium opilio. The sequence continues at coordinate 1,094,013 of NW_028324244.1, forward strand.
TAAGAACGGAGCTAAAAGCCCAAGGGGGTCAAATATCCGTGCTACTGCCTTCAATACCCATCTTTTTGTATTCGTTCGTGTCAATAGGAATTCCAAAAGTTCACTAACATCATAACTAAATGTATCTTTTTCTTCATCCCAACTTAGGCCTAGAACTTTCGTATGGTTGGGTTTTACCGACCCTTCGCTTTTCTCTCCCCATTTTGCTCTTATTTCTTTTGAATTGCTATGAAACTTTCGAAGGTTCATCCCAGCCTCACCTAAAATTTGTGTCGCCTGTTGGATTAGCTGATCAACATCTTCTACCCTTTGACCTCCCGTGACTAAATCATCCACATATATATCTCTTTTCAGCACGCCATAGGCTAGGGGGTGCGACACTGAATATTTCTTGGCATGGTGTTTAATTGTTGCGGCCAATAAGAAAGGACTCGCTGTACATCCAAAAGGGATTCTAGTAAACCTGTATACTACCATCTCATTTCTTTCATTGCCTTTTATTCCTTTTACCCAGAAAAACCGTAGGGCGTCCCTATCACTTTCTACAATAGAAATTTGGTGGAAAGCTTTCTCCACGTCCCCAATAACTGCGACCTTATGTTGTCTAAATCTAACCAAAATTTTGAACAATTCAGGTAGCAAATTGGGGCCTGAATCCATACAATCATTTAGAGAGGGTGAGTCTTTAGCATGTGAGGAGGCGTCATTGACAATTCTTAGTTTAGTTGTTTCTCTATTTTCACGAATGACCCCCCGGTGAGGGATGTAATAACAAGGGTTAGGTTCAGTAGAACTTTCAACGTTTTCTACCCTTTCTATTATTCCAGTTCTCAATTGTTCCTCAATTATTTTGTCATATTCCTCTAAATGCTTGGGATTCATTTCCAATTTTTTAACCAAATTAATGGTCCTTCTCTTTGCCACCTCATAATTGTCTCCCATCATATCTCGATTAGGTTTCCAGGGTAGCGTCACTTGGTATCGACCTTCCTTAAACTCAATGTTTTTCTCAAAGGTTTCTAAAACAGCTTCGTGTTCATTTACTTTTGTTTGTTTACTATCATGGATACCAAGTGATTCTAAATTCCAGAAATCTTTCAATTGTTCGGACACTAAAGTTTCTTCCGAGGGGACGGCCACGTGTATCACAGCGATAGTATTGACCCCTGTATTGCCCCCTTCCCCTTCTGATCTACCCTGTACAGTCCATCCCAAAACAGTATTCATTGCCATTAAATCGGGAGATAGGCGTTCCATTTCCCCATTAACTACTCTCCAGAAAAAATCAGCACCTATCAAAACCTCTATAGGGGAATGGGTTCCTTCCTTTTCTTGACTAAATAAGTCTGCCAATTCTAAATTTCTGTTTTTCATTTCCTCTCTAACCTTTTCCCCGGGTACCGCGAAGACGGCCCCGTTTATAGAAGGAGTTTCTAGAGCTATTATTTCGACCATTTCACCTGTTTTGATGTTTTTCAATTCTACTTTTACCTTTCTGCGCGTAGATTGTATTGGCACTGTACTTTCAAATGGGAAAAGGGTCATTCTTTCCGTCCCCACTACTTCTAACTGTAACTTCCGAGATATTTCCTCTTTTATGAAACTTCTGTGGCTTGCGCCGTCTAAGACGCATCTAACACTAACATTGTTTCCTGACTTATCATTGATAAAAGCGCGGGCCGTTTGTAGAAGAACTACACTAGACTCCGCAGAGCCTGTAGCTAGGGTAGCCGAATCTCTGACCTCAGTTTGACCTACAATTTGATTATCAGAACGAGCATTGTTCTGTACGTTGCTTATGGGCATTGAATTAGTATTGGAAACCTGTTTATCATCTCCCTGATCACATAAACTCTGGTGATGCCTCTTATGGCATTTTCTACAACCTTGCACCCTACCCCTACATTGAAACGAGTTGTGGCCTGGTTTTAGACATAAAAAGCAAAGCTTCTTTTGTCGAGCGATTGCCCTTCTTTCTGTGATTGGAATCTCTTTACATTCATAATAAAAGTGATCCGGATTTTCACAAAATTCACATTTTCTTTGATAACCAGAGCTAACCCTATCATGCACACCCGTATTTAAAGCCGCAGCCGAAAATGGCTTACTAGTGTAATTTTTAACATTTTGTTGTACACTTCTACTTATGGGCTTTTCAATGTTTACATTGGTTTTAACGCTTTGTTGGAGGCCGCTCCTATGAACGGCTAAGGCTCTTTCTCGACATTTAATCTCAGTACTTAAGAATTTAATTACTTCATCAATTTTCCATAGATCTTTTTCTTCTTTATGTCTAGTGTAATTTTCTAAAAGATCTAAAGGAAACAAGCCTCCAACAATGCGAGCGAATAACTCGCCATAACTATCGGTCCATTGACCTTGAGACTTCAAGTTTCTAACTTCTATCTCGCAAGTGACTAAGAGATTTTTAAGGCCCGCTACGTCCGTAGACTTTTGAATTGGGCTCATCTTTAAAAACGCGTTCAACCTATCACTAGCTTGAGTCTCTTTCCCGCCAAAACGGTTAGTTAATATTTCAATTGCTCCCAGATAATTTTGTTCGTTTAAGCTTAGTCCATCTATTTCCGCCTCAGCGGCCCCTTTTAGATATGATTTCAAATAATTAAACTTATCTGTAGCATTTAGTTGTGGGTTGTTGTGGATCGCTCCCTCGAATTGTGTCCAAAAAGCTTGCCACTTGTCCACGTTTCCGTCGAATTTCTTTATTTCTAGCTTGGGTAGTCGCAACGTCGTCCCTGGTTCTTGGCCGTTTCTCGACGATCGTCCTGACTCTGCCTCGATACTTGAGGAACTTTCTACTGTCCGAAGTCGTCCGCTATCCGCTGGGCCTCGCTTCTCCTCGAGGTATTTCTTGGCTCGTGCTCGCCAATGGACCAATCTTTCGCTGTATTTTTCATTTTCTGCTAGCTCATGGTCTAGTTGATCCTCATCTTGGATCAGCCTCAGAATTTGATTGTCCATATCCTCTAGTTTTGGCTCCTTTGCGTCCAGTTGCGCGATAGCGTCACTTAAGGATTGCTCGTTAATTACCGTAGCCTTTTCTAATTCATCCTTCAGGATATTACACGCCCGCGTGACACCACCACGTAGCGTTGATCTTTGTTTTTCCAATAGTCTAATGGTCGCCATTTTCACTGTTTCTAATTTAATCCTATTTAAAGTCCTATCGCGATTTAATCCCGGGTTTCACTTGGCACCAAAATAATGTAGATTTTAAAGGTGCGGAATAGCTTTGGGAGAGCAAATAAGCTTTAACTTATACTACCGTGGCGGACTGAAACACCACAGTAGTTTCTTTTCAATTGTTTTAGCGGGACAGGTACGTTTTCCTCGCGTAGTAGGAACGATTTAATAGAATTAATGACGATTTAGTATTTAAATAATAAAACAAAAACAAACTTTATTTTCAGTTAACTAAACTATCCTCTGAAGCTACTTTTAGCTTTCTAAATTATATCAGCAGGACTATTCTAATTATTTCCACGAAGCTTATAGCTTTTCTAAAGTATTTCTACTTTGGAGCAGTGAGCGCGCTTTGCTCCTTCTCATTTCAAGTCTTAGAGAATTCTGTCTCTTTTTTAACAAATATTTCTTTGGATCCCCTCGTTTGGGACCCTTTCCCCCTTTTTACCAGTTTCTTTGTGGAGGGTTTTTGGTGACGTGTTGGGAAAAATTTGTTTTCCAAAAACATCTACCAACCTATCTCTTTTTATAAACTCTTCACGGTAAATTTCCACAGTTCTATAGAAGGCTTATTTTTCGCTTCTAGGGAAAATCTCTTATCCAAATACAAAAAATTTAAACAAAAATTACATCAAACAATAACCCACAAAATTTACATCAAACAATAACCCACAAAATTTACATCAAACAATTAATAACACACTAAATTAAAAACAAAGCACTTACTTACAAAATAACAAAAATTACTAACAAGGTGTACTATACATTAATATACATTTTCACAATTACATTTCGGTTTTTTACAAGACAAGGCAACTGTTTTCCTTATCATACGCGTTATTACGGCGTAGCTCTAAAAATCTCCTAGCGCCAATCCATCCGTAAATAAGGGGCTAATGGGTATAGGACAAGGGAGCGAGTATTACAGCACCCATCCACCGACCCTTCGTCTTTCTACATACTTCTTTACTTCCTGATACTAGCCTATAGTCCTTCTATATCTTCCTTAAACGAACTTCATATTTAATTCATAACCTTCTAAATTTATGGTTCCCCTTGGTTTTAACACGATAACCCCCCAAAGAACTGGCAACGGCGAATATAGTAGTAAGTTTTCGGATTTTCTTCGGGAGGGAACCAGGGCCCGGGCAAAATAACCTAATGGATATTTACTGTTTACCCCCAAGACCCTGCTGTATGGCAAGGGTATTTAGGCTTAGCATCAAGGCGCTATAAGAAATATGGTAAGTTCGGGTACTAAATCGGAACAAGCGATTCGCTCGAGTGCCTTAAGGATTTTCGTGATTTTCAGTCTTCCCTAACCCTCTTCATCTTTATTTAGGGATACTTATTTTAGCGGGAAAACAGCTAGGATCTTATATTATTAAAATTACAAAGACTTTTTATTCCACAAACAACTCGAATAAGTACTCATTTGGGAATTGGACTGCATTATCGAGAAAGAGATGGATGATTTGTTCGAATCGCTATTTCGCGAATACCACGTGATTTAACGCGCGAAACTAATTACGTAAGCATCAAATCTCCCCTCTCCCTTCCCAACGGCGTAGCATTAATTGACTTAGTAACAACCACACCTGATCCAATAACCAATATTGTTGTTCCCATCAAGCTGGGTCCAACCAATCCAGTTCTATAATCCTTTAGCCGATATGACCACGTAAAGCGCCAAACACGTGTAGTGGATTAAGCTAGGAATACTGTATATACCCCTAGATCTCTCAACAAACTTTATCTCCTTGTTACTAGTCTTGAGGTTCGGATGTTCCCTTATATCATCCACGTATTTTTGAAGCTTTCAAACTGAGGAAGAAAAAAATAGTGGAAGTGGAAAAAAGGGGGAACTTTTCTGTTACAAGGAAGGGGTCGTTACGGACAGATATCCGTTAGACCTTGGCTAGCGAACCAACGACTGATACTTCCTTTATATTTTCGGATGTCTTTTCATCAGATTTTTTCCCTGAAAGAGGTCAGATGAAAAAAAAAAAAAAAAGAAAGACCATGGCAAACTCGCGTTCAATGACCACTATCTTATACCACCACCAACCTAAAGAAGTTATGAAATAACGAAAAGAGAGAGTGAGAGAGAGGGGGGGGGTGAGAAGTTAGCCGAGTCTTAGTTGGTGCGGTGATATTGACAAAAGAACTTGAGAATAGAAACACCGAAGGTTGCCCGATTTATTCCTTTCAAATGGACAAAAACGACACGGCTTACTGTTTAATAATGAAGCCTTAAGAACGCCTGGAAATACAGACGTACATTGACTCTAATATATTTGCAATAGTGGCCAATGCACCTTGTAAACCCTGTCGATTTCAAAACTAGCCTAACCTAAGTTATTTTGGTAAATAATCAAAGGAGATTCATTTGAAAGTATAACAACATTTTTTTTCAAGTATTATGAAAGTCCTTTGACTTTACCATATTCAAATTATTATCCCAACATAAAAACTACGCTCCATTTTTGGAGGGGGGAGCAAAAACTAACTGCTGTACAAAAAATATTTTTCGGAGTTAAAATAAAAAAAAATAAAAATAAAACCCTTATATAGGAAGATGTTCCCAATATTTCGAAAAACGTAAAAAGGAATTGAAAATATCTCCAGCGAACTTTCATCTTTTCTCCATCCTCCTTATATGAGAAAGATCTAAGTTTTTTGGGGTATCTGTTCATGGCTTAAATATAGAAGATAAAAAAAATGTTTTAAGACCTAGAAGGGGAAGCAGAAATGGCAGGGGCAATGGGAAAAAAGTCTTTTTTATGACCCGATATAAAAAAGGGTATAGAAAAATAAGGAGATGAGAGTGGAGTGGAAGCTAAGGGAGGCAAGGAGACGGTGTTTTTATGCCTTTCATAATTTACGATTCAGCGAAGACCTAATGGACCCTAACCTTCCTTGATCTACATTTATAATCAAAGAGCAATGAAGAATTATACCCCCCCCCCCTCGAGGGGCAAATAACAAGTATCAGAAATTTGAAATAAGGGTAGTTCTTGCAGCGACAACTTTAAATATGAGAATCTTGTGAAATCACGGAATATAGTTAGCATCTCAACAAATTTGAATTTGGAAAATTATGCGACCGAAATCAATATTCTCTATATTTTAATTCGTGTTTTGCCCCTCGGAATTTCTGGAATTCCGTCGTAAAAAAATCTTTACTGAAAAAAAGTAACTAAATCTCTTATGCAATTTTCCTTTGGTTTTCTTAAGCATATAACTATTGATTAGATAATTCATTTCCATAATATAAAGAAAAAAAAACAATTTTCGAAGTTCCATATTCCCATAGGATTAAACTACTTTGCGAATTTTGTGTCTAAGATCTTTTGGAGTTTCTAAAATATTTTGAAAACATTTTTTCTTAAATAAAAATAAGCTAACGTCTTTTCATTTTAACAAAAAAAAAAAATTCAACTGAGGCGAAAAAAAAATATATATTTTTTTAAGGGCACCTAGAGGATTTAAAGAACATTTTTATTTCTATTATAAAAAGTTCATTACTAACTTCCGGTTTTCCTTCGCACGGTTGTTTTTTAAAAGAAAAACTTAATGGAATAAATATTTTTCATATATTCCACGGTTAAAATATCGAATAAATAGATATAATTCCATAGGAAATACATTATGTAGAAAAGTATAACCTTGCAATCATTAAGCGTATATAAAAAGTATACTTGAATCTTTAAATGAAAACCCATTAGGAAAGGCATCAACCAGTTATAATGATAAACTGAGAATCTTTCGAAGTAGGGCCTAAATACTAAAGCTGCAGGGCACGCCGTAAAACATTAAAATTTATACAATTTCAATAAATATTATACACGCAACTCGCTAACGATAATAGTATAACCCCAAATTATACAACAACGGAAACGAACTTCAAACATCATAAATAACTTCTATATACCGTGCGTGGGATCAAAACAATACAACATCCCAAAATCCCAATGGACAACGTAAGCCCAAAATTTATATATCTTAACTCACTATATAAATCATAAATCTCATGAGAGAATAATCGAAAGGATATCAAAATAATTATCAAATCCTTTGAAAATCTGGGCGAGGTATTTCCCTAGCTGTTGTTTAATTCCCATAGAATGAAATCATCATGGCGTATAGTTTGAACCCCTGAGGCTGCAGTTTCACCTTTAATATTAATCGGCGACTCTCACTGTTATGTTTAAAGGGATATGCTGGGAATCCTATTACACGATCCCTATATATACTAAATTTATTCACTTTGATCCGGTAGTGTTGACGTCAAACTGCAAATCGCATCTCAAACTTCTAAAATAGTTAAGAAAATCTCTTTTATAATTTTAAAATAGAAAAATCAAAACCTTTAGGCAACGGAGAGAGCTATAGTTTTAATTTGTTAAAAGGGGGAATATCGGAACTTCACCAAAGGGGGAGAGAGAGAGAGAGAGAGAGAGAGAGAGAGAGGGGAGGGAGGAGAAGAAGGGTTAACTAATAAACTATTCCGGATGCTGACCTCGTAAGAATTTAATAAAGCCCTTGATATTCCAAGGGTTATTCTTGGTCCATTCAGTTAAGATGAATTTAGTGTATACGATGGGTATTCATTTAATTTCCAATTAAGAATGCATTCAATCACGACTTCCAGCGTATTCTTGACTCCTTCGTGGAAAGAATACAATATAATGTTTGGACACTTGAGATAGAAACAGTATATAAAGGATACGCTTCGTCCATCTAACCGTAACGAATTAAAGGAAACGGAGAAATAACTATTAAAAATTCAACTATAGTCCAGGCTTTCGTCGTATATTCAAAATAGCCGAGTGAACGTATATTGGGGAGGAAGAGGTTGATTTTAAGCTCGTAAATACGTATAGCTAAAGTTTGTTCGCGCATTAAGAATTAACGAATACTATACTTGGAATAATATTAAAACTATAGTGGATGGAAAACACTGCGAATAGTCGAGTTAAACTATACCGTCTTTCATCGCGAATGAACATGCCATCCCTTCTCTAGTTTTAAGCCTTAAGTCTCGTTATATAAAGCTCTAGGGGAATGTACTATAGTCTACTATAGGAAGGAGGAGGTTTTGATCCCGCTGAATCGGAGATTTGTCGACCCCTCCCCTCATCCCCCTGTTCTCTCTCGCATCCCGCTTTTGCTCCTCAGGGTCTCGACTATAATCAGCGGAGAGGAATGGGTAAGGATGGAGAGGATAGGGGAAATTTCTCCCGTAGGCGAAATTCCCCGGTTTTGGGACAAACATTACGGTTTGGTATCTATATACGTAGGCGAGCGCGCGATGGGAGTTTTAGATATACGACGGGACTCTTGAGCCCGGATCCAGCGCGGATCGGCGCTCCAAAGACGAAAAGTCCAAAGGAACTCGCGTTTTAAGCGTAAAGGAAGATTGAATTTTAATATTAGATTTTCTCTAGAAGTTTCTCTATTTACCAAGAATCAAAGAATTGAGCCGAAACTATGCGAGAGAAATTTTCGTAATAAGATATGACTTTCCTTGAATTTTCTTCATCTTCAAATATAAATTAACAAATAAATTTAATATAATTTAATCAGAATATAAGACCCCGGGGTTCTGCTCCCAGATACAATTCATTAAGTCTAATGTTTCAGTCAGATCATTAAAAATATTTAATTTAACTAATTGGAATTAAAATTAAATATGCGCAAAGATCAACCAACACCTTTACGACGATTTATCATGTCAAATAAAATAAAAAATAATAAAAACAATTATTTGAACCCAACCCTCTAACAGATAAAAGGAGGGGATTATATTTGCATAACGAGTTTCAATAATTCCATTTTTCATCCCAATGACGGAGCAAAAAAAAAGAGCCCCTAGTACCTAATTCGAGTTTACTTTTCCGATAATTTGAAGTATTTTTTTTCTTTCAATCAAAAAAGGGGGGGGATAAAAATTGGGGAAAGAAAACATATTTATACTCTTATCTCGTTGTTCCATCATTCAATTTGTCAGACCCAAAACTCTTCTTTATTTTTAGTTACGCAAACCAAACTTGTCTATATAAAAAAAAATCTCGTTCAATTTCATTAGCTTGAAAGAAATCTTTGACCTAATTTTATCCTTACTCCTTTTCTATTTTTTTAGTGACAAGGTTGACGATATGAAAGGAGGGTAGCGATTCGTATTTGGTACAAAATATATCTATATATATAAAAAAGGCACGCCTTTGGGTCGGCAATTGGGACTGCACCATCGGCACGATAGGGTTAAAATGGCGCTCACACACGCACTCGACGCCCAATTACTATAAGAAACGGAGATCCTCTTCTGGATCAGTTTAGTTCCAATTTAATGACCATTAAAGTGCGATTAAATAAGGCCTCAATCGCACGCGTCGCTTTTCAGTTTTCAACAACTTACGCAATTCAATTATATATATATACTTTACATATTTGCTCTTTAAAAAATAATAAATATAACATAACGTGTAACGACTATATCCCCATAACACGGAATCCAGAGCATACAAGGGCTAATAAGGAATACCTCAATAATTTAACGAGCTCATACTGGGTTGTATATTAGGATTAATCCGCTTTGGCACGACCTTAATATAAAGGCCTGTTCAGACTAAGGTAAAAGTCTTCGCCTCGTTAATTTCGCTTCGGTCCTTGTTCAGACGTGAGAGCAGACGACTTAAAAAGAAGTTGTGTATATGGGTGATTTTTGAACTTAAGCAAGTAGTCCACTTAGCCTTGCGAAACCGTATCGTTACCGTTTTAAGTTCGTAAATCATCCGAAAGACGGCGCCCATTACCTAAGTCCGAAAACATCGTTTAAGAAAAGTTATCAGATGGCGTTCTGTTCGTATTCGGATACGTGACGTTACGTTAACGATACGGTTTCACAAGGCTTAGTGGACTACTTGCTTAAGACTTTTGAATACTAAAATAGCCCAACATCCAAAATGAATTTCAAATACCGCGCCAAGAATCCTGAAACTTTTTATATATCGTCTGCTAAAGTGTATAGCACACTCGATCACGCGCCAGTAAATGCATGATCGAGTGAGCTATGGCTAAAGAAAAGTCTTAACACTCAACTGACCCGACGAAACTGAAAATTTTCCAAACTACACCCGTGAATCTTTTAGGCAGTCGTTGACACGTGTCTAAATAAGCTAAGAAAGCGATTACACCGACGTGAATGTAGTCTGAATGGGCCTTTAGGAGCCCCGAGAGTAACTCGTCTAAAATATATAAACGAGCGGTAGTAGAAAAAGGGGCATAGAGGCAGAAGAGAATCATCAACGTTAATAATACTCTGGATATTAATTTGCCGCAGCGTGAAACTCGGCCTAGAAACGTAACGGGGTGGACACGCGCCGCAAAAATAATTATTGAATTAGTTTTGCTTTCTTTCCTCCTAAGCTAGAGCTAGAGCGAGTAACCGGCGACGTCCAGAACGACTCGATAAAATGAACCACACCCAAGCATAGTCGGGGAAAACTATAGCTCGTTTCGAGACTTATAACTATTTAAGACAAATTGTAATTTCACAGGGACATCTCGCGCATTAACCATTCGGTAAAGATCTCGACCCCCCAAATATGTCCCGAACGCTTCAACGATTATTTGTCTACGTATTCTACCCACACGGTGACAGAGTATACACTTATATAAGCTTATCTTCTCGTTCGTTAAAACAACAAGGAAGGCGGGTATCCGTGTTATCACAATAACCTACAGTCTAACAGACTTGACAAGCTAAAGGGGGAATATACCAACCAACCAAACGCCCATCTCGATATCCGTAAAAACCAATTTTCCTGTCGAACGATAAGAGAGTAACGTAACATGGACGGGGTTTCATTTTCTTTTTCTCGCTCTCACCAATCTCTTCCTCTATCGTTACTAGTTGACATTCTTTTCATATCTCTTTAATTAGTTCAAAGAATTTACTGTCCCGGTATGTAATGAGTTTTATATTAGATAAAACTTGAATTTGTATCAGAAATTATATTATAAGAAAAGCTGCCTTACAGGGGTTTGGCAGCTAATGTATTTCCTACGAGCGCCTGTAAAACGTTTCACCCGCAATACACCAAAGCTCACAATAAAAAGTCGTATTTCAGTGGCAATGTTAAAAATCTATTTTTTTTTCTTTTTGTAAAATATTTCTATTTTAGCTACAGATAGCGTAAAACAATAATACACGTCCCCATTCTTGCCAAGGCTTAGATACTTAAATGAGAAAAGCGGGACTTCAGTTTGCTGGAAAACCAGCACTACGGGGGAATAAAATGTATCAAAACTCGATTTTATCAACATTTATAAACTCCAAAACCAATTTTTCATGGGTCTCGGAGGCTATCTTCCCTTCTTCTTTAAAGAAAGAAAAAAAGACCAGTGTTTAGAGTAGATTTTTCACAAGATTAACGTCGACAAAAATAGGCCGCGTAACCTTTTCCACTAAAGTTCAAAATGTAGAAAAGAAATGCTATGAAAAAAGAAGAGAGAGAGAGAGAGATGAGAGAGACAGAGGGAAAGAGTAAGTGAGAGTAAGAAAAACCCATTTTTCATCGCTACAGTCGTCAATGTTTCTTTTCCCTCAATATCGTTTTCGAGAAGGGATTTGAACACGTTTTTAAAAAGATTTTAGACCTTCCCAGCATCTTAAAAAAAAAACCTCAGATATTTCAAGCTTACTTAGAGCTTCCGGGGAAGGGACCAGAAAAAAACCCGAACTTAGTTTGCACTGAAACTAAATCATCGCGTAGGAACATCAATTGAATTTCTCAGGTAGGAAAAGTAGTCCCCGAGTGAAATCTCCGAATCGTACGGAATACAAGATTTTGAAGGATATCTAGGCCTTACATTTATGAAAACGAAAAGGAACTTTAGGAAAGGAAAAAAAGCCTCAAAATTTGAACAAACTGTAACTTCGACCGCGTTTTGGTTGGTTGAATCTGAAGGGGGAGAGTGAGAGAGAGAGAGAGAGAGAGAGGGGGGGGGAACTGGGCTAGGAGTAGGTAAGGGAAAAAAAGTATATTAAGACCCTCCGACTGAGGCTAGGAGCCGTTGCCATGACGACGGAATATAAAGAGGTTAGACCGGTCGTATTACGTAGCGAGTTTTATTCGCGGTGAGTTATTTAATAGGGCGGCATAGGGGGAATGTAAAAGAAATATAGCGCGATTTAAAAGACATTTCTTTAAGCCTTACACTCAATTCATCCTCAATCCGTAGACGTGCTAAGCCGCGGTGAGCAAAGTGGAACGCGCGTTACCGTTACCTCCCTTTACTATACACTGTAAACTAAGCCAAACGTATTTTTCTGTCTCATTGGAATTTCAGATTCCAAGACGTTTCAAAAAAAAACCAAAAAACCCTCGTGGATCGCCACGCACTATGTTTTATCGGCCACTAGCCGATGCGGTGGAAGGAATTAAGCTATAGTGTCAAGTCGATGGACGCTTTCAGGGATGAAAAATATGTATATATATTTATTCTTATAACTTAAAGATCAAGCGGTTAAGATAGCCGCGACACCAGTGGCAAGCGGATAAGTAAAACTGTCCACGAGAAGACAGGGAAAAAAGGGGGGAGGGGGGCTGAAAAAGAATGAATAATATTTTTGCTTCAGCTATAAGCACAAAATATCATTGTTTATACAATAGTTGGTTTTAAATATTAAATGGGAAGAGAGGGTCAGTATATTGAAAATGACACTAAGCAAGTATTTACTTTGTGGACGCCGCCCAAACAAAATCGCGTGTATCCTCGTTTTCGTTCCACTTTTTCCCATTGATTTTATCACGAATGAACTTTCAAACTTTCATTATTGTTTACTGCAGCACAGCTTTACAAGGAGAGGACTTTAGTTGTAATTTGTTGCAACAACAAAAAACCAACACTAAGTCACTTGAAATGTCATTTAAACTAATGATACTTAGTGTTTAATTTACACTCTATAGACATAAACAGGGTAAACCTTGATTAGAGGCCATTTTTTTCCGCCAATCAAAAAGGAACATATATACAAAACGTGTGGAAGTTACTGATTCTAACCTGTCAATACTTCAGTCCTTCTTTACTTATGTATGAAAGGGGTTGCGACTCCGCTATCGGTTACTCCCTTCTTGTTGAAAGTGGAGTTGAGGGTCATAATAAAAAGGTCAAACGCCCGAGAAAAGAGGGGGAAAAGGGAAAAGAGAAGTGGAACATCAAGAAAGAGGGCGCTCACAATAAAGAGCTTGGCCAGCAGCGGAGAGTGTCGTGTCAGACTGATTTAATACATCGACACCCATCCACCCAAAAAGATTCTCGAGGGGTAAGTCACTAGTGAAACCCATGCAAAGACGTTTTTAGAAATTTGGCAGTGACTCAAAAATTGACCTTAGAAATCTATTAAAGCCGAAGTGACAAATCTGAAATGTGTTACCCATGATTTTCGATAAGTGGTTTACCCCTTGAAGGATTCCATTCGTTCCTTTCGCGTATATACACGAATTATACGTGGACAACATATACGCCGTTAGAGAAAAGATACTGCAATTTTTTGGGACACAAATAAGAACCGGAAATTCAAAACTACGGCTGTAGAAAAAAGTAAATAGACGAAATAATTCGTCGCGACGCAAAAGCTAAAATTTACACAAACTCATTTTCCTCGTCGAAAAAAAAAATTTACTTTTTGAGGTGCGGTAGAGACAGATTAAAATAAAAGTTGAAACAATCACTCTGAAACGTATACAAGTAACAATATCACTAATTAAAATTGGTCTAACGGATGTCATGACCGGGGAAAACAAATTGTAGTAGTTTAGAAATTAGAAAGACCTACACCCTTCGTTAACAACCCTAATCTGAATAAAAAAAATATACTAGTAAAGTTAATTAGCGTATTAATTTCGCGTTTCAAAGATAAAACAAACGAGAAAATGCGAAAATATTTCTTAATTAAAGGCTCGCATCCTCGAATTAAGTAAGGGAGAGAGATCCATTGAAAGGCCATTAAGAAAGGGGGAGTAAAAAAAAAGAGCCGCAACTCATAATGAGATTCAGTTGTCGTTAAATACGGAAGATGATGGTGATTTTCGCTACCCGATTTAACCGCACCGAGAAGTCTTTTTTCCTCAACACTCCCCTCTTCTTTAAGCACGCGTTATAGCCGCGGAGCAAATCCTCCATCCCATTTTAGAACTATCACCGAACTATTCTCACGACCTCGTTCCTTAATCCTCGGTAAGAGCACGCGAGGATAAAGAGGAGAGAGAGAGAGAGAGAGAGAAAGAGAGAGAGAAAGAGAGAGAGATAGAGAGAGAGGAGGGGAACCAGCGGAGAAAGGGATGGGAAGGGGCGTCCGCTTTAATATTCCATTGTGTACTTGCAGTAATTCCGAGAGATGTGCCAGGCTTTAATGATTGTAAAGTCTGCCTCTTGAAAGAGAGCTTTATCACGGAATACAGTCGCATCTTCCCAAGCCAACCCCGCTTTCATCATACAGTATACGGGTCAAGTACATTTTAGGCTTTAGACAATAGATCTCGGTGTTAACTTAAAACCCTAACATATGAAAATAAAGTGGATTTAAAAAAACTCTCACTTGTATTATTGTTTAAAAAACAGTGGAAGAAACGCGTATACGTCTCAATCAAGGTCTATGAAACCTTAAGAGAAAATCACATAATTATAAGATCTCAGAGTTTCAACTACGCGATCAATTTGACAATGCTCTACTGGTTTAAGGGCTTTTGTTATATTTGTGATATTCGAGATACATGGGGATTTACCGGAAGCGAAATTAGACGACGCGCTATTTGATAATAGTTTCGAGGCATTAATGAACGGGATTTAGACTGTTTTGACCTTAGAATAAGACGCGAAGGTGTTTCAAGTTTCATATTGTGTGGGATAGCTTTATCTTTGGAACCTTACAAACAAAACTAGATTGGTTATTCCCAATTACAAAAGAATAACGTCCCATTTCATTATCAATAATCAGGGATACTCCAGATTGGGTGAGGAGGCCAATCTGAGAGTTTAATTAATTTTATAATTAGGGATACTCCAGATTGGGTGAGGAGTCCAATCTGAGAGTTTAATTAATTTTATATTTAGGGATACTCCAGATTGGGTGAGGAGTCCAATCTGAGAGTTTAATTAATTTTATAATCAGGGATACTCCAGATTGGGTGAGGAGTCCAATCTGAGAGTTTAATTAATTTTATAATTAGGGATACTCCAAATTGGGTGAGGAGTCCAATTTGAGAGTTTAATTAATTTTATAATCAGGGATACTCCAGATTGGGTGAGGAGTCCAATCTGAGAGTTTAATTAATTTTATAATTAGGGATACTCCAGACTGGGTGAGGAGTCCAATCTGAGAGTTTAATTAATTTTATAATCAGGGATACTCCAGATTGGGTGAGAAGTCCAATCTGACAGTTTAATTAATTTTATAATTAGGGACACTCCAGATTGGGTGAGGAGTCCAATCTGAGAGTTTAATTAATTTTATAATTAGGGATACTCCAGATTGGGTGAGGAGTCCAATCTGAGAGTTTAATTAATTTTATAATTAGGGATACTCCAGACTGGGTGAGGAGTCCAATCTGAGAGTTTAATTAATTTTATAATTAGGGATACTCCAGATTGGGTGAGGAGTCCAATCTGAGAGTTTAATTAATATTATAATTAGGGATACTCCAGATTGGATGAGGAGTTCAATCTGAGAGTTTAATTAATTTTATAATTGGGGATACTCCAGATTGGGTGAGGAGTCCAATCTGAGAGTTTAATTAATTTTATAATCAGGGATACTCCAGATAGGGTGAGGAGTCCAATCTGAGAGTTTAATTAATTTTATAATTAGGGATACTCCAGATTGGGTGAGGAGGTGAGGAGTCCAACCTGAGGCTTTTTGATTCATTTCATTACCAATACCTTAACTCGAAGCAATATTCGTACTATATCGCTAAAGAGAGAAAGTTCTAGAAAAAGAAGATATAAAGTTTCTCGGCTCAAGGAGTGCAGCGTGGGAAAAAATCTTATTTCCCAGCATCCTTTCCCCGCAATCTAACAAATGGAGAGGCCCTGACGGTATACGGATATATTTTAGCGCGAATGTTTTCTCGGCCATAATCCACGCGCCGTTCTTCGGGTAATTAGGCCTAATTGAGTAGCGGGCAACCGAGTCACGCGCCATCTTAGGAGGGGAGAGAAAGGGAGGGAGAGAGAAAGAGATAAAAGAAAAAAAGGGGGGAGAAGAAAAAGTTCGGGAAAACAAGCTCTATTCTTACCAAGGACCGAACAATATAAGAGAGGCTATCCTCCTACCCCCACTCTTAATTAAAAATAATGGTTCCTTAGAAAACCCTCCAGCGCTAAATTATCCTCGACTCTTCTATATACCCCTCGAACTATTTATACCCTAGTTTTTATAAGGATCCTTATTCTACTTTTTTTTGTGTTCGTAACCCTTGATTCAAAAAGTTAATTGAATTTAGGTCTACAAAAAAAATCCAATAGACTTGTAAAAAAAAATATAATTACACACTACACCACACTACAAAATAAATATCTGTAAAAAACATTAATCTAAAAATATTGAGATTAAATTTGAAGCTGAAATTATATTAAAAATTTAAGGCTTCCGTCTTTTCGCTGCGAAGATTGGCTTACAAATTGAAATTCTAAACATCCAGCGACAAATTTCTTATTTAAGCTTATATTTAAAGTGAAAGAGCAATAGGTAGCGAGGCGAAGAAACTCTCGGGTGTCAAAAGCGGCTGGTGGTAACCATGGCAATGACACATTCTAGAAAGGTGAGAAGAAATTGCGAGAGCAAAAAGTTAGGCGAAAGTCTAGAGAAAGCGGAGACGAGATATAGAAGTATTTTTTTTAACTCGAGTTTTTAGCTATAGCCGAAATCAAAGGTGTTTCATCTTCTTTTTCAAAGGAAATTGCTTTTTACTGGTCTCTACTCTTAACCCGAGTTATAAACTCATTTTGAAATACACTCTAGCGTTGGAAGATGACCAAATACTGTCGGAAAGGGGGGAGGCTTAAGTCACATACACATCCTACCAATGTTCTTTCGTTGGAATTAGAAATTTGAGTCGCTTACAAAGGGGAACATGCATCCGATCTTCGCTTCCAAGTAGCGACATATCAGATTCATCACTGAACTAATTGATATACGTGTTAATTAAAAAAAAGAACCAGCATTAAAAGCCTTCCAACTAATTCAAGTGCAGAATAAAATCTTTTAATTTTACAGAAGAAAATATTTTTTATCCCTTGAATGGTAGTCGGTAATAGAATGACGGTGTTTAAAATGGGTGTTGAAAAGACTAACTCCAAAATGATTAAACTAAAAATATCTTTAGAATTTTCCCCTTTAGTAATTTGAAGACTGAAGACAAGAATTTAATTAAAATCCCGAATTAGAAATGACATTTCAATTAATACAATACCCAAATATATTTTTCGTGCAAAAAACCAGGTCTTTCCTGATTAAACGTAAGACCGCCAGAGATTGGTCTTAGCATAAGTTTATAAGATATGTTCCTACCATAAGTATGACACTAACTATACTTCATAATGCTACTAAGAGACTTACAGCTCGAGCTAGTTCTAGCAGAACGACAAGCGAGAATTGAAGTCCTACACTCTATAAATTAGTTTTGCAGGACTTCCATCTAGCTCCTATTTAGTCTGCATACTAAGCCTTTGACAGCACCAAAACCAGGCATGCGTCGCTTTACCTCGAATCTATGACCTAACTCCCTCACTTCATGACAAGCTCCAGTTTCTAAGTTTCCAGTGACAAACTTATGGATGAAAGATATCTTAGGAACTTATGGTCTTAGCTTTAGTCAATTTTCCCTCCATCCATCCGCTTTCATACCCTAATAAATCGTTTAATTCGCACCTAGTGGCGAGTGTCGCGCTACTTAATAAAGGAAATTAATTTCTCCTTTGCGAATGACTGGTGCCCAAAAAAAAAGAGAGACGGGCTGGAAATAAGATATAGCTTAGGCTCGCTTAGTTAAGGCTAGCTAACCCCTTAGAGACTATACCACCACGAGCACGGTTAAAGGGCAAACGCTACAGAAACGACGCGGACAGAATCAAAGTTTTGACCAGGCGGTGGCGTGAGATGAGATGAGAGAAGGAAGAAACTAATTAATTTCATAATTAAAACCACGCGTCGGTTATCCGATTCAGGGGATGAAAAGAACGTCTTTTCCCAAGGACGGAGAAGGAAAGATGACACGCTTTTTTTACAGGAAAATTCACGTAACTATTTAGCTTTACCTATAACTAAATTAAGGGATTTTGTCTTCCAATTTAAAAAATGCCTTAATTTCCTATCTCTGGTAATTGCCCTGATTCCACGCGTTAATCTCTTAGTCGCAGAATGATATTTTCAAGTAACATTTAAACACGCTGACTTATAACCTAGTACGGTTTAATATTAAATGGAGGATGAAATTTTAATAAGGTGATATTTGAGTTTCCTTTCCATGGTTGCAAAATAAATATTTAAAAAAGAAAATCAATTTTCTAGGAAAAAAATGTCTTATTATCCGACGATATTCAAATTAAAATTTATTTACGAGTAAAAAAAAGGAAAAAAAATTAATCCTTATTTCTATAGATTGGATAAACTCCTGGAAACCAAATTAAAAATACCTTTAGAGAAACTCATCACGTTTATCCCATAATCCTTCAAGGTAACCTCTTTTATACAATAGAGAGACATCAAACAATAAAAAATAAAAATGGCAAAATAATCCCGCACCATAAAATAAAATAAAGGGAAGTTAATTACGTAATTATCTACATGTACGTCAGCTTCATTATAAAGGGAAGCCATTACAAAAACTCAATAATACCATTAGGTATAACTTCGATTATTATTTTAGCATTTTTCCTCCATAGAAACGCGACGCAGAATACGGTTTTTTACCCCATTTATTTATATTCCGTTGGTATAGTTTGAAATTACGGAATAAACCAGGTAAAAACGAGACTAAATGGACGGAATAATTCAACGATGAAGAACAAAACGCATTGGAAAGTAAATAAGATCGTAATTGAAAAAGTAACTACATATTCAAACAGGACTAGCGCATCGTCCGTATTACAAAGCTTAATCTTAAGCCTCGGCTAAAATAGGTAGTAATTAAATTGAAAATTGTCGAACAATCTTCGTGATTAAATTAAGAAGAGTAGATACCTATGGAATACTTCTAGTCCCGATATAATTTAAGGTTCCTGAATAAGGACGCAAACAAAAAGAGCACGCGTACGCGTACATATACGACGAAAGATGTTAAGGTTAGGCCTAAGGGGCGATGAGGGGGGGGGTAAACTTACAAGGCAGGATGGAGGAAGAGGGGGGTGGGGTTTAGCGGTATCGATAACCGATTAACCTCGGCCATTCCTCCGATAATGTATTCCATCACGCGAGTGAGGCCGCCTTCGCAAATCGTATAATACCACACACACACACACACACTAAAGCTGGCGTCGTTTCAAAGCTAGAAATCGAGAATTTTGATTTCAAACCCCATTTCCTCCCAACCAATTTTTTTTAAACAGGGTGGTGTTCAATTCTCCTATAGTTTTTCCCTTCTTTCCTGCCTCTGATCAAAAAAGCGAATAAAGAGATCGAAAAAAAGAAAAAAGAAAAAACACGCCATCTTGAATTTTTCATATTATATAATATTGTATTAGACTAGGTCTATATCGGGAAAATGTCTATTTCCATGGGCCAAAGAAGAACCGCTGGCATGGAGGTATTCCAATCGGAGAAGTCGATATGGTTAGCTTTGATATGACCATAAGTTCATAAGATATGTTCAATATAAGTTTGTCACTGGTAACTTAGAAACTGTAGCTTGTCATGAAGTGAGTGAGGTAGGTCATAGATTCGAGGTAAAGCGAGGGAGGCCTGGTTTTGGCGCTGTCAAAGGCGGCTTAGTACAGACTAAATAGGACCTAGATGGAAGTCCTGCAAAACTAATTAACCATCCGAGTGTAGTACTGATCAATTCTCGCTTGTCGTTCTACTAGAACTAGCTCGAGCTGTAAGTCTCTCAGTAGCATTACGAACTTGTATAGGTAGTGTCATAGTTATGGAAGGAACATATCACTTATAAACTTAAGATATGACTGGAGCCTGGAATAGAATGTATCGCGAGCTAAAAATTATATGGTTGAACGGATTCTATATACGATATGACGCATCGACCTTCAATTTTATATTCCTCGATATTTGAGAATATTTTCTTCGATTTCTTCACAGCCTAAATCCATTTTTTTATTTTTATTCCAGTCATTTCAAATATTTGCATTTAACAAATCTCATAATTTTTTTCTTTTAAAAAAAAAATTACTACCGCGATTTTGAATAAAAAGACGCTATATTTGAATTGAAGTCTACTCCGCAAAACCTGACCTGAGCGTCCGCTATAAATATCGTAAAGTCTGAGTGGTACCCTTCAAAACGGTATACGAAGTTGTTAAATAAAAGTTATAAAAAAATGGCAAAAATAATAAAAATAAATTTATCATAAGGGGAGAAAACGTTTGGACATAGATAACCTTTGGTTTGGTCAGGTCTGCAATTCGACAGAATTGATTTAATAGACACTCTGAAAGTTTAAAATGAAACGAGAGTGCTAGAAGACCACAATATACAAAACATATCCCCCGTTATTCCTTTATTAACAATCACCTCGCGAACGAGGGAGTCAAATATGGTGCGAGAGAGAGAGAGAGACGTATGAATTTTTATTTTTTTGGATAAACAAACTTTTCTATGTACCCAAAGAGTCCACTTCTAAAAGGAGGATGATGGTTCTCTTCATCGTATAACTTCGGCTCTAAACTTATTGACCTTTGGATTTCCCAAAAACCATATACGGTGGCAATCTCCAATAACCTACAATATTCGCGAGAGTCCACTCAATACATCAAAGGGTGGGTAAAGGGTTAATTTTGCTTAGTGATATCTCTCCTTCCCTAGCTTTCCTTCATTCCCCCAGTACATATCCAAACATACTACATACAAAAATAAAGCTTTAGAAAATCATCCGTGGTAGCCTATATACCTTTAGCTTTGAAAATAAATCAATACGAGCGCGGGCTTAAAGGGTTGTCGTATAATTCGATGTATAGAAAATAGCCTGAAGCTAGTTTACATCGTCAATGTGAACGAACTTGTAATAATAATTCCGTGGATAGGGTTTAGTCAAAAACCCTTAACGAGATAAAACTAACTAGAAAAATACGAGGAGACTCAATTTTCCCTCAAAACTCTATAAGGGGCCAAACATACTCGCATCCCACTTCTATATACCTAAAGTTTGACAAGTTAGGGAAGGGAGGATGAGGGGGTTAGTTTTTGGGAAGCTGAGGAGCAAATATAAAAGTTTCGCTCTCGATAGCGAGTAAGAGGAAGTTTAAAAATGCGAAGTATAGGGCGTATCGAAGACCTATCGTCAGTTTTCTGGCAAAGATAAAAACCGGGGAACGCAAAAGAGAACGGAAGAGAAAAAATATATGGGGATGAAAGATATGAAGAAAAGAAAGAAGAAAAGATATAGACGCTTCGACGCGTTGGAATTCCAAGACACATGTCATGGAAATCGCAGACTAACACCAGGGCTGCTTGCTTGCTTGCGTGTATGTATTTATAGATCCCTAGAAGGATTTTTATTGTTAAGACTACCAACCAACCATCCAACGTGCTAGGGTTATTGTAAACAGAGAAAGAACTATACCCAGCAGAACTTTGCCTTAGTCCGCGTGGAATAGAATCTATTATACGTCCGAGGCTTAAGAGGGTGGGGGGATAAGAAAAAGAGGGTGAACGCATTGAGCATCCTAAATCGATTACAAAACCGAGAGACATTTCTGATGGCAGCAAAAAAAAGTGTATTAAAGATTGGTTCGCATTGAGGCTTTAAAATGGAATAAAAATAATAATTAAACTCCTTGTTTTCATTATTTATTGAATCATTTAGTATATACGAGTGTGAATGGGTCTAGATGGGGAAGTGTGAACCTGACGAAGACGTCCCATACGAAATAGCTAAGTACCCAAGAACAATTTTAGAGACACTTTAGAGAAGAGCAGGAGAGAAGGAAAGACGAGAGAGAGAGACAGAGAGAGAGAATCGATCCATTTTATTTTTATGTCTATAAGAAAACTTATACAAGTTCAATCCGCGTATCGGAAGGGGATATGAAGAAGGGAATCAAACGGCTTTCAAGCTTAATTACGTCGCACCGTATAATTAATCGTTCAAAATTTTTAATTAATACGTTACGTATTATATATCTGACGACTTTAGCGCAAGTGGGCAATTTTCCATCGTGTATTATCTAAGCCTAACTGATTGTCTAAACACTAACGCAATATAAAAAGAATAAGGGTCTTAAAGTTAAACGCGCGTGTATAGTCTGCTTTATCTCGGACGGTGGTCGGAAATAGAATTAAAAAACCGAAAAAAAACTTAATTAGATGAAGGCACGCATTTTTTTCTTTTCCATTTCATCATTTTTCTCCCATTTTCTCTCTCCTCTCTCTCTCTCTCTCTCCCTCTCTCTTATCCTCTTGGCGAAAAATTACATTTTTTATTTCTTCACCGTTGTTGAGATAAGGAACGCCGCCAAGGTTTTGTAATTAAACCAGAAAAGTGTTTATGAACTACATTTGGCCGTTAGCCAAAAAATGTTTTACTCTTTGGTAAAGTAAAGTAAAATAAAAAAAAACAAAACTTTGTAAAGGGCGGGAAAGTGGGGGAGGGG
Source organism: Phalangium opilio (assembly GCF_054372755.1). Lineage (NCBI taxonomy): Eukaryota > Metazoa > Arthropoda > Arachnida > Opiliones > Phalangiidae > Phalangium > Phalangium opilio. The sequence goes on from NW_028324244.1 coordinate 1,117,047, forward strand.
AAGGGGGTTGGAAGTCGAAAAGGTTTTTAACGGTTCATCGATTGATTCAGACTCACAATGACGTTTCCTTCGCGCCCCCATTTATAAAAGAAAAGAAGAATTTCCTTTTGCAAGCCTCTCTCTCTCACTCACTCACTCACAAACTCCCAAAAGCGCATTTTTTATCATCCTTTCCACGAAAAAAAAAGGAACAAAAAAAGATAAGATTGAGGAGAGAGAGAAAAAAAAGGAAGGTTGGAAGCAGCCAGTTTCTCCCTTTAAAATACTGGTCTATTAATTAATAAATATACTTTTTATTACGAGTACTTTGGATTAATTAACTAGTTTTAATAATTTTTATTAAAGACTGGTCCCAGAGAAACTAACTAGCAACTTGGGGAAGCCATCTTACAGGGTTTTAAAATCTAATATATTTTCTATGAGCCCCTGTAGAAATGTTTACTTTGCAGCACACCGGTGTCTACGGAGAAGCTACTCTACAGGGGCCAATCGAAAAAAAATAAATAACATTTTAATTTCGGCAATATCAAAACGGGCTTACATCTTAAATTGCTACTTAACCCTTTATTTAAAGATTGATTTCTATAGCCTTGATAGAACTGTGTCAAGGTCTTATCGATAAAATTGCTTTATGATTAAATGTAAATTGACCAGCCAGCCATACCACCACACCTTAACCCCTTTTTTTAAAAAAAAAAAAGTGATTCGCCTAGCACTTTATATCCGGAAATGGCAGCCATTTTAAGTCGTACCGGCGCGGCCTTAACTCGAATATCGCATTAAAAGAATATCAGGGATCAATCTTAATTTGCATATTTAATACGCCCTATAGTAAGGTAGAAAAGAAAAGTAAGAAAAAGGGGGAAAAAAGAGGCCATTTTCGAGACCCAACTCTTACTCTTTAACTAAAAATACAGGCGTTTCCGTTACGCTAACCTAAGTTACGGATTGGATTTAGTAGAGAGAGAGAGAGAGAGAGAGAGAGAGAGAGAGAGAGAGAGAGAAAGAAAAAAAAAGATTTTCTGGGTACTTTCTTCATATCGCACGCCAAGTTTGAACAAAACTGCTCAGAGCGTTTTTACACAAAAGTCAAGAAAAACACGAGAAAAACATCGAAAATGACACGGAAATAAATCCACACAAGCACGATATAATGTAAGATTTAAATATTCAGTTATATCTAAAGAAAAAGAAATAAACATATATTTTGCCAAGAAAAGATTCGTGCGTGTATAAGAAGAAAATATATAAATACGGGAGCTATTTAAAAGGTCAAAGGTCAAACATAAAATCGAAAAGGAATAAATATGGATCGCGTATACCCATCTTCGGAGTAAATATTTCTGGAATTTGCATTTAGAATAATTTTTGAATATCGCGTCGAGATAGGTTTTATTGAGCAAATATTTTGAAAAATTATAATTCCCCTAAAGGTCAAACCGGCAGTAAACATCAACCGGCTTTATATTGAATATTTCGGGAACTATTACTATAGTTTCTGCTCTTGTAAGTTGGTGGTAACGCCGCTACAAAACTATACATACATATCCTTCTCTTTTACGACAAAATTTATCGGCGTCAAAAGTGGCAAGAAACGTTAACGTAAAGAAATAAAAAAAAAGTGGGGGGAAACTTTTCGATGCCTTGTCGAAATGTTAGTATTCCGATCACGCCCGAATAAAAGTATCTTAACTGTAGCACGCAAAGTGTCCCCCTGGTTTCCTTCCCATTATTTTGACTACGTAATATAGAGGGAGGAGGCCCAATATAAAGTCTTCCTAAAGTGGAGACTAACACGGCACGAAAGTCACAACACCAATTGCGCTCAAAAAGTATTTCTTTATTTTACTACGCGAGAAATATATATATACACAAGTAGGTACTTGGAGAAACCAAGTTCCCATTGAAAATTAGCATATTCTAAGATGTCAACGTTACGGAAATGGAGCTCACGAAACCTTAGAATTGGCGGAAAAGCGGTTTTATACCGTGTTGGGCCAGTTGGTTCGCGGGAAAAACCCCTAATCTGAATATTCCAATGAGTTACTAAACTAACTGTAATACGGAGCCGATACCAAAGCCTGAATGTTCCTACCACACCCTAAAGTTGTAATTATAGACGAAAAATAGATCAGAAAAAAAAGATGTAGATAGTCTTAACTCAAGTAAAGACTTAAAAAATTATTTCTCCCAAAGACTCCGACACAAAAATAGCATTTTCCTTGATTTTCTATCTACCCCTTTCTTTTGGCAAATTTTACATTAAAAGACATTTGGCAATATAAGTATTAGGAGATTTCGCGGTTTACGCAATGGGTAAGAGTCGAATACGTTTCTACCAATTTTCTTTCCACCCCAATTTTCCTAGCTGTCTTTTCCCCCAAAACGAAACGATTCTTGCGCGCCTTGAATGAGAAATGTTTGGGCAAAGGAAGAGCTAAGAACGAGAAAGAATATGGAAACCCCAAACTCGGATAAAAGGAGGAGAGTATCTTAGATATCCGCGAAGAGGGGATCCTTGGAAAACGACACTTGTAAATGAAAAAAAAAAAGAAGGGAAAGATGCATGGAGATGGGAAGAAATTTAATTTGGGAAAATAAAAATATTTTTTTTTTGTAAAAGCATACGATATACGAGAGAAGGGGTTTTGTATAAAGAGAGTCAAGCGGATAATATATCACGTTTGAGAGTTAAAAACACGTTGGTTATTATATAAAGTATGCAATTCCTTAATCTTACCATTGAAATTGCCGTTACATAATAATAAGTGCTAGATAAAATGACGTGAAAATATTCAAAGTCCCAACCAGTCAAATAAAATTAAATTAATTCTAAATAGTAAATATCCGAAACTCAAGATGACTTTTAAAATACAACGATATAGATAAAATAGACAAATCCGTTTAAATAATTTGAAAGATAATCATGACTGTATAATATTAATAATATCAGAAGAAGTTACGAAGTGATGCAAAAATAGAAAAAGAGTAGAACATTGAAAAAGATTGAAGAAGTATTATGTTAGGGTATGTACCTCGGTATTGTTCCAGTGAATGTTGAGCCGATAGCCCCGTAATATTTCGGGACTCTGGTTGATGTGTTTCAGAGCCAGATTGACTGCGGGAATGACGCCCCGACCGATGCTGCCTTCGGTTAAATTGCGAGAAGTGGGGAAGAAACCTCCCACGTATATGTCGGTCGGCTCCCTCGTCATCTCATCCTCCTCCAACGAGGGACTCCCCAAGTCGGCGAAACTACTAATGTCCAAGTTCAGGGGGTCATTGTCTCTGTCCACCAAGGACTCTTCGTCGTCCGACCCGACCGAAGTGGCGACTAAACCCTCGCGACCCACCGCCACCCACAAAATGGCCACCAGAAAACACTGGGACGTAAAAACGTGACCATTATTACAACGCGACGACATTATCTTCCAAATTACTAATTAACTAATTAAATTAACCGAAATAACGAGAGAAAAAATAATAACGGACAATATAATAAACGCCGCGACGGTATACTGTTAAGGAAATAATTCTCGCGATCCGACTGACCACCCTCTATGACCGGTAGTCACTTTTTTGTTTATGGAAACGAGGAAATATTCTACAAACGAAAACGGCGTTTCTTCAGTGGTCAGTCGATGACATTTTCGACTCGTAAAAACGGTAATAAATGTCCGGCACCCGTCTTTGATATTTTCGCGACTTAGGGGTGATTTTGGACCCGGCCGAGATGGCTTTAAATTCATTTTCGATAATCCGACTAGATTGCCTAAATACCGACATAGAAAAACTTATTTTGAACCCGAAAAAGAACGATACCGAAAACAGTTCCGAGGTGAGAAGACGATGGTGATAGAAAAGTTAATTTGGTCGGGGGGAAAATACGAAGATTGTTTCAGCGGATCTTACGATTATTTCACCATTTTAAGGGAAAGGAGATGTAAAGTTTTTTTTCTTAATACTTTCAAAGCGAAATTTCTCAGTTTGAATACATTTTTTTGGTGGTTATTTTTGAAAGATTAAAAAGGTTTTTCTCTCTCCGGATAATAAACTTTTAAAACGCGCCAAGTTCTGTGACTTTTTTTCCCCGATTTGTTGAAGTTGTACTATCTTGGCGTTGGTTGTTTCTTTATCGTCGCTGCGTCCCCGACCCGCGACCTCACCTTCGACGCGCCTGGAATGGAATCCTCGAATCCCGGGGAAAAGCCGAGTCAGCCAGCAGTTTCTCGTTTTGGCCGCTTCTCTCGAAAGGGGCAGCACCGTGCGGATATGCACATCCAATCGGACACGTTACGCCTGGGAATCATCAATTCCTTCTCCGCGTGATACCAGTCCGCCTAAGATACGCGCGCCCTACTGATATTACAGAGAGAAGAGCTATATAGCCATGCAGAGCGTCGAGCCCTTTCAATTCCGTTTTTTTTTCTTTTCTCTCCTTCATCTTCATTAATTATTTAGTCTAACAATTTCGAACTATATTATTAATAACCTCGTTATATCCGCGTGCGTATACTTCTCCGAAGTTGATAACTTATCGAATCATTAAAGGTTAGCGAGTTCCCACTCCAAATAGTTATCCTCCCTTCTAAGAAAAAAATAATAACTCAGATAATATCACAGCTTAAAATTGGGATAAGTAAAATATTCGAGAGAAAACTGTTGTTGGAGCCAATAAACGTTCCTAAGACTCAATTAGATCACGTCTACTTATTAAAAACGTTACTTTTCTTTATACTCTTATATAATCTCGTCTTTACGGGTAACCATTAGGGAGTGGTAAATCCCCGATTCGCGCATTTATACATCAGTCTGTCGCTGAAGATTCCATTTCAATAACTATCGTTGACCATTGGGCGTCTATCCGCCCCCCTTTCCCTTGCAAGTTGACACATTCGCATTCCAGTCTGAGAGTGCACGTTCCCTCCCCTTATCCCCCTCATTTTCGACATCAATGTCATAAGGGAAATTCATTAGAGGTCTTCCCTAACGCCTCCGACGCCCAAATTCGTGAACTTTAATACATTAGGCTTAATTAATCACGTATATGTATATTCGAAACAATCCTATAGAGCAAATAGAAACTTCCCTAACTCGTCGTACCAGCATTATTAATCCAATATATTTTGAATGAAGGATAAACAAAACTTCTTTAACGCGTTATTTTCAAATTTTCCTTATCCAATAAGTTAGAGTTGACTAAAAACTTGATGAGGAGTTATAGTTTGTTAAGTCTCAACGATTAAATTTTATAATTAAATTAAAATATTTTTGGATTAATTAAGTGACATCGTTAAAAAAAGAAAATAATGATGCTTCGTGGAAAAAAATAAATAAATAAATTTTTGTTAAATCTTATTTTTTTCCCTAGAGGAACGACTATAGGATGGTTTAAGACGTTGCTATGACTACTAATTTACCCGGCGTTATAAGATATCAAGAAGATACGCTAGTCAGTGTATTAGGCAAGGGAAGCTAAAATCGAACCGATCCCGAAGGAGCTCTAATGATGATGATACTGGATGACTTGGGGATGATGAGAAACTCGTACCGAGAAACGCGAGGAAGAGATGGGTAAGGAGGAAGAGAGGGGGAGCGAAAGCAGCCTTGAAGGGATATACAAAATGGGAGATTTTAATCTGTTAAAGGTGGCCAACTAGAAATGGCACTTAAAACTACCTACGTCATAAGCCTCAAAGTTACCCGATTCCCAGGCCGAGAGAGAGAGAGCGCGTCCAAATGCTCCGATATTCCATCCAATAACATCCCCCTAACGGCCTAAAACTCCACCACCACCACCACCATGCCCTGAAGATTTTAGGACAGGTTTTAGTCATTTCTCTCTCTAAAAACCTTTACCCCTTTAAAATATCGACAATCCCTGAAAAATTTTAAGTCTGATTGATTAATCAATATAAATTCCCACTCTCTTTCTTACGTTAGAAAAAAAATCCATAATTGCTCATCCCACGAAATCTCAACGTTAAGCCTAAAGACAAATTTGTCAAAAATGAGGATTTTTTTTTAAACTTCAATAACTCTTTAGAATGGACCTGTATAGCAAATAGGCTAGAAAAAAGGGGTAATTCTCCGATGAACCAATGCTCGTTAGGTCCCTAGATTGTGATAATTTAGTTAAATCAGGGTTCGTAAGACTTTTGGAAAACATATTTCCCTGAGTTTTCCCAGGCTTTTTCACAGAGTTCTCCCAGAGTTCTCCAGGATTTTCCCATAAATTGAGTAATAACAACGGGAGTGGTTTTTATACTCAAACCTCTAGGTGCGAAGCAGAGTCCACTTGATGACCTTCGACCTACATTTTGAATTGCTCGACGCGTGGTTTGATAAACATAATGAAATCCCTAAGTTATCGCTGACCTATCGGCCAGTTTACAAGTTCCTGACTTATCCACGCTGTGCAATCAATACTACATTTTAATCATAGGTGGAGCTTCGATGTCTGACGTCATTAATAACCAAATAACGCAAAAAGCACAAGGACGTAACAAAGCGATCGACAAAAAACACATTAGAGTAAAACGGGTACTTACATTTTAGGGACGATCGAATCCAACGATGGTGGAAAATGTCACACACACAAAAATGTGCACAAACACGATGCTAAACTATGACTGGAAAAGTTCAAGAGGCGAAACTTTCTTTTAAAAACTAACCCGCGATGTGACTTAAGTGTCCATTTTTTTAACAGTTTGGGAAACCGATTGACGCATTTTGACGTTCAAGAGAAAGTTCACGATAGACAGTTTGTAGGTTTCCAACCACCATCCTGGTAGGACCGTAATAAAGTTGACCGGCCATTATGTGTCAAGGTGACAGGATCACGTGACGTCCAGATGTGCGCGTTGTAGGTAAAGGGCCTATGGGACGCTGCGCTTTGACCTGAAAGTTTGTTAATGCGCGCAACATTTTGGTACTGCTCGCTAATTACCTGGATAAGGGACTATGGGACGCAGCGCTTTGACCTGAAAGTTTGTTAATGCGCGCAACATTTTGGTACTGCTCGCTAATTACCTGGATAAGGGACTATGGGACGCAGCGCTCTGACCTGACAGCTGGGAAAGGGACTATGGGGCGCGTCGCTCTGACCATAAAGTTTGCTTATTCACGCGCCAACTTATGTACTCACCCACTATATTCGGCATCCAGATGAAGTCGTAGATAACCGTAATTTGAGTCGAGTTCAATGTAAACGCACCAAAAAAGTCAAAATCTTGATCCCTCGCTTAAGGCCAAACCAGATACTTCCAAGAAATTTCCATAGTGACATCATTCAGTCAAAATAAAACGACCTGAAATTAAAATAAATTCCTTGATTTTAGCTAAAACATCAGAACAATAATTACCCTCAAATTTTCATGAATGTTTAATCAACAATATATTTCCCTGACGTTTTAGGTTTTCCAGGTTTGCATGAACCCTGAGTAACTTCAAATCAGGAAAACTTTCAAACATTCTACTCGACAACGAGTAAATAAATACTCTCTAGTTTAATTTAATTTAATTTTAACCCTAACGATGGAGTAATTTATAAGAGTCGTACAAAAGTAATCAATTACAAACGTAGCTATCCGCTTTTTTACCAATTATAATTTGGGAGTACTTTCGATCGAGGGAAGGGGGGGGGCAAAACATTTTGACAGCGGCAGACTAGACGTACCATTTTGACACGTATAGTAGAAAGAAGCCGGGCAAAGAGTATTAAGAAGAAAAAGATAGAAACCCACTTCAAATTAGCCAGCCAGCGAGCGAGCGACTTTACCAAAAACCCAAGCCAAAAGAAGAAAAAAAAGAGTGAAAGGGTAAAAGGGAAGTGACTCGATTATTGACAAGAAAACTGACACGTTGCCTGCCCTTCTACGTCGATATTAAAAAGCTGCAGCTAGCGTCGGATATCGCCTGAAAGGCCAAGGGATCGAAGAGGAAGAGGAGGAAGAGGATGAAGAACATTCCCTTAGGGACAAGTACTAAAGAGGACCGATAGAAGTTACATTAAACGACGTGGGCGGACAAAATACCTGGTCGATGCGTGAAAGAATCGTATCGTATAAGACACGGGGGAAATTGCGCAATCTTTACAAGAATATATTATAACAGGTTATATGATATAGTTCTAATAAAATTCCCATTAAAATATAGGCGTATTAACCTCGAACTCCACTCCAAAGACATAACGAGGTTTACTTATAAGATCCATTGAAATGGACTATGGGGATGTTTTCAGGGGGATTTTTCGGTTACCACCGTAAAAACCGAAAATTCCACGACAAGAAAAAAAAATGTCTTTAAGTAAGTCACTGACTCGTATAATTTCTAGTAAATGGAAGCAAACCAAAACCAAAGAGGTGGAAGGGGCGCATTCAATACCGCATCGCTCTTATTCTCTACACCAGCATCCGTTCTATACAGAGCCGAGTCTTCTTAACTCAACCAACCCCTTTCTATCATTTCCCAAAGAAAAGTCATTTATTTTATTTTTATATCGAAAAAGAGAAAACCAGCCAAGAGAGGTTAGAATCCATCTCGTTTCCAAAGATATTGGTCAATAAAAAAAGCCAAAAAAGAAAAAAAAATATCTTCATCTCCCACCATATACAGGGTGTTTGTGAAAGGTCTATCAATAATGAAAGGGCGTATTTATTGGGCCATTTTGAGTCGAAAATGTTCTATGACATTTTGCCGTCCGAGCCACTGTTTACAAGTTATGATTGGAGTAATTTACGGATGACCCCTTAAATTTAATTAAGAAATTGAAAGACAGCGCTAATTTAATGAAGGGGTCATCCCTAAAATATTCAAATCATAACTCGAAAACCGTGGCTCGGACGGCAAAATGTCATAGAACATTTTCGACTCAAAATGGCCCAATAAATACGCTCTTTCATTATTGATGGACTTTTCACAAACACCCTGTATTTTATTTTTAGAATTTTTACCTATATCTATAGCCGATCAGATTGTTAGGCCTATATAGGTATGGACTCAAATAAAATCGTGTTTTTCCTTCATTAGGAATGAAAACTTTCAGTATCTTACGGCTACTCTCCTAATGGCAATAATACACTAGACATTTAAAAAAAGTATCTTAATCTTGGAAGAGAAATTATGTTTTTAATACAGCATCTCCTTATACCTCCGTCTCATCAGTTGAAAAGCTAACTTACAGCGCGATTTCCAATTGACTGCTCCGAGATCGCTCGCGGATTGCTCTATTTTGTCATCAAATCCGACAAAAAAAGCGTTAAGATCATTCTCAGTTCAATCTTGAAGAAAAATACGCGTCAACTCCGGAGCGGTTGCTTACCGACCGATCCGTACTGACCTGTCTTTTTACACAGATCAGTTCGGAGTGAAACTCGGGCCGATTGCGTGACCAATGGAAGACGTGAATCCAAGAGAGAGGCGATCTAGATCTACAAATGGAACACGTAAATTTTTCAGAGCACTCCGAACAGTCCAATGAAATAATAGAAACATCAGTACAACCACTTTATTTTTATAATCGGTGGAATTTGAAGCGCCTCGAATTACATCGAGGAACAGAACCTTGCACGGACATTGCAATTACCTCGTTTCAAATATCATCTTACAACCTCGTTACGAGATTTTGATTGGACCTATTCTCTTCTCTTACAGAACGTTTCGTAAAAAAAAAAAGAAATCGTTTCCGAGTATCAAAACTCTCCCTTTATCAAAAACAAAACATCTAACCGACATTCAACAAGACAACGTACCATAAGACGACGTTTCAAAGACGACCAAATCTTATTTTTTAAACCATCCATGAATAGAAACGACGGCGATTAGTTTCGTAGCGAATTGACACTGAAAGCGGTTTTGGGATTTATTTCTTTTTTACCATAAAGTAACGAGAAAGTGGCAATAATGTCTACTGGCGTTCTTTTTTCCGATTGAAACGCCTGATAAGTATATACGCTTTTTGGCCCGCAAAGATTTTTTTCCCCTGCAATGCATGGAACTATATACAGAACGGAGAGAGAGAGAGAGAGAGCGTGAGAGAGAGAGAGAGAGAGCGTGAGAGAGAGAGAGTGAGAAAAAACCCTTTTGTGCATTTCTATTTCGCTTCAGGAAATTGACTGGGACCCACGAGCGAGTGAAAGTCAACGGTAGAAAAAGAAGGAATAGAAAATATAACCATACACCCAAAGCCACATTTGCTTTTTCTATCGTTGAACCCAATGCATCCCGGATGAAGAAGGCGCGCGAGACGACTAGGTTGCGATATTCCCTATAAAGTTCCCTCTATACTGTATTTCCCAGAATTCATTTCAGATTGAAATGCCGATGAATTGACAACCCGAATCTGCTATTTACTACTATTTCAAGTTTGGAGTATTCAAGCTGAGACGAAATATAGGCTGTACATACATAGGGCGATATTTTGAAATGGAGGTCAACAAAACTAAGATGCCGAAGGAAGTTTTCTTTTGTAAAAAAGGCGGGAATGATATCCACGATACAAAATAATCGCTGGTTTGCTGGCCAGCGATCAATTACTCTTAGGAGATAAGGGGTGTATGAAAAGAAGCAATTTTTGCTTGAAGGCAATTGCCAATATGAAACATTGTAGCTCTAGATTCTACCAAAAAATTAATATTAAAATAATTTCTACAAAACATCACATAAAACACAGTGTTTTTCTGAAAAGTGTCTGCAATTAATTGTAAAGTGTTCTTTAGATTAGTCTAATTAAAGTCGAAAATATTCCATGGAATGTTTTACGGATAACCCATTAATTAAATTAGAAATCATTATCCTTCAATTTATTAATTAAATTTAAGTAGTATGTATCCGTTAAACACTCCAAACTAAATTTGAAAACGGTGACCCTGACGCTGAGGAACACCACCCATAATTTCAGACAGACCTTTCAAAAAACACCCTGTACATCGGATCCGATGGATTTTCAATTAACTATACTTCACTCTAAACTCGTAAGTTCAATACGACTTCACATATAGTTAAATTCAATCAAGGCAAAATTAAAATTAAACATTCCATTAAGCTAGCTATAGCTGCATGCAGAGATACGCATTGAACCAAATTAAATATTAAAAATCTTCTCCAATTCGAAATGCGAGCGAGAAATATATGGAAGAAAGGACTAATTATTAATTAATTGCTATGAAAGAGAGAGAGTCTTGCAAAAACGTTAATAAAATTCTGTCATTAATAGCTAATTTGTATAGGTACAGAAATGGTAGTTATTAAGAGATTACAAGTTGCGGTACAAAAAAAATTAAAACCTGGCCTGGGATGCCGCATGCAGTCAGGATGAAAAAAATATTACCTAGCTTTCTAAATTAATTGGGTGGATCTTGGCTATGTAAACGAAGAATTTTGGGTAGCTAAAATATCTCAAGAAAGCCAAGCTCTCTCTATTACATTTAGGCCTATATAAGGATAAAAAAATTAGGAGGCAGTTTAGAAAATCATCTTCGTGACTAGAGGGAATTACTTCCGTTATATTTGAAGAAGGCAAATATTTACCCGTAGAAAAATCTCTCGTCTCAAAAAACCACCAATTAATCTAAGCGGAGAGATGCGGTGAAGAAAAAAAATGTTAATTGCTAGAGTTGTTTACGATAAAAAGCTAAAAATACTAAAAATAAAAAACTAAAACAATATTTCCTTCCCTAACTTTACATCAATTTGATGAAAGGATTTTATAAGGATTGCAAATAAAATACTAAAAATAGAATAAATAATTCTATTCTCACACTTGCGCTACAGGCCCGTATCTTATCTTACCTAACAATCTGACCTTTACAAGAAAATATAAGCCTTGAAAAATTGCTTGATTAAATTTTTTATTTCATCCCCCCGCCTACGTAAGTTCCAAACATCAAAAAAAAAAAATAAAAGAAAAATAAATTCTTAACAATTGCAATTTCTTTAGAAGCTCGTATGAAAACGCAATGAGAAATCTCTTAACCGAAGTAGAAAAATTATATTATGCTCTTTCTACAATAGGTAGGTACAATAAAAGCTAGCGTAGGAAGATGCGAATAAATTTACTTCAAATTACGGACGTCTTATTTGAAAAGAAAACAACGAATCTCCGTCTTTCTATACAGTAAAACAAACCTCTCATCTTCAATCCTTAAAAATCGCGCACCATGCAAGGGAGCAATAGAAAAAAAAATACTTTTTCGAAGATCATTATGTTGAAAGACGAGACGCTACTAGATTTAAATCCGTATTGTAACATGGGCAAAGAAGAAAAGTTAACAAAAATAAAAAAGAGGAAATCTGGGACTTGGGTTTATCGTTAGTCTTTTCCCCCCATATAACATAATGACGTAGTAGTACTATACACTGTACAGTAACTAGTCTCGTAATAGAGTATACGTAGGAATAAAGATCTAGAGAGAGAGAGAGAGACAAAAAACCCCGCCCTCTCGTCATTTATCAAGCGGCTAATTGGCTGAATCCAGAGCGAAAAGACCTGCCGAATATCTAAAGAAAAAGTAGTAAGGGGGATAGAAAAGAAATATATATACAGATAAAATGGCGCCTGCTAATAATACGCACAAAGGTTGAGTGGGGGTATTATGCGAACACCCACTAACCCCGCTTACCTATTTTCCTTAACATTACTTTATTACCTTAAATAGGTTAAATACCGGGCTAAATCTATTCGAGGATTAAAAATGAATGTAGATAATAGGGTAAGTAAAGGCGAAATTGAGTGGAAAAAAATTATCTTCTAAGACCTTCACCTCTATTCCCAGAATCCCATAGAATGGGAGAAAGATGAATCTTATAGTATAAGAATAGTAGGCTAAGGCTGCTGGGATTGTCCAAGAGTTGAACTAACCAAGCGGAAGAGACGATAGAAGTTGACAAAGGGGGAATGGGGGCGTTTAGGGTAGTAGACACCGACTCCATGCATTATTTCCAATTTTGGTATCTTCCTTTCTATCACTATTTGCCCTTGCTAGTAGGTCATCACCCTTCTTCTCTGACCAATTCCTATACTTTCGTCCGACCTAATCATTAAGGGAGATGATATAAATCCTGTCTCTCCTTCTTGACACAGAATCCCTTCGAATCAGGCATATAGCCCATTTCATAAGTATCAGAATGATACTACAAACGCTATAAATAATAATTGAAAAATCTCAGGTATTTAATACGAAACCTAGCTGGATTGCTTGCATCCGAGTATTGTTACATTTCAAGGAGCGCTGGGAAATATCAGAAAATATTTGGCAAGTGACACAATAATAAAGGAGAGGTCTATTACACGAAAAACATTCATACCATTTAATTAAGAGTCTTGTATCTCGCTCGATATATCCAGTCTTTAAAAATGTATTTAATCTAGGCCTAGCTACCGTCTTAATAAATTAGGTTTACCATATTTGTACTAACCTTTATACCACTTTTGAAATAAAAAGCTATTTTTAACCAATATAATACGGTATACTATACAGGTCATGAAGAAATAAAAAAAATTGTTTACCCCGGAAACGATATAAGTTAATAGAAAATCCAGAGCCTCCTTACATTCTCCAAACAAAGCGGCCTATAATATCGGAATTATCGCCGCAGGCTTTGGGTCACATCAGAGCGCTATATACAGGGTGTTTCAGAAAGGTCTGAGGGCAATTAAGGGAGATTATGTTCTTTGATATATTTCCAGACGACAATGTTAACTTCTATCTCCATTTTAGCCTAAGGAACACACGCGTTTTCAAGTTATAATTGGAGTGTTTTACGGATAACCCCTAAATTAAATTAGAAATCATTGTCATTCAATTTCATAATTAAATTTAAGGGTCTTAACTTGAAAACTGTGGCTCTTGTGCATGGCAAAATATCATGACTCCAATCGCGCAAAGAACACCATCTCTCAGAAACACCCTGTATCTATGTACATCCAGCTTTCTAGCCCCAATTTACCAAAAACGCCCTTTACTTTTTATAAGCTAAGATAAGCTATAAGACAACGAGAGATTCCGGGGCAAAAAGCCCCAGTATTAATCCGAGGCCATGTTTTCAATTTTTGTTTACTTAGCTTGATGAGAATATTCGGGACTAAAGCTTTGGACCGTGCACGGACGGGCTTTCCCAAAGAAGGAAAAAAAATAATAAACGTTTTGGAAAAAAGAGAGAAGTTTCGCCCTTAGCGCCCAGAAATCGGTTAGGCCTAGCGTAAGGCGTGGAAGAGGAGGAGGAGGGGAGAAGAGTCGAGACTAGTTAGCTTTTTCCAAGTTGAAGAGATAGTGGATAGAAGAGTTTTCTTGATGAGTACAAGCGCGAGAACAGTCAGGAGGGAACGGAGAATGGGAGGTCAACGGTGACCTTAAGAGTCAATGGGAGGCGATAGTACAAGATAAAAGTCTACTCACTGAAGTAAATATTACGTTCATGTCGTCGGTGTAGTCGATTTATAATAATAATCTAGCTTTATTTCGTGTTCATAACACCAAGTGGGCTATATTTCAATGGGTCACGATTTCAATGCATAGAGGTGGTGGTTTGCCCCTATACCACAGCTAACCGACAGCGCCCTATCCTAACTATAACAATTAACCTCGGCAAGTTTTGATGGAAAGAAGAAACCGGGTTAGAGCGCGGAGGAAAACTCCTTTAACAAGTGGGGAGAGAACTTGCAAACTCTACGTAAAAAGGTTTGTTTCCAGTTTTTCACAAGGTGCCACAGTCCGGGATCGAATCCGGGACCCTCTTGCTGCGAGGCGAAAGTGCTAACCACTTCACCACCCCACCTTTACTAGACTATACGTATAAGATTCCCGCGTTTAGTTTGAAAACTACTTGACAATTAGCCATATGCCTGATCAGCGCACAGCGGCCAAAATTGGAACTATCATAAGGATGAGCTTAGAGTAGTGGCACTCTATGTTAACTCCCTATAGGGCATAATAAGTATTTATAAAATACGTTTTTCCGCTCTTAGCTCGTATAAAATGGAGTAATAGCATCTCCGAGGGTTTGACTTATTATGCCCTATAGGGAGTTAACATAGAGTGCCACTACTCTAAGCTCATCCTTATGATAGTTCCAATTTTGGCCGCTGTGCGCTGATCAGGCATATGGCTAATTTCGCCTTGCAGTGAGTGTCGTGATCTCTCCTCCTCGTTAACTCCTTCTTTTAAGCCTTAGTTCACTCGATCATGCCTTACTGACGCGAGATCGAGTGGGCTACGAATTTAGCAGACGATATATATGAAAGGTTTTTGGGAGTAGATCGTCTCTACCCTTTACAAGTTCAATCTTAACTTCGATTCGGGTACTTCTACCACTTCTTACATGACGAGATTGGTAAAGAGGGAAGTGGAGAGGGGGGCAGCTGGGGTGCTAATTAGTCTCGCTTAATTAACGCTTCTCATCCAAATGGAAGAGTCGTAAAAGGGGACTCGGCGGCACCGTTTGTAATTGGATTGGACAGGCGATGGGTTAAGGCGGGGGGTCAATTCATTCTCCTCCACCCTCCTCCGCACCTTTTTCGATAATATCCACCACCCCTTCCACAGTCTGACTGCTTCTATACAGTAAGAGAGTCAGCTTTTTACGCCTCCCAATCAGTTTAAAAGAGCGAGTCGGCCGGCCATGCTTTTGGATCTTCGATATAGCCTAGCTTTTATCCTATCTCGACATGCACCGGCGAAAGAATGGTTGGGGTTGTAGATTGAAGATGTATTGAGGAAGCTGGGAAAAGAGGAAGTAATTTTCGCGCCCGAGTTACAAAAGACTTGATTCGCTATCCAAGGTTCGAAACGGGTACACCACCAAAATGAGATGGTATTCGAAGAAAAGTGTATATATATTTCGAAAAGCTAGAATAAACCAACCCTTTAATTGATCTATATATTTAATAGCGAAGCTTCGAAGTTAATTTTAATAATAATTAAATTCGATTTAAATTGACTTATTTCAATTATTTAAATAAAAATAATTAACTTTGAAAATAAATACTATGTCTATGGCCCCTGGTCGGTTACTTTTCCGTGAACATTGGAGTTCAGCGGGTAAAACATTTCTACAGGGGCTGGTAGAAAATACATTAGATTGAAAACCCCTATATTTCGGCTTCCCTGTTATGATTTTAAAATACAATATTTTGCAATAAACATGGCGAAAACACCACTAAAAATCGTAAAAACAATATAAATTAACGAATCAAGCATTCAATAAAATTTATTTGTAAAGTTATCCCGAGGCGGTTGTATTTCTGAGTATAGGCTATCGAAAATTGAAGTTGAAAAGCGTCGGACGTGAGCAGACAAATGAAAACTCATCCGAAACTGGCGTGGGAGAGATATCATGGTTTAGAAATGAAAGAATAATAGAAAATAAAGCAAAAACCGACGTCTGGAGTTACCCTAGGGGGTTATTTCAGTGCTCATTAAAATATGTTTCCCGGCTACAGAGCCAGCGAGCGCCATTCTTGTCCGCGGCGGAAATAGCGGATATTCCGGTAGAGTGGCGTCTTTAAACTTTATATTATTAAAGCCGTTGAGCAAAACGCGCGAGAATAACTCCGAGGTATTATTATACAACGGCCGATGATGAGAATGGTATATATATACCACTAGCGCGGGCTTATTCGATAAGACCAAGCCAACCGAACTAACGAGTTAGAGGAAGCTAAAAGCGAGAATGATGAATACTACGAACCCTGGATGTGAATGTGATGTTTTACTTTAAAACATAATCCTTCAATCTTAACTTGAAAACGGTGTCCCTTGTGGAGAAAAATGTCATAGAAGTCACACATTTTCGACTCCAGTTGGACCAAAGAACATCCCCCTTAATTCTGATAGACCTTTTTATAGTAACAGCACTCTCTTGGGACTACAGGAGTGCACAGTTAGAACGGGATAAAATCCCCCTTGGATACGAAAATACTCCGAACATATAAAAATTAATCAAGAGGGAGACACCAACCAATCCAGGGTACTTGTGTACATCATCCTTGTTCAAAAAAGGGTTATGAGAAACACTAGGTCCCTTGCTTAATACTGATTATCGTGGTAAAGCTTCTAGGAATTATCGCGTTATCCATCCAACTATACTCTCCCCCTTTCTCTAGTCGAGCTTAGAAAACTTGGGTTTTCTTGGACTGAAGAGGTTTTTACTACAAGAGGGTAGTAGTGGGTGTCTTCATTAATTTAAATTCTTCCATCTAGTGAACGCGTCAAAGGCTTCCAAAAGAAGCAAGCAAGCAACCCTTCCCAAAACTTTACCTCTTTTATTCAAAGAAAGGATGTATAACCATTTCCCGCGTACCAGCTATAGTCCTTACCATCTTTTTTTTTTTTTTTTTTACTATTTATTTTTCTCCACAAAAATATTAAGTTAGAATGAGGGGAGCAAAAAAAAAAGGTTTTGTGATAATGAGATAAGACAAGTTTTAACACAAAAATTCTACCCATCTTATGAATTCTTTTGTAAACCAAAAACTTTTTTTACTCCTTATGAAGCTGTTTACCAAATTTTGCATCTTGAACATTATTTTTGTTATAAGGTTGTAAAATATATAAATAGCTATTGTAGGGGAAAAAAACGTGACGTAATTTCCTTACGGTATTGTAGTTTTGAGATACCTTCATGGCTTTATATAATAAAAAAAATATCAAGTGGAAACTTTAAGATAAAATTACGGTAATATTCCCTTTAAACGGATATACAATGCGTCAAGTCGAACTACATTTTTAAGTAATAGTGGTACTATTTCCTGGAGAAAATGTCACGTGACAGTAAGCGTAGCACGACTATAAGTGGATAGATTCAACGGACATGCCGATACCCATTTGCAATGCGTTGATAACTTGACGAAATTCACGCATGCGCAGTAGCGAGCTCTATTTGATGGATGACAATCTTGATCCCGCCCCCATACATAACACATTGTACATGCCTTAAAGAAGAGCGAAAAATTCAAGTAACTTAAATCAAATTTCCATTCGCATTTGAAGTACTTCATTCTAAATTCAAGAATTAATTTGCATGATAATATTAAAAAGAAAAAAAATCATCATTTTCCCCGACGTGTACTCTATTAAATATTCAAGTTTAATTTCCAATGTTCTATGAACTATGCGTTAGTAGAAAGAGAGAATATTCATCCAAAAGTCTCTTTTAGACTTAACTTTTAAATTTTGAAATTAATTTAAAATCAAAAGCTTTTAGCTTAACGATAACAAGTTCGTTTCCCGGAGCGTCATCAAACAACTATACGGGAATGCAAGCGCACGCTTTCAATTTTCTAATTTTCAAAGCAAACCCTTTCAAGTAACTAATATATTATTAACGAATAAAGTTGATCTTAAATAAACTGCACTCTAAAAATTTAAAATTAACAGAAAACTGTATTATTTCGCTTTAAAGCTATTTAAATTTCCAAAGATAAAGAGAGAATTCGAGAATTATTTCAATCCGTTTTTTAAATTGCATATTTATAATTAAAAGAAAAAATCCACTTAGTAATTTAAATTAGAAAGCTACTGCATTGAAATAAAGAAAGAAATAAAAAACACACTTAAAATTATAATAAAGCGAGCGTTTGTTTCGTAAAATCCGTTGTTAAATTTCAATAATTAAAATTCCAATTTTAAAATATTTATATAAGCCATGCAGGAAGAGAGAACTTTTAAGAGTTAAAAATTTCACTCGGTGTATAATTTTCTAGAAAAGTTAGCATAGCATTTAAAAATAATGAAGGTGAAAACTCCGCCCCTTTCCCCCCATCCACGTGATATTCAGAAAGATGAGGAAAATACAATATAACTAATTTATGTACAAAGTTAGCGAGTGAATTTTTAAGAGGGATCCCATAGGCAAAATATCAAAGAGAATTTTGAAAAGCAAGAGAGAGAGAGGGAGAGAGGTAGAAGGGTATGGGGATGTATTCAGAAATTCTCTCTTCTCTCGAGTTACTCCGCGCGTCCCTGAGTTTATCCCATCTTCATCTCTCTCCCAACATGTAGATTCTCTTGGAAGTGCCCGGGGAAAATGAGGCGGTTTTGTAATGGATATAATAACAATATATTTGAAAGCGCCAGCGCGCTATAGGGGGATATGCTGGAGAAGAAGGTGTACATCGGCGTCTATGTTAAAATCGGTGCTGTAGAGTGTGGCTTCCGTGGTACTTGACGCTACGTCAACAGGTGCGTATAGAAATTACGGGTAGTGGTGGCGTTACGCAGTCAAGTATCGCGAGAAAGAGAGGAGAGAGAGAGAGAGAGAGAGAGAGAGAGAGAGAGAGAGAGAGAGAGAGAGAGAGAGAGAGAGAGAGAGAGAGAGAGAGAGAGAAAAGACTTCGAGGATGGGTGATGAACTTCGGGTTCACGTCATCCCCGATTTACAATACGCCTAATATTACCAAGCACCTACTTTCCCAGGTTTGCAAGTATGGAATTTTCTATTTGTAATAGAGTCTAGAACGGTGCGAACGGCGCCGGTTCATCCCAAATTCATTTTCCAATAAGGTTAAAAGCGCAACCCGTAATGAATTTTACCTTAAAACCTTAGGTGGTTCTTGATTTATTCGACGCTGTATTCTAGTTTTGGGATCGGGTGTTGAGGGGGCTAGAAATCTCATTACATTAGGAGATGATGGCGGAAGGAGGATGGGCAGAGTGTGGGAGAAACGGGGGGCGCCCGGTTCGACTTCCCGACCGACCAAGGTGCGGAATAAACCGGAGTAAAGGAATCATTGGCGAGTCAATATTTGTAGAGCAGAGAATCGGGGCTATTTCGGATGATAGTCAATAAATTCCTGCAGAATTGTGGCGGCGGAGGGAACGAGCGAGAGTCTTGCGGAGACGGACGCGTTTTTAAATTGATTCTTAATCTTTCGCTATACATTCTCCAAATTGCTCTTAATGCGTATCCGATTCCGAGGATGTAAATTCTAAGCCTAACTGTTAAGAAAGTTAAATGTAATTAGAATCACACGAAAAAAGCGTTGAATATACAGGGTGTTTCAGTCTGAAATATCAACTCGAAATCTCCCTTAATTTCTGAGAGAACACACCCTGTATATTCAACTCGTTTTTGGTGAGATTCTAATTTCAGAAACACCCTGTATAAATAAAGAGGTCTATATTAGTAGAGTCGATTGAATTGAATGCCTAAAAGGTTCAACTCTTAAAATACACCTTCAATTTAAAACGAAACGAAAGGCTTCGTAAACTCGAAATATATCTCCAAAACCACGAGTTATTAAAAGAAATAAAACACTTCTCCTCAATTAAATATTCAATTCCCATCGGAGAAACAGAAAACTCCAAAAATAAAACTTCTTGGAAAGTAAAGACCTATTCAGACGATAGAACTTTTTGACTCATTTAGAAGAGTCAACTTGAGTTGGGTCGTGTAAACAGAAGTTGGGCAAGTTGAGTGACCAACCAAACTATAAACTGATCATTGACCCATTTTTGTTGACTCAAATTTTGGACCCATCTAGTTGAGTCAAACGTTATTTGTATCGTCTGAAAAGGCCTTAAGAGTCAACCAACCAAAGTTAGGTGTAAATGGTAAAAAGTATATTTCATCTCTTTAGAGTATTGAAGAATGTTTCGGGGAGAGAGAGAGAGAGAGAGAGAGAGAGAGAGAGAGAGAGAGAGAGAGAGAGAGAGAGAGAAGCTTACACTGAATGAGAAAAACTTTCCCCCCGCGTTTGCTGAGACTTTAAAAAAATGTTGCAGCTCAGATAGCCTTCCAGCATGCACCATCTCATTCTATAACTGGCTTGTTGCATCGTGCCACAACACTTTTTAGAAGATTAAAAAGAAATTTTTAGCAGCGTTTGCTTAGAAGAAAGAAAGAAAGAGAGAAAAGCGCTCCAAAAAAAACTTGGGGAAAGGAAAAACCCTTAGAAGTGAAGAGAGTACGCGAGAGCAGAGAGAGAGAGAGAGAGAAAATCCCGGTTCTAGGGATAGCTTTTTGATAAATATGGAAGTGGATTTTTGGTAGAAGCGTCCCTAAGGAATACACCCCAACTTCGCGGCAGCTTTCCAACATTGCACGAAGCGAGGAACTAAACTGGGGGAGAGAAAATTTACTCGCAGTGGTGTTTCTAAAACCGTTTTGACGGTACATGGCCAAAGAGCGTGGGTCTATTCCGTGGTGTGTAAAAATGAAGGTTTATTTTTACAGCTCAAAATAAAAATGGGATTTTCTTCTTTTTTTATTTTTATATTTACGGGTTCCGATAAAGTTCATTTTAGCTAACTCGGGATTGGTATTCCTATAAGGGTAACGCCTACATCACGAGAACGAGCATTCTGGGGTCTTATACAGCCCTTTAGGCAAGCAGTATATACTGGAGCGCTTCTCTACATATATTTTCATCTTCCTTATCGTCCGTAACTTGCGAGATACGAGGATCGAGATACAAAGAGAACGTGCGGTGGAATAAACACCCTGAAGACTACCCGAAAACTTCACCGCATATTTGGAATCTCAACATATAACTATTTGTTTTTAAGCTTAACGCGAATCAAAATTTGTGTTTAAACCATTATAGGCCTAAGTAGTTTCTACCCTAATTTTCCCAAAACATATTTCCGAAATTAGGGATGGCTACAAAACGATATGATTTCGGTATCGGTGACCTATACGGCATTTTAACAAATTAATCGATTCGAGGGTATTTTGCCGATAAATCAGTAAAAATCGGTTGATAAAAGGTTTCATTGGGTTACATTATCGGTTTAGTTGGGTTAAATAATCGGTTTAGTCGGGTTAATTAATCGATTTCTTTCCGTTAAATAATCGGTTTAGTCGGGTTAATTAATCGATTTCTTTCCGTTAAATAATCGATTTCTTTCGGTTGAAAAATTGGTTTCATCGGATTAAATAATCGATTTCTTTCGGCTGAAAAATCGGTTTCATCGAATTAAATAATCGGTTTCATCGGATTAAATAATCGGTTTCATCGGATTAAATAATCGATTTCTTTCGGTTGAAAAATCGGTTTCATCGGATTAAATAATCGATTTCTTTCGGTTGAAAAATCGGTTTCATCGGATTAAATAATCGGTTTCATCGGCTTAAATAATCGGTTTCATCGGCTTAAATAATCGGTTTCATCGGCTTAAATAATCGGTTTCATCGTATTAAATAAAAAAATCGGTTTCAGCGGATTAAATAATCGTTTTCATCGGCTTAAATAATCGGTATCGCTTCAAATAAAACTTCGATATCGGCATGGGTTAATTTTACGATACCGGCCATTACTACCAACCACCCGAAATCCGAACGTTACTACAGTTTGTCTCTATGGCGCATCAGGAGGGAGTCGAAAATCGGGATTGGGGGGAAGGGGTTGAAAATTAGAGGACAAGCAGAGCGAAGATAATATTGATCAAAGGAAAACAACATTCATTAGGAGCGCGCGCGGTGAGGGCTTCCTCCTTTTTGATCAATAATAAAGGTCAATGAAAAATTCTACGAATAAAATCATTCCCTTCCCCCCTCATGCTAGTCTGAATTCCTAATTTTATCTGGCAAATTTGGGCGTATACTTCAAAGTACGTACAAAGCTCTGTCAGCTCCGTTACAAATTATTCAACGGG
Organism: Phalangium opilio; assembly: GCF_054372755.1. Taxonomy (NCBI): domain Eukaryota; kingdom Metazoa; phylum Arthropoda; class Arachnida; order Opiliones; family Phalangiidae; genus Phalangium; species Phalangium opilio. The sequence continues at coordinate 1,139,639 of NW_028324244.1, forward strand.
GCGAATGACAGAACGCTACGTATTGGGAAAGGTATAACATCACGATAATCCTCGGAGATTAGAAAACATTGTTTATAGTTAAAATCAGAAAAGGAGGATATCTCTAACAAACGGAATAAGGCCTTGCAAACTAATTACATTCCCCCAATGTTTGATCGAGATGGTTTGGAGTCTTAATATCAAGTAGAATTTACTCGATAAGCTATATATATATAGCTATATAACGAGTAATATGCCGTATTTGAGTAGAATATAAATTCGATAGGGCATGGAATAATATTTACTGGCAAACCAGAGGCGATGTTATTATTATTAGTATTATTATTATTATCTGGAAAACAGGAGTTTTCCCTTATACTAAAATTTCAAGCTACTGTTATCTTCCCAAATTCTCCGAGGAATCAGTCTTGGCCTTGTTTATACTTAATTATGAATGCCTGGGTAACTAATTATAATCTTGTTTACGCGAATAATATGAATTATTTGCAATAAAACTTTCGGCTTTAAATTTTCAAATTCATGACTTATAACATAGCCAACTCGATCACGCGCATCGCGACGCAAAGGAGGCTAGCATCGCAGCGTCCGCGAGCGAGGATCGAGTGGGCTATGCTTATCATCAGCGCCCCCTTAAACGCAAATAAAAAATATGGCGCGAAAAAAATGTTTTCCGCACTCACCCATTCTGTTTTCGGATCCTCATAGAAAATTCAAAAACTGCATTGACTATATTTAAAAATCCTGCATGATCCCACCTGTAAATAAGTAATAAGTATTTCAAATTTTAAAACCGCAACATTAAAGCGGCAATTGCAATTTATTTCCAATGGCTTTGGGTCCCTGAAGTCAATAGTCCCCAAAAAAACCCTATCCCATCAAAGCTATTTTTGGAAGAACTGTTAGTATCCCGGTAGGGATGCGGATGCGGTGTTACTTTGACCTTTAACGGAGAATATATCCTCTGTAAATGATTTAGTAAGAGAGGAAAGGTAGCTAGCATAGTTGACACCATTAAATAAATAAGCTTCAACAAGTCCATACAGCGCAACACGTACGTAACTATCCTCGCAAATGACTGTAACATTTCCTCATCTGCCCACGTTTATTCCAATAAATAGCCTCAACTCGGCTCTTTTGTTCTCAAAATTTCAACATCTTACGGGGTAGGGGTGATTTACCGAAAGGTTAATAAAGAAAAAAATAGATTCTTGGAAGCAAATAACAAATTGGCACGAATTTATTCAAAAATCTCGTGAAAATTGAACGGATCTACGCGGCCTTGAGTTAACCCTTGACCTCCCAGGCTCCCACCATCTAAGTAATGTTCAATTTTCATGGAGGAATTATTTGAGGTATAAGACAAAGTATACATACACCGAGGGGGTAGACACTTGAGAACTCAGGTGTACAATGTGTCTTGAACTCAATGTACTGTCAAAGCTGAATTGTGAGTTCCGAAGGCTTTGAACTCAATGCACTGTCAAAGCTGAACTCTTTTGAACTCAGATGTACACAGAGATCCAAAGCGTCTATACCCTCGACATACACCTTTTAAAACACCAATTTCACCTTACCTAAGTCTACGACAGGCCTATATGTCTGTCCACTTTAAAGCTTAGTCTTTTTTTTTAGGTATCGCAAATATATTGGTACTTAACAAAATGTAAGGTGTAATAGGCCTTACAAAAAGATCAGATTCAGGGTATAAAAAAAATGAAGAAAAGTGTAGGGACAAAAAAAAAGTAGGGGAGAGGACCAACAAAAAAAACCTCTCGCGGATGCTTTAACAGCTGAGCAAACAATGTCGGACTCTACCCACTGGTCAAACAACGGATGAGATTTCACTCTTCACACTTTTACTTCTCTCTCTTTATGAGACCGCCGACATTTACTTTAATGGGATGTCGGATGGAAAATAACGTTCTCGTCTGTCCTCATATATGGACTTTAAAGGGAAGTTCAAATTAAAACCACTAAACAATTACATCTCGGACTAAAGAATATAACGAAACAACTAGCGGATAAATGGACTATTAGATGAAAACCAACTAGTTAATAAAACAAGTAATTCCTTAACTTAATCGACTAAAAACGTAACCCCTGACATCATTAAGGGACAACTTATTCCGATCTGCCTGGCTTTATTTGCAGGGCGCGGTTTGCTTTATTCTCCCCACAATAGGGCTATTACATGGCACAGAGTCCCGGCGAGTTATATTCTTGGGTAAATATTCAGATTCTTCCCATCTTGGGTAAGTTCAGAAGAGTCTAAGTACAAAAAAAAGGTAACCCAACCAACGACCGACCCACCGCGAATTGCGAAAAAGCATTTTGATTCCATAAATGTCTTCCACGCCAACTAGAAAAGAAGCAATCAAGTGCAGTGCCCGCCAAATTGGGAATATTCAAACTGGTTAAAACTAGTGACATCACCAAAAACGGAACGGTAGGGGATTTCTTGTCTTTTTTTTCTAAACAACTTCGGGGAAAGCGATTTCCATGAAATTTCACGGTTTTTTCCCCATAAATTTCCCTGGTATTCTCCATTTTTCCCCCCATAAATTTCCCTGATATTCCCCTTTCTTCCCATAAATTTCCCTGATATTCCTCGTTCTTTTCCCCATAAATTTCCCTGGTATTCCCGTGTTTTTCCCCATAATTTCCTTGATATTCCTCGTTCTTTCCCCCCATAAATTTCTCTGATATTCCCCGTTTTTTCCCCATAATTTCCCTGATATTCCTCGTTCTTTTCCCATAAATTTCCCTGATATTCCTCGTTCTTTTCCCCATAAATTTCCCTGGTATTCCCCGTTTTTTCCTCATAGATTTCCCTGATATTACGTTTTCCCCATAAATTTCCCTGATATTCCCCGTTTTTTCCCCATAAATTTCCTTGATATTCCCTGTTTTCTTTCCCATAAATTTCCCTGATATTCCCCGTTTTTTCCCCATAAATTTCCTTGATATTCCCTGTTTTCTTTCCCATAAATTTCCCTGATATTCCCCGTTTTTCCCCCATAAATTTCCTTGATATTCCGTTTTCTTTTCCATAAATTTCCTTGATATTCGGGGTTTTCCCCCCATAAATTTCCCAGGTGCAAGACCACCAAATTGCGGAAGTAATTGTTTCCCTGAACTTTTAGTCAACAATTTATATCCCCGACCTTTCCATATTTGTATGAACCATGCATAACCTACTTTTTAAACCGAGAAATTAAATTTCCAATTAATTATAGATATTTAAAATAGGTAATACGGCTTATAAAACTAATTGGCACCCCAAATTTATGACTTCAAAAAATACAAAACAACAAACAACTTTTAAAAATCAAAATCACCAAAAAGACTAAACTGGCTACGCAACAAAAAGTTAAACGCCGCGCGCTAGTATCAAAGTTTAACGGCTTAAATTATATACATATATAAATAATAACCTATAATAAATAAAGGTAGTGTGTTTAGAATTTAAACTATCAAATATAAAATCGCGTAATATGCCTTTTTAGCGTCGTACGCGCTAGACTAGCTCTCCGTTAGTTGGCATAGTATATCAACACCCACTGGTCCACCCGTTTCTAAACGCGTATCTTTCCCCGTAGATGTACCTGTAGATCCAGGAAATAAATGTCTCTCCCCCACCTTTGTACTTTATTCCCTAAGTCGTTTGCATGCCAGACAAATACCCTATTAAGAAAATCGGTCGCAAATCTCTTATTCCTTCCAAGAAGAACAAGAATTTTTAACATCTCCGGTGTCCGGTCTAACACTACTACAACCCGGTTGGCCCTTTCCTTCGCGCTTATTGGTCAATGAAGTATGATTTATAACAACCTTTTTTACTTTTTTTTGGCAAAATTCTCTCGACCAGAGCGAATCCTTTCAGCAATCGGCTGGCGACCGACTAAAGTTTCTGGTAGCTGTTGAATTTTCAAGAAAAGAGTATTCGGTTAAGGCAAGATGATGGCATAGCTGTAATTATTCTCAACTCTCAGCTGTGCCACACCATGCCCTATCCTAATCTACTCAAACTTCAACACCTTCAATTTTTATTTATTTATTTTTCCTTTACCAAGTTTGTGTTTTGCGTCAGGGATAGATGTAATTTTAGAAGTAGGAATGGAGAACAGAGTAATATCTGGGCGCGCGTCAAAGTCCCGGACCCCCTTCCACGGGACGGAAGGGGGTGGGTATGAAAGAAGAGGCGGCGGGTCATAGCGAAAGAGGTAACAAAGGAATTACGTCACTATTTTTCGCCGTCCCCGTCAGCAACGTCATCAAAACGTATTTTAAGTGATAGCCAATAAGATAATTTAAAATTTTCGTTACGTGTTGGAGGGAGGGGCTCTATACTAGACTGAAGTAAATACTAACCGTTCTCCATTCCTACTTTTAAAATTAAATCTATCCATGATGAATTTCTAAAAATTCGATGGTCTCTCTTTTAATTTCAACTTTAATATATTTGGGGGGTTAAAGGTTACGGGGGTGGGAGGGAGTTTGGAGAAATTTTGATGTTATAAACAATTTTGAATAATTAATAACACTATTAATTAAAAAAACAATGTATCAAAAAGTGGTAACGATAAAATATTTTTTTTTCGAAATATATAGCGGCTATAGTCAACAAAATATTTATGGCTATTTTAATTAATGCACTCTTAATTTGTTTATATTTAAATGGTAGGCGGGAAGCGCTCCTGAACTTCAAAAACTTCATAATAAAAAAACATTACCTTAATATGAATATAATTTAGAAATAACATTAAAATATTAAATTTTTAAACTAAGTGTATCGCAAACAATTGCACATATTCCTTTTGAAAATGAAGCCAAATAAAATTGTACTCTTAAACAAACTACAGAACAATCTGTAAAATTAAAAAATTTGTTTGATTGAATTGATTATTTTCAATATAGGCACGTATAATTGTTATCCAAAACTCGTTAAGTATTTAAATACTGTTATTAATTACAAACTAGGCACGGATCAACCTCTCTAATTAATTATAAACTGACTTCATTAAGCCTAACCTGATTCTCCAACTCAACTACAAATTTGATTAAACAACAAAAAAAACAAAAAATACTGATGATATATTCGTAATTTTAACTATACTCTATCCTATCACACGTGTATATAATTATATATATATAATATTTAAGTGTGTCTATATAATTAATTTTATTTTTTAATTACTTTATAAAACACTCTTCAAGTTCAGTGTACGTAGTTTAGGAAAGGGAATGTGTTTTTATTGTGGTTGTTATTATTACGTGAGCAGTTTGATTTTTTTTTCTTTTAAATTATTGTACATTAATTAGTACAAAAATTCATTTAAGAAATTTTAAGATAAATTTAATTACCTACCATGATTGTTTTTAATTAGGATTGGATTAAGGGCAGTTTACCTAATATTTATTGGGACAGATTAAGCCTATAATCTAATTAAACTTCTAAAATATCTACCGGCGTTTACCATAAGTTTATAAGATATGTTGGTCATAAGTTTGTCACTGGTAACTTAGAAACTGGAGCTTGTCATGAAGTGAAGTGACGTAGGTCATAGATTCGAGGCAGCGTGGGAAATAAGGCGGTGACACAGCCACAGGGCAAATGACCAGTTTAAAAATTAAATCGGAGGGGGGTCAGTGGTCCACGAGACCACTAAGAGAAAATTCAAGGGTAACCAGAGTCCAGACATTAACCCCAATTTATTTAATTATCCATTTCTTTAGTTTGGCAGACGACGTGCCCTGGTCAATGGTCATGGACCAGTTTATTTATTCCAGGCCAAGTGGGTCTCTGGTCAAATGTCCAGTTTAAAAAAAAAAAAACATCCTTATTTCCCGTCCTGGATTCGAGGTAAAGCGACGCCTGGGGGGGGGGGGTGTACTGTACTGTCAAAGGCTTAGTAATATAGACTAAATAGGAAGATGGACTGGAAAATTAACCACCGAGTGTAGTACTTCAATTCTCGTTGGTCGTTCTCGAATTAGCGCTCACTAAGTCTCTATGCATCATTACAAAGTATAGAGCTATTTCAGTGGGGGGAAAAATTTCGTCTGCTACGAAAATTGGGCCTGCGTTTGAGTGTAGGGCGGCCATTTAATGAGCGTTTTCTCTATGGGCAAATAGCATTGGTGACGTAGCCATTACCCCCTCTGAAATAGCTCTATAGGAAGTTTCATACTTATAGTAGGAACATATCACTTATAAACTTATGGTTTACTAATTTAAATTTCACGGTAATATTAGATTAAATTTCAGCTTGGATTACCGGGTCTTTTTTTCGTTAATTAGCCAATAAAAAAAAAGGATATTTTTATTAAAGAGAATATAATTCATGTTATCAACGTTTCAGTGCATAGATAAGTTTTAGTTAAAGGCATTTTATCATTATAGAATTAGAAGAGTGTGGCCAAGAAGTGATACCTAGTTTATTAGGGAGAAGGTATTAGATGCCTAAGTATTGGCGCGTCATAGTCCCAGTCCCCCTTCAAAAATACAAAGGGGGGGGGGCGTAAAAGGAGGCCCCGGGCTATTTCGCCTCTCCTCAGTCGGAAAATATGACTGTAATTTTCTAGTCATTCGCGTCGCGCTGACGTGCACGAGTTTTCAAGAACCAATGAGATGCTGGTTGTAATTTAGAGGCGGCGGGGATTAACTCCGGACCTACGTCTTTTGGACTGGAGAAAAAGCTAGAAAGTGGCGCGAATTTATACCCTCTCCCTAATAAACTATATATCACTTCTTGGTGCGGCTTTAAGAGAAGAAATATTAATCGCGCTTTATTTTAATTTTTTAATTGCAAATATTAGAAAGTTAAAAAGAGCGAAAAATAAAAAGGAAGAAAATTCCGTAGACATTTTTATTAACATTAATCAACTTGTAAAGAAGCTGCCCTAAGTTAGAGACAAGCTAAAAGCTTATTAACACTAAATGCGGAATCGAGCGGCGCGCAAAATTATTTAACATTGAGAAGAGAAAAAAACTTGTTCGTTATTTAATAAGTTTATATAAAAAACTTTAAATTCATCGCGACAAAGGTTTTACTTTAGTAAACTTATTTTAAAAATAAATTTACTAAAATTGTTCAACTTTAATCTTGGTATATTACAATATAGGCGAAAAAAGTAATTAGGCTTAGCAAAAAATGGAAGCAATTTTAAGAGAGTATATATACGTTAACCGTCAAAAAGGGGGGGGGGCAAAAAGAGCAACAAAGAACTCGTTAATATTAATATTAATTAATTAATTTGGTCCACAAGTTAACCTTCAAATTTCAATACTTTACCCATTTTAAAGTACTAGTAGACGATTCGAAGGTGGTCTATTTTATTTTATTTCGGATGATTAATTTATTTTACCCTAATGTCGTTTTAAATATTTGGTATGTTCATGTATGTTTTATTGTTCAAATACACGCAAGCGCAGTGTATTTTATTGTAGGAGAAAAATGAAAGAACTGGATTTCTTATTAATTTTTGTATCGATTTCCCTAACAAGTAAAGTGTTTTTTTATTTTAATAGGCGTAACTGTCGTAGGTCGCCACCCAACCAATGGTGTGAGACCATTCAGGCATTTTACTCAGAAGACTGATAAATGGTTCAGTTTTAGAATCATGACCATGGATATTATGCGTCAAAAAAGATACTTCAACCATGGCATCTCCCTCGGAATAATCCTCGGGTACCTTTTCGCGATTTAAAAATTAAAAACCATCATTTAAGGAACCCCCGTTTAAAATACCTTAAAAGGATGGGAGGGTGTTGCCAAATGTGAATGAACATGCACTGATACGTGTAAACCACTTAAAAGTGCTAAACCAATGCCTCTGTGCCAGGATTGGGAGAATTGTGGGAATGTATTAAAGGAAATTAAGTTCAGATAACATAACATTATAGTCCTTAAAAGAACGGCGTTTTTCTAAATATAAAAGGAATTTAATATTAAAAATAATAAACGTTCTCTTATTATTATTAAATAATTAGCATGTAATTAGTCCTTAAAAAATAAAATCAAGGACTATTGCGTCATCCGCCATTGGTTTAGTGGCGTCTGCTAAAGAGAACCTCTTACATGCGTGATCGAGTTGGCTATGCTCTACCTTACCCTTTCTCTCAGCCTGTGAGAATTCAACCAATACCGTAGGGGTAAGAAGTTCGATTTAGCAGACGCCACTAAACCAATGGCGGATATCGCAATAGTTCTTGATTTTTTTTAAGACTAATTAAATGCTAATTATTTAATATTATTGTTAAATAATTGGCATGTAATTAGTTAAAAACCAGGACTACTGCGCCATCCGCCATTGCTTTAGCGACGTCTGCTAAACCGACCCTCTTACGCGCGTGATTGAGTGGGCTATGCACATCTCTCAACCAATCCCTTAGGGATAAGAGGTTCGATTTAGCAGACGCCATTAAAGCAATGACGGATGTCGCAATCAGGCTTGGAAATAAGGTTTATTTATGAACTAGTCCTCCGGACCAGTGGCCCCTGATGTCTTAAATATGAAACTGGTCCCGGGACCAGTGACCCTTCCCCTATTTATTTTTCTACTGGTCTCAGGACTTGTGGTCGTTCTCTTTTCTAAAAAAATCTCTCTCGGCTTAGGGTTGTATACACAACTGGACTCCTGGAGTCGAAATTTATGTTAAAATGAAAATAATTAAAGAGGTCCCCATATCAATTTTTAATAAAAGTAGGAATTAATAAACTAGTCATTGGGACCAGTGACCCTCACGTTTTGAATAAAAAAAGTGGTCCAAGCTATTAATAAACTGGTTTTTGACCTGTAAACCAGTCTTATTTCCTAGCCTGGTCGCAATAGTCCTGATTTTTTTTTAACCCTAATTAATTAAATGCTAATTATTTAATAATAATAAGAGATAATTTTTTATATATTTAATTCCTTTTCTATTTAGAAAAAGAAAAAGGGCGTTCTTTTAAGGTATAATTAGTTATGTTACCTAAACTTTTCCATTAAAAGAAAAACCAGGTGTAAAGCCTTAAATGCGATGCAATCAATGATAAATACACCATAAACCATTAATTAAAGCCGCAATTAAAATGGACCAATCAATTAACTTGATAAGTGACAAGAGCTTCGTTAAAAACAATTGCAAAACACAAACTTGGATAAGGAATGGATAAATACAACAACAACCACCAACCAAAAAAGTACTTCAACTAGTAACTACAATACTACAGTAAAATGCGGGTTAATAATTAATAAAGCTGTTATAAAACAACTTCAAAAAGTGACCATATAAGCCGGTCAGAACACCATAAATTCTAGCATTATAATCTTCCGATGATGTGTGAACTTCTTAATATTTCAAAGCAAGTGCCAAAAGGTGTCACAAAACTGGGAGGAGTAAGCACTAAGCACCCAAAGCCAAAGCCATGACATGTCCTGGAAAACTTAAATCTAAAAAATAAGTAATTAAAAAAAAACTCACGGTAAATTCAGCCCAAATATCCCAGACTCCCGATTCTTCTCCGTGACTGTAGTAGATCATGTAAACTGGTCTATTTTGCCAATAATATTCAGTTGTGGCTGTTCCATTTGTTAAAGACCATTGAGATAGTTTCACTCGAGGCAAAGGGCACAAAATTATGCCCATATGATCAGTTCCTATGATCAATTTATAACCAACAGTTAGGGTTAACCCGTAACCGATCATTGAGTGATTCAAAATTCCCGGGTCAAAAAATTAAGGCCCACCTTTTGAGTTAAAAGTGAATCTCCATTTATTACCGCGGAGATTTTCCTTTTTGACTAGTTTAAACATTCTTTGTACACTAATTTTTGGCTTTGGTGCGGGCAAGTAATACAGCTTGCTGTTAAGTACATTTAAATTTAAATTAATTACAACTGACCTTGAAATCCAATGCATAGTGTCTATTTTGTTGAATTTACCTTAGTTTTTTAATCACAGGAAAATAGAAGGGCATTCCGCAGTAAAACTTTTCATCACAATTCATAAGTTTGGCATCTCTCATTTCGGGAATAATGTCCAGAAGAAACTCGGGTCCCTTGTGATCCAATGGCACTATCCAAAAACCAGAATCAGCTCTTTCAAGAGATCCCTGTTGCGTGTAAAAGTTTCGTTCCACGTGCTGTAGGAAGAGAGATGAAACCAAATTTGTACCATTAACAAAGATAAACTACTTACTACTTAGTCTTCAACTCAAAAAAAAACTGTTCATAAGTTGCTAGCATTGCTAGAACTGACCTATTAGATGAATAACTGGCTTCCACAATCGTAATAAACTATTTATGGGAATTATTTTCTTCCACGATGGAAAAAACCTGATTAAACAGGGTCTCAAACACTCCCTTGTCTACTTTTCTAACATTTTCGGTCTTTTAAAGAAAAATATCTACGTTCCTTTGTTCCAAGTCTAGAGTTCTAGACTTTACCCTAGGCCTTGGCTACTTATTAAAAATATTATAAAAATATAAAATATTTCACTAAAAACTTGAAAATAACTTTAAATAAACGTATTCTGACACTAGTTCTACTAAATTCAAGCATATTTCAACTTAATTTCGACAAAATTTCATCGATTTCAATCGATATAACTTTCAGAAATTTGCGACGAGTTTGGTCCGTTCAAAAATAGTTTGAAATTTTAGGCTTAAAAAATTCTAACTTCTAAGCGCCGGACGGCGCTAGCGCCTAGAAATCTCAGAATAAGGCTGAACATAAGTCATAAATTGGAATAAACCAAGGCTTAGTGAGAAACTTAATAAAAATGGCTTTAAATTAAAATAAATTGAAATTAATAGTAAAAATGTAAAATATTTCACTAAAAACTTGAAAATAACTTTAAATAAACGTATTCTGACAATAGTTCTACTAAATTCAAGCATATTTCAACTTAATTTCGACGTGGTGGTTCAAAAATTGTTTGAAAATTTAGGCTTAAAAAATTCTAACTTCTAAGCGCCGGATGGCGCTAGCGCCTAGAAATCTCAGAATAAGGCTGAACATAAGTCATAAATTGAAATAAACCAAGGCTTAGTGAGAAACTTACTAAAAATGGCTTAAAATTATAATAAATTGAAATTAATAGTAAAATTTAATTACCTTTATCCAAAATCGCTGGGGAGCTGGGTATTGCGGATCATCAGAATAAGGAAACCCAAGTTTTGTTGTGCTAATTATTAAAATCGTAGCTACAGCCACAGTGCCAAGTGTTAAGGCAGTTTTTTTCACAGTTTTTACTGTATAAACCAACGGAAACTGTAATAAAAAGTTAAATAATGTAATAAAAAGTTAAATAATGTAATAAAAAGTTAAATAATGTAATAAAAGGGTTCAATAATATAATAAAAAGTTAAATAATGTAATAAAAGGGTTCAATAATGTAATAAAAGGGTTCAATAATATAATAAAAAGTTAAATAATGTAATAAAAAGTTAAATAATGTAATAAAAAGTTAAATAATGTAATAAAAAGTTAAATAATGTAATAAAAAGTTAAATAATGTAATAAAAGGGTTCAATAATATAATAAATTACATTTCAAACGTCTTAAAATGTGTATTATTTTAATAAATTTATTTACCATATAACTGCATGAAGAAAATGCTGCAATGGCGGTAATAATACCAATGAGGAGATCAGGATTGGTTTGGCCACCGATTCGCCCCATTATAGGTACAAAGACCTCGAAAATTTGCCACCAGCAGTACGTTATGACGAGTAGAGGGAAGATTTGCATGCCATAATAAGGAAGAGATCTATGTAGATGATCACCTGAAAAATAGCGAAAAACATAACAAAAATACAATAAATAAAAGTTGAAAAACAATAAATAAAGCTAAAAAACAATAAATAAAGCTAAAAAACAATAAATAAAGCTAAAAAACAATAAATAAAGCTAAAAAACAATAAATAAAGCTAAAAAAACAATAAATAAAGCTAAAAAACAATAAATAAAGCTAAAAAACAATAAATAAAGCTAAAAAACAATAAATAAAGCTAAAAAAACAATAAATAAAATTAAAAAACGTCAGGTCTACCAACCTTTTCTCGTCTTTCCAAACATAAATTTGGTGAATGATTGAATAACGCTAGGAAAGAAGACCCAGAAACTCAGCATAAACGCAGAGTGAATATTGTACATCATCATAACAATTACATTGTTACACCAGAAGATGATCACAGCATTGAAGTAAATGTTTTCGGCGTCAACCCCAAGTTCACTTGGCTAAATAAATAAATAAATTGAAATTCGCCCACAAAATAAAGTTAAATTATTTCATGAAATAATTAACAGAAATTTAACCAAAACTGTACAATTATTAGTTTAATTTTGAAATATATAAAAAGGGTAAGAAATATGACGTCCTACCAATACGCACAATTTTCCTTTTAACCGAAACAATCCAATGAACCAAAAGCATAGCTAAAAGAGCCGGGCAACCGTATAGACCAACTATCCAATAGGAACGAGAATACCACGAGAGAGTAACCCCTAATAGATCAACAAGAATGGCCACCAAGAGAGTACTAAGAATGGAAGCCGCTAGACTCAGGAAGATGACCAACTCGGCTATTACTAATTCTCGAATCGTTAACGAAATATGCCTTCCTATAATTAACAACAATTAAGGTGTTAATGAAGAAAATTAGTAGCGTAGATATGTCGTCAATACTCCCAAATGAAATACCTAAAATAGAAGCAAAAATTGTCACTAGGGCTAAAACTACGGTCCCCATGTTGATTAGTAGACCAGTTCTCGCTGTGTAAGAAACCATTCCAAGCCCCATGAGATCAAAATAGACCAATTTTCCAGATTGATCCTCGGGAGGATTTTCAAACTGCGGGTGACGTAAAATTTCGCGTAATACGCCAAGAACATTGTCACCTGGAACAAAAGTAGAATTGGCCTTATTGCTGATCAACGCCACCGAGGCGTAGCGGCGACTTTTGGAACTATAATAATACGGTAGCCAATTAGAGGTGGAGGTGGAGTCGATGGACTCTGATGGAGATCTGTTATTTTCTATGTTTTGATTATTACCGCTTCAACTTCAAAAAACATGTTTTAACTAATTATTATTAACCTAATAATCTCCAAATAGACCAAAATCGAATGAAAACTTACTCCGAAAGTCTTATTTCATAATATTAGACAGAATAAGGAAGGTGAAATCAACTTTTAATACTTTTGAAACCATATCGCTTGTTAAGCCTTGGCTATTCACATGATTCAGAAAGATCAACAAAACATAGAAAATAACAGATCTCCCTCAGAGTCCATCGACTCCACCTCCACCTCTAATTGGCTACCGTATTATTATAGTTCCAAAAGTCGCCGCTACGCCTCGGTGGCGTTGATCAGGAATAAGGCCAATTATAGCGTAGATATCAATACAAAATGTATCTCTATGTAAATTGCGCTAAGGACGGGGTACCACCCGGTACCCAACGCTATAATAAAAAACACAAACTGCAACTCATAATCATTACCAAACAAAAATATGTTATCGTTACGGTTAAATTGGAAAATAAATATAAAAATCACGAATGGAAATAACAAAAAAATATCAAGAATACTAATTAGGACTCTGAGTATAAGCTTAGTCGGCAAAAAAATATGTATTTTTACCTTCGTGTTGAATAGATCCAGGGTTAACATACGCTGGAGAATCAAACCGCGTATGATAAACGTATCCATTTTTGGCATAGGCAAAATCCAAACCTAGTTGAAGAAACTCGCGCGTTACCACCGCACCGGAAGTTAACAATAATTAATTTTAATTAATGTCAAAAAAAAAAAAATATCCACCTGGAACTTTTCCAAAATCCCGAAAAATTCTAAAGTCCGTATCGGAGGGAATAAGTCCTCCTTGAAAAACTTCTTGGCCAATAATTGAGCCAAAAGGATGTTTAGCTCCTTTGGCGTAAGCTTCAACTATCCAAGGGTTTCCAGGACCTTAATTGCGGGAGTTGCTAACTTTATCAAACATTTCTCGCAACTTTTTTTTATAGCAACAATAATTTCTTTCACTTCTCTAGTCTTACCAGCCTGAAATAAAACTTCTTTTCCTCCAGCCCCGCAGGCTTCAAGGTTAATAAAAGCACCAACTGACTTGGCCCATTTGTGTTGAGTTACAAAACCATGAGAGGCCTATAATTATTAATATAGAATGGAGGAAATTTACGGGGATAATCATTACAAACGTCAATCATTAATGGACTTAATTAGCTAGGGTTTGTTCGAACACTACCAATTTTAAGTTAAAATTCGTGTATAATACGAAAACAATGCGTGTAATTCGGGCTGGTTATAAGAATCGGGGTTATCTGTTATTTTGTAACTCTGTACGTGTTGAGTTCGGGGGGGGGGCAAAGATAGGAGATTAAAGCTATAAACAGAATTTATTTCGAAACTAAGTAATTCCTGTCAATCAAACTTTATATCAATTTAGCAGAGTACGACCACACTTTCACCACCAGATCTGATTCCTAGGCAATATAAATTTATCAGAATGATAATCTCCTAACATCGTGGAGATTATTATTACAGACTGTCGAGTGTCGACAATAAAGGAAATTACAGGGCACCCGTTTCGAGTCCGCCCATTTAAACAAAAATTATAGGATTTTTATACGGGATTTACGAGAGGTTTTCTGTGGGCGCTGCCATAACCTGTCGGCGGCCTTTAGTTAGTGGCTGACATTGCCTGTCGTCGAACGCGCTCTGTAGCCTTGGCAGAACAACTCTCCGAAAAGGGGGCGGTAACCTCGTAAGTCCCGTATAGGATCAAAATTCCCGAATCACAAATAACATAACGAAGTGGCATACTTATGTTTATTATGTTACTTATGATAGGACGAATGTATGAAGTAAAGTGACGTATATATATGTTGCGTAAAAACCAAATTTTGGGCTTAATTATTAGTAATAATATTTGAAATAATCTGAAAACTAATTAGTGAGACTATAGGTTATTTTATCACATTTAGTTTTCTTATATTAAACTAGATGGACATTGCATCTATTGTATTGTACCACGGAGCTATATAGAGTAATGGCAGTTCTCTGCCTTCGACTGTATTAAGCTCTATGGGGGAATAACATGGGGTGCTATTAGTCTATTGTACACCATTTCCACGAAGGTACGATATACTTTCTATAGATAATGAAAGAGGGACGAACTTCCTAGTGCAACCATCCATCCGACCCCAACCGGTTAAATGTTAATTTTTATTGAACATAAATGTTTATCAGTGTAACCAAAATATTATTACAATAGGCCTGGCTTATCTATTTTCTACCGACAATGGTTGGTTGGGGGGGGGGGGAAACACGTAAAATGCAAGTGCAAAAATATAAAGTGGCAAATGGTGAAAGAGTGGTCGAAAGTATATGTATATATTTTTTAAAAGCATATGGTAAGCGCAAAACCAGATGTTTTAGGATGTAAACTTGAATAAACTATGAACCTTATAATTTTTGGTCCTCTCATTTCCCGTCATGAATATTTTGCCCCGTTCTATGCATCTAGCAAGTCAATTAACCGCCACCATTTGAAATTTTAAAATACATTATCCTTAATTGTTTTTTGTCCTATAAACTTTCAGAGCCTGACAATTTACCCCAAGAAGAAAAGAATAATGAGTGTGTCCTTACCTGCAGGAAATTTTCTTCAGCACCATTAAATAAAAATATGACAGAATGACGAAGTGGTTTCTTGCCCTGGGCCAAATTGTTCAAGACTTCTAACATGACCGCGCAACTAATGGCATCGTCGCTGGCACCGGGACTAGTTGGGACCGAGTCAAAATGACAGTTCACTAGTAAACTCTTTTTCGATCCTTTTGGACCAATTTTAACCACGACATTCTTGACATTACGGTAGACCGAGGTCATTCCCTCTTCAAAATTAACGTAAAAGGAACCGCTTGACTTTTGCAAGTCGACTTCAATGACCATATCGGTGGTTTTGTTGGCTCTAAGTTGAATCTGTTTAATTTCGCGCAACAAATAATCTACCGCTAACACTTCATTTTCGTAACTGCCCGTTGGTCTGGGGCCAATTCTCGAGAGTTCAATCAAATAATTACGAGCCCTTTCTTCGCTAAAGACATCGTCTTCTCCTTGATTCATTAGAATGGTTGATTCCTTCGAAGATCTTACGTTAGGTAGTAGCGAAGAGGTGAAGACCACGACGGCTAAAACCATCAAGTACACGACTAAAAAGAAGACAAACTGTATTTCACCATGCTGGTCAGTTCGACGGTCAACCCGTTGTTCACTTCCGTAGGTATTTTCTCCGTGAAAAGGCAAAGTGGAATGTCCTTTGCGTTTTCTAACGGACGAGCTACCATTGCGCGCCACCATTTTTGTCTAAAAATGTGTTTAGACCGGCGAAAGCGAATAAGTTTCGGTAACCCGGCAACGGACCCGCTGCTGGTGAACTAAATCTAAAGTTCTAAACGAATAGAGGTAAAAACCACCGCATCAAACTAAGGAACCGCGAAAACATTTTCCTCCAGGATAAAATAATGAAAGGGGGAATACACTGACTGGATTACGTAGAGGGCTGAATAATTATCCCGGGACCCGGCCTTTACGTAACATTGCAGCACAGCCTAGTCAGGGCATGGCCAACTTAGATTACCGGTGGTAGAAGGCCTGCCAGCTTTACCCGAGCCCCATGTTAAAAACAGACTAGCAAAATCGCCCCTAGTTCCGACTTTCGCCGCTAGGTGCGCTACCAACCCAGTTTTCCTCCTAATGCTTTTTCTATGGGAAAAAAATTCGGAAGTGGACTCGGTTTAAGAGCATTTTTAATATATTTATCGAATTTTTTCGTGCCCGAGTTTTAAATGAGAAGTCAAGTAAGTTTTAATTTATATTTTGAGACCAATTTCATAATTTTCCGTCCGTTATTTGACGATTAATCAACATTCAAAGTTGGGGTTCTTTTTAAGGCGGAGAAATTAAATTTCTCGGAAAACCTAAGCCTTCGTTCAACGGCGCCACTAAATTTTAATGTAAACAGTAAACTTCCTTCAAGACCGAGGCTTAACGCTAAACGGCGCATTTCTCCGCCTTAAAAACAACCCAAACTTTGAATGTTGATTACTCGTCAAATAACGGACGGAAAATTATGAAATTGGTCTCAAAATATATATTAAAACTTAATTGACTTCTCATTTAAAACTCGGGCACGAAAAAATTCGATAAATATATTAAAAATGCTCTTAAACCGAGTCCACTTCCGAATTTTTTTTCCCATAGAAAAAGCATTATGAGGAAAACTGGGTTGGTAGCGTACCTAGCGGCGAAAGTCGGAACTAGGGGCGATTTTGCTAGTCGTTTTTTAACATGGGGCTCGGGTAAAGCTGGCAGGCCTTCTACCACCGGTAATCTAAGTTGGCCATGGTCAGGGGGATATAGCATGGAGGCATAACAACAAAAAGGATAGGATTTGAACACTATCAAAAGGATGCATGGATTCAGTCGCGCTTATATTCAAAATATCTTCGGATCTATAGGCCCAAATGTACTGAAATTTTAATAAGATTTGCGTTACAATCCGTTCTATTATGCTAAAATGGTTCCAAAGTTCTAGAGTGGTTGAAGTTTTAAATATAGTATAAAGTTGTCATTGAAAATTTATTTTTATTTATAGTGCGATGCGAGTAGCGCGCGTTATCGAGTGGGCTGTGGTAAAACCAGAGAGAATTTAGAAGAGGAGTGGAAGGTCCCCCCTTTGACTCTATTAAACGTGATGACGCCCAAACAAGAGTCGCGTAGAGCTTTTTGGGGTAGGCGAGTTCCCGGTCACATGTTCTAAAATCTCTCTGTTACAAACAGGCTAGGAAATAAGACAGGTTTACAAGTCAAAAACCAGTTTATTAATAGCTTGGACCACTTTTTTTATTCAAAACGTGAGGGTCACTGGTCCCAATGACTAGTTTATTAATTCCTACTTTCATTAAAAATTGCTATGGGGACCTCTTTAATTATTCTCATTTTAACATAAATTTCGACTCCAGGAGTCCAGTTGTGTATACAACCCTAAGCTAAGAGAGATTTTTTAGAAGAGAGAACGACCACAAGTCCTGGGACTAGTAGAAAAATATATAGGGGAAGGGTCACTGGTCCCTGGACCAGTTTCATATTTAAGACATCAGGGGTCACTGGTCCGGAGGACTAGTTCAGAAATAAACCTTATTTCCAAGCCTGGTTACAAACGCATCATACCGGAAAATGAAATCGACCTGCCTAGATAACGTTTAGCAGACGACGTTGCGCTACATTCCAAAGTTCCAAACTACCCTTTTTACTCCCCTTCTAAATTCTCTTTGGTAAAACACGACGACAACCCCCACCCCCCTTAGCGAAAATGGACTCGGAGAATTGGAGATAAGATAAACAGATAAACAATGACGACGCCAAACAGAATTAAGATCAAAAATAAAATGATTTAAGGTGAAATTAATTAACTGTTAACTATAATTACTGTAAGAATAATTATTAAGGGCCTAAAAAAATGAGTCTCCCATCACCACCTTCCGCTCCGGTGGTATTTATACAAACTATCGCTCATCAAGTGAATCAAGGAGATGTCGAATCTTTGATTCAATCTCAGAAGCACATGTTGCTGAGATTCGAAAAAACCAACGAAATGTTGGTGAATTGCAACTCTCTTTCGACGGCCAGATTCGAAGTAACTAGCCGCGAATTAAAGAAGCACACTCAATTACTACTGGACATGAAAAAGGACTTGGATAGTGTATTTAGACGGATCCGTTTCTTGAAAATGAAACTCTCTCAATCTTATCCCGAAGCTTTTTCGAGTTGTTCCAAGAATATTCACGTAGTAGACGAAGAAGAGGAACAACCCGAAGAAGCCAAACCCAAAACCGGTGGCCATGGATTTAAAAATAATCAAAAAACTTTGGAAGAAACTAATCGTGACGCTAGACCGAGATTAAGAAACATTAAAACTAAATTTAGGGAGCAACACAGCAGTTCCGGAAGCAATTCGCCAACCCCTATTTCAACACCCGCTTCTTCCGATTCCGATTAATTTAAAAAAATTATTCTAATAAGCCTATTAATGATCTCAAATTAAATTTAAAAGTATTTATGTTAACGCGTCGTAATCCTTAATTTCTTTTAAATGTATACCAATGAAATATTTTAAATAGATTAATTAATAAATTATTTATTCCATTAACGACTCTTAAAAAATTATTACTTTATTATTATTATTACCTTATTTCATTTACTTCTTCCTCCAAATCGGAGGAATCTTCCTCTTTTTGAAAATCCGCCTCTACTTCCGGAGGCTTTTCCTTGTTGAGTTTCTCTCACGGTAACTTTTTGGTGTAAAGCTTCCCATAAGATCTTGGCATTGACGGAATTTTGTAGAATCTCGTTAATTTGTTCCTCCGATAACGTCATTAATTCATAAAGGCTTTTCACTTTGTTCATAATTATTCGTATATTTTTTGTGTTAACTCCCGGCAATTTAGACAAGAAATCCTAAAAAGAATAAAATAAAACCAAAAAAAACGCGATTAAAAACTTATATAAATCGTTAAATTTAGGCCTGTGCAAGTACACGGTACTCGGACTCTGCGCCGTTTTCGAGTCGAAAAATCGGACTGGGCGCCGTTTTCGAGTCGAAAAATCGGACTGGACGCCGTTTTCCAGTCGAGTACTCGGACTGGACGCCGTTTTCGAGTCGAGTACTCGGACCGGGCGCCGTTTTCGAGTCGAGTACTCGGACTGGACGCCGTTTTCCAGTCGAGTCTTCGGACTGGACGCCGTTTTCCAGTCGAGTCTTCGGACTGGACGCCGTTTTCCAGTCGAGTCTTCGGACTGGACGCCGTTTTCCAGTCGAGTCTTCGGACTGGGCGCCGTTTTCGAGTCGAGTACTCGGACTGGCCGCCGTTTTTGAGTCGAAAAACCGGACTGGGCGCTGTTTTCGAGTCGAGAAATCGGACTGGGCGCTGTTTTCGAGTCGAGAAATCGGACTGGGCGCCGCTTTCGAGTCGAGAAATCGGACTGGGCGCCGTTTTCGTGTCGAAAAATCGGACTGGACGCCGTTTTCGAGTCGAAAAATCGGACTGGACGCCGTTTTCGAGTCGAAAAATCGGACCGGACGCCGTTTCCGAGTCGAGAACTCGGACTGGGCGCCGTTTTCGTGTCGAAAAATCGGACTGGACGCCGTTTTCGAATCGAAAAATCGGACTGGGCGCCGTTTTCGTGTCGAAAAATCGGACTGGACGCCGTTTTCGAGTCGAAAAATCGGACTGGGCGCCGTTTTCGAGTCGAAAAATCGGACTGGGCGCCGTTTTCGAGTCGAGTACTCGGACTGGACGCCGTTTTCCAGTCGAGTACTCGGACCGGGCGCCGTTTTCGAGTCGAGTACTCGGACCGGGCGCCGTTTTCGAGTCGAGTACTCGGACTGGACGCCGTTTTCCAGTCGAGTCTTCGGACTGGACGCCGTTTTCCAGTCGAGTCTTCGGACTGGACGCCGTTTTCCAGTCGAGTCTTCGGACTGGACGCCGTTTTCCAGTCGAGTCTTCGGACTGGGCGCCGTTTTCGAGTCGAGTACTCGGACTGGCCGCCGTTTTTGAGTCGAAAAACCGGACTGGGCGCTGTTTTCGAGTCGAGAAATCGGACTGGGCGCTGTTTTCGAGTCGAGAAATCGGACTGGGCGCCGCTTTCGAGTCGAGAAATCGGACTGGGCGCCGTTTTCGTGTCGAAAAATCGGACTGGACGCCGTTTTCGAGTCGAAAAATCGGACTGGACGCCGTTTTCGAGTCGAAAAATCGGACCGGACGCCGTTTCCGAGTCGAGAACTCGGACTGGGCGCCGTTTTCGTGTCGAAAAATCGGACTGGACGCCGTTTTCGAATCGAAAAATCGGACTGGGCGCCGTTTTCGTGTCGAAAAATCGGACTGGACGCCGTTTTCGAGTCGAAAAATCGGACTGGGCGCCGTTTTCGAGTCGAAAAATCGGACTGGGCGCCGTTTTCGAGTCGAGTACTCGGACTGGACGCCGTTTTCCAGTCGAGTACTCGGACCGGGCGCCGTTTTCGAGTCGAGTACTCGGACCGGGCGCCGTTTTCGAGTCGAGTACTCGGACTGGACGCCGTTTTCCAGTCGAGTCTTCGGACTGGACGCCGTTTTCCAGTCGAGTCTTCGGACTGGACGCCGTTTTCCAGTCGAGTCTTCGGACTGGACGCCGTTTTCCAGTCGAGTCTTCGGACTGGGCGCCGTTTTCGAGTCGAGTACTCGGACTGGCCGCCGTTTTTGAGTCGAAAAACCGGACTGGGCGCTGTTTTCGAGTCGAGAAATCGGACTGGGCGCTGTTTTCGAGTCGAGAAATCGGACTGGGCGCCGCTTTCGAGTCGAGAAATCGGACTGGGCGCCGTTTTCGTGTCGAAAAATCGGACTGGACGCCGTTTTCGAGTCGAAAAATCGGACTGGACGCCGTTTTCGAGTCGAAAAATCGGACCGGACGCCGTTTCCGAGTCGAGAACTCGGACTGGGCGCCGTTTTCGTGTCGAAAAATCGGACTGGACGCCGTTTTCGAATCGAAAAATCGGACTGGGCGCCGTTTTCGTGTCGAAAAATCGGACTGGACGCCGTTTTCGAGTCGAAAAATCGGACTGGGCGCCGTTTTCGAGTCGAAAAATCGGACTGGGCGCCGTTTTCGAGTCGAGTACTCGGACTGGACGCCGTTTTCCAGTCGAGTACTCGGACCGGGCGCCGTTTTCGAGTCGAGTACTCGGACCGGGCGCCGTTTTCGAGTCGAGTACTCGGACTGGACGCCGTTTTCCAGTCGAGTCTTCGGACTGGACGCCGTTTTCCAGTCGAGTCTTCGGACTGGACGCCGTTTTCCAGTCGAGTCTTCGGACTGGACGCCGTTTTCCAGTCGAGTCTTCGGACTGGGCGCCGTTTTCGAGTCGAGTACTCGGACTGGCCGCCGTTTTTGAGTCGAAAAACCGGACTGGGCGCTGTTTTCGAGTCGAGAAATCGGACTGGGCGCTGTTTTCGAGTCGAGAAATCGGACTGGGCGCCGCTTTCGAGTCGAGAAATCGGACTGGGCGCCGTTTTCGTGTCGAAAAATCGGACTGGACGCCGTTTTCGAGTCGAAAAATCGGACTGGACGCCGTTTTCGAGTCGAAAAATCGGACCGGACGCCGTTTCCGAGTCGAGAACTCGGACTGGGCGCCGTTTTCGTGTCGAAAAATCGGACTGGACGCCGTTTTCGAATCGAAAAATCGGACTGGGCGCCGTTTTCGTGTCGAAAAATCGGACTGGACGCCGTTTTCGAGTCGAAAAATCGGACTGGGCGCCGTTTTCGAGTCGAAAAATCGGACTGGGCGCCGTTTTCGAGTCGAGTACTCGGACTGGACGCCGTTTTCCAGTCGAGTACTCGGACCGGGCGCCGTTTTCGAGTCGAGTACTCGGACCGGGCGCCGTTTTCGAGTCGAGTACTCGGACTGGACGCCGTTTTCCAGTCGAGTCTTCGGACTGGACGCCGTTTTCCAGTCGAGTCTTCGGACTGGACGCCGTTTTCCAGTCGAGTCTTCGGACTGGACGCCGTTTTCCAGTCGAGTCTTCGGACTGGGCGCCGTTTTCGAGTCGAGTACTCGGACTGGCCGCCGTTTTTGAGTCGAAAAACCGGACTGGGCGCTGTTTTCGAGTCGAGAAATCGGACTGGGCGCTGTTTTCGAGTCGAGAAATCGGACTGGGCGCCGCTTTCGAGTCGAGAAATCGGACTGGGCGCCGTTTTCGTGTCGAAAAATCGGACTGGACGCCGTTTTCGAGTCGAAAAATCGGACTGGACGCCGTTTTCGAGTCGAAAAATCGGACCGGACGCCGTTTCCGAGTCGAGAACTCGGACTGGGCGCCGTTTTCGTGTCGAAAAATCGGACTGGACGCCGTTTTCGAATCGAAAAATCGGACTGGGCGCCGTTTTCGTGTCGAAAAATCGGACTGGACGCCGTTTTCGAGTCGAAAAATCGGACCGGACGCCGTTTCCGAGTCGAGAACTCGGACTTGGCGCCGTTTTCGAGTCGAGTACTCTGACTGGACGCCGTTTTCGAGTGAGTCGAGTACTCGGACTGGACGCCGTTTTCGAGTGAGTCGAGTACTCGGACTGGACGCCGTTTTCGAGTGAGTCGAGTACTCGGACTGGACGCCGTTTTCGAGTGAGTCGAGTACTCGGACTGGACGCCGTTTTCGAGTGAGTCGAGTACTCGGACTGGACGCCGTTTTCGAGTAAGTCGAGTACTCGGACTGGACGCCGTTTTCGAGTGAGTCGAGTACTCGGACTGGACGCCGTTTTCGAGTAAGTCGAGTACTCGGACTGGACGCCGTTTTCGAGTGAGTCGAGTACTCTGACTGGACGCCGTTTTCGAGTGAGTCGAGTACTCGGACTGGCCGCCGTTTTCGAGTCGAGTACTCTGACTGGACGCCGTTTTCGAGTGAGTCGAGTACTCGGACTGGACGCCGTTTTCGAGTAAGTCGCGTACTCGGACTCTGTGCCGTTTCCCCAACCTAAAAACTAGGACTCTAATTTAATTATAACGAACCTGAGGTCCAGGATTATATTTATCAGCGGGTAAATCTCCCATTGTAGCTTGGGCGGTAACTTTCAAAGCTTGTTCCGCAGTCGGTTGTTCTTTATTAGTTTTAAGCATTTCAAACATTTCGGCGGTCGCGTAAGGAGACGGACTCCAAAGCATCCTCAATCGAGTAAAATGCATGGTTAATAGAATCAGCTTAGACATTAATGTATTGGAAGATTCTTTAGTAGACGAAAAATATTTCCCCTAGAAAATATTAAAATAAATCCAGGGGAAAGTCTATTAATTAATTAATTAATTAATTAATTAATTAATTTTAGGCCTACTTGTAAAGAGAAGGACTTATTCTGATCAAATTCAATCAGTAAAAGCGGTCTTTTGTAATAACGCGACATGGAAGTGGCTTGATTATAAAGTCTCCCGTTATTTAAGGAACCAATCAAATCGCTTAAACTTTTTCTTTCAACGCACATATCGGGGGTAAGTATGTAATCCCCGACTTCAATCGTAATTGGTTCAATTTCAATCCCTCTACGATGAATTAAAGCCGGTAATTCACTCCTAAACTCCCTTGCATCAACTATAATCTAAAATTAATAAATTATACATTTTCTATTCTAACTATTAAATTAATTAACCTTAAATTAATTAAAATTAAAATTAAAACTTCAAAGGCCTACCAGTACCAATGGTTTTTCATTTGACGTTTGACCCGTTGATCCCCCGGCTTTACGAGTATTTACAGTCTCACTAGCTTTACCGGTACCCCTTTCTAAGTCAGGATGGTCGCCTGATTTACCATCCCTATCTTCGGGTATAACCATAGTCTAAAGAATAATTAATTTAAATACTTACTTAATTGGCCTTATTCCTGATCAACGCCACCGAGGCGTAGCGGCGACTTTTGGAACTATAATAATACGGTAGCCAATCAGATGTGGCGCTGGAGTCGATGGACTCTGATGGA
Organism: Phalangium opilio; assembly: GCF_054372755.1. NCBI lineage: Eukaryota > Metazoa > Arthropoda > Arachnida > Opiliones > Phalangiidae > Phalangium > Phalangium opilio. The sequence goes on from NW_028324244.1 coordinate 1,164,198, forward strand.
GATCTGTCATGTGAATAGCCAAGGCTTAACAAGCGATATGGTTTCAAAAGTATTAAAACAAAGTTGATTTTACCTTTCTTATTCTGTCTCATATTATGAAATAAGACTTTCGGAGTAAGTTTTCATTCGATTTTGGTCTATTTGGAGATTATTAGCTTAATAATAATTAGTTAAAACATGTTTTTTGAAGTTGAAGCGGTAATAATCAAAACAGAGAAAATAACAGATCTCCATCAGAGTCCATCGACTCCGCCTCCACCTCTAATTGGCTACCGTATTATTATAGTTCCAAAAGTCGCCGCTACGCCTCGGTGGCGTTGATCAGGAATAAGGTCAATTAGTCAACAAACTAATTAAAATACAAATACTAACGCTCTTTTCTCTAATTAAATATTCAAAAGCTTCCTTTTCTTTCCTTAAAGTTGTCAGATATCGTTGTTCTTCGGCGGATCCGCCGTAAACAACGAAATATATTTTTAATTGATGTTCTAAATTTAACGCTTGATACACCTAAATATTTTAAACGGTAATTAAACTAATTAAAAATTGATTAAAACTTATTAAAATACCTCTAATTCCCTAACAACTCTGACATCCACGTCATAAATTATAAAATTCTTAGGTTTCAAATCGGCCAATTTTTCTTTTAATCCAAATGGTCGATTAGTTCCTCTCATGACGAAGAAATTTAACTTAATTATTTCTTCGTTATATGTTTTATTGACGTCATCATTATCATCATCATCATCTTCATCAGTAGGGTCTTCTTTATCTTCCGCGTCTTCTTGGGAATTAGACGCGCAGGGTTTTCGTTTCCGGCTCAATTTTGAGCCTTTGGACATCGGAGGACCTTTCGCGGCCCCCGTTTTCTTCTCTAAGTATTTTTTACCCACAATTGGGAGAAAACCGGACCCTTTAGCGTGACAATTGTATATTTTACGAAGGAGAGCGTTAGGACCCATTGATAGGAGCTAGAAAAGTAATTAAGTTAGTTAAAATAGTTTTAATTTATTACTTATTAGGTCTAGAGACGTTACATCTTGAAGTTGGGAAGCGGTTCGTTCATCTTCTACTATAATTAAAACCGATTCAGGTTTATCAAACTCTTTCTCAAGTTCGTTAATTATTTCAATTAGGGCAACCCATTTAGGGTTTATTTCTATATCAGACACTGTTGAAAAAATAGGGCATTTATCACTTCACCGCCAGTGGTATGCGAGTACTCGATCGGTTCGAGTATAGAGCCGAGTACTCGACTAGATACCGAGAAACGGGGCTCGGACTCGACTCGAAACCGAAATTAAAAAACAGGGCTCGGACTCGACTTGAAACCGAGAGACGGGGCGCGTTTTCGATTTGAAACCGAAAAACGGGACTAGGACTCGACTTGAAACCGAGAAACGGAACTCGGACTCGACTCAAAACCCAAAAACGGGGCGCGTTTTCGACTATAAACCGAGAGGCGGGGCGCGTTTTCGACTCGAAACCGAAAAACGGGACTAGGACTCGACTCAAAACTGAAAAACGGGACTCGAACTCGACTCGAAACCGAAAAACGGGACTCGAACTCGACTCGAAACCGAAAAACGGCGCTCGGACTCGACTCGAAACCGAAAAACGGGACTCGGACTCGACTCGAAACGGAAAAACGGGACTCGGACTCGACTCGAAACCGAAAAACGGCGCTCGGACTCGGCTCGAAACCGAAAAAACGGGACTCGAACTCGGCTCGAAACCGAAAAAACGGGACTCGAACTCGGCTCGAAACCGAAAAAACGGGACTCGCACACCACACTATTGGGAAAGAATGAAGTCTTAAATTAATTTCTTACAATTTGGTCTTAACTTTAGTTTATCTTTATCTTTATCCTTTTTGTTTTCAATACCAAAAACCCGTTCCTTGGCACTCTTAAAAAGCAATTACTTATTATAAGAACTTAATGGACATTAACTATAGTTTAACTTCTTACAATGAAGACAGTTTCGGCAGCTGACAAGAAGAGCCAATCAGAAATCTGAGTATTAACCTCAACATTATCTCTTATTGATTTAACCAAGAAGTAGAATGTGACCGCGTCAAACTGAGTCAAATATCCCAAAATAACTCTCAAAGTTTTGAGATCAGATATTAAACGTTTGGTTTTTGTCCCGAGTTGATGCCAAACAGGATCTAATTGATATTTTATAACTTTATCAAACGCTTTGGAGATGACGTTTTCAACCGTCACTTCATCCGTATCAATCTAAATGTCACGTGGTCAAGATTAATTAATTAACCAAGTCAAATTAATTAATCAGTCAAATTAGCCTTATTCCTGATCAGCGCCACCTACCCATAGCGGCGACTTTGAGAACTACTGTAAGCGGCAAGCCAATCAGATGTCGCTAAAATCTGGTGACGTCACTGACTGGCACTCTCGGGTCTTACCAAAAATGACGTCACCAGATTTTAGCGACATCTGATTGGCTTGCAGCTTACAGTAGTTCTCAAAGTCACCGCTATGGGTAGGTGGCGCTGATCAGGAATAAGGCTAATTAGGTATCGTACAGTTGGATTTATCTTGGCAATTTCTTTGACGGTAACCGTCATAATGTCCAGAATTGCTATTTGAATCTTTTTGATGATAGGTGTCAATGACACGTGGATTTCAATGACATTTGATTGATGTTGCTCCAAATTGACGCTAATGTCCGCGTGAAATCTGGGCCAGAGATAAAGTTTACGAACAAAAAGGTTCCTCATAACCCTTTGAACTTGACAAAAACCCTGCGTAAAGGAATAAGGGCTGGACGAAAGGGCTTTAACGAAACCCTTCCGATTCTTTTGTCTATATAAACGAAGAATGAAAGCCTCTTGACAAGACTCGATGATTCTATGGCCGATATGACGAATAAATTACTTGAAAATTAACGTAAAACTTTGGATTAATTAAGCTTTACTTATGGGCTTTATACACAATGATGCCAGTAACGAGATCAAAAGGAACCCTATTCATTAGCATGTCAACTACCAATATTCTTGATGTAACAAATAGTACACCACCTTCCATATAAACTGCGTGTCTCTCATTGGTTCCATATTCCGTCGTTATTACCTTTGGAAGGGGTGTCACGTTCTCCTTCACTAATTGCTCAAGAATATACTCCTGAAAGTGGAAGAAGAATGTTGCGTGTGACACAAATTCTGGCTTTCTAAAAAAGTAATTACTAACTTCTTCTTGGGCGTAGGTTCCAATGATTATTACTAAATTACCGGGGTCGTTATAGACTTTTATTAAACTTACAAGAATTCGCTCAATTCCCAAACCTCTAAACAAATATCCCAAATTTGAAGACAAGTTTTCAAACAGTATGTTTTAAAATTACTTACTTGGCTAAAACTATCAGTCCATCTTCGTGAAAAAGGTCCAAAAACATTTGATTTTCATATTCTAATAGTTTCATGATTAATAAATAAGTTTATGTACGATTTTTCCCAATATTTGGAGTAGAAACCACGCCGAAATCGAAGTTTAAATAACGCGCGATAAGCAGGGTATTCGCCTTTTTTGAAAACAAGCGTCGTCTGCTCCAAATACGAACGAACTCTTCATAACCACTCCACTGTCAAAACTTGTATTACACCTCCATGGCACAACTAAAAAAGGCGCGCTTTCGAATTTCGATTCGATCTTTGTTAAAATTTAAAATATGGCCGTTAACTGACGTAAGGTTGTAGAAATGACAAGTAAAAGTCTATCAGTTTTTGTTTAAAAAACAAATAACTAATTATATCGGTATATTAACGTTAATATAATGTCATAGCTCTTCAAAGATTAATTCTGATTAGTAGAGATTAGTAGATTTCCTAAGGAAAAGTGACTAAATAGTGGTGCATGGTATGAATGGGAGCATCGTTAACTGTTCAACCGTAAAGAAACCAAACCAGAAAAAATCCTTGCGGCCGCTGAGGTTTTCTGTCGCCTGTCCGTTTGGAATATCTCTTCGCATCGATGGAGATGGTTGGACTTCCACCTCTTCTTCCGTCCCATTTCATTCGAGTTCCTTGAGCCAATACAGAGAAAGCTGCAATGTACCATTTTCTCCCTTCACAAATGTCCCTTTACTGACTTAAAGACGTTTAGCATTCTATCCAACGCCGAGACTCTTTTGGAACACAGCGACAAAGAAAATCCAATTTCACAAAAGGACAAAATCTTAACAAAGTAAGGAAAAACGAGTTGTCGGGCTGGAAAATTTTCTTTTTTTACGATAATAACAAGATTAAATAGGATTTAGGCCCCCTATTCTTAGTAAATATGCAACTAAATCCGCCCATAAAGGTCCCAAATCCTTCACTTTTTACCTCTCCGTGTGACGTAGTCCAGGAGAGGTTCTGTAACGGCCGTGTCTGTGTGTGTGTCTGTCTGTGTGTGTGTCTGTGTGTGTGTCTGTGTGTCTGTCTGTGTGTCTGTCTGTCTGTCCGTTGTTACACCCACGTGACCGCGTTCGCAGTTTGCGTATCGGAGCAAACGTGTTCGCCATTTCCGAACTGCTTTCACAGTCACGGAAATGGCTCCTCTACTTGAGTTCTCACACCACCATCTTCTGGTCTTTGTCCATCCCACACGGACACCAGTCTGTTCTTACTGGCTTCTAATCACCACCATCTTCTGCTCTTTGTCAATCCCACATTGACACCAGTCTGCACTTACACTGGCTTCTAACACCACCATCCACTGGTCTTCCGTCTATTCCACATAGACACCAATCTGTATCATTGGCTTCTACTCCATTATCATCGTTTGGTTTTAGGATATACGCGGCGATCAGCTAGGGTTACGAGAAACGTCTAGCCTCCCTAAGGTGGGATCGCCACCAAAGGTTTTCGCAATTGCGCTTTTTCCTTACTATTATAATGGAAACGAATCGTATATATACCCCAAATTTGAAAAAAGCGGGCAAGAGGGGTACCCTTCACTTTAAACGTCAATATTAGCAAAGTTTGAGAAGATAATAGGTATAACTTTATTTTAAACGATTTAACTATTATTAATGTTAATTATTGAAGATTAAAATAATTAAAAATAATTATATTTATTTAAATATTAAAGATAAACCTCTGGTGCAAAGAGAGAGATTATCATTGCCTCCTATATCTACCAAGGCCCGTGCATGCGATATATTTCCTTCATTGCCTCTTATATCTATCAAGGCCCGTGCATTGTGATATATTTCATTCATTGCCTCCTATATCTATCAAGGCCCGTGCATTGCGATATATTTTTCAAAACAACAACAAAAATGGGAAACCCCAACTCAGAAACATAATAACGTTTTCATTGGATACTTTAAGTTTATATAATCTTCTTGACACGGAGAGGTAATATTTTGGTTTTCCCAACTTGTTCTTTTTGCCCCTGTAAGGGTGTTCAACCGCAAAACACTAATGTTGAAAGGAAGATAGCTTGTAGGGGCTGTAATACAATAGAGTCGGGGGTGGGTTCAGACATCCGGTTTGAATGCAGTCAGGAATACGTCACTCTCAATTGTAGTAGTATGCAATATCCCATATTTCGTTGCCAACCCCTCCCCCCCTTTTCCTTATATCTACAAATCAATACGCGGGGTGACGAACAACAGGTGATACCACGTTGTGCTGCTGCTGGTAGGCCTATAGTGGAATACCATTGGACATAATATTGTTATTTCATAGTTTATAATAGTGAAAATTAACAATTTAGCACAAATTAAGGGCTTCAGCTTGTAATTTCTCAAATCAGGAAAGGGGATTATGTTTTTGGAAATCACAGACTTTTGGAAAATATTATAATATTCTGGTCCCTGTTGAAGTTGCTAAAATAATGTTACGTCAGTCGAGTCCTAGGAGATTACCATCATTCGTGACTGTCGAGCGTGTTTCACTTTTTAGCGCATGCTCCTTTAAGCTTAGCTTAAAGAGGGTTTTTTTTTGTTTTTTGTTTTGGTAAGGGAACCACAGAGGGAAGACAGAGAGGATCTAGGAGCAGGGCTGGCGCGGGAAAACCTTTGGACTGAGAAACGGCGGTGGAGTTGGACTTGGTTTGGAGTTCAGTCGAGCGCGTGGTGGCGCGAAGGACGGATCGCGTCTTCAAAGTTTGCCAAATTTCGGAGTATTAGCAGCAGCGTGGACCCGAGGATGGTCTGGCCGTTCAGGGAATGTTCGTGGTTTATCCGGCGGACAGCGTAGTTGACGCTAAGTGGGAGGTGCCGGCGGCTTACCGTACTATAGCCCAGACAAGTAATAATAACCATTCTTCGGCTACTAACCTGGCCTCGTGTTCGAGTCCCCGCGCCTCGCCCTCACCCGCCTCAACATCGCAGCTATCCAGGAGGTCCGTCACCCCTGTCGTACCAAAGGGAGCTACGTCCAAAAATTACGTCATGGCCGCGGGCGACCTTAGTTTCCGCGACCTAGGGTCGCCCCATATCAACCAGTACCTGCAAGATCACAATGTTCTCACCTTCAAACTCATCAAAACCGGTGAGTACCATGAACCGTTTTGACTTGTTTCGTGTTGTCCCTTCATCTTCATCGAGATAGTTTGTAAAAGAGGGGCGTTATTCTCTCTCATTAATCAGTGTTTAACCTTAAATACGTTGAACAGAGTATATTATTTGGTAAGTTGCTCGTTACGAGCTTATGGTAGGAACACAATGATTTATCATTGGAATTAGGCTGATTCTAAGCTTGAAACTTAAATGAAGCCACTAGTAATTTAGTGAAGCTCTCAATGACAAATTTAACGCGAAAGTCAAATGATTCATTAGGCAATTTGCAAAAACCGCGTCGAACGACTATACCAAAAAGAAACATTCATCTCCCCTTAACCTTAAGTTAAGGATAACCGGATTTTGACCACATCCCAAAGTTAGATACCATCAAAATGTAATTTCCTTCAAACAACACCGTTCCCTAGCTTTGACTCTGGTTTAAACTCCCTTTGAAAAAATGTCTTTGGGGAATTAAGAAGGGATACTTTCTTGGCTCAGTCGTGGTGTGACGATTTTTGTATAAATTTGTATCCCAGTAGAACGTGGTAATATCAAAACTCCACGAAGGAGAAGTTACGATTAAGACCTTGTAGAATCTATAAAACCTGGCGATGGTTAGCGGGGAAATGTTTTAATTTTTGCTTAATCTACTTCGGATAAAAAATTTAAACCGCGGCCAAAACATTCCTGGTTCCATAGAAAATTACGCGGTTTTCTTTTTTTTTTATAAAAAAAAGGTGCAGTGTTTATAACGAAGCTAGGGGAAATTACAAGCGACCAGAAGGGACTTTTAACGTTTTAAGATAAGAGTCAGCCAGGCATCAAGGGGTCCCACAGTGCCCTGGTAATAAAGAGAGAAGGTTAAGCGCTTTCTCCTGTTCAATTTATACACTAAGGCCGGGTTTTATACACTTTTATACGCTTGAGAAAACGCAGACGTAACTATATGTATAAAGTATAAAAGGGTTATTGTATATACCTTTCATTTTTACGTCCTAAAATGATTTCTAAGGCAAACGTGTCCATATACTATCATCCTTGTCAAGAATAACTTAAATTCACCCTATAATAATTCAGTCAACTTTTGAAGGCCTAGAGTTTCATTGCTACAAACATAAGTTTATAAGTGATATGTTCGTTCCATAAGTATGACTCTACTTATACGATTCGTAATGCTACTGAGACACTTACAGCTGGAGCTAGTTCTAGCAGAACGACAAGCGAGAATTGATTAACTACACTCGGTGGTTAATTAGTTTTGCGGGACTTCCATCTTTTCCTATTTAGTCTGCCTTTGACAGCGACAAAACCAGGCGTCGCTTTCCTCGAATCTATGACCTACTTCATTCACTTCATGACAAGCTCTAGTTTGTTACCAGTGACAAACTTATGGAGGAACATATCTTATGAACTTATGGTAAACGCCGATAGATGTTTTAGAAGTTTAATTAGATTGTAGGCTTAATCTGTCCCAATATAAACAAATAAATATTAGGTAAACTGCCCTTAATTCAATCCTAATTAAAAGAATTCATGGTAGGTAATTAAATTTATCTTAGCCAGGGACAAACTTATGGAACATATCTTAATCTTATGTTACGAACAATATCTTGATTGAATCAGGAACATTTTCATAAGCCAAAAGTTCTAAAGATTAGTGTTAAATTAGTGGTAATATTAGTTGAATATTCAGTGGAAAATTAAATAAACTCGTAGCTCTTAATATTCGTGAGCGAGTGTGAAGGAAGGTTCCTCGTGAGTAAACTCAAAGAGATAAAATGGGAAGTAGAAAAAAAAGGACCCGTTTGGATTTCTGCCAAGGAGACCCCGTAAGCGTAATATAGTATTTGAGCGCCTAGGTTTACCCCAAAAATCTTCACTGAAAAAAACAATTTTTCAATGGAAAAACCAAGATGGTGAAAGGCTACAAGGTCTGTAGAAGAAGACTCCGTTCCATCAAACATTCCTCTTTACAGAATTTTTAAAAAAAAACCTTTTCCGGCGGGCGAGAAACGATCCAACATCTTCTTTTTTTAAAAAAACGTTTGATCTTCTTTCACACAAACTGAAATCTCACGAGCAAAACGGAAACAAATATGTGAAAGTGGAAGTTGAACGACGCCACGCGGAAGTTAGGGAAAATTTGTAATGTTTGTTAGAGAAATTTTAAGTACACAGACAGAGTCGATGCCTGAAAAAAGCTTTCAACTAAGTTACCCCAATATAATTATGATCGCGTTCAAACGAACTTTATAAACCCAATAACTAATATAATATAACTTAATTTAATCTTGTTTAAATTGGGTGGGATGTTACGAAATTTGTCAAAGAGAAAGAATATATACCGTACCATAAGTGGATAAGATATGTTGACCATAAGTTTGTCACTGGTTACAAACTGGAACTTGTCAGATGGAAGTAGGTCATAGATTCGAGGTAAAGTGACTCCTGGTGAGGCACAGACTAAATGCAAAACTGACCGAGTGTAGGACTTCAATTCTCGCTTGACGTTCTCGAAACTGTACGTCTCTCGGTAGCATTACGAAGTATAGGTAGTATCATACTTATGGAAGGAACATATCAGTTATAAACTTATGACCTTTCGTAGTATATTAAAAAGTTAAGTTGATTTTCTTGAGGCTACTGAAGTTGTTTTTTTAGACTTGGATCTGATTTATTTTGGGAAATTCTCTGCTCTCTCATCAGCTTTAGGGTAAGGTATCTGTTGCGTCTTAAGACACGCCCGCAGTGAACGTAGTCTCTTCTGCCTACGCTCGGGTAATTAGGAGAAAGCTCCCTAACAAAGCTGATTAACCAAAGGGCTTAACGATCGCCTGAGATTAATCATTAATCTCCTGCCGGAATTAGCGAGACAGAATCCATATTATATATTTATTCTCAAAGACAGCAGCCGGGGAATCAAAGCAAAAACAATCTATATTCATTCGATTGGCCGTTAAAATTGAAACTGGAAGAGTAAGAGTAGGCCTATAGTACATCTAAATCAACAGGATTTGTTCACAACTCAATTCCCAGTGCTGCTTTAATCCGAAAACCTGGGAAGTTCTAAGCCTAACTTGTTAACGAAAGTTTCGCGAATCTATGAAGTAACAAGTCTACTTTGACCCAAAATAATTTTTAACTATGACTATATAGTCTACTAGCCGTTACCCGCGGCGTCGCTCGCGTGTAATAAGAACTTCCATCTAAAATGATATAAAGAATGTGTAGATTTTACTGATGACTAATATTTTTGTAGCACCCTAGGAGCGAAGGCACTCGGCACAGTCCGTCAGCCCGTCGGGATATTTTTTATTACTTTTCACGCGGACATTATTCCATAAAGAAGGGTTTTTAAGTTTTTGGCCGCCATTTAAAAAGATGGCAACAAATCGAACCCAAAAGACCTTTCAGCCCGTCTATAGGTTAAAGGAAACCATTGTACTAAATATTTGTGAAATCGGTTGAATCGCGCAGACTTTATTGCATAGAGAATATTTTCTTACATTTCTGGGCGCCATTTTAAAAGATGGCGAAAAATCTAACCCGAAAGACCATTCAGCCCGTCTTAAGGTTAAAGCAAACCAGTGTACTAAATATTTGTGAAATCGGTTGAAACGCGCGTACTTAATTGCATAGAGAATATTTTTTACATTTCTGGGCTCCATGTTTTAAGATGGCGGCGGATTGGAAAAATCTTTCTTAGTACGCGCCTACTACTTATGAGTAACGTTCCTGCAAATTTTCAGCCTTCTAGGGCAAGCGGTTTGGGCTGGGCGTTGATTATCAGTCAGTCTGTCAGTCAGTCAGTCAGGACTTTGATTTATATAGATATAGATACCGGGAATACACGAAGTTAACTGGAATTATTGTTTCTGTTCATTTATCCCATGTTTATTTCTATGCGGGTTTTGTTTGTATACCGTGCTTGAGAAATGAGAACTTAGTATCGTCCGTCACGCCTTATAATTCTGATGGCGTCTTTCTAACTGTCGTTTCATTGGTTGGTAGCAACGCGAGATCAGGTAGAGAGATTATTCGCCAGGTAAAATTCCTCATACGCAAGGATTAGTCTAGGACTCCTCCCACAAATTTGACTTGGATACGTTGAGTAAAAATGGATGTCGCATAATGATTCCTAGCTGCTGTATGTATCCCTGTCTATAATGAAAACTTCTAACTTCAACATTTCCATTCTTAATGAAGCTATTTTATAACTTCAATGCTTAGTTAATGTACATAAACGTTGTACGCTGTACGATTTCATAAGGATCAAACAGTATATCTTTAAATACCCCCTTCTATTATAAATGAAGGGGGTATAAAAAAATGGCCTTTAAAGATGGAATTTGAATTTCCGATACTGATAAGCAAAGCCCCGTGAACGCGGACCAAACTTTTTATAAAGAATAGAGTTGGGATTCTAAGAAATGTTATAACCATAACCTGTTGCTTATGGAGACCCAAAAATATCTTTAAGAGGGTCAAAAAAGGGATAATAAAAATGTCACGAGATACACCGTACACCCACCCATCACTATAAAGGGAGGAGGGATCGAGGAAAGGCAGAAATATCCTCTTTTTCCTATTTTCCTTTTTTTCATCTTGGTAATCCCCATCGGAAAAATGATTGAATGCGGGCTTCAAAAAAGAATGAAACCAAAAAACTAAACGTAGAGATCGCTGCTGTCGAAAAGCATAAAAGAGTCGAGACTAGAACGAGACTCAAAACGACAAGGGATATATATACCAACGTCTTACTATTTTATTAAATAATAAAGACGACATAATAACTAATTTATAAATATACCTATTCCGAAACTTAGAGTTGGAAAATAAGCCGCGACAAAGATATGAATTATTAAATTCGTATTCAAGTAAAGCTTAGTAGATGAAAACTTGTTGTTTCTCAAATTATAGATCGTGTGCCTTAAAGGGGATAGAGATATTTCTTCCCCCCTTTTATACCGTTTCTTAACTTTAACTGCGCATGCGCTTTAGTACAATTTGTTATTAGAGCATCTCCTGTATCTGTATGTATACAGGTTTGGAATTGAATGATCAATTACTGAATCGAACGCAGAATTCTACAAGATTTTCAGTCTGTTGTATTGTATGTAGAAAGCATTTTGAATTGCATACGTCACAAATGACTGACAACCAGCGTGGGAAATAAGGCGGTGGCACAGGGAAAATGACCAGTTTAAAAATTGCCTGGTCCAGTTTAAAAATTAAATCGGAGGGGGGTCAGTGGTCTTTAGTTTAGCAGATGACGTGCCCTGGTCAATGGTCATGGACCAGTTTTTTTTATTCCAGGCCCAGGGGGGGAGGGGTCACTACGCCAATTGTCCAGTTTAAAAAAATTCCTTATTTCCCACCCTTCTGGCAACACTTCTTCGTCGATTTATTGACTTTCTACTTATTCATCAGCTGCATGCAACAATTGCAATAAATTAGCGACGTATAAATACAAATATAATTGTACCTTTCGAAATAATTGCAATTACTTGAGAAAAAACAATATTAGCATACGTCGTTGTACCTTACATGTACATTGTAATTAGATCCCCTCTCTTCATCAGCTTGAATCATTTAATTTCCGTTATATCGATACATTTCAATCTTCCAAACGTATCAAATATCGCTTCTGTGTATATTTTAGTGGGCTAGAGTTCGCTATTATTTTTGGAAATGGGTGGGGATGGGGCTGGAAAATGTGGTTTTGATTGCGGGGTTAATTAATATTCATGAAATGTTTCGGAGGTTTTTGGGCGTGGAGCCTGTTATTACTCAAAATAAGAGCTGTACAGTGACCAGGGACTTTTAAAGAAGAGTTTAGTTATAGGCGTTGGGGGTCTTTGCATAGAGTAAACGCGCGCGAAATAAAAAAAACCCGCGAAATTTTAGACTAATTTTTTCTTCTCTCTTCTCTCTTTTGCTTTTCACGGAACTGGACAGTGTGCCGGACTCTTTTCTAATAATCATTGTAGTGGAGATGGTCTCCATGGTTACCAACCACTCCCTCTCTTCCAATTTCTCTATACCATTCTTTCGTATATAGTTAGTTCGTCGTAACTTTAACGGTCACCGTTGGGCTACTGCAGGTCATTTCGCGTTAAAAATGGATAAATATTTTATAGATGTTAAAAGTCCTTCATTCTGTTGCGCGTCTAAAAAGAAAAGAGGTTACCACCCTTTAGCTTCCATTAAATAGTAAACTCACGCCTTAATTGTTCGGTGGAGCCTAACTTCTATCTGCAATCTCTATTTCCCTAAACTTTAATAGACATTTGTTTTAGGTCTATAGACTATTCCATTAATTACATGCAGAGAAACAAACACACAGGGGCGGGGAGCTGCCCACTTTCGATTTAAAAAAAGGGGGGGGGGATAAGCAACCCTCATTATTAGGACATACAAGGGGGTTGATACATTGCCATCCGTCTCTGCGCACTTTCATGATAAAAAGAGACTACAGCGCAGGCGCCAAAAAGCGAGATGGATGGCAGAGTTTTACCCCCACGTGTCTTTCCCCTTTAGTAAATATCGAAATGCTCTATTTACCTGGCGTTAACCAAGAGACAAGGCCTGACGAAGTTCACCCGAGTTCACTAAACGTGAAGGGAGGCTAGCCAACTCGCACCAGTTGCGGTGCTTCTTGGCACTGGGTAAATAACCAAATAAGGTGACCTCCTCCGGCTCCCGTGGTGTTTGCTGTTCGCGATTCTCTATCTGGAATTTATGGAATTGTCTATTTTCGAAAAGAAAAAGGCTTAAAAATTTCGATAGTGATAGCGATTCCTTTTGGGGGAAAATAGTGATTTTTCTTCTTTTCTAGACTTCTCTCTCTGTAATGGGAAGAAATCTTCCAACGTAGCTCGAATTTTTATATCCCAAATCACGTTAAGATCCGTTTTAACGCGATTTCCTTCGGAAAAGATGTGTTTGGAGTAAAATTTCTAAGAAAAAAAATGAGATTTACTTTGTAATTTAATCTCTTTAAAGATAAAATGAAAACTAACAGCGGTTGAACCGAGGTTTTTAGTTTTTGCCGCCAGTCTAAAAGATTAAAACTCAGTTGGAAATTGAATTAAAATCGCCTTTTACGCTGTATAATTCTAATTCAGGAGCACGTCGTTCATATTTTACAAAAATGTAATATACTGTAGAATGATAAAAAGTCCAAAATTTATATTAAGTAAAGCGAAAGGTAGAGTGAAACGATATGAGATTTTAAAATTTCGAATTGAGTTAGGGATAACCCATCTTAACTGGGTTTTAAATGTAACACTGATCCATAAGGGTGCTAGTGTTTAATGAATAAATTCCCAATCAACAAGTGATATAGTCTATAGTTCCCTTTCAAAACTCAATCAAATCGCTACAGTTTTTGAATCATCCACTATCTCTTTACAAGCGCAGGAAAATATTAAAAGAAATAAGCATCAAAGTAAAAATGGAACTCTCCAGGGCGTGTCTGACTGTGCAGGATAATAGAAGCTTGGAGGAAGGAGATGAAATGGAGTTGTATATACATACCTCTAACGTACCCTAAGTACCCTACCCATCTACGACAATTGCAACAAAGCCTCCCAGTGTCCTCAGTTAAGGGTCCTACGCCGTTAAGAAAATGTCGACAATGCCCTCTGTGTCTTAAAATTAGAAACTAATTCGTGAGACGTATCTTCTATTTTTAAATGGCGTTAGGTACTCGGGGAGACTTTCATTTCCGCACATGCCTCATAAACAACTACTCCGTTTCACTTCTATTCTCCAAGATATAAGACTGAATTCTACACATTAAATTTTGTAAAATCCCTTCTTGACTTATATAGACGCGTATTTTCACTTCCTTAAAGAATGGGATAAAGAGAAACAGCTGTGACTTTATTTTGGCAGACAGCATGCGCGAGACGTCGTGTATTGTAAAAGAGAGGCCCTTAAGGGAGAACGTAAGATCATGTAGAATTTCTGGGGTATATAGACGGGGGATTTTAAAATCTTGGTGCTAAATCCTTTCCGCTTCATCTTTCTATTTATCATTTCAACAATAACACGGACAACACACTTCCATGGCAGTGTAATACACCCTCTTTTCCCCCCCCCCCCAAAGAAACTTCGGTACTGTACATAACGCAGGCCGTTGGATGGGAAGATATAATAAGGATCTTCTTTCCAAGGGTATGTCTCAATAAAATCACCTTGGCGTAGCGCCATTTAGCTCTTTAGGACAATAGCGGCGCTGTCAAATGTACGCGACGGGTCATTCGCCACGTACAGTATTCTTCTTTGTTTTTAACATCTCTTAGAACAAAAAGGGGCTAGCTTTTGAAAAATCTCGCCACTCAGCGGGAAGAAAGCAAAGAAAAGTGTTACGTATATATAGGAAAAATGGTACACCCGAAGTATTGTCTTTGAGTTGTCAGAATTAAGCTTATTTCGTGAAAACAATAGAGACCCCAAGGTTTTGAGCGCCGTGTACTTAATTGTAATGCAAACAATAAACGACGCCGCGTACTTTCTTCTATGTCTACAAAATTAGGCCTAAAAGCTCAAGTCTCTATAGCAGAGTGGTTTGGCATTTGCCAGGGTTCGTACGAAACCTGGATTGCCTGGAAAAGTCAGGGATTTGGAAAATGAAGGAGTTATTATTAGTCAGGGATTTAGAGTACTTTCCTAAAACGTCAGGGATGAGTCAGGGATTTCGTTTGGTAAATCACACCATGCTTCGAGTAATGCTAAATATGGACCAGGTGTAATTATGAAGTGGACTCTGGTAACACAGGAATATTGGGAAAATTTGGTCAGGGATAAGCCATGGAAAAGTCAGGGATTTTCAATATAAAAAATCACGTCCAAACCCTGTTTGTTGAAGAAATTCAACTGTTGAAAGTATTAGTTTACTTTAAGCAGGGATAGATGTAATTTTAGAAGTAGGAATGGAGAACGGTTAGTCTTTACTTCAGTCACCAGACACCCAGTATAGAGCTCCTACCTCCAACACGTAACGAAAAGTTTAAATTACCTTATTGGCTCACTTAAACTACGTTTTGATGACGTTGCTGACGGGGACGGCAAAAAATACGTAATTCCTTTGTTACCTCTGTCACTATGATCCGCCTCTTCTTTCATACCCCCTCCGTCCCGGGGAAGGGGGTCCGGGACTATGACGCGCGCCCAGATTACTCTGTTCTCCATTCCTACTTCTAAAATTAAATCTATCCCTGCTTTAAGTTATCTTCTTCTAGATCTCTCCAGTTTTTACCCAATCGTAATTTCATTAAAATCGCTTCAAATCCTTGGGGATATCGATGGATTCGAAGTATAATTAGGGGGATTTGAAATAAATCCCCCCAAATCGTTTGTTTATTCGAAAACAATTTTTACTCGCACGTAATTTGGTTTCAAAGTATAGACCAGTGATGAGACGAGAAACGCGTTACGAAACAGGTGTTTTAGTAGCGCTGGTAATGTCTAAAATCCAAACTTTTCCGATTGCCTCATCTTATCGCGATCATTTAGGCTCCGAATCTCTTATGGAAAGAAAGATTCGGCTTTCAAGCTTATTTTTTATTTAAAAAAAATAAAAGAAAAAAGGCGGGAGTTGTATATAGCTACCGATACAAATGGGTCTTGGGAGGATTTACCCCCGAAGTTCAACAGGAGGTCGTCCGACCGATCGACCGAGGTAGAAAAATCAATATAAGGGGGCTGTTCGTTTACCACTTTTTTAGATCACTTTATCAAGGCAATTTTAAGGTGTAGCCAGTAGTAATTTTTCGGGGAAATTTCGGGTGTTTATAAAGGTAAAAAATGAAACGAAAATATTATACGAAATTACTTATAGGTACACGCAAGAAGTGATATCTAGTTTATTAGGGAGAAAGCATAAGATGCCTAAGTATTCGCGCGCCATAGTCCCAGTCCCCCTTTCATAATACAAGGGGGGGGGGACATAAAAGGAGGCCACCGGACTATTTCGCCTCTCCTCAGTCGGAAAATATGACTGTAATTTTCCCGTCATTCTCGTTGTCGCGCTGACGTGAGTTTTCAAGAACCAATGAAATGATACTGGTTGTAATTTAGAGGCGGCGGGGATTAACTCCGGACCTACTTAACGTTTGGACTGGAGATAAAGCTAGAAATGTGGCGCGAATTTATACCTTCTCCCTAGTAAACTAGATATCACTTCTTGATACACGCCCCTGTTTGTTGATTTCTCAGTTTTGTAATTTCCGAACTGGTCTATATTGCACCACTCACAAATGACTGAACGTACCTTTGCGGTTGCAAATCGACTTACAATCCCTGCACCTTTAATAAGACGGTTATAAAAATAAATCGGTGAAATATTTCTCTCCCTCCCTCCCCCCTTTTCATCAAAGTGTCTTTCATCACGCGTTATAAAGTGACCCGGTTCTAAAATTAGTTTTTGAACTCGGGTTTCCCTAGTAATATATATATATATATATACAAAATGACGCTGAGCTTGGAGAGTTTCAACTCTCCGTAACGGCATATAAAGTCGACGAAAAGAAAGAAAGAAAGATTGAAAGAATCTCTGAGAGGAAGGAAGCGGATTTTTCGTGCCTGACTGGCTGGCTGAAAATCGAGCTCTACCAATAAAAGAACGCTTTTCTCTTATAAAACAGAGCAACCCAAGGGTGAACTTTAGTCGAACGGAAAATACACTCAATTTAGCGTCTTTAGAGAAGCCACGATGGCACTCCGTGATACTTTCCTATAAGATCTAAGCATTGAAATGCGTAGAGAAGTGCCGATACACCGTAATTGTCCGTGTCGAAACAATTAACCAAGATATCTCCTCGGCGTGGTTAATAAAGCTTAAGCTTTGCCGCGTCAAGAAAGCGAACGGATAATCGCTTCTTAACTTAATCTTGATGATAGAAAATGAGAAGCTAGCCATGCTGATAATGTCATTTACCATTTACCTGAAGTATATAATTTACTTCTCTTCGAGAGAAGTGTACCACCCACAAAGCAGGGTAATTGTAACATGATTCTTCATACCAATCATCAAGGTTACTAAACCGAATCACATACGCGATAAATAGTTCCCTCATCATTATGCTCTATTAGGTAACGCTAAACAATTTTTTCTAAGGCGCATGCGCTTGTGCATGGATTTTTGTCCCACCTCAAGACAAGACGAGGTATAGGATTATGGGTTGATTGCTGAGGATTTAGAACCACCAAACAGTTACAGAATTCACCTTGCACGGTGCAGCTATGTCCATCTGAAGTTTGATGAGCGGCAGAGCAAACAAAAAGGGGTTGGGTGAGCCTGGGAAGAATCATGATCATTACATAACTGAAGTATTAAGAGGATACAGAGTGTCATCCTTCTTCTATTATCCCCTTCTAGAGTTACTTACATCAAGGCCCAACTAAATATTCGCGCCAAAGTTTAAATGCATTACTATCGATACTTGGGAATTCATTATCGTGGGAACTGGCTTGAAACTAATCTTACACTCGATGCCGGTACCTTTTGCCTGCATGCAGTAGACGCGCTCGGGTTTAACTCTGTCTGTTTAATGTTCGTATTAAGCCCCCCTCGTGTCAATAACGCTCGGGTATTAAGATACCCTAGTTGATCGGAGCTACTCCGAACGATACACGTTCAAAGGTATTTTTAGCAAAAAAAGAGACCCACCGAGGGATTACCGAATATCCCCGCTTTTACGTTGTGTACATATAGTACGTTGCTACAAAGTGGGTATATATGCTTCCAATGAAGTAATTACATGTAGTCGTATAATCGTTTGGAAGAAAAACCGCACGAAAAACCGAGAAAGTAAAATAGAAAAAGAAAAAAAAAACTTAATCCAACCACGAACTATCTTTATGGAGCTTTTCATGTCTATTATTTGTTTTTTTCTAAAAGGATTTAAGGCCTATTCAGACTGTAGACTGAAATCTTTTGTTCATGTCGGTGAAGTCGCTTTGCTCGCTTAATTAGACACGTGTCAACGACTACGTAAAAGATTCGTGTGCAGGTTTTGTTTTAAAATGTTTCAGTTTGGTCGGGTAGTGAGTGTTGAGATGGCACTACCACCTCGTTAGCGCTTTTTCTTTAGTCATAGCTTCCTCGATCATGTTTTACTGACGCGTGATCGAGTGAGCTACGCTTTAACAGACGATATATGAAAAGTTTTAGGATTATGGGGGGCGCTTTTTGTCATATTGGATTGGGCTATTTTATTATTCAAAAGTCTTGGCTCAAAAATCACCCATATACACGATTCGTTTTAAGTCGTTCTCTCTCACTCCTGATCAGAGAAAAGAAATTATCGAGGCGACCCACGGGAACGTAAGATTTTACTCTACAGTCTGAATGGGCTTTTAGACAGTTTCGAAAAATACCGTTGAATCACGATTTTCAAAAAGATACATATTCCTCTTACCTTGATGGAAGTTAAATAGATTTTTGGATAAGTTTGGTTTACATTATACTCTAATCAAATAAGAAGAGTGAGTGTATACCTTCATTCTTTTAAGTGACTTCCTTGAAAATATTGAAAGTTCAATCTTTGTACGATAATATAGGTATTTGTTACGTCATGCAACGTCACGTTGACTCTCGCACATTTATTAAATGTATTACGTAGGAAAAACTAAACACTTTCAGAAATATTTTTGCGCCTGTAAGTGGGCTTTCTTTGAACGCTGGAGTTCGGGAGATGAAGCCCTTTTTCAGGCAAACTTTACATATAAATTTCCTCCTTACTTAACTCTAGCCTAATTTAGACCTAAATTTGCATTTTTATTACAATATTATTCCAAGTCTAAAGAAGGGAATACAAACTCTAACGTACGGCGTAGTAGTAAACATAATTTTAAGGAAGTTGATTAATATAGGTACCTATTCATTTTACCTCCTTCGCTTCACTGCAGGGAAAACTCTCAAGTGTTTCTTTCTAAATAAACATTGACAAATGAAAGGTATTTAACTCTTTAACAAAGAAAACAGGTCGTTTATTAATACCTACACGTGTTTAATTATGAAATTCATTTTCCCATCCAAATATGTAGCATGCGTGCATTTTCAAGAAGACAGTTTGAAGTGGCGTGTACCATTCTTCCCTTCTTCCGTCCCACGCTTCCGGAGTGGTTACCTATACCATAAGTTCATAAGATATGTTCCTTCCATAAGTTTGTCACTGGTAACTTAGAAACTGGAGCTTCTCATGAACTGATTGAAGTAGGTCATAGATTCGAGGTAATGCGACGCCTGGTTTTGGTGCTGTCAAAGGGGGCTTAGTACAGACCAAGAAGTGATATCTAGTTTACTAGGGAGAAGATGCCTAAGTATTCGCGCGCCATAGTCCCAGTCCCCCTTTCAAAATACAAGGGGGGACATATGACTGTAATTTTCGTCATTCGCGTCGCGCTGACGTGAGTTTTCAAGAACCAATGAGATCCTGGCTGGTTGTAATTTAGAGGCGACGGGGATTAACTCCAGATCTAGGTTGGGACTGGAGATAAAGCTAGATTATAAATGTGGGGCGAATTTATAACTTCTCCCTAATAAACTAGATATCACTTCTTGTATTGACCAAATAGGAAGATGGAAGTCCTGCAAAACTAATTAACCGAGTGTAGTACTTCAATTCTCGCTTGTCGTTCTCCCTCGAACTAACTCGAGCTGTAAGTCTCTAGCATACTAGTGCCATTCTTATGGAACATGTCTTATAAACTTATGCCAACAGATACCTATCTGAAATGCTAGGCGACGACTCGTGTTTGGGATAGACACTAAAATATATAACACGGGTCTCGGTTGAGCCGGGTTTATAAGTATTTTCCCGTTTGGTGAATGCGCGCCTGTACAAATATACCCTCCAGAGATATGTACACCTTTTAGATCCTTATAGTGGCGCGATGATATCGATTGAAGCGAGAGTTGAGTTTTGTAGACGGACCAGTGGTTGCGGACCTAGATGCGTGCGTGCATTCGCTGGCCTAGGTTTAAGTAAGACGAGGCTCTCTTTACCTTAGTACAGGTAAGGTGCATGGCCAAGAACGCTCCTAAGAAGGCCATTCTGGAAGTGAAGTGCTTTTATGCAAATTGCGAGAATATCAGAAAGATAAAACTAAAAAAAAAACTAAAATTAGTTATACTAGTATATTACCAATCTACGAAAGATGCCTTTTTTATATCAATTTCGATATAAGAATTTTTAAACCAAACGTGAATGTTTTGAGGTTCTTAACTCAGAATTGGTCGCGCATTTGTCAACTCTAATTCGAATTTCCCCGTAATAATGACACCAGGAATATATACAGTTAATAGGAATAATTGCTGCCTCATATGTCTCTTGTTAATTTCGACACGGGTTTTGTGGGCCTCGTAATTTGGGCGTCTTTCTAACTGTGATTTTATTGGCTGGTAGTTTCCAGGTGCAATACGCAGCGAGATATATTCGTGAGGGAAAGTGTAGGCTAGCTCTTTAAACAAAATCTGCCTAGATACGGTGAGTGAAAATGGATGTAGCGCAATGATTCCTAGTAGTTGTATGTATTCCAGTTGACACTTCTCATAGCAACCTTCGAAAACAAAGATATTTAATTCCGAAACGGTAAAGAATATAGAATATTACGAATGGAATGAATTAAAATTTCAATTCCACGGAATTTTGAAGCCTGGGTTTTAAACGGTGATCGCGTTTGATTCCCATATATATATAAATTTCCGATTCGATGAATCTTATTTCACTGACAAATCGGGGCTTTTCTCACCTTCATCCCTTTTTTATTACCATTCATTCCTTTCATTTTAAATTTAGAAATCTTACTACTAAAGGAAATGTTCCCTAAAAAAAAGTAAATTGGAAAAGGTCAGACAGTGTTTCGGTAATAAGATGTACCGTGGTTTAATATATTGAAAAGACTTTAAAAAGTTTCGCTGCTTTTAGAAAATTTAGTCAAACGACGTAGAAGCGAATGCGAAAGGCAATTCTCTGGCGACACTTGTAAGCGTTTATTCTATTTTAGGGAGAAGCCCCGTAAGGGCGATGAACTTTGCCAGGTACATTACCAGAATGGTTGGTAATGATCGGGTTTTAAATTTGGTTTATTTCAAACCGTCGTGATAGGAATGAATTTACTTAGCAAAAGTTCATAGATTAAAACACAAAAAGTGTACTTTATTGAAGCTCGCACGCGCCGTGTAATACGAGAAACCCTTCCCCCCTCTCATCTCGGAATAGTGTCGACCCCCTTTTTGCGTATGTATGATTAATTTTACGACCGGGAGCACAGGGAAAACGCGTGAATAGAGTAGTGTAAGTACTATGTATGGAAACGTCATGCCTTCTATCTCCTAGCTCGTGTCATCCCCCTACTAGACGTGTATAGTATCCTCTCATACAGTAGCAACCCCTTTTTAACGACACTAGTCTATAGGCTCATTAATAGTGCCAAGAATGAACGTTTGGATCGCCACCATCGAGTACTATTTTCTCTAAAAGCTCGTCTCTGATTGGATGGTTGGTTGGTTAGTGTAGGGGGTTGAGAGGAGGGTTTTTTGCCTCTCATTTTACATGGCGTCTACAGGCTCAGTCAAACGAACGAAGTATACTTTTGGGTTTTTATCTGTGAAATTTTAATATAATGTAAACGCGAAGCTGTAAAACTTCCTTATTCATTAAAGGAAACCAAATATTAAAATAACTAAATTAAATTCTAGAAAAATCATAAATAAATAAATGTCGTGATTTATTCAGAAAATTATTTCGAAACAGCCTTAGATCAACTTTACTTTATCTATATTATATTTATTTTAATCTATCCAATTCTATTTTAAAGAAAATATACCTGAAAAGGTTTTTTAAAAAAAACTGAAATTTAATTTTCTTTTATAGTATATTTCACGCTTCAACCGTTAACAGGGACCGGTATAAAAACATTTTCATAACAATTCAGTTTCCAACCGACTTTGTCTGACAAGGCGGGGGAGGGGGGGAAAGGGGGAAAAGAGAAAATCGAAATGGGAAATGTTTCATGGAACTGGAGGCTGTGGGAAATGGGAAATATTTTCAATTGTCTGGCGCAGCTAGCTCGACGGTTAGACGTAATAACATTTTCGCATCCGTACGTTAATTCGTAACCTACATTAATTATTCTCTCTACCCCTCTCTCTCTCTCTCTCTCCTAGCTTATCCCTAGTTCGCGAAAACCCGGAAATTGAAGAATAACTAATTAGTCTTGAGTGGGTTAAATATTAAGAGCTCCACGAGACACGAAAACTCCAAAAATATGGATGTGCTGTATAAACCCCTTAGTTTTATCCGAAACTTATCTCTAATATCTATTGTAATAGAAATGTTAGTTTACCTTTTTATAAAGTAAAATTTATCCAATATAATGTAAAGTTCTATAAGAAATATATTCATTATATTGGAAGCAGCCTAGAGGACGTGGAGGTGGTATATGGAAAGAAGGCTTTCATTTCTTCTTCTATACCTTTTCGAAAAAAAAACTATAACATTGTTTCATAAGTTTATAAGATATATTCCATCCATAAGTTTGTCTCTGATAACTTAGAAACTGGAGCTTGTAATTTTGAAGTGAGTGAGGCAGGTCATAGATTCGAGGTAAAGCGACGCATGCCTGGTGAGGCGCTGTCAAAGGCTTAGTAATGCAGACTAAATAGGTAGAAAGATGGAAGTCCTGCAAAACTAATTAACCATCCGAGTGTAGTACTGATCAATTCTCGCTTCCGTCGTTCTCCTAGAACTAGCTCGAGTACTGTAAGTCTCTCAGAAGCATTACGAATCGTATAGGTATTCTCATACTTATGGAAGGAACGTATCTTATAAACTTATGTACAAGTCTTCATAGTGAAAAACCTCTTATTATTTTTACCGTTACTGCTGTGGCTTTCTTCTTATTTATATATAAAAAGCGCTGGCGGACACGGTAGGATGCTCCGGGATGCTTCAGGAAGAGGCTGGGGACCATTTTTTTCCTTCTTAGTTCTTACCACATCGAAAAATGTATTGTTCATCCCGTCTATGCCTTTACCTAAACCGTATCTTACTTAAAGGATTTACCTTTAACTGAATAGAAAACTTAGCTTGAATTTAAGAGGGAATTCTCAGGATTCGTATATAGAAGATGGAGGGTGCGTTCTCGGGTTCTGCCAGAACAAGACACGGGTACCAGCATCTTCCCTCCTCTACGACTTGATCTAGAAAATATATAAAAAAGAAATGAGTAGAATTCCGGGAGTAGTTTTGGTTCTGTCTAAACAAACGTAGACTTGTAGCTGAGGTAACTTCAGTCAAGAAAATGGAAGGGTTCTCTTATTTTCCTTTTCTTTTCTTTTACTTACGTATCTCTATTTTTCGCTACCCACGACCTTCAAGAAAAGAAAAATTTCTAGTATAGTAGACTTTCACCGCGATTAACGTCGCATTCCCAAATTTTTCGGGGCTAAAGGCGGGTATGAAGTTCGCCCACGTATCGGCCATCTTTTAAAAAAATAATCTGAGCTCGACTCACCTTTTAAAGGGGTTGTCAAATGTAGAAATAAATAGGCTTGATGTAAGAAATCTCTAAAGTCTGGAGTATTATTGACCTTTAGAGAGATTGAAGTTTTACTGTTTGTACGTCATACGTCACACTATCCTAAGTCTTACCACAGTTCTGGTTCAGTCATATTGGTGAGTTTCCTTCCGTTATCAAACCACCAATATGGCGGTCTAAATTATCTCACGAAACTTAGCTCCTCCTATTGCTGTGAGGCAAGAAAAAACAGTCTAATACATTGGGCTTAATGAAATAGGCTTATAATGATTTAAGCGTAAGAAACCAAAATTAGATTCGAGTTAGCTCTTCTTCATTTTGCAATCCCTTTAAACGGAGGGAGTTTTAAGATGTGACGAGGTGATAAAAACATCGCGAAATAATGAGTCTCCATCCCAAATGAGAGGGATTAAATGAAAAAGAAATTATTAAAGAAAAAAAAACCCAAGACTCCCGACAGGAGAGGATGGTTAAAAATGTCGAGATGAAGACTAGCTTCCTCCAGGAGAAGAAAAAAGAAATAACATTTTCTTTTCTAACCTACCGTCTTTTTCAATAAGATAAGACATTTCTTTTCTATCCACTTCTCAACGTTAAATGGCATCATTTTGACGTATGAAAGGAAGTTCATTTTGTTTTTTATGTAATTGTCTTTCTATTTGACTAATCGATAAACGTTTTTAACGTTTCGAAAAATCTCATTATTTCGCAACGGAAACTTTTCTCGCTGTAGACATTTTTTTTTTTTTACTATTAATATTTTTTTTGGGGCGGAGAAATTAGTTCGGTAAGGAAGAAAATGTTTGGATTGGTTTCTATGGTAACCCACGTTTGTAACTCGTTTGTAGATAATATTGTAATAGAAGCCAAACTGACCCTGTACTTGTCTAACTTTCCCTCCCAAGTTTAATCGTACTTTTTTTTGGTACTCGTCCGTCTTTTTATCGGATTATTTTTCCGGGTCTCTTTAATAACCCTTTAAAAGTACTTTACCAAAATTCTATAACAACGGCGCCGAGGCTTAAGCGGTTACGTGATAGTTGAATAATAATTGTTTTCAACACCAGTTTAAGTTGGCAACAGGTATGAGCCAGAGATATCTCTTAAGTAATTTATAAACCCATACAGTTCGACCCAGCTAGCTTCTCAGTATATTTTTTTTATATATTACTAACTTAACTTGGAAAAATTGATTGATGTGTCAATATCTGGTTACTAAATGATGGAAGAATATCGATTAATATTGAAGTTATTAATTCCGGGGTAGTTGTACACTTTCTGAAAGTTGAAGAGAGGTCAAGGAAATATATATAATCAATTTTCTATTAATACGGTCCGTGAGACTTTTCTTTAGTATAAAGAAAAAGTAATAAGGTACTAAAATAGGCTTAGGAAATGTCAAATGCTTCAACTATAGTCAATATCCTTATCCTTAGATAAGGACTGCACTTTTACCATCTTGATTCCATGGCTTTAAAGCACCAAGTTGTTGAGATGTTTGAAAACATTCGGAATGTATGTTGTACAAATGATAAACTAGGCCTACATTTCTCTAGAGAAAACTAGTCCAATTTCAGAGACCCAATAACGAGAAACGAAACAAACTCTTAAGGAACATTTTGAAGCGAGTAGCTCAAAATTTAACAACGTTGTACCTACTTATAAAGTATTTTCTCTCAATCTTATATCTCTACCAGCTGGAATTCATACAGTTAATTGGAATCATTGCGCCCCCATATATCTCGCACGTTAATTTCAACGTTGGGGTATTCCGGGCTTGAGAACTTACAATCCGTCACTCCTCATAATTGTGATGATTAGTCTAGCTCTTCCCACAAAATTCGTTTGAGAAAATGAAAGTAGCACAATGATTCCCAGTAGCTGTATGCATTCCTGTCTCTACTTTTAGCCTTTTTTTCTCAAACTATACGCGGTTCGTTGGACGATAAAGAAGAAGAAACCCCAAAATGGTGACGCTATGTAATATAGTCGGTGAACCCTGGACACCGCGGAGGAGCTCGGTGTCAAACGCGACAAGTCCAAATAGGCTTAGCCTTGTTGGATTTTTCCTTACAAATTTTCTTCAATCCGATATATATATACAAGAAAACTCTTTCAAGCGAGCAAAAACAGACAAAATCCAATTTTTTAGCGCAGGGATAGAAAAACCTGGCCGAAAGATATATATGACCAGTAGAATAAACAGACATCAAAAGTTAAAGGAAGCAACTTTTGAGTATAGAAAATTCAAGAGAGTGCGGGGTAGTTTTATATTAACATCCTAAAAGTCTGCCCACCCATCCAACAGTCTTCTTCTTCTTCTTATATATAAGACAGTATGGAAGAAGCTACTTTGATATATTGGGGATAAAAGCTGCTGGTCTAACTGAACTGATGCAGCTAGCCTAGCTGCCTGCATCTCCCAACCCAAGAAAATCCAAAAATAAACTTTTCTATATCTTCTCTCTCTCTCTCTCTCTCTCTCTCTCTCTCTCTCTCTCTCTCTCTCTCTCTCTCTCTCTCTCTCTCTCTCTCTCTCTCGTTCTCTCCTATTTTCTATGGTATGGGACTTGTTGGCAAACTGGAGGGAAAAGTTTAGTATATCTTCGTCTAAAGGCCCATTCAGACTACAGTACGTTCATTTCCCTGTTCAGACGCCAGAGCAGACGACTTAAAACGATTCGCGCATATAAAGTGATTTTTTAAACCAAGACAAATAGTCGAATCCAAAATGAATTTCAAATACCGCGGCGAGAATCATAAAAGCTTTCATATATCGTCTGCTAAAGCGAACCTCACTCGATCACGCGCTATTTACGCGTGATCCAGTGAGCTATGACATCTCGACACTCTCTGCCCGATGGAATTGAAAAGCTTTCGAACTAAAACCCTTACACGAATCTTTTACGTAGTCGTTGACACCTGTCTAAATAAGCTACCAAAGTGACTTCACCGATGGGAAAATAAGATTTTAGTCTATGGTCTGAATGGGCCTTAATGGTAGCTTCGTTTCGTATAAATAAACCGTACGTCTTTCGCTCTCAGAAAACTTCGTAAATCGTCGCTATCCTTCTAGTTTTTCTTTGAAAGAAAAATTTCCCCACTCATAGCCTAGGTATATGGTTATCCTAGTTTTTCAATCATCACATCCTAACCTCTGCAAACTTAAAAATATTTTCTACCGAGTTGAAATTTTAGTGTTACAAATATTTCTATACTTAATTGAAGCAGGGATAGATTTAATTTTAGAAGTAGAAATGGAGAACGGAACGGTTAGTATTTACTTCAGTTATTCCGACTCATAGACCACCCAGTATAGAGCGTACTCTCCCTCCAACACGTAACGAAAAGTTTAAGTTATCTTATTGGCTCACTTAAACTACGTTTTGATGACGTTGCTGACGGGAACGGCGAAAAATACGTAATTCCTTTTTACCTCTGTCGCTATGACCCTCCCGCCTCTTCTTTCATACCCCCTCCCCGTCCCGTGGAAGGGGGTCCGGGACTTTGACGCTCGCCCACATTACTTACTCTGTTCTCCATTCCTACTTCTCAAATTAAATCTATCCCTGATTGAAGCCTGAATGTTAATTGCAATTAATAAATTACTTGTCAGTTGAGTGATTTAATAGGGGAATTGGTTTGTCAGCACATAAACTCAATAAGCAAAATATAAATTAAAATATACTGACAAGTTCCACAAACAATTCATCTTTCAAACGAGGACCAAACTGCATGCAATAAAATAACACCACCAATAACCCAAAAATACATCATACCCGATTGCTTCTCTTATACTTAAGTTCCTGTAATTCCAAAATGATTGCGCTTTTCCTTTCTTAGTCACTACACCAAATATTTACGTAACCCAGATACTCAAAATATTCAATGAAATATTTATATATCAACCACGCAAACCCCCTTTTATAAAACTTTAAAAAGTTTTAAAACACTACGTAAAACAGTTGCCACGAAAGCAAATTGAACTTTAAAATAAAAAAAAACATATTAAAAATATTTCCCTTTATTTATGATTTTTAAATGGTTTTCACTTCCGGTTGCTTCGAATGATGCGGGGGAAAAATAAAGATGGAGAGAGGAAAGAGTAAAGAAAAACATCGGAGAAAATTCGGAGAGAAAGTCAAAGATCAAAAGAAAATCGTGTTCCTATATAACTTGTCGTTTTCTGACAAATCCAGTTGATACTAACTCAAAAGATTCGTGGAGATTAATGTATCTTCAGATTAGTTTTGAAAGTAATTGGGGGCTAATTCCTAAACCGGAAGTGTACCAATTCCAATTCCAAGAGTCGGACACAATCCCTGGTAAACTAACACACGCGATGAAATGAATCCGGGGAAATTGGGCGTTAGTATTTATTTATTCTAATCATAAGTTTATAAGTGATATGTTCCTATCATAAGTATGACACTACCTATACTTCGTTATGCTGCTCCCTTGTCGTTCTACTAGAACTAGCTCGAGAATGAGTACTAAACTCGGTTAGTTTTGCAGGACTTCCATCTAGGTCCTATTTAGTCTGCATTACTAAGCCTTTGACAGCGCCATACCAGGCCTCCCTCGCTTTACCTCGAATCTATGACCTACCTCATTCAATTCATGACAAGCTCCTTATTGTAACCAGTGACAAACTTATGCAAC
This sequence comes from Phalangium opilio, assembly GCF_054372755.1. Classification (NCBI taxonomy): domain Eukaryota; kingdom Metazoa; phylum Arthropoda; class Arachnida; order Opiliones; family Phalangiidae; genus Phalangium; species Phalangium opilio. The sequence goes on from NW_028324244.1 coordinate 1,192,926, forward strand.
ATATCTTATGAACTTATGTTATAATGAGTTAAATGAAAGCTAACCATACGTGTTTTCACGAACTTATTCGGTATTGGAACTGATGTAGAATTGGTAAGTTGGATCAGAGGGGTTTGGGAAATGATTTTGACCCTATTTTTACGACTGAATGGGCAGAGGATCACGATTCGGAGGGTAAAAAAGGGGTACCAGCTAGGAAAGAAAAGGGGAAAAAAAGAGAGGAAAAGGGCCTAGGTTTCGGGGGCGCGAAAGGGTATTACCAGAGAATATTTATTCTCTTAAGTGGCTTGACTCTCTTAGGAGCCTTGGAACTGTCGAGGGAAATAAAAAACCACGCTGCCAGCTTCGTTTTTTTTTCTTGACAATACGGACATACCGATTTTTTTAACCCTTTTTTCATCATCGTATATGTATACGCCATCATTCCATTACGGAAGAAATATACAGCGGGATAAGCTAGAGCTGCAAAGTTTACGCAAATAAGAGAGGCCCCTTTTGTTTGTTTATTTTCAAACTTTAAAAAACTTTGCGTATAAGTGAAAAAAAAAGAGAGAGAAAAGTTTTTCGCTTAAGCAAGCTCCATTCAGACTACAGAGTAAAATCTTACATCCCGTTGGTCGCCTTGGTACTTTCATTTACTTGTTCAGACGTGAGAGCAGACGACTTTGAGCCAAGACTTTTGAATAGCCGAACATCCAAAATTTTTACAAAGTCCGCGCCAAGAATCATAACACTTTTCATACATCGTCTGCTATGCTTAGCCCACTCGATCACGCGTCAGTAAATGCATGATCGAGTGAGCTATGGCTAAAGATAAGGCACTAACGAGGTGGTAGTGCCATCTCAGCACTCACTGCAAAACGAAATTAAAAATTTTCAAACTAAACTAGTTCACGAATCTTTTACGTGGACACGTGACTAGTTATGCGAGTAAAGCGACTTCACCGACGTGAACATAAGATTTTATCCTACAGTCTGAATAGGCCTTAACCTACTGAGTCAACCGTAGTTTTCCTGCATGGTTTTAACTAAATGTCAGATGTACAGGAAATGTTTTAAAAGTTTTAATTATTTTATACCACAGTTAAATTAATAAAATTAAAAACAACTTTTGAGGGAACTTTCGGTATCGTACCCTAATTTCATTTCATACGAAATAAGAAAAAATTTAGTTCAACCCTCTGACATTTGGGCTTGAGGTTTTGTATCAAGTTAAATAAAAAGCTCGAAATATTTTGGCTGAATTTCCAAAAAAACAAAGAACGCGATCTAAACTTGAACTGCATAGAATAAAGCTAAGAATAAAGTTCATGTAACCTTCTCTCAACAGCAAATTTTTTTTACATTTTAAACAAAACAACCCCTCGAAAAGTTGGCTTCCGTCCTCGAGCTTTTAAACTTGATTTTTATTTTAGTTTTTTTCAAAGCAAATTGGCGCTATTTGACAAAATAGACCAGTGTTTTAGACTTCTTTGTTATTAATCTTAATGGCTAGACGTAGCCCGGTTCTCTAATTTTTCACGGTCGATGAGAGAACTCGCGAAAAGGGTTAACTTCCGAAATTATGGTAATAATTATAATATTACAGACTGGAAAAATTAAAGGAAAAAGACCGGTTGGCTGCTAGTTAATAATCCGGATGTAATTGATTTCCCTCTAGAGTTAATAACGCGTTTGAAAAACCACGCCCTCGTTTTCCCCTCTTTTAAAAAAGGCTTAGGAAAATAGGACCTCGTAAAAATTAAGGTGGGACTGTATGGAAAGTAATTAAATAAGGTTGATTTATACGTATACTTGTTGCGAAGGCAACAGGGGCATTTTTTAAGATGGCGCGAGGGAAATTGAGCCCCAAAAGCTTACCTTAAAGCAGGTCTATAGGTTATTGGGAACCAATATATTAAATATTAAAGAAATATTTTGAAAAGCACGGATATTATTCTGAAAAGAAGGTTTTTTTTTATATATTTTTGACCGCCATTTTTCAAGATGGCGATGGATTGAAAAAATATTTCTTAGAGAGTAACTACTAGTTAAGAGTAACGTCTCTGCAAAATTGCAGCCATCCAGGTAAAGGCGGTAAAGCTGGGCGTTGACTTATATTAAATTGACTTTTACATTTTTGGCCGCCATTTTCCAATATGGCGACGGATTGGAAAAAATATTTCTTAACGCTTGAATACTACTTAAGAGTAACGTCCCTGCAAAATTTCAGCCATCTAGGTAAAGGCGTTAAAGCTGGGCGTTGAGTTTTGCTTATATTGACATAGATATTAAATGGAGCACCACATGAACTGTATTTAACTATTAGAATTTTCATATCAAGGAACTCTTGATTGCTAAGCCTAACTCAAATTGTAAACACTTGATTTCGTTTCCTGGAAGCTCAAAAAAACCTCAAAAACGAAAGAACCTTTAAGCAGTCAATTAGAACGATATGGGTTAGAAAGCGTGCTACGGAATCTGTATGCGTAAGGTCGGTTATTCATATTGGCAGATCAAAGAGTCTTTGCCCACCATCATAAATTATTAAAGGATGGATCGCTCTCGGATATGGAATATTTCAGAGCGCCCTTTCCCCCCCCCCCCCGAAATCTAGAAACGCCAGAATGCCAAACATTCTCTCCATCTTAGAACCATCATTATAAATATATATATATATAGATATATAATGGCGTCGGATATCATACCTGCAGTCATTTATATATCGCGATGTGCAATGCAAATAGGGATGGGACACTTAATATATTTTTATATTATGTAATTTTGAATCTTCAAGAAGAGCATGCAATTTCCCAAAGATATTTAAAATGCTTATGATACGACTAGTATCCGATACCTCAATCACTCAAATGAATGCCCCAAAGATATGAGAGATTCGTGGATTGCTGCATGCGGCTTGCGTAAAATTAAAGTTTATACGTATACGGGTTAAAAGGGTTAACAGAGACGTTGCCGTAAGGTTGGGTTTATAGATGTAATTATCCCCCCGTTATCCAGTATTAACTATTCTCTAACAAACTATCTTTTCTCGTCATTGCTAAACTTTGGAGTCATTATAAGTTGAAGAACTGATGAGAGATCGTTTATTTCGCATCTTTTTAATTTAAAATCTTTTCTTTGTTAAATGCTCCAGAGTGTAGGTTAATTTTGAGGGACTTACATCTTTCTATTTAGTCTGTACTAAGCCTTTGACAGCGCTTGAATCTATGACGTACCTCGGCCCTCACTTCATGACAATCTCCAGTTTCTAAGTTACCAGTGACAAACTTATTATAGAACATATCTTATAAACTTATGATATAACTAATTAAGTTAGGAAAGTATTGTTTAGGCATAGACTAAGAAAAATAATCATAGAAATGTTTAGTTTAGCGAAGCACTAATAACAAAGGCTGGGTTATACTGAGAGAACATCCAGGGCCAATTAAATTCAGAAGCACCCTGTATAAGTAAGTTAACCTTTATTTGTATTGGCTCTGAATATAACGGATTTTTCCCATAAAAAGCCATCGAATCTGTGGAATATCCTTGAGAGAATTGGTTATGGTTTGGGGAGAAAGAAGATTCGGATAATAATGAGACAATTTAAGAGGGGGTTGCTATGACGATTCAGAGATAAATGTTGTTTCTTCCGTTCGATGACAGAATCACAGAACTAGTCTTCTTTCCTTTCCCAAAATAAATCTCTTTCAATAGTAGTCCATAGTATATCCGAGAGTTACTACTATATTTGTAGATATCCATTTTCCCCCTTTCAGTATACCCCATTGAGGTTTCTTTCTTTCTCGATCTGTAAAGAAAAGTATCGTCTGTCATCTTATATTAAGACTATACTATACCATTGGGCGATCGGGTTTATCACTCGGTAACAAATAACAATGTTTATTCGCTAGGGAACGCGTATTGAACAACTTGGGTATATACTTTCTTTCTTCCACGGAAATTGACATCAGATTCAGCACATCCGTTTCCTAATTCTCTCGTGAGATGTGTATGTGTCCTAAAATAGGCCTAAATGATCCCCTTTCAGTTACTCTTTATACGCGGAGAGATAATTACTGAAACCAGGAATGCATACAGCTACTAGGAATCATTGTGAGTGTACGTCTATTTTAACGCAACGTATCTAAGCGGATTTTGAGGGAGGAGCTGTAGACTAATCATTATGTATGACAAATTTTACCTCGTTAGACCAAAGAAGGTATAAATAGGGGCTTGGCCGAGGGGGGAGACACTTGAGAACTCAGGTGTACGATATGTCTTGAACTCAATGCACTGTCAAAGCTGAACTCTTTTGAACTCAGGTGTACAAAGAGATCCAGAGCGTCTACCCCCTCGGGATTGGCTGTAGTGTTCTCGCCTAGAAAGTTTTCCTCTTAGCTTCCGGTGTGCGCACGCATTTCTTTCCGCCCTCTTATTGGTTGAAATACGGTGAACCGGATATTAGAAAGAAAATATAACAAATAAATTAAAAAGAAATGCGAGAATTCCCAAAATTCCTTGCCAAAGCTGCTACCTTCAACTCCCCCTCTTTATACCCTCTTTAGCTTAGCTAATTCGTCATTATGGATGACGAATTTGGTCTGGTGACTAATTTATCTCACTGCTTTGTGTGTTGAATTTAACCTCCAGTTGCTACTAACCAATGAAACGACAGATAGTAAGACGCCATCAGAATTATGAGGCGTGGCGGATAGTAAGTTCTCGAGCTCGGTATACCCACAAAACCCGAGTAGAAATTAACGTGGGATATAAGGGACCGCATTTATTCCTAGTAGCTGTATATATTCCTTCTGAAACTCATTAAAAACTTTCCTTTTTCCATTGGGAACATCTAATGGAAAATAGTTTTAGTTGGAAGTGAATAGTTACGTTGATTTTTATTCCATTAAATGTTGACTTTAAATGCTAATATTTATTAAAACTATTATAGAGAATCATTATATAAACCAATCGAAGCGTTTATATTTTCCTTTTTGTACTAAATCGAATAGAGAAAATATGTTTTAGGTACATTTTTGCATTTCAAAATATATTATTCCGCTACGTCAAATAAAATTTCCTTTGATTTAATAAAGGCAGGTCTCCATTCAAAGTATTTCAAAAATTTAAGGCTTTTTCTTACACTGGATCCCTGCGTACAGTCAAGAAGTGATATCTAGTTCACTAGGGAGAAGGTATAAATTCGCCCCACATTTGTAATCTAGCTTTATCTCCAGTCCAAACGTTACGTAGCTCCGGAGTTAATCCCCGCCGCTTCTAAATTACAACCATGCAGCATCTCATTGGTTCTTGAAAACTCACGTCAGCGAGAAGCGAATGACGGGAAAATTACAGTCATATTTTCCGACTGAGGAGAGTGTAGCGGATTAGCCCGGGGCCTCCTTTTACGTCCCCCCCTTGTATTTTGAAAGGTGGACTGGGACTATGGCGCGCGAATACTTAGGCATCTTATACCTTCTCCCTAATAAACTAGATATCACTTCTTGGTACAGTATAAACGAAACAAAATTCTTTCCGTGTAAAAACGGGAAACGTTTTCTTCTTCCGAGAATCGAAATTGGCTTCTTCCGTCGAAATAAAATATAACGGAAAGTGTTTCGATCGTTTAAAATTCTTTCTTTAGTTTTTGCTGTCACTTATTTCGGAAGTCCTTTCTTCTTTCATAAAGAATTTAACTTAAAAAAAAATAATAAGAATATTGTTTGAAAAATCGTTACCTTAAAAAGGAAGCGAAACTTTTCACGAAATTTTCTCAAAGAAGGTTTCGTGTTTTGAAATCGCGAATTGTGTGGAGATGTGTTGTAGGGACATAGTCTAAACAAACTAACGGTGGAAAAATGCGCGGGAAATAAAACGGGGGTTAGGTTTGGAGACAAAATGTAACGGCGGCAACAATGATTTATAGTAACTACACAGCCTCCATCTTGGCGGGTGCAGCTAGCTAGGTCTCGCGCGTTTTCACGTAACGCGTGTTTAGGTTATGTACTATATGGCCAGTAATTAGTGTAGCCTTGAGCTTAGTGCACTCTCTGACAGGTTAAAGTGATAAAACGCTTTTTCCAAGGGGAAAACAATGCGAGGAGAAGTCGGTCTTGGCTCCAATTTCTAAAAATAATCCAAGCTATATAGCTATAGTGTGCAGGGCTTGTTGTATTTAGAATTTTAACGTTACAGCTGGATGCTGCATGCGAGTTAACGCGTCGTATCCGAGCGGTTCTAGTGTGTCTCGGTATTACGCGCCATTATATGTTTTTCGTTACATTATACCTTAGACTCTACGTTGCACGTCTTGAGAAATTAGTCTCGTGTGTGCTTTGAATCCCGAGGGGTTTTCGCGCGCCGCCGGCAATATGTTAAGCAATTATAAATTTTCTCCAAACCTTCCTGCTTGCATCTTACTTATCAGGGTGTTTTCTGTAGAACTAAATATTACGTGACCGTACCATGCAGTCTTCCAAGGATTATGTTTACTATATACCAAAATATGGAAAAATTGAAATTCTTAATATATTTATATATATAATCATAAGTTTCTAAGATATGTTTATTCCATAAGTATGACACTACCTATACTTTGTAATGCTGCTGAGAGACTTACAGCTCGAGCTAGTTCTAGCAGAATGAGGGAAGCGAGAATTGAAGTACTATACTAGGTTTGTTAGTTTTGCAGGACTTCCATCTAGGTCCTATTTAGTCTGTACTAAGCCTTTGACAGCGCCAAAACCAGGCATGTGTCGCTTTACCTTGAATCTATGACCTACTTCAATCACTTCATGACAAGCTCCAGTTTCTAAGTTACCAGTGACAAACTTATTATGGAACATATCTTATAAATTTATGATATAATATAAAAGTATAGTTCGAACCCGATTCTTTAGAATGTAGTCGTATAGATAATTTTCAGACTTGGAGGATTCATACCATTTACACAAGGAGACCAGGCTTTTAACTCCACCATAGAGACTGGCTTCCTTGGGTAACGCCCGAAGCCTGACCTCCTTGTGTAAATGGTATTAATCCTCCTAGGTTGAACCCAGAGAAATCTAGAAATCTATACTAAAGTATATTACGTAGACAGATCAAAAGATTGAATACATCGTCGATATTTCTTCGCTTCCATGGAAACTACTTCCGAATAAAAAATTGAGATTAAATTGGGAATCGGAAAAGGAACTTTTATATATCGGATGCAAATCGTCTTTCATAGAAAGGATTACCTCGTTTTCCTCCTCTCATACTCTAGCCCTATATATATATATATATATATATATATATATATATATATATATATATATATATGTGTGTATGGAGATTACATACACATACTATAAAAGAAAAAAAGCCAAAATAGATTTTTTCTCTTTAAGTTAAACCTTATTATATATATATTTTTTTCGTATATATATATATATATACGAAAAAAATATATATATAATAAGGTTTAACTTAAAGAGAAAAAATCTATTTTGGCTTTTTTTCTTTTATAGTATGTGTATGTAATCTCCAGCTCACTGGGCCTAACAAACTAAGGGAACTAGATCCTCTGGTGTGGAAATAGGGATAAGGCAAAGGTATCTTTCACTAAAACTTTGAATATTTTAGAGCCTGGATCTCCAAGGCTCGCGACCTCAAAATAATAATAAAAAACCCTTTGATTTAAATTAATTTAAAAAGAAAAGGAAAATAAGGGTTATGATAATTTATTTACTTTAATGCCTATTTGATTGAATATTTAATAACAGGTGAATTATAAATTGAGGAAAGGATATCATTGACTTTCATGAAGTTAAAGTATAATTTACTTATTCTGACTGACGTTTTCGTTATTTTAAAATCGTGGGAGGCATAATAATGTTCTCTATCCATAAAATCAAACCTTAAAATTAGCTAATGATCATATAATGTAAATTTATGGTTTTAAAGATACAGAAATGAACAGAATAATATCATAGATAGTCCAAAAGTTGACGTTGTATACCGTTTCTATAGCAACTCAGAAGTTTTTCTAGAAAAACAAAGGTATTATTGTCAATCAAAAGGTCAGAGCGTTAACGAGTTATAAAGTTTATATTTACTCAACAAGTCTAAAATAATAATTAAAAAAAAATAATCAAATTAATTCGTTTGTCTGTAGGAGTTAGACCAATACTGTTAACTAACATATTAACTTTATATTTAAACTTTTCTAGAAAAACAAAGGTATTATTGTCAATCAAAAGGTCAGAGCGTTAACGAGTTATAAAGTTTATATTTACTTATTAAGTCTAAAATAATAATTAAAATAATCAAATTAAGTCGTTTGTCTATAAGACTTAGACCTATATTGTTAACTAAGATATTAACTTTATAGTTAATATTTTAATCCGTACTCTTATAGTGGGCGTATACAGGTTTTGTCTTAAATTATAATTGGTACGAATTCATGCTTACCTCTTCGGGGATTTTAAGACGACCTTTCTAGAGAAATTATACCCACGACTGAATCTCTCCCATTTGACAATCTTGGTTCCTAAAGCACTCGTGCCTCGCATTAATCGATTGACGAGGTCTTTCGAGGGTTTAACGTTAATATTGGTAGCTGGAGGCATCGTAAGAGCTATATCGAAAGCCCAATCCAGTCTGATGTGAAAAGCGTGGTCCCCTTCATTAAATTTGGACTCCTCGTTGGGTGAATATTCCCCCGTCTCTGTCCCAAAATGGGACTAGTACAAGCGAGGGGTCCGATATTTACACGAAATCCCGAAATCTTTCACACAAAATCACGAAGTCGTACACACAAAATCGCGAAATCTTTGAACAAATCACGAAATTTCGAAATCAAAGAGGAAATCTTTGGAGAAATCGCAAAATCAACGAAGAAATCACGAAATCTTTCGCGAAATAGCTAAATCACGAAATCCCGTACACTTTCTTGGGAATGTCGAACCCCTCGAGTACAAGACCTATTTGTACCCGTATATACGACACATCAATGATGACAGTCATCGTGTGGTTTGTCTCTATGCCTTCAGGGTCCCGGAACCTGACATCCCCGCGTGGTCAATTAAGCCATCGTTTACAGAGGGGGTTCAATAAAGGCCAGTTATACTCTCGGTATTAAGATCAAATTAAGGTTGAAAGAACACCTGCCGGCTAATTTTAATTAATCGATAATCATTTTCCTTCCTTTTAATATACGAATAGGATAGGTTTGTTTTTCTGACAATTTTTACTATAGAAAAACCCTCCAAGTTATGATGCAATAATTTATTCTCTATACAGGGTGTTTATTATAAGTCTGTATCCATAAATTAAGGGGGATTTTTCTTTGGGAAATCGCTTTTGAGTCAAAAAAGTTACTTCTATCTCAATTTTGCACTAATAAGAGACACCGTTTTCAAGTTAAGATTGATTGGAGTATTTTACCAAGGATGACCCTAATTAATTTAATTAATTAAGAAACTAAGAGACAATGATTTCTAATTTAATTAAGTGGTCGTCCCTAAAACATTCAAATCGAAATAAAACTCGAAAACAGTGCACTCCCTTGTGGCAAAATTACGATAGAAGTATAGAACATTTTCGACTCAAAATCGATTTTCCAAAGAACAATACTGCCCCTTAATTTATTATCAGACCTATCAAAAACACCCTGTATGTGTAAAATCCCCTTTGGAACTCTAAGATATTTCTTCAATACTATTAAATAAAGGCACGTAATTGCTTCGAAGATTTCTGGCCTATAGTCAATAAGTCTATTAAGAAGTGGGAAAGAAAAAAAAATGCAAGGATAGTCTAAGTTTTTCTTTTCTCGGCGCTTCAGGGATATTTCTATTCATCCAGGCACGCTCTAGTGAAGTTTCCAATATCTTACGAGCTCTTTTTTTTAAGAAAGGTTTTGGCGGGGAGTGTTGGACTGTAAGAAAATTAATAAGGGCCAAGGTAAGCGTGGAGAAACTCACACTCCATTGATTAGGCCTAACTCTAGAAATTTGAACAAAGCCAATTGGAAAGTTTTTCATCTTTTTACCTAAAGTCAGACGACCTAATTCATTTTCACTTTAACTCGGGGCTGTATGTTATCGTCGTTCGAAATCAGGCGCAACAACTTTTCTCTTTTTAATTTCGATTAGTCAGCGTTAATATAACTGAACTGATAAAGATTTAAATGCTCACTCCCCCCCTATAAAACCAACCTCCTTCTCTAATCCAAGTTCACTAGGTCGAGTGTCTTACCTAACGAGTTACGACCGACGTCGAAACGGTTCGAGCGTAAGGTTGAGGTCACACTTTCTAACAAGCTAAATGGACCGCGCGACAAGGAGTATATGTGAAGATGGAACTTGGAGGAGTGAAGTGAAATGGATTAGAAAGTTGATGGTCCATGCTTCTGCGTCAATGAAAGTATCTCAGATAACATTACCTCGCGCAGGCCCCTATACCTGGATTGTTAAGCGCTGGCTTGAAGCTAGTTTGCTTCAATTTTCAAGACACAGGGGCATTGTATACGTTTTAGTACCAGGTACGACCCTACCTAAACGCTACTGAGGATGCCGGGAGGACTTCGGTGCCGTTAGGTAGATGGGTAGGGTACAGAGGCTACGTTATAGGTACGGAGATTTCGACTCCATCTCACTTCTCCTCTAAGGTTGGAAGTTCTCACCGCTAAACTTTCAACGACTTGGCGTGGTGGTGGGTTTGGAAAATGGTACATCTCGACATTGATGTGGGGAGAGATACGGTGGAGTGATTCTTTGAGAGACTGCTGGAAACGAGATCAAGCAACCGCCATCTTAGACGGATTCGCGCGCTAGTGAATCTATATTCAAAAAGGCTTAGGGACAATTTATTATAATTAATGAATAATGATGATATTTTTGGGTTAGATTTGACGTATTACAGATGATCAATTAACCTTTTGACCTTTTTAAAAGTATCCAATTAAAAGTAAGGTATACGCCCAATTTGAAAGCCTGATACAAAGTTTAAAAGTTAAGCGCGAAACAATGGAATAAATTAAATGTACTTTAACTTAAATTGAAGCATGAATTACGTGAATTCTATCGTGAATATTGTACTGGTAAGATTTTGTTAAGAAAGTTTGTCTCTTTTTTTTATTATGTGCCTTTTTAAACTAAGGGTCTACTTGGGCTTCCTTACCGCTTTCCTATTATAAACGCCAAGGCTTAAAACAAAGAGAAAAGTGAGCACTAGATGTTTCTGAGAAAAGAGAGTATAAGGAACAAAGTTCACGGTGCGAAAGGAGGTGAAGCGCTCGGCTCGACTTCCCGCTAATTAGCTTTCAGGCATGCGAAATTTCAATTAAAAGTTGCCACCAACAATCAACCCGTTCGACTGTTTATTATCCAGCGTGTCAAGAGGAAAAGCAGTGCTTTTCTCTCTCCCGGCCCCGCCCACTTTTTACTCTTAGCTTTAATTTCTGTCTTCCTTTTAAATCTCGCTGAGAATTAAAATTAATTAAAAATAATTTAACCAAGACTCAATAACAAACACGAGCAGAGATTTATACAGTTTTCTTAAAAATGTTTGTACACTTTTGAAGTGTTCATACAAACCTGGAAAACTCAGGGAAATAAGTAGTTGACAAAAAACAAAAAAGGGGAAAACACAAGGATATTTAGTCAAATTCAGGGAAATCAGAGAAATTTGTGAGGTTTCAGTAAGTTTGCTCTGAAGGGGTTCCTTTAACTATAAGAAACCACTCACCGTTGTTTTTACTCCATATATGGTGGGAAAAAACCTCTGAAATATATGGGAAAAAACGTGGAAATCTCAGGGAAATTGGTTTTTCCAAAAGTTGCATGAACCCTGTTATGACAATTTTTTAAACCACTCTTTAGACACGTTAAATAAGCCAGGTTAACAGTTCACAAATGTTGAATGCACAATCAATTTTCCCATCGGATTAACATCTAGAAATCCAATCTGTAAATAAATAGATAATAATTTAACTAGCATTTATCTATTAATCATCAGGTTTCATAATAACCGATAACCTTATACTATTTATAATACGAAAACATCACTTATATATAACCAGGTTATATAAAGCAGGGTCAACCAGCCTATATTAAACTTAGGATTTTAATATCCGGTTTAATCATTCAAGTATAACTAATTGCTATATTAATTCCATCTCTGCCTTAGCATGCAGTCAGTAGACACGCGGCCTAATAATCTAATTAGTGACAATTGAGAATAGAGCTAGGCGCGCGCGAGGGTACGCCTCTGATTTGCATAACATAAATGGGGGTCATATAGAAAGTGTATTTACTTGTAAATACGCCTACCAAAGTTTAGGTATAGGGACGAAGGGAATGTCCAGACCAACTTAATTTTGTTTTAACTTTCAAGAACCATTAGACTTTAAATTTGTCAATTAAGGACACGATTTACCTAAAGAGTTACCGCGCCATATATATTAATTAAACGTGATAAATTGGATGTCTCGTTTAAAGGTCTTTTCAGACGGTGCAACTTTTGACTCAACTATGTACTTGGGTGAGGGAGTTCAGTCATTATAAATTGGTCAGAGATCAATTTTTAATTTGATTGGTGATTCAACTTGTCCAACTTCTGTTAATTCACACGACCCATCCAGTTGACTCATGTCGTCTGAAATGGCATTTAGTTCAATTCCACTTCCTCAATTTAAGTGTAAGTAAAATTAAACCATAATCATTTCGTGATTTAAATAGCGTGTTGTGGATCAATACGTTGTTCTGGGAAAAGTCTTCACTATATTTCTAAGTACTCAAAATTCAAACACTGTTCGTCGCGAGTTCCGAAGTTTTAAAACCTATTTATGGAAAGAGCGAACCATCGCACGCAAACAAACACTCGGCTGAAAAGTTTTTCATTCTTAAACGAAAGCGAATTTCCCTTCAAGACGCATACAAATGAGAGAGAGCATCGCGGAGAGGTGGACACGAAGTCTCCCGCCTCCCCACTACTGGCCAGGTATAAGGAGTAAAACAATGCCTACGAGAAGTCCAAATATGTTAGAAGTAAATATTCCGAAGGTTTCATATTAGTTTTGTCGTAACCCATTATAGGGAGCCCAGTGGTCCTATATAATTCCTATAAAATCCTATATTTTTGAACCTGTCCTATATTATCCTATAATTTTCAGAAAGGTTCTATAATATCCTTAGTCGAAGTTTTCGTATAGATTAGCGTATACAATTTATCGAAATTTAGCTCATTTATGGAGATTACGTTTGACTAGACACCGAAATTGCCGAGGTCATGATTTTTTATACATCATATTTTAATTAAGTTCCTCCAATTTGTTATTTTTGAGATTTTTCTACATAGTTTAAAGACAAAATAGTATTATAAATGAACATTTTTTGTCCTATATTTTCCTATAAAAACACATTTTTTTTCCTTTAAATCCTATAATTCCGGAAAAAAAATCCTGTAACGAATTAAAATTTTTGGATCGGTTCCTTGCAATGTACTTCGAGTTAAGGGTTTCTAGTGATATAGACCATATTAGATAGCATTTGCAATAAAGGCTGCAATTCAACGTGGCAACTGAAACGCGTATAAGAGAACATACAAACTGGTTGTATGTAATAAAGGGAGGAAAGTTCATTCCAGTTTATGTTGCATCCGATTCTAGTTTGGTATACGTAGTTCTCGAAACGAGGTAACTAAACAAGTTATATACGTATTTCTGTTTCCCCGCTTCTTCTTCTTTTCTTCTTCTTATACTTCTTCTATTATTTCTCTCGAATGAGATAAGCTCCCTCCTCCTCCCCATCCCTCCCAAACCTCTTTATTTAATCTGACAAGATTCCCCAAGCTCCCGCATTGTTAAAGGGAAGGTAAAATATCGAATTAGATTTAATTAAAATAAATAAATCTCAGGCCAAGATTGCCCTAGTCAGGGTTCATACAAACCTGGAAAAATCAGGGAAATAAATAATTGACAAAAACCTCAGGGAAGTTTATAATATTTAGTAAAATTCAGGGAAATCATTGAAATTTGCGTCAAACAGGGGCCATGTAATTAAACAAAATGTTCATAAACATCCCCTCCATAGGATTAACATTACACTAAACTTTGGAGGCTCATAACTCTAGTTACATTTTAGATACGGGGATGTACTTTGATTAAGTTAACATTTGCTCCATAGGATACTTCATAAACGGGAAAAACATGGAAAACTCAGGGAATTATATGGGGAAAAACCTGGAAATCACAGGGGAATTTGTTTTCCAAAAGTTGTACGCACCCTGCCTAGTGTGCGTGCGATTACCATAGCCTTAAATAACATTGTAACTAATAAATGTTAATTTACAAGATAAAAGAAGTCATAATATGTCTAAACAATCCAAGGAATAAATTTACGTAAAAATACCACGCTATATAGTTCATCCCATCCTGAATTTTCAGTGTACGTGAGTCTGGACATTTCCCCTATAAACTGCATTCCAAAACATAATACAAACTACCGGTCGTAACGTATAATGTATACAAAACAAATAAGGGACACGCGACCAAATGGCGCGTTATTACTATTGCACGACACGAGCGAATATTACTCGCGGTTTAATTTGTCAGATTTATTAGTGTTTGGGACCATCAGCTATGGAAAGGTCCCCAAGAAAGGGACATATACGCCTCGGTACAAAGAACAAAAATTGGTCTTTTTTTAGCCTTTAGAAGACGTCAGGGCCTTTAGTACCTCTACATAGTCTTTTATGAAGTAGAAAATAAAACAGAGACTCTGGCTAATATAATGGGTACCGCATTAACCCAGACTCGACAGAGTTAAAAGGGCCGCCATAAGAAAAAAGACCCAACTCTAATATCGATCTAAAAGCTCCGGTCTCGAAGCTTTAGTTGAATTTTGGTTTAAAATCGTTTAATTGTATGTTAAAAGGTCAGTAAACTTTAGGGTTAAACGTTTTATTCTTTTTTTAAAAAAAAGGTCGTAAGACTCTAAATTGGTTTGATTTAATTTAAAGGGTCTTATCTATCTACTAGCTTCTAAATTGATTGGATTTAAAATCTAAAAAAAAGTATTTAAAATTATTTATTTTGAATTACGTGTTGATAGGGGAAAGCCTCTTACAGGGGTAAAGTACCTAATGTATTTCCTATGGGCGCCTGTAGAAATGTTTTTCCCGCTACACACCAGCGTTAATTGATTTGATTTAAAATCTAAAAAAGTATTTAAAATTATTTATTTTGAATTCCGTGCTGATAGGGAAAAACCTCTTGCAGGGTTAAAGTGCCTAATGCATTTCCTATGGGCGCCTGTTTTTCCCGCTACACACCAGTTCCTCTTATATGAACTAAAGTATTGCTTGCTCGGATTTTATCTTACAAAAGTTGTAATTGCGGTAATCTACAAATAATAGAGGCTCTATTTTTGTTCTTTCCCGTTTTTGGAGCTATTTGGTTCTCTCTTAACATTTATCCTTACATATCAAGGTTTCGAAATATACCTATATGTAGTCAGTATATGTACGCATCTTGAAAGAATGGGGAGATGTAATTGAAGAGAGAAGACAATCATTTGTCAAAAGAGTGTTCGGTATACATCCGCGAGTCTATACTTCCGCCATTCTTCCATCCATTTGTCGCCTTTTGTTCTTTAGGAGAGAAAAAAAAATAAATATCTCCTCTTTCCTTTCTCCATCTCCGCTCCCAGAAGATTTATACCAAATATCCACAAAGCGCGAGAGAAAGAGAGAGAGAGAGAGAGAGAGAGAGAGAGAGAGAGAGAGGGAGAGAAAATACTGATTTACGAGTATAGTTTCATGGACTTACTCCCGAATTAATTACTCCCTATTAACTTCTCTTAAATTTCCATCGCTCTCTCTCCCCTCTCTCTCTCCCTCTCTCTCTCTCTCTCTCTCTCTCTCTCTCTCTCTCTCTTTTATTATTACAATAGTTTTGAAAACGTTACTTCAAAAACTTTCCTGGTAATTTTTCATTCCTTGATTTCAGACTTAGAAAAGTTTCGGGTTCTTAATTACGCGGCCGCCAATTTGCTAAGCCTTGGTTCATTTTTATTTCCTTTTTATCTTTTTGAAAAGCCAAAAAAAAAATGTTGGGATCTTTGACCGAGCCCACATGATCCAAGGCTTAAGCGCGCGTTTTTAATTCAAGAAGCTATCGCGAAATGATCTCGTTGCTGAGAGTTTCTTGACGTCATTGCTTTAGTTAAGAGTTAAGAAGGGGGGCGGATGACTTCAATCTCGGGACGTAACTAGTCTGATTTTTTTTACTTACTTAGAGTCTAAAATCTAAAAATAGCCGCGTCTGGATAGATGGAAAAATCACGTTCCTTCTTATTGGAAGGAAACCCACACTATCAGTATCATCTTTCTTAACGAATACTTAAGAAACTAACCGTGTCTCTCTTAAAAATTTTCAACCTTGAACCGAAAGTAATTTCGAAGAAGTGAAACTAAATGAAAAAATGTTCTAAATGAAGCGGGAGCAAAAAAACTAAAGTTTTTTTAAATTTCTTTACTAATGTCCCATCTAAACGCGTGTGCCTTAAAACTTGAAGGGTTTTGTAAATTTTGCCCTGGGTCAAAGGTCAAACAGAAGCAAGGAAAACTATCTTTTATCATTTCGGATTTTGTTTCTTTTGAAATAATAGTTTTATTTTCAAATATAACCCAGCAGGCCAAGGCTACAATTTGCACAAAACTTTTACTAAAATTTATTCCGACAAATCCTTAAGAGCAGAAATATTTAGGGTCATCACCTTTGACCTTTTTGGGTTTTATTTACGTAGGGGGGCAGTTACCTCATGACGGTTTCTCAAGGTTTGAGAAAATAAAATTTAAAATCAGGCTACCTATATCCAGAGTTCTAGACTAGGCTTTTAGTTTAGGTAAAGGCCTTTAATGACCCGAGGCCAGTACTTCCGGTTCGTCTTAAAACTAGGGTTGCGGGGAGGGGGAGGTAGTTTTCTCTTTACTTCCTATTTTGTTCCCAGGTCCTATATATACTCCCCATGGAACTTTGGCGAGCGATTGCTCTTGGTCTTCTCTCTCTCTCATTCTATCCCTAAATCCACAGACCTATCATCATACTTGATGGTAGTTCAGGAATCAGGATGCAGCAACCTCTCACAGTGTTTCCTGTCTTCGATATCGATTTTAAATCCTTTTTTTGTTTCAATCCCATATTCAGGCTTTTTATTAAAAAAAAAAAGTTAGGAATATCCGTTTAAGTTGTACGAACCAATGAAGCGTGTTCACCTTCTCCATGAACACGTGCCTTTTTATGTCATTAACATTTAACTTTGTTTAAATTGTTAAGGTAGTAAAAAGAAATCAAAACTTTAAATGATGTGAAACTTTTACTGTCATTAAATTAATAAACCGAAAGGCAATGCTAATCTAATTTAATCATAACTTGAAAACGGTGAACCTTATGACAAAATATCATAGAACATTTTCGACTCAAAATAGTCCAACGAACACTCACTACCTACCCTTAATTATTTCCGACAGACCATTCAGAAACACTCTGTATAGACTGCAGGCATGATATGTAAATACTAGAGATGTGAGTCGGTAATTTACCGTCCGTAAATTACCGGTAATTTACCAAATACCGCGTAAATTACCGTTTTATATCTTACCGTAATTTTACAATGGTAATTTACGGGTAAATTACGACGGTAAATTACCGTGGTAATTACCAAACATTTTTATTATGCATTAAAAGTTCATTTTACACTTAAATGATCAACTATTTCTGTGTTTACTATTTCTGTGCGCCAAAATGACTCACCAGGCGCTAATCGCTAGCCTTAAAACTTACAAAGTTGGGCTAGAAATTAGTCTTTTAATAAATATTTAGTTAGAGATCAGATTAGAAAGGCCATGGATGCCGTCATGGTAGCAAAAGCCGCAAATACGTGTAAAGCAGTCAGATAGTGCTCACAATTATACGTTGTATAAAGTAGAGAATTGTACGGACGGGAAAATATAAATTACCAAAAATTACCGACCGAACGGTAATTTTTGTTTTCCCAAGATTTCAATCGGTAATTTACCGGTAATTTATCGGTAATTTACCGGGTAAATTACCGTTTTCAAAAATTACGGTAATTTCACATCTCTAGTAAATACTGTATCTTATCCTTCATTTGAGAGCATTTGCATTCACCTTTATTAATAATTCTATATGGAAATTGGTAATTACTGGTTCGCTTTTAAGAGTGTTAATTCCATCTCTATATATAGAAGGAAACGGAAGTGAAGGCCCTCGTTTAATCCATGCAGAGAGGAGGAAGCAAATTATCATCGGAGCCAGAATTAATCCTTCCTAATCCTTTCAGAAGCAAGTGATGGTTGTTTTACTCGGGCCCAAAATTTAATTCCGAGGTGGGCTAAACCGCGGGGCTGAACTTCACTCAATCTTATTTCCATAGATCTAATAGGCTAATTAAGAGCGTTTCCGTCAGCGCTGTTTACCATTTCTATATATTTTTATAAGTAGTATACCCATATTGAGTACTCATAATCTTTTACCCGTAATACTTGATAATCAGAAACTTTTCAAGTCTAATTAGCGTCACTCGATACTTAATTGTTAAGCCCATAACTGTCAGGGAAATCGGTTTTCCAAAAGTTGTACGAACCATGCATGTTTTGAAAACTTTCCACGAAGTCCTTGAAAACCTTTTTGAAACTTGTATCCTTCCAACTTCTCATTCGAATCCATGAATCGGTTTTCTATACAAAAATGTAAAAAAATATGTTGTCTATATATACCAGAGATATTTCTTATGTATCTTTGAAGTAACAAAGCCATTCCATTTATTCTTATTCCGAAGTACTTTTTTTCCCTGAAAGGTTTGAAATAGGGATATGTATGTCGAGAAATGAGAGATTTTATACTCCCCATTTCTCATAGTAAATCCCGGAATAGTCCAAAGCCATTGCTTTTACGACTGATCTTCAAATACCTGAATTTTATCTTCACGTACCTGTACAAAGACCTAGTCTAAGACTTAACTTTGATGGTGCAAAGTAATATCATTTTGTAAAATATTTTATGCAACTACTTAGTTTGCGTCATCACAGAGGCAGTCAGCAGGTTATTGCAAAACCTTGACGCGTCTAAGCATTTATTTTATAAGAAAGGTGCTCATATTCCTCCAGCAACAAAATCAAAGTCAGGAATCGTAACGTCCTAGTTCCTGATTCAAAACTACAGTATACATTTTAAACCAAAAACTATGCCTATATTGCGATGTGTTTGGTTTTATTTTTTGTTCAAATGCAAAGCAATCTATCATCTTAATAGTTTCGCATTTGTATAACGAAAAATGTATGGTCGGGTTGGTATTCACTACCTAATTTTCCTCTCAACTTAGCAATTTTTTTCTTTTCTCGAAACCCTTTACTCCCTTAAATCCCGTACCGTTTCCGGTATAGTCTCATTTTTCAAGTTTCTAGGAATTTTTTTTGGCCCTCAACCAGTGTCTGTGGCTTCTTTCTATGGCGTTTTTCCGGAGGGATGCTCTAGAAGGGAGTAAAAGGATGGCCGCAACATCCCCCTCGAGCTTAAGACGTTCTTGATCTTCCCTGTTATCGGGTTTTAGTCTCTTCTATATACCATCCGTCTCTTGGGTAGAGATAAAAAACCCCTATACTTTAACCTATCCTTTGAAAATGAAAACGCTATATAGTGATCGCACGCCAAAAGGCTTTCCACGTGCATGCATGCACTCTCTACCACGGGTCACGTGCACGACTTGTCTAATGTTGACGGATCGAGTGCTTTTTTCCTCTTTCGATAAAGATGAGTTTAAGAAGATCATTTCTTGATATAAATAAGTTAGGCACTTGTTATCATACGTTTATAAGTGATATGTTCCGTAAGTATGACGCTTCCTATACTTCGTAATGCTACTGAGAAGAGAGACTTACAGCTAGAGCTAGTTCGAGGGAGAACGACAAGCGAGAATTAAAGTAATACACTCGGTTAGTTAATTTTGCAGTACTTCCATCTTCCTATTTAGTCTGCATTACTAAGCCTTTGACAGCGCCAGCTCACCAGGTGTCGCTTTACCTCGAATCTATGACCTACCTCACTCACTTCGTGACAAGCTCCAGTTTGTAACCGGTGACAAACTTATGGAACATATCTTATGAACTTATATTGTAATGTATAACTCTCATGATATACAATGTGTTTCTTTACTGAAAAGTCTTTAGTAATTAAGAACAGTGTTCTTTTAACTATTTCTAATCGATAGGTGATGCAATAAAATCCCCTACTACAACATCTCTTCGTGTCGCTACTATGTTTTCTTGACGCGGTAATTGAATAACTTTCAAAGTTTTGAATTTCATCTCATGAACTCTAGTATTTCCGGCTTTTCCGCAAACTATGTTGCTTCCCTCTCTCTCCCTCGTATCCTTTCTAAAAGTTTTATAACTATCTACGGTATATCATTTTAACGGGATTTTCCTCAGGGTTGGCTAGTCTTGAAACTCAATGAGCGGCGTCGACTTAATTCATTTTACCACAAGCGCGATATTAAATTTTGCGCCCACGACCGTTACGTATAACGTTATATCACGGTCGAATTCTCTCTCCCCGAGTCAAGCCTATAGAACCGCGATATCCGATAATGTTATGGTGCAGGATTTCTTGGTTAGATGAAAATTGGAAAAATTGAGGTGCGCATGCATTCACTGCTGTGTTTCGTCGTGAAATTCCAATTTCCGCGGTTTCTTTGATGAAAAACCGTTATTTGAGGAAGGGAGTCCATGGATCCTACACACAGACACATGCACACTCCGATTTCTATCTTTACAATAAACAGAACTCGATTTTTACAATTTTCTTAATTTTGCCTAATGTAAGTTCATAAGATATGTTCACCGTGAGTTTGTCACTGGTAACTTAGAAACTGGAGCTTGTCATGAAGTGATTGAGGTAGGTCATAGATTCGAGGTAAAGTGAAGACACCTGGTTTTGGCGCTGTCAAAGGCTTAGTAAAGCAGATTAAATAGGAAGATGGAAGTCCTGCATAATTAACCACCGAGTGTAGGACTTCAATTATGGCTTGTCGTTTTGCTAAAACTAGCTCGAGCTGTAAGTCTCTACTCTTGCATTACGAAGTATAGGTAGGTGTCATACTTATGGAAGGAACATATCACTTATAAACTTATGCTTGTGCTAATACATTTTATATATACCAAAGCTGTATCGTATCTTAAGGTGAAAGACTTAGGTGTCATTTGGGTTCAATTCGGTTCCGTTCTGTTCAGGCTATAGATGACAGCAAAATGTATAATGTTTCTTACTGAAAAGTTACGTTTCTGAATTGTAGACTGTTCTGAAAGGGCGGGAATCTTCCTCGACAAGGGTGTTTGCGGCTGGCCCCATTCATTAATCAAGAGTTCTGGAATTATTCAACAACCCCGGGACTAGACCCCCCCTTTTCCCATCCCAGTTACGTGTATGTTTTCAGACTCTCTCTCTCTCTCTCTCTCTCTCTTTCTCTCTCTTGGGGCCACCCCTGGAAGTAAACGTTTTGGAATGGTTATTACTATTTCTGTTTTTTCTCGCGTAGTTTCTCTGCCCTGCTACTGTTTGTTTAACATTTGGCCCTAGACCGACGCTTGGAAAATAGGTAACTGTTTTCCAACCTATCTGTCTCTCTCTATCTATTTCAGCTTCCAATGTTTTAGTAAACTTTGTACCTTACTTTATCAGGCTTTGTGTCTGGGACTCTGGGGTATATTTGGATTTGTTGCTATCCCGTTTTATTCTTACCTTAATGACTGTTTATTTGGACTCGATGCATATTAGACGAGTTGAGATCAAAAAGCCCGGTATTAGATGAAAAGTTGAAAATAAAATAAAGCATTCCACCTGTCTGCTGTTATTATTTTCAAATCGTGGTTATTTTTACGTTGTTTATATTAACAGAAGTCAATTTTTTGAAGTACCTAAGTAATTTCTGAGTAGTAGCAGCATTGAAAAAGTTCAAGAAAGAAAGGTGAAACTGTCTCTTTAAGAATAAAGACTAATTTGCTTAGGCAATTCCACGAAACGTTCAACCCTTTTCTAGTTAATTTGCTAAAGTTTCCGTCGTAACCATTTTATTATTCATCAATCCCTATTCATTAGTATACCGGTAGAAAACACCGTAAATGTTGGCCTAAAATGCTAATCCCAATTGAAGCAAATATCATTTTTCGAAACGCTCTTTGTTGAAATCAACCAACTTCTCTTCCAATTAGGCGCCCCTCTCATTGCCTCTTTCCTGTAGAGTTCAACAGATCAATTTTGCTTCTAGAGAAAGAGAGAGAGAGACTGACATCTAGTGTTCAAATTCCGTGACAGGTCGAAATATCGATTGTGACTCTGTCAATTTCCATTTTGAAAAATCGAAATATTCAAGCAGCAATCTTTTGGCCTAATGCGGTTTTTTTACTTAAGAAAAAGATAGAACCGCCCCAATTTTTTTATTGGCTTTCAAGTTCATTTTTAAGAGTTATATGACGTCACGGTCAATATTTGATTTATAAATTGAGACTTGGAATGTCTTACTTCAATTATATGAACTTTTGTTAATAATTTTTTTATTTGCTTTTGGGTAATGTTTATTTTTTCATTGATTGAAAATGAAAGGTTGAATTTTTTTTAGGGGTTGAAGTTTTTACGTTTGCTTTTAGCGAATGTCAAAAAAGGTTATCATTATATCTACTAAGAGTTCTTATACTTGAAATATCAAATAAAGGAAGAAACTCTGTGAAAGGTTCTACTTTTTTATACAGTCTGGAGAAATAATAAAATTTTAGCAAATAAGAACGATTTTAAGGTTTTTATTTTAAAAATTGAAATCCATTAGTTTTTAGATGTTTAAATACCCCATCGTCATATCTACCTTTATTCTCATCTTTATATTTAAGTAAATCCGTCTCGGAAATTCAAATTCCGTTTAGAACTAATGGTTTAAACGTTATTAATAAGTTTTATATAAATAAATAAAACTTCAGCCTTGGGTTTTTGGTTACAAATGTGGTATTAAATACGGAAATTTTAATAAGGTATTCATCAGAAGTCTAAAAATAATAATCTGAATAATTAGGTACCTATAAAAATAATCTGAATAATCTCCTTGGTAACGATATTTCTTCATCCACCGTAATTGGACTCAAGCCTAATAAATTAAGCCTTTTCTATTCTAAATAAGATTGTGATTTCGAAATATCTTATTTTCTAATATATAGTTATTTATCGATTGAAACTACTAGTTATTATTAAAAATATAAAAATTAACCCTTTTATTTTAATTCATATATACATATTCGGAACGTCTTTCTTATTACTTTAATTTCTCAACAAAATTAAATTGTACTGACTGCAACCGAAACCAAAAGGAATTAAACAACTTGTAAGATTGAGATTATTCGAGGATGAAATTAATCTTGAAGTTGCGCTCCGGATGTAGGATTAATTTACTAAAGAATATGGCGTATGTTGTTCTGATTACTGTATGGTTGTCGAAACTGTTTACTTTCTTAAAAATATTAAATAATATAATTAAATTGACAGTAAAAGCGGCTGGATATTCAGGGATTAAAATTGGATCAAATCTGAATTACGGGGCTTATACTAAAATGATTACGGAATTAATTTACACTCGTCTTAAGTAGAAAAGTAGAAATACATAATTTGTCAATTCTATTACAAAAGTTTATAAGTGATATGTTCCTACCATAAGTATGACACTACCTATACTTCGTAATGCTAGAGACTTGCAGATAGAGCTAGTTTGAGAACGACAAACGAGAATTGCAGACTACACTCGGTTAATTTTGCAATTTTTATTAGAATCTATGACCTACGTCACTTCATGACAAGCTCCAGTTTGTAACTAGTGACAAACTTATGGATCATATCTTATGAATTTATAAAAACATTTTTGTATTTTAAGAAACAATCATAAAAATCGATGTTTATTACTAGAGTCAAAATCAGAGGTACATATGCAATTCGCAATGCAATTATTTTGGTCAATGCGCAAACCACCCTCTAGACATTCACATTAACGCTCTGTACCGAAATATTTCGTTAATTTATACGCGTTTGTAACCCCTTTTACGAAATTACTAGACGAGAGAAATCCCGGCGTTCTCTGAAAATTGGGTACCGAATCGTAATGAGAAAGAGCGAGTGAGTCCAGCGTGGAAGCAATCTCCGCTCCGCCCCTTGATATAATTATCCATAGTTTATTGTATTTATTCATTCTAGCGTTGTGTTTCGGAAGCTGGCCAGCTAGGCGTTTGTATATACGATTCTTCAACTTAATCCTTAATACCCAGCTCTTTCATTTCGCTATTAATCAAAAGGCTCTAGGAATAATTCTAGACTAATTACCATCCGTATATAAGATGCAGTTTCTAAAATTGTCTTCAACCCTTTTTCTGTTTCATTTTCACAGCCGCCGATTTCACACAGAAGTTATCTTCCATACACGATCAACACGCTGAACAATTACAACTTTTGGTGGAAAATTTTCGTAAACGAAACGCTGAACTTCGAAGAGAACGGTACGTTTTGTTTTAAATTTAAGCAGGGATAGATTTAAGTTTAGAAGTAGGAATGAAGAACAGAGTAATATCTGGGTGAACGCGCGTCAAAGTCCCGGACCCCCTTCCACGGGACGGGGGGGGGTTATGAAAGAAGAGGTGGGTCATAGCGACAGAGGTAAACAGGAATTACGTCTCTATTTTTCGCCGTCCCTGTCAGCAACGTCATCAAAACGTAGTTTAAGTCAGCCAATAAGATAATGTAAACTTTTCGTTATGTGTTGGAGGGAGGGGCTCTATACTGGGTGGTCTATGAGTCGGACTGAAGTAAATACTAACCGTTCCGTTCTCCATTCCTACTTCTAAAATTAAATCTATCCATGAGTTAAGATTTTATCAAAGAAAAATTTCGATTTATTTTTAAATTAAATGGTTTATATATTAAAGTTATTTATTTATCTTTATTCGTAAACAGGCCGCCTTATCCTAACAGTTTATTTACAACATGGGAAGTTCTCTTACAAGAGATCGAAGTGGATTCGCAGGTAAATTGGAAATACCTTTGACAATGTTTCATTATCGAATTATTGATTTCTAAGGCATTGTCCTTACAAATATGTATCAAATTTAAACCTTGCTGATTTAAACCCTTTCCTAATTAAGACTGTTGACGCGTTACTTCAAAAACGTATCCTCTTAAGTACCTCGCGTACTAATTAGCCCTAATTGGCATTAGACAATGGGAAATGTGTAGATGGCGCGCATTACATTTTCGAAAGTCAATACCCAATACAACTGAAATAGAATCATAACTCGATCGGGTTTCCTTTCTACAGTTTTCGAATCTGTGGAAGAATGAATATCAGTTTTTGGGAATAAGAAAGGGTAAAAAAATAAGTTTAGGAACCCTATTCTTATCACGTGTTCAAGCACTTTTAACAGTAAAATTTACGAGTTGAAACTTTGAAAACCAAAAAAAGAAAAAGTAGAACCAACATTTTTTTCGACCATTCATTTTTATGGTTTCTGAGCTTAATGGTCCTTTAATTCACTTTGGAGGGTAAGAACAACACCCAGTGCTGCATGAATGAATGAAAGAATGGAGTGGATATTATTACCCCCTTTTAAATCTCTTACCGAAAAATATTGGCTCTTTTTTAGAAGAAAGTTTCGGGCTTTGGAAATGGCCCTTTTATTCCAGCTTATAAGACTTTTATACTTCGAAATTGGCAAACCCTTTCCTATAACCTAGCTCTAACTTACTTTCACCATAAGTTTATAAGATATGTTCCTTCCATAAGTTAGTCACTGGTAACTTAGAAACTGGAGCTTGTCATGAAGTGAGTGAGGTAGGTCATAGATTCGAGGTTAAGCGAAGACGCCTGGTGAGGCTCTGTCAAAGGCTTAGTAATGCAGACTAAATAGGAAGATGGATGTCCTGCAAAACTATTTAACCATCCGAGTGTAGTACTTCAATTCTCGCTTATCGTTCTACTAGAACTAGTTATCTCGAGCTGTAAGTCTCTCAGTAGCATTACGAAGTATAGGTAGTGTCACACTTATGGAAGGAACATACCTTATAAACTTATGCTTTCACTTATGGTGTTTCGAGAAAGAGCGCCCTCTTTTGCCGCCGGAGTGCGCGTCGATTGCGCTTTAATTCACTCGAGAATCGAAAGAAACAAGAAGAGGCACTTTATACCCAAGTTTTTCTTGGGTTTAGAGTGCCAATATGAAATGAAGTAATTTTACCAAAATGGGAAATTCTTTTTAGGGAAAACCTTCTATGCTGTATTATTTATAAACTTAATTTGTATTTAAATGATGTTAGACGCTTGCATTTTTTAAAAACATAAGCCTATGAAATAGAGACGGGATAGAGTACTTGTTTGACACTTTCTTTCACTAGACTGACAGACAAAGTTAGAAATATCATTGGATAACTGATGAAAATTAACAATTTTATCCATTAGCAAGAACTATAGTAGATTTAATGGTCCCAATCCTAATACGATCGAAATGAAATACCTCGGTAGCCCATGCACCTTCGTTAATCACTTTTCGTTAAAATTTTCCTCCCGGTTTTGGAAATTCGAGTTTTCATCAAAGTCCATTAAAGTTTTCCCTGGGAAATATTTACACTCCCCGCTCTGAATCAAAATTCTAAATTGATTTAAGCCTATTTTCGGTATAGTACAGGAGGATTACGGTGTTTATTCGTAATTTCATTAAAGGTACACGGAGATATAGCTCGATCGATGGGACGGACAGTCGGAGTGATGCTCTTGGAGAAGACGTTCCATCGGAAGATTCAATCACGAAAAATATTCTTGCAACGTGAAAGTTTCGAGAAAATATTGGGAAAGGCCGAGGAACTTCTTACCAAGGTTAGTAACCTACTTTCAGTCTCCCTTTAAAACCATAAGTTTATAATACATGCCCCCATTAGTATAACACTACCTATACTCCGTAATGCTACTGGGAGACTTACAGCTCGAGATAACTTGTTCGAGGGAGAACGACAAGCGAGAATTGAGTCCTACACTCGGTTAATTAGTTTTGCAGGACTTCCATCTAGGTCCTATTTAGTCTGCATTACTAAGCCTTTGACAGCGCCATAACCAGGCGTCTTCGCTTTACCTCGAATCTATGACCTACCTCCCTCACTTCATGACAAGCTCCAGTTTCTAAGTTACCAGTGACAAACTTATATGGAACATATCTTATGAACTTATGTTAAAACGAAATGAAACAAAACATCGTTCGATGGATGTCACTAGCGCATGAGGTTTTTAAAGATTCGTGTCTGAACTGAGGTCTGAGGTATAGAAAGCGCCCTCATCTCTCTCTCTCTCTCTCTCTCTCTCTCTCTCTCTCTCTCTCTCTCTCTCTCTCTCTCTATCTATCTCCATCGTTTCCGCTCTTGGGCTTCTTCTTCTCTTTCCTCCTCAAACGTTTTGCTCCATTTTTGTTACGTCAGTGGCCAAATAGGTTGGCGTTGGCGCTCTTCTGTCTGTCTAGGGTGCGTTCGGAGAGGGCATGGTGCTGGTTCTTTTCTCCGTTGGGTGCGGGGACGAGGTTTCTAACTCAGTAGGGGGTCTATTCCCTTTGTCATCAATGACGTTGCGTTAGCGCTGCTCGTTCCCTGCCTTCCTTATGCCGGGCAACTCGCCCAAAATTTTCATTTATAGCATCTCTTCTTCCTTCATTATGGATGGATGGAAAAACGGTGCGAATACCGGAGGGCCAAACTTTCTTTCTTTTTTCCAACGCGTTCATTGTCTTCTTTTTACCAACGCTACGAAAAGGCCAAACTGTTTCATTTTTTTTAAAAGGACAACAGAAACAAAATTGCTCCGTTTAGGATAACCCTTTTCGTTGAAGGAGTTTTGTTTGAAAGATAAAAAAAGAAATGAAAGGAAGATTTTCAAACCATTACCTATCCTCCTATACGTTGCTTTTATTTGAATAAAATATTACAAGCAAATTTTCAAAGGAATTTAGAATAGATGACCTCGTGATGTCGTGTTCTACAATTGCACTTTTTCATCTACTTTTAAAATAAACGTATTCATTTGGTGTTTTTTCAATTACAATTGCGTTGCAGTGTTACGAAGATTACACGGAGGCATATCATAGACTGATGACGTTGAGGAATCATCAACAATTGGCCGAATACTACGACATGCACAACGCCTATGTTCAACAATTACACGCTACCAATGGAATGCTGGAACATTATTATTCCCTAACGTTGCCAAGGCTATTAGAGGTGAGGAAAAAACTAATTATAATCAATTATGAAACTAAGAACTGTTTTCTTTTTTAAAAAAGTATCGAAATGCAATCCTCTGTAAAAAATAATGTTCCATTTTTCAATCTAGGAGCTGGAAGAGGTTTACGTGGATTTGAGCGAAGTTATGACCAATTCTATTTTGACTACAGCTGAACTACTTAGCGCTAAGGTGAGATTTGATTTGCTGAAACAGAAAAAGACTCTCTCTTTCACCATTGAAGTGAGCTCCTAAACCCATTTAAACGATTTAGGTGTCATTCTCAACACACATTTATGATACATTGTCTAAACTTTAGTCCAGGATACAAAAAAGTGGGGGAAGTAAAACGTTAGGCCTAAAAAAAGAAAGGTTTTTAGTCAATAATCCTCCATCAATAGAAGCTCTCTACCTGCCATAACCTTTCGTTTACAAAGGAAAATGTCTTTAACCTAAAAAAAAAAAAAGAAACGTGTTATATATTTGAAAGACTCGTTGATGACACTATATAGTGTACACTACTAGGGTACAGTGACAGTGTTTGAACTCGCCGCCTTCAGAAAAATGATAGCTGAAATGAGTTATGGCTTTCAGAAGGGATCTTAAGAAACTTAGTTTTTTTTTTATTTGGAATGAGGGTGAGACAGGAGTAAATCTTTTAAAGACGTTGCTGGTAAGGTAGGTGAGTATACGGAAAAGATACTGGAACATTTTCCAAGAGCCTCCTTGAAATCTTGAAATAAAAGAACCTACTGGATAAGATATTAGTTGAGTGCCACAAAAGTAAACGCTTTTCATAAGATGTATGATGAAAAAGTTGCCAAGTGATGTGGAAATGGGGTATGGCAATCAAAGTTCATGACCTTCAAATTTATAATTCAATTAGACCCGTTTCCTAAGACTGGTTTTCTAGATTCCATATTTTATTCCCTAATTTGATGCATAATTAGCAGATCCAAAATTATGTCGTTACATCTCTCTTTCGAAAAAACTGACAAATGTCACCTTTTTCACGCTACATTTGTGACATTTGGGGGTAAAGATGTTCATTGACGCGAGACAGATTTCTCTTAGCGCAGTTCTTAAGTCGTTGGCGAGAGTGCAAGGGGTCGTCTTCTTATCTTTAGCGCAGAAATTCGTCGTGTCAAAAGTGTTCTACGAGGGCAGGATTGAGTTCTTTGGACGAGAAAATTTTCTCTATATATGCTATCTGCGCGCGATAACGCGATTGGATTTAGTGTCGCCCCCGAGAACTTTAATGGAAAGCTTTTAACGCCCGCTGCACCAACGCCGTATACATTTTTACTCCACTCTATATAGCTATAACCATAAGTTTATAAGTGATATGTTCGTTCCCTAAGTATGACGACACTACCTATACTCCGTAATGCTACTGGGAGACTTACAGCTCGAGCTAGTTAGTTCTAGCGGAACGAAAAGCGAGAATTGATCAGTACTACACTCGGTTGTTAGTTTTGCAGGACTTCCATCTAGGTCCTATTTAGTCTCAATTACTAAGCCTTTGACAGCAGCGCCTCACCAGGCGTATGTCGCTTTACCTCGAATCTATGACCTACCTCCCATACTTCATGACAAGCTCCAGTTTCTAAGTTATACCAGTGTCAAACTTATGGTGAACATATCTTATGAATTTACGCTATAACTCTAATCGTGTTTGAAATGAAGTAAACCATTTGAAGTAACAATTTTTTACGTTATCATAGCTCAGGTTGTAACTATGTAGAATCGAAACGAATGTTTTACAATACATAATGAGCTTCGTTTTTGGTGAAATAGCTATATAACTCTTGTGGCGTATCGTGCAAGCTTTCGACCTATATTTTGGGACCAATTTTTGCTGGTTTTATAATGGCTATATATACAATATATTTTTTATTTTATACCTTTTATTATCGTCAAGGCAATTTTCTATATATGGTAAAATGGTTATACGTATATTTTGTATTGATTTTAATTCTATAGTTGCGTAGCTATGACTAGTAACGCCGTCTAGGACTTCTATTAAATAATTTAGACCTGCAGTAAGATGGACTTAATCCGTTTTCGCCCTCATCTTCAAGGATGACATTTAAAACGCTCTAAATGACTTAATTATGCAAATTGTTTTTCCGATCGTTGCTCTTTCGGAGCTCTTTCACCTATCTAGGAATACCTCTAGCGTAGATAATTTTAAAAACAACACAAGAGCAAAAGAGGAGAGAGAAATAAAGAAAAAGAAAAAAGAGAGATCGTTTGAATAAGAATTTTGTTGTTTTTAAATTTATAACGGAACTTACTTCCTCTCTCTCTCGCGTTCCTTCTATTTGATTCTTCATCCTTTTGCATTTCCATCCGTTGAAACAATATCGTTTTTTTCTCGACATTTCGTCTAAAGTCGTAAACACGACAGGGTGGATATAATCCCCGGGCGTCAAAAAGATTTTCTCTCTACTCTTTTTCTTCTCCATCTCTCTCTCTCTCTCATCCCTTGCTCTTGGTCTTCCATAGTCTCACTCACTCCTCCCAATTTTCTTTTCCGTGCTTCCGCACTCTTTATCTCACTCTCGACGAGAAAAAGGAGGATATTTTAAGATATTCCGAAAGTGATAGAGATGGGTGAGAGGCAGAGGAAGATGAGGATGAGATGGAAGAAGAAAAACATACACACACAACCTATAGTAAACCTAGTTCTTCACAAATCTTCTTTTTACGACCCGACAAAAAAATTGGGTGCGCTTATAGTGTATGTACAACCTTCTGTTTGAAAGGAAAATATTGGCTCGAGACCCTTCTCTATCTATAGATATAGATGGATACAGCGTGGATAGAAATTGTTGGGCGCGACATTCCTTCTCTAAATTCAAAAACGAAACAAATAAGCCCGGGGATTTTTGTTCTCACGCCCAGGTGATTGACAATTTATCCTACTTTGAAATTGAAAAGGAGTAGTTAAGGTTCCTATACCAGGGTTGCCACAGTACCTGGAAATCCTGGAAAAGTCAGGGAATTTAGAAATGGGCCAAAAAGGTCAGGGAAAAGTCAGGGAATTTTAAAAGTTTCATGCAGCAAACTCAGGGAATTTAATTTTAGTGGGTAAAATTTCTGGGGATAAGTCTTTATTGAAAGAGTAATGAAAGTTGCTCCTCATCCTCTCTTCTTAACACAGAGTGAACTCTAGAGCAATCCTTAAAAATGTCTAGAATTGTTTTTATAATTCTAAGTAAATGTCTTTTAAATAATCTCTCAGACTGTTATTTATAGTTAAATTGTTTCTTAATCATTTTGGTGCAACAAATACATTGGAAAACTTAATGTAGATCGAGTTTATTCAATTATAAGCACTTAAAACGTACTGTAAACATTTACATTTTCGGCCTAAAAAGGTCAGGGAAAATCTAAGAAAAAGGTCAGGGAAAACTTGTAAAAGTCAGGGAATTTGGTTCTGAAAATTCCGTGGCAACCCTGTAATACGAAACAAAATTAAAAGTTCCAATGCCTCCTTACCATAGTGGAAAGTCCCTGAAACGACACGTGGGTCTAAATTGCAATGTTGCTATTTTCGGAAATTGATGTCTTTATTTAAGATGGTCATATTTTGCATATTTGAATCGATTTTTTTTATTTATTTATATTTAGTCTAAGGAGCAAGCGGAACACTACGATTACATCGCCAGCACTTGCCAAGCGTCGAACAGTCGAGTCGATTTGAATCACTTCCTAAAATCACTGCCAATGGACAGACTGACAATGCCCCCCACAAAGCACTCCTTCAGCCAACCGCAGACGGACATCGACGACTACCAATCGGTAATTATATCGTTATTCTCCTTTGGCCATTGTCAAGAAGAGGCCAAGCCATTCCAGAGTTGAGAATTACTTAATGGGTATCACTCCCTTTTGCATTTACCGAGGCCCCATTTATATATAAGCAACCAACCTCCGGGGTTCCTTCTTTAATGGAATGTAAACGTTAAAGCGAAGCGAGAACCAAATATACCATTAGCTCCCAACTGGCTGCAGCGTGGCTTTAAAGGACAAGTGTGGGCTGCCATCTTGAACGCACCAGGGATATTAGATGTTTTAAGAGGGATGAGCATCTCGAGCCTTTTCACGTTCATTTCGACGCGCTTGCCTAGGCCATAGGGTTATTTTAAACGCGCGCCGTCTTGTTTTTCCCCTTTCAAGGACAAATTGAAGTCGTATCCCGAGTATTCCTCCCCCAATTTTTGCGTCCCACCGGACCTAAGCCGTTCCACAGATAGCGCGCGCATATTTCTCTCAGATTTTGTACCCCCCCCCCATCATTCTTGATTAGGCCTTGAACCTGAAGACCCTACTGCGCATGACACAATTTATCTCTCCCTTCGAATCCCTCTTAAAACATCTAATATCCCTAGGATTTGTGGCATACTTTTGGAAAACAGTCAATATATATTTTTATCGGAAATTAGGGATACTTGTCCTTTAAATGGAAAGAATACAGCCCAAGGTAAGGATAGGGTTGAAATGGGGCTAGCATTTTTTTCTTTTTTGGAGGGGGGGGGGGTCTGGTGTATCTCGTCTTTCTTTTTCATTCCCCATCGGAAAACATTATTCGAACAGTATAGATCTGTTTCAGACACTGCGGGGCTGATTTAGGGACTCCTATTCTATTCTATTGCTATACACTTTTGGAAATTTTGATACAAATGCATTGCGCCCGTGATATACTGTATACCTTACTCTGATCAGACTCCCAAAGTTTCCTCGCCGCCGCAGTCCTGAAGATCGATTTTCCAGAGAGCTCTTACGCGCTACTTTTTAGTCTCATCCTGGAATGCGTAAACAATACAATGAAAGGCGGGGGTACGCGTTATAACTTTGATATTAGACTACGGGTGTACATTGGTTCAATTTCGGTGAACGACGTCTGGGAAAGTAAAACATTCGGTATACCGTTTTTGCGAAAAAGATCAAGGCTCCCTTATATAGCCAGTTTTTCTCTTTCCAACCGTGTTGTTTTGTTTTTTTCTTTCTTTAGCTCTTACGTTATGTTTTTTCTTTAAGAAAGAAGTAACGTTCCCCTTTACTCGTGCACCTATACCCTAGCCTACATTTGAAGTAAATTTATTGGAGCTAAAAGGGTCAATCTTTCAACATAGCTTCAATTTTTTGAGTCGCAAGCGTCATTCAATTTTAGGTCAAAATTCAAAGGAACCTTTCAAAGGAAAGGTCACTTAACATTATACCTTAAAATATAAAGAAGGAAAAATATTAAAAGAAATAAATAATCTCTTATTGTTATTAAATAATCTCTTATTGTTATTAAATAATTAGCGTTTAATTAGTCTTAAAAATAATCAAGGACTACTGCACCACCCGCCATTGGTTTAGTGGCGTCTGCTAACTTGAACCTCTAATCCCTACAGGATTGATTGAATTCTCACAGGCTGCGAGAGGTAGGGGTAAGAGGTTCGATTTAGCAGACGCCACTAAAACAATGGTGGACGGCGCAGTAGTCTCGTTTTTACGACTAATTATATGCTAATTATTTTGTAATAAAATGCAAAGTTGCAGTAACCATGCTAGATCTGCATGATCTTCATCTGACTCGAGTGGCTAAAACATCGCATTTTTTTTTTTAGGGTAGAATGAAATGAAAATAAGGAATTTTTTATAAAGGTTTTTTAATTAACAAGCTAATTAGCAATATTTTGGGGTAATAACCTATATCACATTCGGTTGAAAATAACAAAAACATGCGCTCATTTAACCGCTAATCATCCAACAGTACAAAAACGTGGACAAAAACAAATCAATTTCTAACTCTCGGATTTCAAATGAAAAAGAAAAGCTCCATTAATTCCTTGTCTGATTAAATTGAAACGGGATCTTAATTTAAAGAAGCTATGATAGGGTAATTTCTTTTGAGCCCCGTCTTTCTGTCTCTATCTCTCTCTTCCTCTCTCTCTCGCTCGTGATGTGATCAGAGTTATAGGAATTCAGACCTAGCTCCTTTTGAAGTTATATATGTAATGGAGGAAAGATAAGCCTGAAGTCGAATAAAAGAACAGTATTGCACCGTCGTAAAGACGGTCTCTAGCAGCTAAAGGCCAGAAAACGACTCTCTCTCTCCTTTGGGTATGCTGGGCGGTTTCTTCAGGAAAAAGGAGCAGAAGAAAAAAAAATTATACTTTTTTTCTTGAGGTGTCGGCCAATTACGTCGCACGTTTTTTATTTTTTTCATCCCACCTTTTTAATAGTAGGTGAAACCTAGATTATAGTAGATAAGATTGTTGCGCGATAATAATTTCGTACTTCAAATAGGAATACGTACAGCTTAATAGGAATCATTGTGTTAGATCCATTTTCTTAACTTTTCAATTCGGTTTTTGTGGGAAGAGCTAGACTAATCATTATGTATAACCATAACACTACCTATACTTAGTAATGCTAGAGACACCTCGAGCTAGTTCGAGGGAGAACTACAAGCGAGAATTGAAGAACTACACTCGGGTTAGTTTTGCAGGAACTCCATCTTGTCCTATTTAGTCTGTGTTACTAAGCCTTTAACAGCGCCAAAACCAGGTGTCGCTTTACCTCGAATCTATAACCTACCTCACTCACTTCATGACAAGCTCCAGTTTCTAAGTTACCAGTGATAAACTTATATGGAACGAACGTATCTTATAAACTTATGAAAGCACTCAAGCCCGGTATACCCACAAAACCCGCATAGAAATTAAAACGGGATGTATATAGGGGTACAATGATTCCCACTTACTGTATGCATTCCTTAGGTGGAGTTGGTAGGAACGACGTTAACTATCTTATCTATAAACAATGGGCAGGGTCATGGAGGTTTATCGCCTTTAGTAGCTACTAGGCAGCTTCTGGATTTGAGGGTTTTTTTTTAGTGCAAGCATAAAAAAGGTCTACATAATGGCGCAGAATGTAAGTCATCCAGTCCAGAGGTGAGAGGAGAGGAGAGATGGATAAGGAGAGGGAAGTAATGCTTGGTGAATTATTTCGGCCATCATTTCTCTTGCCGAATTATCATCTACTCTCTGCTAGTTTATCCGATTATGAGGTGCGACCGGCGCGTCAAGTTTTAGCAAAACCCACATACTCACTCGTATTAGAGAGTTTAACTCACGCAAGTTCCGTCTCGCGCCAACCCAAGTTATCTCTTCGTTCCTGACGCCGTTCAATCGATAAACAGTCGGCTCCTTATCTCCGGATTAGATCTCAATTTATGGGAAAAGGGGTGCGGGGATGGGGGAGGGAGGTAACGCCAGGCTCTTCGCTATATTAATTAACGGCTTTATTTTGATTAAATTAATAGCTCGCGAAAATATTGGGTACGATAATTTTGTTGTGTTGGCATTAATGGTATATTTGACCTCTTGACCTTAATATATCTATATTGTTTAGTTATTCGGTAGCAATTACGCGAATAGTTTTTGTAAAAGTAACTTGACAATTATTGTTGAATAATGAGTGATAGTCTTTTTAAACAAGAGATGACATTTAAGCGAGGTTCTTCTGTAGGCCAAAAGGATGCTATTGACATACTGTTAACAGGAAGTTAGGCTTAAGAACTGAGGAGTGAATTTAAATATTTCTTAAGCATACATACTTAAGTTTTATTTTGCGCAACTACTGATATTTTTCTTATGTGTTTTACCTCCTTAAATTTTTGCTATTTTTATTTTTAAACCTTCTTTTCGTTGTCGTTTTTCCCCAAAATTTTCTCCCCATCTTTCCACCCTATACTCTTTTCTCATCCACGCTTCTCTCTGCGTGATCTGGCTGTGCTGGATCCACGGCGTTCCTTCCTTCCTCTTCTCTTCCTTCTCTTTTGGACGCTCTCGCGGTTCCTCCTCCGGATTCGTTGCCGCTTTTCGGGTTTTCTCGGGCTTTTCGTATATCGGGACTCTCATTGCTGCCTGGGATCTTTTCGGGCTCGGGTCCTGAAACATTTTCCCCCGCGCGCGTGTGTTGTGTGCCTTTTGTCCTGAACGATCTCGTGTTTCATCGCGACGACGACGATCACCACCACCGCAACATTTCGACGTCGGCGGACTCAACCTTGTCGTCGTCGTTTGCCGCCTTCTAATTTCTTTTTTCGCGCCGTTTTACGCCGCGATCTTCTCTAAATCCTCCGCTCGGCGCCCTTGTCGCCCTTAACGCGCGATATTCGGGGTACGCGTAGGAGCCCGTGCATTTGCTAAAGGACGAATTGGTCATCGACCGCCTGTCCCAGCTCTCTCTGCCTTCCAAGTCCGATAGTTTACGCCAAGACGTGGTAAACCTCGAGTCTCAAATCCGACAACTACACGAAGCTCTTGACGCTCTCTCTAGGTTGCAACAAAGGTAATACGCCCACGGTTTTTATCTTCATACCTCTTGTCTTGTTAAATTGCTCGTCTATAACATTTCATCATTCCATTCACTATAGTTCATAAATTTTAGACTTATTCTATTTATAAAATCAGGAAGACCTCACGAACAGTGATACTTATAATTTTATTACGTGAAATTAGTCTTCCCACATCATATACCTTAAAATAGGCTTAGCAAACCTACCTGTACATGATCAGAATCCTCGTATTGAAATGGAATAGAATAAGAAACTGCATGAAACAGTAACATGTAGTAGGCCTAAATTTTGAATTTAATGGTTTTTAATTTTTTTCTTTGTCATCTTGAATTAAATACCTTAAAATTAGGCTTAGCAACCATACCTATACATGATCTGAATCCACGTATTGAAATGGAATAGAATGATAAACTACACGTATACAGGGTGTTTGTGAAAAGTCCATCAATAATGAAAGGGCGTATTTATTGGGCCATTTTGAGTCGAAAATGTTCTATGACATTTTGCCGTCCGAGCCACGGTTTTCGAGTTATGATTTGAATATTTTAGGGATGACCCCTTCATTAAATTAGCGCTGTCTTTCAATTTCTTAATTAAATTTAAGGGGTCATCCGTAAATTACTCCAATCATAACTTGAAAACAGTGGCCCGAACGGAAAAATGTCATAGAACATTTTCGACTCAAAATGGCCCAATAAATACGCCCTTTCATTATTGATGGACCTTTCACAAACACCCTGTAGATGTAAGATGTAGTAGGCCTAAATTTTGAATATAATGGTTTTTAAATTTTTTTGTTTTGACTGATCTAAGAAGGTTCCCGTGAGCTCATGGAATATTTATCTTTTAAATATTTAACGTATTATAAGGACGCGTAGCAACGTTCAAATTTGAAAAATGGAAGTAAAAAAAAAGGGGCAAATAGAGAAAGCCCTAGCCTAGCTCTCTTTGGATGGGATATATAACTTTAGGCGATTGATTTTTCTACACACCACCACCAACACGTATAAAACGCTGGGAAAAAATCGTCGAAATAATAGATGCGATACGGCCTCTAGGCCTTTCTTTCCCCGCATCGTACCCTTTACCTCCGTTTTTCTCAAATTCGGTTTTATTTCTCCATTCAAATAAAAAGATATAAACGAAAAAAAAATAAAAAATAAACCGCCCGCGGAATTTTAATATTACCCATTCAAAACTCGTATACTCCGCTTTATACGTTTGGCAAGTCAAACCCCATCAACAACTCATTCTTACACAATCAGTGTACAAATTTTTACGTGTGTCATTCGACAGAAACTCGGACGCGTGTTGAATTGAGGAAATATCGTAATGTTGCGTTTTTTGTTGAAGTGCATGTAAGCAGCCTTCATTCAACATGATTTACGGTATTTGTATATTTCGACATACCCAGCAGCACGGTTGAGTTTTATTAGCTAAGCTAGTATGACGTAAAACGGATTTTTACTTTTTACTTTATTTTAAACAAAATTAATGATTAACGAGTTTTGGATTCAATCCAGCTATGCTATGATGTTCGCGTATTTTTTTTTTTTTTGTCCCGCTATTTTATTTTTAAATCGCTCTTCAGTCTTATCTTTTGTCTGAGAAGTTTTGCACGATTTTCTAAGTTTATATCTTTTAAAGGTTATTTATAGAGACAAATCTTTTTGTTCTCTTCTTTTCGTTTTTTTTCTCGCCATTCTTCAAAGGTTTTTTGTGTTTTTTATTTCGTTAGTCGAGTCATTATAACGTTGTTTTCGCGGATACTTGGATTGTCTAAAGCTAGTTTCCTATTACACGGGCAATCGAAGTCTTTCTCTCCCTCTCTCTCTCTCTCTCTTTAGCTGACGGCAATTTCCCAAATCGTTGCATGGATTTCACCTTCATCCCCTTTTCAAGCTATTTCGGTTGGGTTAGATCGATGGATTTCGGCTAATGAGCCAGTTATTGGTTTAAATTACCAATCTCTTAAATCGAATATGCTACCGAGCAAAGAGCTCCTGATTCAATCAGTACTTTGTCTACCACATGGTTCGTACAAACCCGGAAAATCTGGAGAACATGGAAATGTCAGGGAAAAAATTGTTGACTAAACATTCATAGAAATTTCTGAGGCTGGATTAACTTTGCCCTGAAGAACTAAATATAACAAATCTGGTAGTTATTACTCTAAAAAAAAACAACCACTCCGGCAGTTACTGGTGGCCTTGCACCTGGAAATATATTTGAAAAGCCCTGGAAATGTCAGGGAAATCGGGTTTTCCAAACGTTGTATGAACCCTGTGACGAGTTAGGCTTACACTATGATAACAACTTAACTGAACGTACTTATCTAATCTAGTATTATACACCTTCCTAATTTCCTATAATCCAAGTTCATATGCTTATAAATGGTCACTTTATTTTAAAACCCGGTCAGTGTATCGAGGAAAGACCTACCTGAAAGTTATCATATTTTATGTACGTTCAGCGTGTATATTTGGTTTTTGACAACAATTTTTGTCAAAAACCAGACAAGTCGTCTGTCTGTTTGGTCTTTAGGGTTA
The DNA here is from genome assembly GCF_054372755.1 of Phalangium opilio. Taxonomy (NCBI): domain Eukaryota; kingdom Metazoa; phylum Arthropoda; class Arachnida; order Opiliones; family Phalangiidae; genus Phalangium; species Phalangium opilio. Next base: position 1,232,156 of record NW_028324244.1, read on the forward strand.
AAGAACATACCCTTCAAGTGGTCCTGGTCTACACAGACGTATACATCAATAAATAACTTTCCAAATTGAACTAATGACGAATATTGTTTAGATTAAATGGCATAAAAAATCACTATCTATGATCAATTTTTATCACGTATGAATAGCTCTTCCAATTTCGTTCAAAAATAGAAAGCTTAATTTATGGACGTCCTGTCAATATCATCTTTCTATTGAAAGGAATCGCATATATATATAGAATCGCGATGTATTAATCGAAATTTTGATCATTTCCTTTTTTATTTGGTTGGTTATTCCGCCGCTAGGAGTCTCGAGTCGTCTCTCTACAACAAATCCAATGAACTCCAGGAGGATATTTCTATGAAAAGATTCGATCTGCAGGTCGCCCACATACATTTGGCCGCAGTTCGAGCTCAGGTAAAAAATGAAAAAGAGGAGAGGGGAAACGTTTTGATATTTGACTAAAACCACTTTCACCCCGTTCCCCTCACCGAACCATTCGCTCTTCCATTGGGAGAAAGCGCAGTCCGGTTTATATCCCTCGTAACCCCCGGCCTGGCCCTCTCTGTAAGTGCTCACGCTAGCTAGGAAGAGAAGGGTTGCAAGGTTATTGCAGTTAAATGGTTAGCGAAGAACCTAAACGGTCCTAAACTGCTCACTGCAATTTAAATTTCACATCCCTTGACTAATCAATTTTAAGTGATGTTACGTTATTTCCCATAATAAAAGCATTGTAGTTCAAACAAAGCAAACGAATTAAGATTACAGGTTAGACTTAGACATGTACTTCAACCATTTTCCATCAAGTAGCCATCCCCGTTTCCTCCGCTGAGGAGATCCTCCGTTCCGTTGTAGCTATAGCTAGTTGCCTCGTCCTTTTCAACCTCTTTCTCTCGTATCTGTACTAGCCTAGCAGTGTAGTCGATATAAAATGCAAGAGCTCGGCTCGCGTCTCCGATAGATCATTCTCTAGACTGGAGGGATAACCCCTGGCACGTTCTTACACCGTACTCTTTGAATAAAGTCGTTTGCCGGCCCAACGGTATCCCCAAACAGTCTTCGTGGGTCAAGTTTTCTTCTACCGTATCATAGGCCTAGATGTTTTGAATGATTTTATTGTCCTTGGGGGAGACTGGGTCATTTCATTCTTCTTCCCTCTCCCTTTCTTCTCCCCCAACCCTAAAACTCTTTCTTTATATAATTGCTTGAAAGGAAAAACGTGTCTAACACCCTTTTTGAATTTAAATGACGTAATCGCGTCAGGACCCAAAAAGCTAGCTAGCTAGCTGCTCCCGATAAAAGTCATCGTCGGTGCGCAGTGCTTTATACCTTTTTTTTTCTTTGCCAATCTGTTCCTTCGTCTTTTCTTTAGTCGGTGTATAGTGTAGCTAGCTCCGATAGCTGCACTGTGGGTATCGAACATTTCTCTGGCTCTCTGGCGCGTGACTTCTCTCCCGTTGTTGTTCCACGGTACGGGTGCGCTTTTAACGATATTCGATTTCTGATAAGGTCTATTTTAAGGGTTACCTTCTTTAGTTTACTTAGCGGGATATTAGAGGATAGATAGCCAACGGGAAAAATATCGCGTGCGTAAATTCGTATCGGTTTGACAAGCTATTTTATCATTTTCCTGCCTCCTCCCTCCGTCTCTCCAACCGGCGTCTGAAGTCCTTCCTCACTTAGTGTCGCTTTTCGATTCGATCAGGTGTGCCTGCAGTCTGTCGTGGACGGACGCGTGTGACGGGAAAGCGGCAGTGGTTGGCGGAATAGTCCGCGGTGTTCGCGGACAAATATCGCACGCGGGCACGCTGGCGGAAGCTATGAGGATGAAGTTTCGTAACTTGGCCATACTGATTCGTAACTTTTTCCGTTTCCAGTTAGAGTTGTTTGAGGGACGCGAGGCGGGCAACGGAGAAGAGAGCGGAGCTCATTCCCGAGAGAGGAAACCATCGACGGCCAGTACGACTAGCATCAAGAGCAAATGGCTCAAGGCCTTTCGGAGTCTCAAGACTCCGGGCGAGAGCGCTTCCTCCAAAGGTTCCGACAAGTAAGACCTTTTAACCTTTTCCTAATTAAATTCCCTTTAAATTTAAACTCCAACCGCTTTTCCGAGCCGGTAGCGTTCGACGCGAACGAAAGGGAGATCTATAGGCCTTAATTCATTGTACTCGATCGTTTCGCGTATCTTGCATAATGAAGTGGCTTAAATCGTCTCGGATCTTGTTCGCGTTTAACGTCAGTGTGCGGTCGTTAATGTCTTTTCTCTTTTTCATTATACCCGCTTTTTTTCCTTCTCTCTCTCTGCGTACCACCACTAAAGGTCGGACAACGGAGACAAAAAAAGCCAAAAGAGCAAATCAGATTCGAACCCGAGTACCCCGTCGTTGGAGATGGGCCAACACATCTTCCAGGAGTACACCTACAAGAAAGTTACGGCCTGCGACGCGTGCAGGGAAATACTTCGAGGTAAAGTAAGAATAACGTTCGAGAAACATACCCCCGTACCCTCGTGCCCCTTTTGGTTCATTCCTTCCTCGCTGCTCGCAATTCTTTTAGCCGCGACCCCGTAAAGCGCAAAACCGTTATTAATCTTTGTCCCCTCTCGCCTCGCCTCCACTCTGACACACGCGGCGCCGCATTCCACCATTTCGCGTTGGAAAAATCCCTCGTCGAGCGTCGGGTCGGATGTATACCCAACCTAGAAAATATATAGAGTAAAATAGCAAAACCCAAGCTCGCTCTCTCTACTGAACGGACGGAAGCACTCCAAAGAAACCATTTGGCTGTTCCACTCTTCTTCCTTTTGCTTAAATCCAGCGTATCTCTCTAAAATATGTTCGGGGATACCTCTTTAATAAAGTAAAAGGAAGATGTGACAAAATAACGTTTTATTGCCATAGTCACTCACTAACACGTAACAGACTGTAGCTTCCATACTGTTCAAAGTCCCAGAAACATATTGAGCCATTGCATCCCACGCTAGGGTTAAGAACAACCAGAGGTTCATAACCGAAGGAGGGTTCTTTTTCTAACCTATTTGTATCTTTCAGCCTAATTCCCCTCCTTAAAGTAGCTCAACGCCCATTTGTTTTCGTTGTCTAGTAGACAAGACATGTCAATACCTTGGGGGGGGAGGGGGTGTGTAGATAACTGCCTTTTAAAGGTTTCGAGGTCAAGGCGCGTGACTGGACACTGGCGTGGGTAGCGCGATGACGTGACCGAACCAAATGTATCGTTTTTCGGATAAACCGTTTTGATGTCAAGATTGTGACAAGCCATTTCTTCCTCGACTTTTGCTACAACCACAGTTTAAAAATAAACACTATTCATTCATTCCGTTCAAAGGCAAAGGTTAGACAGTCACAAAGTTGCGTCGAAATGCTCAATAAGAACCCCCCAAAAAAGATGACAACTAGACGAAAACATAATTTGTTAGATTGCTCTGAAAACGGGGGTGTGTGGTATCCATAATACAAGAAAAAATGATTTTAACAAGATTGTTTCTATCGCGCGGCTGTTTCCCTTGCTCCCGAGTCGTTTTTGCATTGCAATTTACTCGCGTTAACACGTGTAAGGTTATAGAAGATGTATCTTTCAAGCGCTGTATTCTCCATCTTCCCAGGGTATGGCTTTATTAACTGGGATACGTTGAACGAAACTTTTTTATTATGGTTTATGTACACAGTATAGTGCCGCTATGTTTTACTAAACGCGTCACGCACTCCGTAGGGGCGCCAACTAGTTTTTGTATTATTTTACTCCCATACTGTTTCTATACGCGTCTCACACCCAAAGGGGACATTGCTGTCCATGCAAGGTTATACCTAAGTATCGCCGCGTGTTATTCCGATTCCCTCAGATCGTAAATAATTGAAGCTACCCCGCAGTGCGTTCAGGGTTGCACTCCTCGGTACACCGAGCAATATCCAATATTATTATTATTGTTATTATTACATAGAAATAATTGGTTTCGCTTTTTTCTTCCCTCCCCCCCAAACGTTTCCTATCCTCCCATCTTTTGTACACATCCGCGACGTCGCGGCTTCTGTCTTTCATCCTGGATTCGTTCTTCGTGCTCCGTGCTGATGATATCTTCATCCTCTGGTCTTTGTCTCATGGACGACCGACGTTGCGGATCTGACGGGATTTTTCGCCGGGTCGCAGGTCACGTTCGCCAAGGGTTAAAGTGCAAGATGTGCAAGTTGAACGTACACGCTGACTGCCAAGAGAAGGTCGGCAAATGTCAGGTAAAAACAAAACACTTATTTCTACGCTTTATGCCTTCCTAGATCATACCCTTTCTCTCTTTTTGTTCCCCAACCAATCGCAACACGTATAAACAAAAGTTAGGCCTAATATGTCTGATAGATATATTTAAAGTTGGTTCATCTTAAGTTTTAGGTCATAAAAACATACTAATTTTATTGAGATACTAGGTACTAAGTTTTAAACTCAGTACGGAACAAGTCACGTCTGAACTTTATGTAGTAGCGAGAAAATTTTAAAAACCTAAACTAATCAAGGTACGCGTGGTTTTGTTGGGTTTCTTCTTCTTTTTCTTGGGCTTATAAGTTAGGATGGCCTCATTCCTATTTTAAATTATAATACATATTTTATCGTACAACATTTCGGATGTTTCTCCTAAAGTTCTTTCTACTCCAACACGTTTGTAAGGAGATATTTAATATTTAAATAGTGTACTTTATTCCAAAGATACAGTATATGAAAACTCATTCGAAAGCTTATTTATATAGGTAGATATAAAATTGTGTATATGAAACTCGAGCCTAAAGGTTATTTTAAAATAAGAGCTCTAGTACTAGGTATATTTGCCTCATGGCTAAAGTTTGTAATATAAAGTCAACCCTCATAAGTGCATAAGAGATGATCCATAAGTTTGTCACTGGTTAGTAATGAGAGCTTGTCATGAAGTGAGAGAGGTAGGTCATAGATTCCTGGTAAAGCGACGCCTGGTGAGGCTCTGTTAAAGGCTTAGTACAGGCTAAATAGGACCTAGATGGAAGTCGTGCAAAACTAACCGAGTGTAGATATACTTCAATTCTCGCTTGTCGTTATGCTAGAACTAGCTCGAGTTGTAAGTCTTCAGCATTACGAAGTATAGGAACATATCTTATAAGCTTATGATACCCTTTATATATTGAAAACAAGAAAACGTGTTGCGTTCTTACTTCAAATTATCAACTTCTTTATATAACCTAGCTTCAAAAAGATAATACAATCGCGAATTACTTTTCAAAAACTCGCTTTAAAATTCTACTGTTAGGCAAGACCGCGAGAAATCTCTTTACGAAAGCAAGGTTCTATAGAACTTTGAAAGTTCTTGATAACTAAATTGGAAGCAATGTTGGTAAAGGCTACGGAATATTATAAAACCAGCCATACTCTCTCTGTCAGTCTACACTGCAGCCTGTTTATTATTTGCTCTTTTTCGGTAGCGAAAAATATATAACCTTCCTAGCTCAGTAATAAACTGAACTCGTAAAAGCGGCACCGCAGCTCGAGTACGCGAATTTTCGTTGCAGTTAAGCCTTTCCACCCTGTAAATTGATGAAGCGAGTGGTGCATGCGTTGTAGAAGGAATTCTCGATCTAAAGTTCTGGGAGATTACCCTTTTCCCCCTAATTTGTTTTGCATATAAGAGGCTCTGAGACGGTTTCACCAATTTTCCCAGGCTGCATGCAGTTTGTTTCGTAAAGTCTTGAATAGGGAATTATTTAGGCTTAGCAATTATTTTTTTTATTTCAATGGGCCATATTCGATTTGTACGTCGTAAGACGGTTTATCGTTTTACCATGAACTTATTTAATTTTCCCAGGAATATAAAAGAAATTGATAGATTAAGAAGTGTCTTTCTGGTCAAAGAGGTCAGTTTGATCCTTGAAGCGGACGACGCTTTAGCTGTAGGGTCACTAGGGTGTCCAATCATAAGCTCCGCGCAGTATTACGTCATTATCCGTTTTAGGAGTAACTTGATATCATAAGTTCATAAGATATGTTCTATCCATAAGTTTGTCACTGGTAACTTAGAAACTGGAGCTTGTAATGAAGTGATTGAAGTAGGTCATGGATTCAAGGTAAAGCGAAGTCGCCTGGTTAGGGAGCTGTCAAAGGCTTAGTAATGCAGACTAAATAGGACCTAGATGGAAGTCCCGCAAAACTAATTAACCATCCGAGTGTAGGACTTCATTCTCGCTTCCGTCGTTCTCCCTCGAACTAGTTATCTCGAGCTGTAAGTCTTTCAGTAGCATTGCGAAGTATAGTAGTGTCATACTTATGGTAGGAACACATATCACTTATAAACTTATTTTGATAATCACATATCTTAAAATTTTCTTGTTGTAATTGTAAGTCTTCATAATGGTAGCGAGGTCTCGACCGGATGACCGTACCGTAAATCAGACTTAATCTTAAGCTGACCGAACACGTATCAATTTTCGCTAAAATTGACGGTTTTTTCATTGATTTTAGTTGATATCAACTAAATTGAGGATCAATATTATGGTTGACCGCAGTAGACTCAAGTCTACTGCGGTCGACATCAACTTCGATTGATGAGACAACTAGCCAATTAGGAAACGTCTAATCACGTGCTTAGATGCTGAGGCAGCAATATGGCGAACTCTTTATATGCAATAACTCGTAGTTTTGTTTGATATTAGTATAAAAACATGGGGAAAAATAAAAAAAGGTATAACCAAGAATAGAGCTCGCCATTTTCTATCCATTATCCACAAATTGGTGGATAACCGATTATTTATAAACATATTTGTGGATTATAATACGATTTAACATGTACGTTCTGTGGATAATTTTAGAGTATGGATAAAGATAAAATAACTTGGGTAATGGATAGATAATGCCGAGCTCTAACCAAGAATGAGTGGAAGAAGGAGCACAGGAAGATAGTTGAAGAATTTCGTATGAGGTCATAAATATTGTAGATAAAAATATAGCGCGTGTTGGATGCCAGCAAGACTTGGCTATTGGATAGTTAGATATTGTGCTCTATATAAATATTATAAGCTATCCTTTATCAGTACATATCCATATGCTTGTAAATAATATCACATTAATATTTGGATAATATGCCACTTTGGGATCGAAAGTATGAAGGTCATTTTAATAGTTTTAAAACTGACTACGTTAAGAAACTTAGTTAAATTGCTAGGGCTAGATGGCTAGGACCAGGCGTATACAGGTACCACAAATGATTTAACATATCTTTATATTATGCATGACATATAAAGCCTAATATAATCGTATGGCCATCTCAACAAACAGCATCAATATTGATAAGGTTGAGGACTGTGTTTTCGCGCTTCTTATCAACGTCAACTACCAATGTGATTGACATTGGCCAAAATGGTTGATACGTGTTCGGTCAGCTTTACGAGAATCTGTTGACTTAGGAGATATAACTGGACGAATATCATTCAGTGTAGTGTAGTGTGGCGCGTCGCGTTCTGGGCAGGAAATGTCTCATTTCCTCTAGGTTCCTCAAGAACAATGTCTTACACCGTCTCCCTTAAGTCTTAATATGAGACTTTAGAGGATTGTCGTTTAGTTCCCCCCCCCCCCTTTTAAACGTGACGCTTCCCTCTTTATTCAAATTTTCCCTCAGAATTATTATTGAAGCGTGTTGGCTTAATTAGGCGTGCCTACGATGTAATTAATAGAAAAGAGCAATTTCAAGGTGTAGTTTAATTTGAGAAAAATCCCGAAACATCTTAGACCCTAATGTAAGCGATTAAAAATGAGATTAATATTAACGATTAAAAAATGTATCTGCAACAATTAAAAAAACAAACTTAGTATAGTAGGTGAAAATAAACCTTTATAACGAGTTAAGAATATTTTATCTAGGCCTACTCAGTTGTAAATTTATTTAGTTGATTCCGTGTAACTTTGTTGACATGGTTTCTTAAGTAATACCAGAAGTGAGATGAGACTAGAAGTACTGAGCCAACCAAATTCTTCACTCGGCGAAAGTGAATATTCTTGATAACACACCAACGGTTGGCCCTCTGGTAGGGGTTTCTGAATTTCCCCTCCAAAACGTGAGACGCTCGTGGCGGTAGACGGCCGAACTAGATTCAAGCACCCGCGTCCGTGTTCCGTCGCTTTAGGTTGAGGGAAAGGGGTTAGGAAAGGTTTTTGGAACTCGACCAATTTTTTTCTCTGGAGTGTAGGCGCGATGGAAGCGGTGGCATAAAATCCTCTTTGTTCACTAGTGCCAGGATCTATTACCAATGCTAGAGCACTTCACTTTTACCCTCATCTCACTTCTGGTAATACGCGTCCATTTTAAACTATCCCTACGCGGTCATAATTGGCCATAAATTATTTTAACTAACTATCAAAGCATTATAATTGTAATAAACAAGTACGGGTGAAGTAAACCGGATATTATTACATTTACAAAACTGATTAGCTAGCGCTATGGACTTTTGAAAAACTCATTATTCGCAACTAGATATGCGTTAATATCTACAACTTTCCTCGCGAGTTCAAATTAGAGAAATAGGTCAAAATTGACCGAAGAGCTGGCTCGTAGGTGTATCTATCAGTTCTCTCGTTTTCCACCCACGTTTCATTGGGAATTGGAGTGAGAAATTTCGCGATAAAAATGATCTTTTTCGTTTCTCCCTCCTCATCCCAATCCTCCTCCTATGAAATTACCCTTCCACCGAACCCGAACCCGAACATCCGAAATGGTCGAATGTTATTGATTTTTTCAATCTTTATTATATTTCTTTTCCGGTATGGTTATTGGTGGTGCAGCCTAAACCGCGACTACTCCGTCGACAGAAATCGACGTCAGAGATCGAGGCGAAATTTACGGTACCCGAAACGGAAGAAGAGAGTGAGTACAATACAATACATTACATTTCATTTCTTTCTCAATTTTATCTATTTCAAAAATCTTTTTTATTTATTTTTTATTTTTTTTTCTAAGTTATTTTTTTTTATTTAATTTATTTTCTTCGATATCGATACTCATACTTTAAACGCGATGGCCAATTTTCTCAAATATCTCGATCTCTAAAAATCCCCCAAAAATTCCTTAAAGTAGAAATTGTGTAAGCGAGGGGTCCGACATTTACACGAAATCCCGTACGCTTCTTTCAAAATCACGAAATCTTTCACACAAAATCACGAATTCTTTGAAGAAATGACGAAATCAAAGAGGAAAAGTCCGAAATCTCTGGTGAAATCGTGAAATTAAAGTAGAAATCACGAAATACTTGGTGAAATCACAAAATCTCTAGTGAAATCACGGAATCTCTAATGAAATCACGAAATCTCTAATGAAATCACGAAATCTCTAATTAAATCTCTAGTGAAATCACGAAATCTCTAATGAAATCTCTAGTGAAATCACGAAATCCTTGGGGAAATCGTAGATCACGAAATCCTTGGGGAAATCGTAGATCACGAAATATTTGGCGAAATCGTGAGATCACGAAATTCCGTACGTTTTTTGCGAAAATGTCGGACCCCTCGAGAAATTCCAATTTTTAGATTGAATTAGAAATTCCTAAAATTCCTTATAATCCCCTTGGGGGGTGGGATTTTTCCTCCGTCTTCAGTTAATCCTAAGTTGCCTCTCAGATCTCATCTATTCTAGTCTAGAGAAGGGGAGTTCACATATTTTTTGGGAATTTTTGTATTTATTTATTTTTTTTTTTTTGAAATAAGGGTTAAGGCTTAGTATATAATTGAATTATGATTCTTTCCGGCGCGGAAATATAATTCTAACCCGTATTATATTTTGCTGTGTGCTTTTTATTTACTCCCTGATATAAATTAAGGCATGCATATAGTGTCGTCATTGTTTTATATGACGGTGTGTTTTCGTATATATATATAAGCTTTATTTGGTTGGTTTTTATTGCTTTTTATGGTGTGGTTTGTTGCCGATTATAATACCTTCGTTTTCATCCCATCCCGAGAAGTAATTGCCATTAGTTAATTTAATTAGTTTAATTATTTGAGATCGAACTAAGTTTAGAAATGTAGGTTTTTATTTGCGACTTTCGTAGAATATCTTCGGTAAATGAATAATCGCGAGATCGGGTTATATAATTTTATAATTATAGGTACAAGATAGCGCATGCGTCGTTTTTTATTAAAACTTCTATAAAATCGCTTCTAAATGTTAGGCCTTTAATTTATGCATTGAATTGAGAAGCTACGGACGATTTATTTTTCAAATTATAACCTAAATTGGTTATACATGGGGAAACGACTCACTGAGGTCGTGACCTTGTTGAAGGTGATCCGGAAGTAGTTGTGGTCATCCCAATAGAAAAATATTATCGTTCCGTCAGCTGATAGATCGAAAGAGGCTGCCGGCCACCATATATTGTTTAATTTGCCACATTTAAATAATATTTATATAAAAATTTATTAAAAAAAAAAGAAATTTTCGTATTTTTTATAAATTCTTTGTCGTATCGGGGACCCCGCTCCCCGACGCTTTTTTCTTTCTTTGCAAATGTTCTCTCTTCTCTTCTACTACTTCTACTCTCTCTGTCTTCTTGCGTATTTTTCTCTCTCTCTCCGCTTGACCACTGGTCGCTTTCTAATGTACGAAAAAATAAACAATACAAAAAACAACAACCCTGAAAATGTGGGTGGTTATAAAGGAGGCCGAGAAGTGGACCCGATCTACCAATTGCTCAAGCAAGCCGGCGACCTTGGTGGCCGAAGTTCGCAACGTGGCAGCGCCGGGGAGCGGGGTTCGGAACGAGGCGGTGGTGGCGCCAGGGCCGAAGCGGCTGACCGCAACGAGCGGGAGACCAGCATCAGCTCGAGCGTCTCTTCTCTACAGCTGCAGTCTCGCCGGCCGAGATCCAACGCTTCTTCTTCCACTTCCTCCGTTTCGTCTCACACCTTAACCGTGGGCGCCTATCCGCACCACTCCTCCTCTTCCGGTAAGGATTCCTAGCAACTACCGCGCCACACACACTCACCCACTCTCACTCACAAACAAATAAACAATTAAACAATCGCACCACGCGCCATTTCAACCAAAAACACCAACCGCCCCCCATCTATATTATACCTTCTCGTTTCAATTAAATTTAAACACACTTTTACTTTAAATTATTGATAAAACCAAAATATCGAATCCAAAAAACCACGCGTTCCCTTATCCTTCATTAGACCAGATACGAGACTACGAAACCGTATCGGAAGTAATCTAATTACCAGAGATTGTGACAGTTAAATTAGGAACCATGGATCATGTGGTCTACTACTCGCGAGTTGTAGTCCTAGTACTACGATTTACAGCACTGTCTTACTTCTGGTTATTATCTTACTAATAAATATGCCTTATATTCGTAAATTTAAAAAAAAATAAAAGAAAACAGAACCAAATAGGCCTAATCGCGACTTTTAGGGTTTAAAAATCATAGTATAAACTCCACTTTTTATTCGAAACAAATTTTGGGCGGCGCAAAATGGGATTTTACTTAATTTTATTTTATTTACCAATATTTCTTTCGTGTCTTTTTTTTTAATTATTATTTTGCTTAAAAGTGGTGTTCGGTTTTCAAATCATTATAATTTCCAATTTAATTTTGGTTTTCAGTATAATTTGCTATTTAATTTTAATTATTTTGTAAACTTGATGAATTAATCGTTTTTTTTAAATCCACGTAAACCTCCTCCCCCCCAAATCATTCCCTAATTAGTATAAATCGGCTCGAGGAAATTAAACGGTACACGTTGGGAAATTCAATTAATAGTTCGATTAATTTAGAACTGGTTATTTCTTGTTTCCATTTAAAGGGCAGAGGCCGCTCGCTCTATCTCCCATTCAGGAGACCAATGAGAGGAGACCCGTTAATAGTCGAGGCAAGGGGAGTAAGGCGCGCGTCAAAAACAATTAAATTAACCGATTAATCGACGTCATTTCTTAAATATTAAATATCTAATTTAAGAAACCATCAATCTTAAAAACACAAATTTACCGAAACGTTCGTTCGTCTTAAACCCGATAATATTAAATACACTGGCGCAGTTCTTATATTATATAGTTCAGATTAGTTTAATTATACTTTTAATTTTAATTTTCATAACGATAAAAACCTAACGAATAAAAAAGAAAATCGATCTTCATAATTTCCGTCCATAATTATATTTTAAATATTTATAACGAAAAAATATTAATTAAAAGAAAAAAGAGAAAACTACCAAAACGTTAAAAATCGATCAAGAACCGATATTTTTGAAGTGATATTTTTTGATATAATAATTAGGTTTAGAAGAGGAAAAAATAATAATACATTTTTATCTAACTAAAATAACTAATAACGGATTATAAAATATTGCTCAATTTACGGTAATTAACGTAGATTAATATCGGTAATAGGTTAAGATTTAGTTTTAATGATTTAAAATTAATTCATTCATTCAGCCCCCCTCGCAACTATAAATTAATTAACTAAATTAGGAGTTTTAACCCTTAACAATAATAATAATAATAATAAAAAAAGGAATAATTCGTCAAATTTACTACCCGGAAATGACGTCACGCATTGCGCTTTATGGCTGCTTAATTCTCTATAGGCCTAAAAAAATATATAGAGAAGTTAGCTTAACTTCTCTATGGTAATATGGCATTAAAATACGTCATTCTGGCTTAATTAAAAAAAACAAATTAATAATTTAAAGAAAACCAACACCTTGGAGAAAAAATTATTTATTTATTTAAAAATATTAGCCCCTTTTCTTAATAAACATCAACAAATCGCCAGCTATAATAATAAACAAATAAACAACTCATAGACATACAACGATAATTTTAAAAATATTGCAGAGACCCATTCCATATATATTTTTAATTATTCATATAATTTATGATTTAATTTCTATTTTCTTTTTCTGTTTCATTTTAAATTCTTTAAATCTTTTCAATTTTATCGGCTGCGCTTTTAATTTCGCTTATCTTTTATTCTTTGTTCAAAAACATCTACCTTGCTTTAAAAAGAAAATCATTTTCTTATTACAAGGGGTGTACGAATTAAGTAAGCACTTGGTCTTTCACAAATTTAATTTTAGTTCAGACATTTTTATTAAAATGAAATTAAAAATGCAAATATCCCAAGTGTAAATGAATAAATACCAAAATATCGAAAAAATTAACGAAAAAGAAAAAAAACTAAGAAATTTAAGAATAAGCCAAAAAAACTCACTGCACTGTTGTATTACATAATTGGTCGTTCGTGCCACCACGCACTCGCTCGGAAATATATATTACAGTATAAATCGAAGTATAAATAATTGTTTGTGATTGTATATATCAATGAAATCCATACCATGATCGCAGATTGAAAGTTCCTTTAATGTGTATAAATGAAATTATGGGAGATATATGATAATTATATGATGATGAAAATAATGTTGCTTGTTTCGGGGTTAAATGTGAATTAAAAAGGAAATTAGACAAAATACAATCTTTCAGCTTGAAATCTTCAGTTTCTATCTATCTCTTTACGCTTTAGTTGCTCTGATCCTAAAAGCTAAAACATATTACTTAATTTCACAAGTTTATAAGATATGTTCCATCCATAAGTTTGTCACTGGAAACTTAGAAACTGGAGCTTGTAATTTTGAAGTGATTGAAGTAGGTCATAGATTCGAGGTAAAGCGAAGACGCCTGGTTTTGGCGCCGTCAAAGGCTTAGTACAGGCTAAATAGGACCTAGATGGAAGTCCTGCAAAATTAATTAACCATCGGAGTGTAGTACTTCAATTCTCGCTTCCGTCGCTCTACTAGAACTATCTCGAGTTGTAAGTCTCTCAGTAGTATTGCGAACTTGTATAGGTAGTGTCATACTTATGGAATGAACATATCACTTATAAACTTATGTTAATTTCCTTAAATCAATAATCACGAAAGATTTACTATGTTTTAGCATTTAGGTGAAAAGATTGTTTCAATTTATACATAAATTGAAACAAACTTTAATATAGTAATTGCTTAATTATGTTTCTAAAAATACGAATACATAATCAACCAATTAACTACTCTTGCTTATTATTGATGCTTTTATTTTCAATACACACTTCACGAATCACAATTGAAACAAATTAAAACGCACAGAAAAAGAAGTTATGGCTCACACTTCACTGACTTGCGAACAAAGACGTTTCTTGCTGCACATATTTTCCATATTTAATTTAATTTTAATTTCGCTTTATGTACAAGAAAACATCTTTAAAAAAAATCCCTTAAGAAACACGAATAGAAGCTTCATTAGTGGCACTCTAGTTCAGTTTCCTCTATCTCTCCATCCCATCTCAAACTCTGACTCTCTCTCTCCATCTTCCCTGTTTCCTCCATCCTTTTGCATTCGTTTAATGAAATTTTCCGTCTCTCGTGTCTTAAGCCTCGGTATATTTCTTAGAAAGGCGTGTATGGTTCGCCCGCTCGCTTATGTGTGTGTCTTCTTTTCGGGGTCGCTATTTTATCTTTTAGTACTTAGCTTATTTGGTGTGTGTCCCCCCCCCCAAAAAGCCTAATAGAAACCATGCTTAGAAGTATAATGAATGTTTTGTCTCTTGTGCCGCACTCACCAGTTCCATCTCCAGGAGGGAGACGTCTAATTGTTTCAGGTACACTTTGGCTGTGAAAGAAATTAAAATATTTATTTTTATATTATACAAATTATTTATTTATTTATTTATTTATTTATAACTCTCTACTATTATTTAATTTACGTGTTTTGTTTTCTCTATTTCTCTCTTATTTTGTTTGAAAAGGTTATAAATATTTTATGATAATTAAGGGTTTGTTGCTGTTCGCTTTATATTGTCGCTTAAAAAACCAACTACGCTTTTTGTCGTAATGTTCAAATTATTTTTATATCACAGGGTTATTGTTATTGTTAATTTAAGGTATAAGCCATAATTTTTGAAAATATTATCCGTACGATTTTTGCGTATTTTTTTGCATACATTGAGCTGAAGTGAAGCCAAATTATAGGCTGAAACGTCCCCATGTATTTTCAACCAGCCCCTGTAAAACTGTTACCCGCAACACATCCGTGTCCAAGGAAAAGCCACCCTACAGTCGTAAAAATATTTTGAAAATAAATTACAACATTTTTCTCGCGGTTTTTTTACTATATATAATTATTTTTAACGGGTAATCCCAGGCATATATTCCCTAAACCTGCCTTTTTACAGAATTTAATTATATTTATAGAATGTTACGTAGAATATTTTATCTTAAATATCATTTATTTAATTAATTAGTTTTTGGTCTTGATCATTTTTGCTACACACTCCAAATAAATCCCAATCAAAAAAAATATATAAATAAACTCCCCATTTTTTTATATTTAATATAATTATGAAATATTTTGAATAATTTAAATCCCTTATTATTAATTAATGCATTGATTTTGAACGTTCTTTTGTTTTCTTTTTTTCCATATATTTTTTGTCAATCCGTACTACTACTACTACTACTTCTACTACTTCTTCTACCACCACCATCCAACTTCTCCCGAATGCGTTCATCATTTCCCAAAATCAAAATACTTAAAACAATCAAAAAAACAAAACGCACAATTCGTTTTGTCAAACGCTCATCAGCTCCTCACAGTCCGCAACGCAAAAAACTGTCTCTTCGGATGAAAAGTTTTTCATTGGATAGTCCCGAGTCTAGCGAACACGTGCATCGTAGACGACATCAACAGCAAGGTCAACCTAATTCCAGTTCACACAGCCAATGTAAATCCAATCACTATATATCGGAACGTTTGACACCTTTTTTTACCTTTTTAAATTTCATTCTTTTTAATTGGTTTGGGGATATTTCTTTTTTTAATTAATTTGAGAATTAATATTACCCAAGGATAATTCTCTTGATTAATTAATTAGTCATATGTAATTAAGGATAGATTACACGCCACTCCTGTCTTCTATGGAGTCCCTTTTAGGACTCGGTTAAAAATTAATTTTAAATTTCTCCAATTATTTTTTAATTTCTAAATTCTAGTACCAACTAATCAAAAAAATTATCAGGGAAAATTGGAGCAACAAGTACAAGAGTAACGAAATTTTTAAGTATTTAATTTAGTTATTCGATTATTTTAAGGTTTATTTTAAAAATCTTTTACCTAAATTAAAAATTCAGAAGCGATTTCTCACGAGATTTATCCTTGGAAAGAAGTTAACTTCGAAACGTTTTGTTTTTGAGCAACTTTCCTAGACTTTGAGTTTTTCTCTCTCTCGTCTTTCACTCTTTCACTCTGATCCCTTCTTTCTCTCTTCAAGAAAATGATAACAAATAATTTCGACCAAAATATTTTTCTATCGTATTATTATTATTATTTTTATTCCCCGAGCTACGTGTTTCTATTCTTCCAAGTTTTCAAGTTTTTGGTCAAAGTATTTTTTCTCTCTCTTTCTCTATCTCTCTCTTTCTGGAAAAATCAGGGGAAAAAATGGTCATGTTTCTCTCTATCTGTCTTCTTCTATAACTTCTTCCGTCTTCTACTACTTTTCCTAATTTAATTTCTTATTATAATTTATTATATTATTGTATTTGTATACGTCCGTCTATATTTATTTATTTATTTGTCTGTTTTCTCTCTATCTGTCTATCCGTCTGTTTTGACTATATCTATACTTGTATTTTCATATTAATGTCGTGCTGATATTCTCGTACTAACTTTTTTCTACTAATATTAATTTAAATATATTCAAATATAATAACAACTACTCTTAAAAAGTCTAGACTGTCGCGTAGTCTTTGAGCTGCCTTTTTGGCAAAACCAGGGGTACTCAAAGACTACGAAAAACTATAGATCCCATTCGTAATACAACAGGGCTAGGCTACTAACTGAAAAATCAATTTATTTAATTATTTAAAAATAACTTTTAATGAAGCTTGAATTTTAATTTTAACGTATTTTTAATACTATGTTATTAACGATAATGCACGAGCATGCGTGAAATTTAATTAATCTACTAACACTAATCTAGTGTCTATTTTTAGAATAAGTAAGGGTTTCAATTTATCACTGGTTTATTTATTTAATTAAGTAATTAAAATTTAAATTAGAAGCCCGGGAAATGAAGGAAGGGAGGTCATTAGAAAATGGAATATAAACGAAACATTTTCGGCTCATTACCTGTTAGCTTAGTCTGTCTCTCCGACGACTCCGCCCTCATTACGGGAGCATACGAATTCTAAGCGCGGAGCAAGGCTCTATGGTTCAGTCCAGGGGCTTCAAACTAACCCTTTATAAGCCTTTTTTTATCCGAATTCCCGCTCTTTCCACGAGCTATTGACGTTAACTAAGCCTTTCCGCGTGTCTCTATTTTCTGGACACACTATTTTTCTCTCTCCTCTCTCTCTCTCGCTCTATCTCCTCTCTGGACTGGGGGGGTCTCGCGTGGCTAGCGGAGATTCCAATTAGTCCTAGTAGATTTAGTTGAGAGGCTGGGATCATTATTGCGCTGGCGTTATTATTTTGGAGCGCGAATAATATTTTCTCTCTTTTCTCTTTTCTCCGTTCTCCCTTACTCGACTTTCCCGCCGTTTTTCGCAGCTCCCCAGAGTCCTGTCCAGAGCCGAAGACAGTTTCTGAGCACGACGAAAGCGGTGCGCATGAGCAGCGTAGATTTGCCAGATGAGAATGAGAAATCGCTGAGTAGCGCTTCCACGTCGCCTTGCCCGTCCCCTGTGAGTCGTCGCCTTTCTTTTTATACAACTCGAGTATCATTTTTCGACACGATATTGTACCGCGGTCAAAGGCAACGATTTACCCTAGCACTTGTTGGAGCAACCCGGCCTTTGACCGCGGTACATTCTCGTTGTGAAATATATCGCACGATTTTTGGTAGCTTGGAAAAGGGCGCGAAAAAGACCTACCCTCTTTTCTCTCTCTCTCTCTTTCTCCGCGTCAGAAGTAGATTAAGACCAGTTTATTGTATCTAGATCAAGACTTAGACTGGGTAGATCAAACTTAACTCCATTATATTATTTCCTTTAATTATTTCTTATTAATTCACTTAATTCCAAGGCTGTAGATGAGTGAGAATTCTTTTAGAAAATCGGTGACAACGACGCCTAACTCGCGAAGATCTTCCCCTTCCCTTGAGAGATAATATTGTCCATGAGGGACGTTCTTTTTTTATTATTGTTATTCTCGTAACTTCTTTGATCTCCGGGCTGGTTGTTTGGCAACTAGGCCCTTGTTCCTCTTAACTTAGCACGTCTCAATCGAGGACGAATCTCCTAATGACTTTTTACACAAACGTTCCCGTCATGTCCCCTTAGACCCGTTCTATTGTTTCTTCCCCTGCAACACTGATCCTCTGTTTGTACAGTGACGTTAATTCACGCCCCAGTACATATACTGATAATTAAAATGCATCGGAGGGGGTTTTATTTTCTTTAATTGATGCTATTGAAAACATTCCAAAGGTCACTAAGTAACGTTGTAATTGCGGGCATGTTATTTAACTATTAATTTAGATAATACGTTCGTTAGATTGAAAGGCTCTGAACGAGTTGGGAGTGTCTGGGTTATACTTATCTCAAAGATAAGCTGCATTCCCTTTTATCTTAATATATACTGTCTGAAATAAACCACGCCCTAATGTATGCTGATATAAAGATTGCTTCCAAGAAGCTGCCTATTATTAGGCCCTCAATGTCGGACCCAGATCGTCTCGACTCGACTCTACTTATAATCAAAACTCTATGGCTTTTGAAGGTTGCTACGCAGCCTAGCGACAAATATCTCCTGATGAAGATGGCCCAAAAAACCCCAGGTCCCTCTCCATCCCTGCATGGTCGGAATAGCTTATAATAGAAGAGATTTTCATCATGATTAAAAGCCGAAGCCGCGGAAGGGAAACTACAAGTACTTGGGAGGATTTTAGTGGGAACCATCATTATTCTATTCTTTGCCCTTGCACCCCGTCATCAAGTCGTAAAGGCAGCGACTATATTAGCGGTCTTTAGTATATAGAGTCCCTCTTCCATCTTTCATAACTAGCTTCCATAGCACTATTTTTATCTCAAACCCTCTCTTGGAATTATCCCTTCCACACCTTTACGTTCCTATAGATGGTTGATGAGTTAGCTAATGCCTTACGATGGCCGAGGAATATTTAAGCCAGCATTTCATTTTTAGTTTGAGATGCCGCGCCGCTCTTATCATCAACCTGTTGATATATTGTAACCATGATGCGAGAAACCGTTAATTTTCTAAAGGTTCCAGTCCAGGGCTCTTTTGTATCTTACAGGAAAGTACTTAAGAGTAGTTTAAAAAGAAGACAGGACATATTTTGTTACCATAAATATATTTATTGTCAAGTGTATGAAGATTCGTGAAACCCTTGTATTTTTTCTTTTAATATTTTTTGGGGGATCCTAAAAAAGAGACTCTTAATATTACCTTCCAGTAAGACGATCCTCTTGTAAACCCCGCTTATTGGAAACCTGTTAAGCTATTCGTCCATACATCAACCCTTTACAAATGTCTCACCATGATGGTTTCTAAGGAAAAAATGCTAAATATTTTTTCATTACAAGGTTTAAAAAAAGAGGGTTTCGGGTAAGCGGGTAGCTTGGACAAACGTCCCATTTTCTGGATACTTTCAGTTTGAGGGTACTTCCTCCGTGGGGGGGGGGGGGGTTGTTCAATGTTTGTTCAATCGATCCGTTTAGGGCCAGGGTCTCTAAGATAAACACGTAGAGTTCAATGTTTTCCCTCATCAGAGTATATATAGGACCCTAAAGTCTCCCAATATTTGTTTAATTGTTGGATGTCGAAACTTTCTCGTAGTACCCCGAAATATGTTCCTAACGCGAAGGTTAAATGGTTTATTCTTGTAAACACGTAGGCCTTAAGAGAGGGAGAGAGGGGGAAGATTAGACGCGTAACAATTAATAGTAATTAATTTCGAACTTTTGGTCAAGGCTTTCAACCACTGTACGTTTGTTTCAGAAGCCTCATAGACTACTACCGACTAATCTATATGTAGTATTGTACAATTTTCGGAACCGGCATCAAGACGAGCTAGACTTAAAGTTAGTTAATTTAATTAATTAATACCATAAGTTTATAAGTGATATGTTCCTACCATAAGTATCACACTACCTATACAAGTTCGTAATGCCACTGAGAGACTTACAGCTCGAGCTATAGTTCTAGCAGAACGACGGAAGCGAGAATTGAAGTACTACACTCGGTAAATTAGTTTTGCAGGACTTCCATCTTCTCCTATTTAGTCTGTATTAAGCCTTTGACATCGCCCAAAAACCAGGCATACGTCACTTTACCTCGAATCTATGACCTACCTCACTCACTTCATGACAAGCTCCAGTTTGTAAACAGTGACAAACTTTTGAAGGAACATATCTTATTATGAACTTATGTTACTACTAGATTAATAGATTAATTAAGGAGAGGTGAAACGTGACTCGTTGAAACGTAATTTGGTTAAAAGATAACTGGATTACACGCTTAAATTAAAGGAACGAAGACGCGTTTCATCTCACCTTCATCCTTGTCATCTACTATAAAATATTAATATTTTTTTCTTGTCAAATTTTTCAGAGCTGGTTATACGGTAACCGTTATAGATACTAGCGATCCAGATTGGTGGCAGGTATGTATGAAAAAAAAATAAAGATTTCTTATTTAACTTGGACATGTTTGAAAATATATCGTGGCTTGCCTTTAATACCTTTTTTCTTCTTTCCGTATTTACTTTATTTTTGCAGGGTAAATGTTTGGGTAAAATAGGTTTTTTCCCATCGAAATATGTCACGAAACTTCATCCTGGTGAGAGGCCATTACAAGTGACGCACACCATCCAAGTTAGCGACGGAGAAAATGGCGTCAAACTCCTTAGAGACCAGGTATTAGATCTCCCTTCTTGTAAAATGAAAGCCAATTTTTTCTACCACCACCAACACCTGCCATTTTATCAAACAATCCGGCTTATCGTCTGTTTTAAGGTTTGGTTTTAACCATTTAGTCCATTAGTACGTGGTATTTGACAAGTCACTTGGGGTCATCGTGGACTTACAGGGTTCGTATGGAACCTGGATAAGTCAGGGATTTGAAAAATGGGGAAAAAGTCAGGGATTTAAGGTTTTGTCCTAAAAAGTTAGGGATTGGTTAGGGATTTAAGGTCTTGTCCTAAAAAGTCAGGGATTTAAGGTTTTGTCCTAAAAAGTCAGGGATTGGTCAAGGATTTCGTTTGGTATATCAAACCATGATTGCTTCGAGCAATGCTAAATATGGGCCAGGTGTAATTATGAAGTGGGCTCTGGTAGACACCTTAAAATGGTCAGGGATAAGCTGGAAAAGTAAAGGATTTTCAATATATATAAATTTCGTCCGAACCCTGACTTAGGATTGTCCCCAAATTGAACTATCTCTCTCCAGACGGGAATTGGGTGATAATAGAATTTTTTGGTTGACCTTTATAGGCAATTTTATTCCCTTAGGTCATAGCAACGCCCATTATTATTACTGCTCTTTTTTTCCTTATTTTTTATGGATAAAAAGAAACCGTCATATTCTATCTTTGGCTATTATTTTTAACTATATTATCTTTTCACCCTGTCCCTGTCCCTCCTGTCCCTCTCTCCATCAAACGCCCCCGGAGGCTCCGAGGCACACACACACCATACTATTTTCATAAGGAAAACTCTAGACTCCAGCTGTTAACGTTCATAAATAAAAAGGGATTGAAAAATCGATACAAAGTTTCTGCAAAAATGATGGTTTTATTTTATCCATTCCGAGTCCAAGCCTAAGGCACTTTATCACTATATTTTGCGCAGTGACCTAACGTGAAGGTTGTCTCAAATAAGGCCTAATTTTAGTCATTTTGAAAGGGTGGTTTCCTCGAATTCAAGTCAATGTTATACCAGGGATAGATTTAATTTTAGAAGTAGGAATGAAGAACGGTTAGTATTTACTTCAGCCCGACTCATAGACCACCCAGTATAGAGCGTAACGAAAAGTTTAAATTATCTTATTGGCTCACTTAAATTACGTTTTGATGACGTTGCTGACGGGGACGGCGAAATACGACGTAATTCCTTTTTTACCTCTGTCGCTATGACCCACCTCTTCTTTCATACCCCCCCCCCCCGTGGTAGGGGGTCCGGGACTTTGACGCGCGCCCAGATATTACTCTGTTCTCCATTCCTACTTCTAAAATTAAATCTATCCCTGGTTAATATCATCTATTATTTATTTTTCTATCGAAAATGCGCGTGCGTAGATTGTCATCCAGGTAGGAGAGGAAAATGAAGGTATGGTAACAGTACGAACGGGAACCAGCGACAAGAGATTCAGTTGTCCTTTGAAGTACCTGCAAGAGGTTTGAAACCAAACCAAACCGAAATTTTGGCCTATTTTCTTTCCTCTACGCGGCTATCTGTCTCTTTTTATTTTCACTCACCAACTTAAAAGGGATGAAGATGCGAGAAAACGTAACGTGGTGTTTTGATTTTTTATTTGGAATCGGTCATGCCGAGGGTTAAGTACAAGAAGCGCTCGAGTATAAGAGAACACTTTATTTGGTATGGGAAATACTTGACGAAATACTTCAAAAATGGTTTCTTCCCCAAGTTTTGTGGAAAAAACTTGAAACTTGAACAAAAAATAAATATTTCTAACGAGACAGTCACCCGTAATTTTTAAAAATAAAACGGAGGTTACTTTAGATTTTCGATGACACGTCGTTGATTTTTAAATGGTTAAAATAATTTCGTTATAACCATTAAATACGCCGCGTGGAAAATATCGAAATTTCTACTCCTCCTACTTCTTGTACAAGGTATTAGTACTCCTTGTCTTTTTGTTTTGAGCCCGATTTTTGGGTCGGGTCAGGTCAGGTCGGGCTGGCTGGCTAAAAATATGGCCCAATTTGATAACGCTGTAAGACTAAGAAGGGCCGGTTTTATATACTCTACTAAAAGGACACACTAAATTTCCATTTGGGGGAATTAATAAATCTTTGATAAATTATTCTCTACAATGAAATTAGTGGTCAACTTAGTGTGGTGGAACTTTCTAAGTAACAAAAAAACGAACAAACTTTATTGACTTAATTAACCTATAAAAATTATCTACGGAAATTAGGAACGTAACGTAAAAGGTAGGGGTTGTTTTATTTTTATTTGTTTTCGTTACGATTACATTATTGTAGTAAAGTTATTATATCCAATTTTTCTATGAAAATAGTGGCAAACATACTAATATAGACTCTGGTTTCGCGGTAGGCTACGTTATAAGGGATTTAATTTTATCTAATTATTTTATGCTTAATTACTTATCGAATTAAATCGATATACTTTTTTAAAAATATCGATTTTGCCCGTCAACGTAAGCCCGCCGAATGTCGTCGCTTATTATATAGAAGACAAGAATTGCAGTAGACAATGATCATGAATTTTTCTCTCAAAAAAATTAAATATTTCAATATTATATTATATCTCACTAAAATATAAAATTACTCATTTTAGTTTTAATTTAATTATTTTTTAAATATATATATATTTAAATAATCGAGGAATTTTTGGGCATCAAAATTATAATCTCGATTAATTTTCATTAATTTAATTTTAATTTTAATTTTAATTTATTTATTACACGATATCTTCCATAGAAAAAAAATTACTATATATTATATTAATTGATGTGAAAGCGCTTCGTAATAGCTTAATTTTTAATTAACTAATAATATCGTTAAGAGATCGCCCCGCCCCCCTTTCTATATTGGAAATAGAGAAAGGTTTAAGCAAAAAAAAATAATTGGTAATTTAAAGTAAAAATAAAAACCCTAAAAAAATTTATCTCTTAAACGTAAGAAGGCCTTGTAAATATTAAATATTATATAATATATTGTCCGATAAATTTAACATAAAAATATTTTAGTAAAACATAAATAAAAATAGGCCAATATCGCTAGAATTCGGACTTACTAATTAGGCCTATAGTTAAATTATAAAATTGTTATAACCCCCCCCCCGGTCCCTAATTAATTTTATTTATTTATTTATTTATTATTTTTTCGTGTTTTTAAAAAGCATCTTTTTTTTTTGAAAGTAAATTAAAATGTTTTCATTTTTAATCCCATTAAGAAGATTAACAACGTATATATAAGTGTTTAGGTTAAACGTACATCGTTAATTATTGACGTCACCGTATTATTTAATTATTAAAATTAATTTCTTGGAATTTTAAACGCCATCGCGCGAGTTTGTGAGCTTTTGGAATGCAAAATCAGGTGTGAGGTTATTCGATTCATATTGAATTACAAAAAAAATAATAATTATTAATATTGATAATTATTAAAGTTTATATACCGTAAATTAATACTAAAGGAAGCGTATAGATCAATACACAATTTTAGGTCAATTTAGATCAAGGTGTTAAATAGCGAGTAGATTTTGGGCTATTCAATTAGTTAAAACTAATTAATTTAATTTAAATCTCCATTAAATGAAGTGTATTTCAAACAAAATATAAATATTAAGGCCATACGTTGAAATTAACACAAAAAGCCTGTGATCTTTTTCACGAGATTTCTAAAAAAAACAAAGACAATTAAATTTAAAAGAAATACTAATTAGTATAATTAGACTAATTAACTAATGAAATTAACTAACAATTTAGGGTCAAGAATTTAAACTATAGTTTAGTTTAGTAACGTAACCCTTCCATTTTAACATTAAACCTTAAAAACATCAAAAAAAAATTAACTCAAATATTTATATTAGTGTAAGTGAATAATTAATTAGCTTCCCTAGTTAATTATTTATTCTTTTACGATTTTAGTTATTAAGAAAAACAAACTAAAGAAACTTCTTACAATTGGGAATACAATTAAATAAAATATGATCAAATTTAAGGAGGGTCAAAAATTAACATATCTCTCGTGTAATTAATTATTAAAATATAAAAAAACTAACTAGAATAAATTTAATTAAAAATAAAAATAAATAAAACTTCCGTGGCCTTTGCAATGAAAAAAATTAATTATATAAAAACAATATCTTCTCTTTCTCTTAATATTATTCTTTACTAAAGAAAACAAAGACAAAAAAATTAATATAAAAAAGAAATCACTTGTTTATTCTCACATTAATATTTAACAAAAAAATAAATAAATTGTAAAATAAAAAAACAACACTCGCTGCCTCTAAATAACGAACACTGTTTTTGCACAAAAAAAAAATAAAATAAGAAAATTCAAATTCGCGTTATTTGCAATATTATATCTATAAAAGGAACACAGTGCCATTTTTAGTGTAAAATATAAATATTATAATTTAAAAAAAACATTAATAAAAATAAGTAAAGATGGAGAAAAAAATTCACGCCATAAATTATGATAATTATGAGAAATTTATCTCTAAATAAGCGTATTTTATTATCAAAAAAAAAATAAATAATATATATGATGAAAAATATATATATAAATAAAACTACAATTAAAATTTATAGGTATCTATAGGTATCTATAGGTATAAGTTTTAAATATAATTTAAAAAAAAAATAGTTAAAATTTCTCAATATCCCCGATGATGTTTAATAGGCTGTTGTGTTTAGAGATTGTGTAAATGTTTAACAAACAAAACAAAAGAAAAAAATTAGCAGGTTTCGGTAAATTAACCCGAAATCCTAATGTTAATAGAAAATATTTTTAATTTAATCCGTTTTAATTTTATTAAAAGAAATTTTTTTACAATTAAAACTGATTACTTTAAAGATGATTAAAAATTAATTAATTAATTATGTAGTTGGCTATTATCAAAAATAATTAATAAAGAGACATGCACAGTGGTTATTCGTTCGAATTACCAAGTGATATGTTTACAATTTTGTTAGAAGTTCATTTTCATCCTCTGATACGTTTCTTTCTATACTTATAGATTTCCATTTCTTGCAAATTGTAAAAAACTGAAGATTAAAACCGGCGCCATAAGGAGTCAACCTTAAACCTTTCCAATTATTGATTAAGAGTAAGTGATTTACATTTACTTTAACTCGTTTTAATAACACGTGACATTTAGAAAAAAATTTAAATATATAAAAACATTTCACATTCTCTTTAGAATGGCTACAATGACCACCACTGTGGCGGGTTTGTGGAAGAAGAGGAGCGGGGCGATTGAAGCAAAGTAAAACGACCCTGAAGATGCTGCTCATATAGTTATTTTGTTTTTATTATCATTTGTCGGTAATGGGTGGCATGGTTTCCCGGACTTTCCAGATAAGTGCCTTCGCAATATCGTTTCCGAAAAACCTCTGGGAATTCCCATTTTTAGTATTTTTTTTTTTATTTCTTTCTTTCTTTTGTTCCCTTTTTTCCAGCTTCCGAATCTCCGGTAGTAATCTCTGGTACCATTTTTTTTTCTTGACTGATCCTTGGTGAGTCGGTCGGTTCCCAGCGTCATAGTGATTCTCGTTGCCTAGCGTCTCCCCTAACACGAGGCTTTTCTCCGGTACTTCTTTTTTTTTGGTTCACTCTGTCTGTTCTTTTATTTATTTTCCTCTCGGTGGGATACCGTAATGTCCGAGAGCTATATCGAAGCCTTGGCGAGCGATCCCCTTTCTTTTCTTTTATGAATGGGCACTCGCCTACCCTTAGCTTTGTAGTAGAGAGGTTAAGTTCCTTTCTTAGGCTCTGTGGCTACCCCAAAAGGTGCAGAGTCAGGACTTGTTGTTGGACTTAACTACTCTAACACCTTCCGCAGTTAGCTTCTTTACCCTATCAGTCTTCATTACTGTCGCTTCTCCCTTACTCTTGTGTCCGTGTAAGTTTTTCTGGCGTCTTAATTCCAACTGTATACTCACTGTTATATTGTTTATTCCGTTATCCTCTCAGATTCAGTTTCGTTTCGTCTTCTCTCGTAGATACAGGGTGTTTTTGAAAATTCTGTTGAGAAAATTAAGAGGTAATGTTCTTTGGTCGATTTCGAGTCGAAATTTTGACCCTAAGGGACACAGTTTTCAAATTATGTTTGGAATGATTTACGATTGTCCCCTTAAAGTTAACACGAGAAAATGCTAAATTTAGTTAAGGGGTTATCCATAAAACACTCCAAATATAACTTGAAAACCGTGGCCCCTTAGGTCAAAATGTCATGGAACATTTTGGGCACGAAATAGTCCAGTGAACACTGCCCCTTTTCAGAAACACCCTGTAGGCCTACAACCAAATTCATTTCGTTTTCTCTTATTTTCTTCTTGTACATCAGTCTTATCTATTTTTGGTTACGATTTATTTCAAGGCCCTATCTTGAAGGGTCTACTTGTCTTACAAATCGAATTTGATTATCGAATAGCGATTGAAATCAATATCACGCGGGCTCTCTACAATCACGTGGGCGACTTCTCGCGTATAAACGAACTCATTAGCCTCACTTGCCAATTTTTGTGTTTTAATACACTCGAGTGACTTCATCTTGATGTTCTTTCCATGATCCTCTACACGATCCTCATCTCTTCTCCTTCTTTGGTATTCAACGCCCATCCCTAATCGAACTAGCTTAGCATCATTTTTTTATGTGTGTGAGTGTGTAGCAGCGAATCAGGGAGTTCTCTAAGCATCCATCAAAGAAAATTGCATCCCTTTCAACCCCGATAGTTTAGGGGTGCCGATAAAGGAGTGAGGAGTCGATCTTTAGAGAGATTCTAATAGAAAAATCTAGAAGGGTGCCTTGGAAACAAAAACTAATTGAATTAGTCGACGCCGTCCCAACATTTTAGCTCTCTAGAGTAATTAATTTCAGAACAGAGAGACTAGGAAATGAATGACGTCAGTGTCACATCCTCTCTCTCTCTCTCTCTCTCCTTTGATTTTCTTCCTGAAGTCACCCCCCCCCCCGTTTTTCAAACTAATTTGGTCATTAATTAAATCTATTTAAAAAAAACTGATTTTTCTAGAAGAATTTATACGGGTCTTTCAAGAATGTTGGTTGGATGTTTTCCATTTGTAAGTTTTAGGAAAGTATTAGCAAGCCGCTTGTGTAATTGGTCTAATAATTATTTCAGTATAGTTAGGTAGACATGAATAATGAACCACTGTTTACCAGTTCAGTTGCGCCGTACTCAATTAGGTTATACTGAAAATCCATGGATTTTCTCGAACATTCTCTTTGATAGAGTCTAAAGCTAATCTACTCTTGATAAGGCACTGAAGTACACAGCCTCTTGACGTCTTCTGGAGACAGGATTATGTCCCGCTCTTTCGTAATCTCGTCAGAAAAAAGAGAGAGAACTGATACAAGTGATGACGGAGATTGGAAATCCAGCGTCTGCCCATCGTCCTAACTTTGTAAGTAAGGATCTTACTTCTTTTCCTCTTTTTTTTTTCTCTCCTCCCTCTCTCTATCTCTCAAAATCCTCTTCTCTCTTTCTTTCCAAATACTAGATGTAGGGCAAACCGCGCGAATTTTCTTCATCAGTGATTCGATTATTTATCTCTTGAAAATACCCTTTTCTTCCATAATTTTGAGAAGTTATTTTAGAGATAGTATAGAATCGTTTAAGCCTATTTTAGGTCTAATAAGAAATGAAAATATCTTATTTCAATTACAAATATAAATCTTGCAGATGGCTCTCAAAACCATAGTGTATAACTTAATCTACCCCCTTCTAAAATCCATATCAATCCATAATCCCAGACGGAAGCGTCGCCAGTCATATGATTCTTATATAACTAAACTATAACTCTGAAAACTGGCGAATGAGAATGATAAAAAAAAGCCTTTTCGTGAAAATTGAACACGAGAGATTTAATTTGGCATAAGCGAAGGAGGAGGGAGTTGTTTCCACACACTGTTTACCTTAAACTTTAATGTTAAGAGCGATATTAAAGGATTTTTCGATAAGAACCAGTTATGACGTACTATAAACAAACGGAAAAATGATATTGGGTTGTCATGGCAACCAATGATTTCAAACGGTGTGAATAAAAGAAAAAAGAAACATTAACTAAGGAATAACTTACAATCAAATGTTTATAATATTTTGAGAACTTTTAAGAGTATAACATGCGATTTCTGTTGTTTAGGGGAGAGTAGGAAAAATCCATATCATTTTTAGTGCGTAACAGAGCCTTGAAATTTAATTGCTTTTCTCAGAATTAGACGTAGCTACATACATTTATATTTTCCTAATGGTTTAAAATTCGAACTACATTAATCGCGTATAGGCCTAGGTTTGCAAATTTTAAAACGAGTCTAATATTAAAATTAATCAAGGGTATAATGGTACCTCTATTCCATAATATTACTTGAAAGCCAGTTAACAGCAATTAACCCCGTTAATTTTAGCATTATCAATACCGATGACGGAAGCCCCTACTTTGTTTATTCTCTTTAATACAAATCCAGAACCCTGATATCGGCGGTTATAGTTGAAATCATAAGAAGGTTCAAATCAGAAATTGGTGATGTATCTAGCTTTATTTCTATTGAATACGGGGGCTGAAACGATCCTAAAATGTAAAGGGTGACACGCATCTTTTTTTTTTATTCTGAAGCGCGTGAATAAGTTTTTTTTTTAACCGGGAATCAAGTCAAGTGTTCGACCAATAAGAGCGATCGCCGCTTAGAGATTATATACACGGCGCTTCCGTCGCTCGAGTCCAGAGGGCGGTCAACTTTTATAATTCTTTCGAAGCCGGTTAGCCACTGTCCACTCCTAGCGCCTTTAACTCTCTCGTAAAACACGCTAGGTAACGGGTCGAATTGAGTTATTGTCTACAAGTCGAAAGTTCGCGTTTTAAACGCGCTTCGTTTTTGAAGTTTCGCGTGTTAAATTTAAACGATGTCAACGTCTATTTTTAGTCCGTATTCAGTTTTCAGATATCGAATTTTGAAAATATCAATGTTTAAATAAACTTATTGATGAAGTCGTCGAACAATTGTTGGACTATAAAATTACGACGAAATGATGACTGTCAAGGAAGGCTCTTCCGCAAACCCTCATTCCTTGTCAGTAAGTAAATCAAACACCTTTCCTTTTCTCGCTATTTCAATTTCAATTTAGGCTTAACGTTAAGCCTAATTTCCGGGTATGGTTACGGGAAATTATTAAGGATACGTGATTCCCAAATCCAATAGAGCTATCTCAGTTGTGACGTCAGTGTCATGGTAAAACGTCAAGGAGTAGAGCTTTGGCAGTGGACGGCCATATTTGGTACCCCTTCGGTTTCATGGCCAAATATCATGGGCGACGTCACTCTAAAACTTCTAAGATAACTCTATTTGATTAATATTGACTATTTTATACGCTAACATGGAAGTGTCATTTAAATCAGTGTTTAAATAATGTAATTAAGGTGCGGTGAATCATAAATGACAATGTTTACCTTGCGCAAAAGTGACAAGACTCTAAATCATCTCTTTTTCTAGAGAGAGATTGAACGAGATTTATTAAACAAATATTAAAAACGATTTTAGAATAATGAGTAACCTGATGGAAACGATGTTTCCCTTCATTAGAAACCAATCCATCGAAGTAAATCACAAGACCGTGCAAATTTATTATACCTTCAAGGCTGAACGCTTAAACCGCCTACTTTACTTTATATGATTGGCTTCTGATTTTAGGCTTAGCTCGGTATCCTTTCAAGGTGAGGCGTTGTTTTGGAAACAACATATCCATAATCGGGAGTCCCTTGTCATAACTAAAATCGATCGTAACACGAGGCGCTGTTTCAAAGTAATTAGTTATTACACCTTGGATTAAATAGGGGGGAGATCTCTAACGTCAGTTTCAAAAGCAAACTAGTTTAATTTTGTATAATTTGATAGCTTCTCTCTTCTATTCTATCCTTAATGACTTCTTAATGAGGGAGTCCTTTGTTATCTGTCTCAGTGTCGGAAGCCTGGTGGAAGTACCCTTTGTTTTTTTTTTAGAAACTATTTTTAGGTATTAACTTCCAAAGAGCCCTTTTAATTAGGGTTAAAACAGGCTGACATTTAAAACAATTGCCAAGGTTATAACACCGAGGAGCTAGGAATTAATTTGAAAGTAATTTTGTTGGCCTAGAATTACGTAAAACTAAACATTGGCTGTAATTATTGCGTAACTGGTTCCGTTTAATATTTAAAATTAATTTGGAGACGGTAATATTCATTTATAATTAATTGTCGTTAAGGTTTAATGATAGGTGAACGAAATACAAAAAGCAATCTTCATTTGCAAATATGACCAAGAAGTGATATCTAGTTTACTAGGGAGAAGGTATAAATTCGCCCCACATTTATAATCTAGCTTTATCTCCAGTCCAAACGTAGGTCCGGAGTTAATCCCAGCCGCATCTAAATTACAACCAGCATCTCATTGGTTCTTGAAAACTCACGTCAGCGCGACGCGAATGACGGGAAAATTACAGTCATATTTTCCAACTGAGGAGAGGCTGCGAAATAGCCCGGGGCCTCCTTTTACGTCCCCCCTTGTATTTTGAAAGGGGGACTGGGACTATGGCGCGCGAATACTTAGGCATCTTATACCTCCTCCCCAATAAACTAGATATCACTTCTTGATATGACGTAGAGTATGTGATTTACTTAACGTACAGTTGTTGAGAACCACCTACTCAGGACTAACTGTTTGCGGTGTTTGATTTCGATGTTATAAACATATTATACCATTAGTGGGCACTTAATGGCCTCGATTCGATTTTCTGTTCTCAACAAAGAAAGCTAATAATATAATCCTAACGGGCGTTTCCCTTAATTTTACCTGTGGACTCTTTCTCGAGCCGCGTAATTCGCTTGAGGTCATCGAGTACTTACTTGGTTTTTAAGAACAGCGGGAGAAGGGCCGGAAAGTGCGTGGGAAACAATGTGGTTCACTGATCGTTTACCACGTGTGTTCTTAAGATTGTACCTTCTTTTCGAAGAAATATGTAGGCTTAGCGATTCTCATACACATCTACTATAACATTTGATAAGATCTTTTGCAAGCGTCACTAGATTACGAATAAATACATTTTCCTAATCGTAAGTTCATAAGATATGTTCACCATAAGTTTGTCACTGGTAACTTAGAAACTGGAGCTTGTCATGAAGTGAATGAGGTTGGTCATAGATTCGAGGTAAAACGACGCCAGGTTTTGGCACTGTCAAAGGCTTAGTAATGCAAACTAAATAGGAAGATGGAAGTCCTGCAAAACTAACCCGAGTGTAGGACTTCAATTCTCGCTTGTCGTTCTACTATAGAACTAGCTCGAGCTGTAAGTCTCTCAGTAGCATTACGAAGTATATAAAGTGTCATACTTATGGAACATATCTTATAAAGTTATGATAGTGTAAAGAAACAATGCGTCATTCAGTTCATATTGAATTTAACCTAAAAAATTAAAATTAATATTAAACTTGACTAAATTCTAAATAATGATACTAATATTTGTATCATAGGTGGTACTACGCATTCGTCCAATGATGCCCCATGAAACTACGAGAGGTCCTAAAGTGGCTTATACCGAAAACGAAAAGGTAAGCTCGAAGTTCCTTACCCTTTTCACAGTGGGAAAATTCGCAACACGGTAAGGGTCATTTCAGTAAGGCTTAGCGAAAATAGGAGTTCCATATGGCTGGTCAACATATAACCCCTTTTCTTCCTTCACCCATTTTAAGTCTGAATTTCATTTTGCAACTTAACGACCCTAACAAACACGCGAGTTAGTTTTATAGTTGGAATATTATAATTTCGCCTCGTTCGTGTAAAAAATACACAGACGGTAATTTCCCTGGCACTTGGAGGAGAGAGGTGAAATGGAGTAGTCATGTTCGTGGTCTATGCGCGCCAATGAGTCCCTGGCACTTGGAGAAAAGAGGTGAAATGGAGTAGAAATGTGTGGCAATGAGTCTCCCAGAGTACCTCGCGCACTCTTCTATACCTTTGGAAAAAGGGATCTTTAAGGGCTGCCGTCTAGTGGCATTTAAAAATATAAAATACTTCTTACGAATTAGCTTCTAGTTTTAAGACATTGGAGACATTTCATACGTTTTTGTACCTACCAAAACGCCACGGAGGATGCTGAGAAAACTTCGTTGCCGTTCCGTAAATGGGTAGGGTACAGAGGCTACTTTATCGGTATAAATATTATTACTCCATCTCACCTCTTTCCTCCAAGCGTTTTCTGCCGTTTGAAACCTTGGGAACTATAGCAAACCAAATTTCGAGGAAATAAGAGCGGAGAAATATGTTCAAAATTGCGTTATGTGTACGCAACAAGCGGCGTACTCTCGTTATCGTGTCCTTCTTTCATTAAAAAACACTGAGATAACAGTTTTGAGTCGCACGTCGCCTCCCCTCACTCGTTTAAAACATATTGATTTCTTTTGCAAACTATAAAAATAGCAAAAATTGGCAAAAGCCATCGACGCGTATAATTTATATTTATTTTTTTATTCTTGAAAAGCTGGCCTTTTATTATCATTCGCAATAGGAATATGTAATGGTGGGAAGAAAAATATCTACTTTTCACAAGTTCTCGGACGCGTCTTTGTCTAGCGTTGTCTTGTCTCTCTCTCTCTCTCCTTCTATGATTGAGCGTCGTGTTATTTTGCAATTGATCCAGCATTTCCGTTTTCAATGCCTCTATCAGTTTTCGAAACATTACCCCCTCTTCTTTTTCTAATAGGTAACCTTGGCCTATGCTTTTAACCGAGATTTAACAAAAAATAAAAATAGATCAAATTTGTATCTAGAAAAATTGTAGTCGATGATTTAGCGACCAAACCTCCTATTTCCGTATTGTTTTATCGGTAAACTAGACAGAAAGGTTTTAAATGACTTTATTATGGTATTTGAAATAAGTATCATTTTATATTACAAAATATTGGAAAAAAAATTCGATTCGGAGTATATTTAAGGCGAGAGAACTCAGTTCAGTTCTGTTCTCTTCATTTCCATTTTTTAACCAATATACATCTCATATTAAATGCCTAAACGCTTCATCAATGGAAATTCTACATTATATCTATACATAGTTTACAGACTTGGAGTATTCATACCATTTACATAGGGAGACCAGGCTTCGAGTGTTACACAATGAGGCCTGACTCACTGCATGGTGGAGCTAGTCTAAAGCCGGGCCTCCATATGTAAATGGTATGAATCCTCCTAGCCTATAATATATGTATTAATTGATTGATATATTTAACCCGATTACGTCAAAAAAAACTTTTCAAGGCA
Organism: Phalangium opilio; assembly: GCF_054372755.1. NCBI lineage: Eukaryota > Metazoa > Arthropoda > Arachnida > Opiliones > Phalangiidae > Phalangium > Phalangium opilio. Next base: position 1,266,402 of record NW_028324244.1, read on the forward strand.
GCACCTGTGAGCGTAAATACCTGTTAATAGGTATATTTAACTGTCAGAACTTTGTAACGCGTACTTCTGGAAGAAAAAAATTGAGCCGTCCGTGTCCAAAAGCTGTCAAACGTTTGACCTTTACGAAATTGCTTCGCAGCACGTGTCCCAACTGATACCCTTTTTTATTATTATACTTTCTCAATAAACGTATAGCGAGGACGTTGGTGGCATTGTAATTTCTACAATAAATATAAACCCAACTGAGCTTCGTACGATCCTGTTCAATAAGCTATCTGTAGCGCCTTTGTGCTGGTTCTATTCCATTTGGGACACGAGAGTTCGTGTTGTTTCTAATTGAGCTTATTGCCTTTGCACACGTGACAAAATACCTCGTGCCCTCGATATATTTATTTAGGAATACATACAGATAATTGGAATCATTGCGTTCACTTATATCCTGTGTTAATTTCTATGCGCTGGTTTTGTGGACAGGGCTTCCATAATTATTAGTCTATTCTTCATACAAAAAATCCCACCTAGGTACATTCAGAAAATCGTAAAACAATTATTCCGATTAGCTGTATGCATTCAGGATATATTTTATAAAAGTATATTATTGCATTTAAAGTAATTCTATTGGTTGTTTACTCATGGCCTTTCGTGTTTGAAGCATATTATTGTTATGGTTAGAAATTTACTTGAATTAGATAATAGAGATTATCTTCTATATTTCGAAATATGGTTTACGGTAGAGTATGTTATTCTCCCTATAAAGTAGTTCGATTATTTTTCGTGTGTATTTATTTTGTATCATTATACTTTCGATTAAACACTTTTATCGCGTTTGCTAAGTAGTCTTTAGTATCGGTGTTCAGAGGGAAAAACATTTCTACAGGGGCTCGTAGAAAATGTATGGGATGCTTTACCCCTATAAGCGGTCTTTCCCTACTACCACTTTAAATCAAAATTAAAAAAATAAATAATTAATTTTAATAGTCTTTAAAAGTAAAACTAATATATTTATAAATTCTAAAAATATTCCCGCAAATTATAAATACTTTACACATTTGTTTGAACTCAATTTGCAAACCATAACACGATCTTTAAGAAGTCAGACATAAATCTAAAATGTTCACTGGGTAAAAGCGACATCCCATAAATCTTCCATAAAATCACAAACCCTAAAACAAATAAAACTTGAGTTTATATCCTTCTTTTTCCATATAAATCTATTTCCAAAAGAGGGCCAAGGCTTAAAATCTAAGTGTCCTTAGGCTCAAAAAAATCACTTAACCCTTTTACCTTACGAATGTATCTGGTGCATGACTCCAGGTCGTAACAATCGGAAGCCAAGAGGAAGAAAAATCTTTATTACTGTCGCATTTAGATGAACACGTGACGTCATTTTTCACTCTCTTTTTTTAATAATGATAAATTTGACCTAGGCCTAACACGGCGGAGAAAGACTCTTCAAAACTTAAAATATAGTCCTTAAACAAAGCGTGAAGATGACCATGGTCCATTTTCATGATGAACGACGCGTGACCTATAACAACGACTCCTCCCAAATATAGTATATGTGACCTACGGTACAGAAAATATTCCAGGAAAAATGGAAAGTAGCCCAGCAGAAGGTCGACACGGTTAAATTGTTCCGGAGATATTCTTTTTTAATGCTTGTAGTCTTGAACCTTGCCCGTTTAAGTTGGCCGTACCACCCATTAGTCTAACGTTTACTGTATAATTAATTACTATGTGTTTATATATAGGTTTGAAATAGGCTTAACGGTGAGAGATGGGGAGAAAAAAGGGGGGGAGGGGTAAATGTCGAAACCCATTTTGCTTATTAGACCAACTTTGTTTATTATTGGTTACAATTGGACGCGTTTTGGCGCCTGAGTGCGCGTGCTTTTTCATTCTCGGGAATTATTTTAATAGCCCAATAATTAGGCTTAGCAATATTTCTTCATTATCTATTATTATCTTTATCAGACTTAGGAAATAGAGGAATGGGAAAGGGATTTTTGTGAAGGCCGGTTCAATTTATTGGCCTAATTACTATAAAAGGTTCTGCTATAATAACTGACCAGTCATTTTTTGGGGATAGTTTTATCTCGTAACGCTTGGTTGACCGTGATCCAAGGTCATGAACTTTACCGCTTAAATGGTTTTGAAAGGGTTACACCCATTGTGGTATACTAATAAATATTAGAAACTTATCATAACATTAAAAGAATATGTGGGGTACATTTGTTATTAGTAAGCTGCTTTAAATTGTCTTCAGAATCAAGTTGATATCGTTTTGAAATGTCAGTAGGCACAAAGCTATAATCCATCTTGTTTTTATTAGGTTAGTCCGGCTTCGTACGCTCTGACAATTTGACCTGATTCTGTCATAGTCATACAATCGTTATTAAGTTTTTATGTACTAAATTGAGTACTTTAATAGAGATTATGTTTTTGTACGCGTTGCTATGATACCTTTTTTTGATACTTAATTAGTATTAAATTAATCAAATATAATCAACACTAACAATGCATCCAGAAATTCAGCTAATCAAAAAAAAACTCTCAGAACTGAATAAAGGTGTTAGCGTTTTGATTTCTCCTGGGATATTTAGGATTAAAAAAATAACGTTTAATAATTAATTAGGAAAACTAGGGTAATAAAGGCGTTAGTCCCTAGTGTATTTTTTTTTTTCATTAACATTGAGATAAAATCGTGTACATGTACCTACGCACTGTTTGGGTTTGCGTTTTCGCCCCAAACTTATAAACACGATCTTGCTATATAACATTTTATGAATATTAATAAGCTACGTAAAACTCGGTACAGGTATACTATATTAATATATATTTCAAAGCTCCTTTATCTGTCTCCACAGTGGGAAACTAGTACGATTGATTCTTGAAATTAATATTAATTAACTATATTTAAATCATAACGAACACACGCATATTTACAATTATTTTGGGGAGCTTTTGTTATATGGTCTTGTTTCCAAAGCTGCTTACTACCAGGGATAGATTTAAATTTAGAAGTAGGAATGGAGAACAGAGTAATCTGGACCCCTTCCACGAGACGGTTCATAGCGACAGAGGTAAAAGGGAATTACGTATTTTTCGCCGCCCCCGTCATCAACGTCATCAAAACCTAGTTTAAGTAAGCCAATAAGATAATTTAAACTTTTCATTACGTGTTTGAGGGAGGTGGTCTATGAGTCGGACTGAAGTAAATACTAACCGTTCTCCATTCCTACTTTTAAAATTAAATCTATCCCTGTTACTACTTTTTCTCCTAATGTTTAGTGGTGAAATTCCGCTTAACGTCTTTTACATCTTGTTTAGGGTTCATTGCAGCTCGACTTCTGACGCATTTTTATTTCTGTTTTCTTTAATTCAAGGTTGTGGTTTTGATCGACCCCAACGTTGTTGATTCTTCCGACGTCCTGCGTGCCAAACGAACGGTGGAAAGGCGATACCAGTTTGACTGTGCTTTGGACAAAGACTGTACTCAGGTAAAGTACAAAGCCAAATCTTTCTTTGAGCTGCCCAAACAATGCCCTTTCCCTATACACCTACTCATCTCTCAATCATGCAAGCTCGAAAAAGTAATTTAGCCTTAGTCAGTAGTTCAATTATTGTAGAAGAGTGACTTCTTCGCGTGTTTCTTAATGACCCTTAAGGAGTCCGCCCAACGTGGACATGACCGACATACTAATTTCACTATTATTAATCTTCATTTTAGGAGAATGTGTACGATAAGACTACGCGAAACCTGGTAGACGATGTTCTCAAAGGGTTCAACGGGACCATTTTCGCCTACGGAGCCACTGGTTCTGGGAAAACCTACACCATGGCGGGTACCAATTCGGATCCCGGAATTATGATTCGCGCTCTAAGTCATATCTTTCATGTGGCCGAAAGAAATCAAACGGACACTGATTTTCACATGTCCCTTTCCTACGCGGAGGTATAAATAAAAATGGGCCTAATTATTGTTTGCCAGAAATTGAAGTTAATCCCTTAGATATATAACGACAATATCCGTGACCTTTTAAACCCAACATCCGGTTACTTGGAGTTGCGCGAAGACGCCAAAGGGAACCACACTGTTGTAGGATTGGCGGAAGTGGGTATCAGTTCCTCGGACGAAGTCGTCAAGTTGTTGAACAAGGCAAATCGACAGAGGACGCAAGAACCTACATCGGCCAATCGTACTTCTTCCCGGTCTCACGCCATGCTTCAAGTTACCATCAGACAAAGGAGGAAACAACGACCTTCAGACAATCGGGATCACGATGACAAAGACAGTTCACCGGAGAATGGCCGAAGGTACAATCATAAACCTATTCCCGAAAACGTATATATCAAAACTGGGAGACTATATATGGTTGACCTGGCCGGCTCTGAGAGAGCTTCGCAAACCCAAGTAAGATATTTGACCCCAAAACGTTAAGGTCGTTGTAAATGTTTTAAATATAATTTTAGAATACTGGCAAGAGACTAGTTGAAGGGGCCCATATCAATAAATCGTTACTAGCCTTGGGAAATTGCATCAACGCATTAGGTACTTATTAAAAATATCGTTTTAAGCTTCGACAACGCGACTAAATTATTTAAAATTCAGCGGATCGTAGTGCCAAATACGTCAACTATCGAGATAGCAAACTAACCCGCCTGCTCAAAGTGCCTTTGTCCGGAAATTGCAAAACGGTTATGATATCGCATATCAGTCCCGCTGCCCATCATTATGAAGAAACTCGTAAAACGTTACTCTACGCCAGTCGGGCCAAGAATATCAACAATAAGGTAGGAGAGCCATCAATTCTTGCATCTTTTTTTCTTATTCACTTTGAGGGAACGATGTAGCTGGTAAACTCTCTCTCTCTGGTAAGAAATGCTTTCAAAGTAATTGCTCTTCTGGGAAGGGAATAGAAGACTGTACTTAAAGCTCTGAACACTCTCGAAACATTTTACTTGGCCCAAGAAAAAAAAACATAAAAAATATAGGATTTTTCTTGTCTATACTTTTCTTATCCATTGATTATTTTCACTCTTTTTTAATCCTGTCATTTCTTCCAATCTACCTTTACTCTTCCTTAAGACGTACCGCATTCTAAAGAATGAGGAAGATAGGGTTAGTTTATTTTCCAAACAATTTAATTTTGGATACTATATACTTTTCAAATTTAAATTTTTTATAAGAAATTTTTGAACGCAATTTCTTGGTGCGACTTAAGTTCATAATTATAATTAACACTATCGTATACTAATGTTTAATCAGGTTAAACACAACGTCAGCAACGTGACGCATCACGTGGCTCAATACCAGAACATTATCAGCGAATTGAAGACGGAAATTAACAGGTTACAAGATAAAATCGAAGTCCAAGACAGAGAAAGCAAACTGGCCTTAATAGAAAACCCAAAACTACCTACAGACGAGAGTAAAGGTAAATTAAATCAATGTTAAACAATCTCCGAGTAGAGCGCGAATGGGAGTTGATATGGGTAACAAATACATCATTCGCAATTGCATAATTCAAATTTAGAATAAATGGTTTTCCAAAAACGTTTACGCAATACGTATTCGTGAGAAAGAAAATGTAATTTATTTTGCAGTTTTCGAGAAAAGATTGGGAAATGAAGAGATGAAAAGGTTGAAAACGGAGCTCATTTCTTGTTTCAACACGCAAATGGAACTGAGGTTGATTCTTAATTATAATATCTCATTCTGTCTGTCACTTCTAAAATAAAACCATATTACTTTAGGAGAAAACTAATGGATACCGAAAACGCGTTGGTAGCGATAGACTGCGACTTTGAACGCCTAGGTTTTATGGTGAACGAGTAAGAACACGTGACGTCTTCCTTCCTCTTTAAGTACTTAATTAAACTTACTTAAATACTTTCTTCGATAGATGGGAAGCGGAAATGACCCGAAAAGGCAACAATAAAAACGGTAGTCTTTTCGATTGCTCCAGATTTGTAAGGGATAAAAAAATCAACTGTAGATCTATTTCAGAAGTACCTCAGTACATACAAAAAGCGTGGGATGATGTTGGTATCCTGGAAAACGAAGAGAAAAGGTACTTGAAAGAACGCGAGGACATTCAACGAAAATTGGAAGATAGTCGCCAAAAAGCTCATCTATTAATGGAGGTTAGTGTTCCGGTGAGCCATAACCTATTTAATTGAGTAATAAAACCATCATTTCGACTCAGTCACTGCCGAATAAGGCCAGTTCCGATGAACAACGCGAACTTCTGTGTCTATTAACGCGCGTACATCGTTTGGAAATCGAAAGTATCCTTTTTAAAGATGACATTTGATTCGTGACGTCGTTGTTTTGTCTTTAATAACGCTTCTGTAGACATGGAAATGCAAGCTTCCCAATTAATTCGTGAACAGGAACTGCGACAACGCGAGGTAATGATTTTGAGATACGACCGACAGAGACAACTTTGCGACGAAATTATAACGAAGCAAAGGATGCTGATCGACAGTAAGAAGTGTATTTTATATTTCACGACGGTAATTAAGGTGTTTTTAATTTTGATTAACATTAATGTAGATATTCAAACAGGACGCAAAGTTGCTAGTAAGTTTGTTTTCACATTTAATGTGAACTTTTGGGTATTTGTGATTCTTATTTTTTTGCGGTTTTTATTCGTAATTGGCGTGAACCCAGGGGAAATGGCTCACGAACTACGGGAACTCTATCGCCTGTATCAACAGGAAATGCAGGAAATAGTCAACGGACGTGATTCGGTCATCAAGTACTTGAATTCGGCCTCTAGTCAAAATGTAAGCCGTATTAAAACGCATCTAATCTCGTAATTAAACTCTTAATTAAATTGTAAACAGAATAGCGGCACTTTAGCACTCAGACCTCTGGGTTCAAGCGGAAGTCTATTAGATTTAAGCGGAACTAAGTCCATTTCACCTTTCTCTAAGTTACCGAGCATTAAAAGGTACAATTTTTTAAATCATTCAAATCTATCTTATGTTAAAAACATATCCTCGATATCTCAGAAACGATAGCGCTTCTAAAGTGGAAGACAGCGGTAATGGCGTCTCTCACGAAGCTAAGATCGAGGAAGAGGTGGTCTCAGTTTCGGAACCAGTTACCCCAATAGAGAGGTCCAGAACCAGAACATTGCCAAACGTTCCTGCAGACAATCGTAAAACGAAACGAAATGATCGAAAACATCTTGACGTTGATAGAAACGTCGTGAAAGGGTAGGTACTATTTTAGTTTTTAATTAAGTTTCTTGTTAATGCTCAATTTTAATTGCCTGATAATAAATATCGTTCTTGTAAAATTATAAAGTAATCAAATTAAATGTATCTAAAAGTAGCGCGGTCGGTTGCTGTCGAGCTCCCACCTTTATTTCTCTTAAAGATAAAGCAAAATTGAACGATTCTAATAATAATGAGGTACAATTAACCCTTGCGTGTTCGCTTAATTAGTTTCTAGGCTAATTATAGTAAATTTATTCGTTCTATATTAATCCAGACAGATGTGGTCAGTCTAAAGGAGACATCCCTACCCAAACTCCAAGCTAGAGGGTACGCTGAAAAGCGTAGAAAAAGAATAGGTAGGTAATCATAAGTTCATAAGATATGTTCCATATAAGTTTGTCACTGGTAACAAACTGGAGCTTGTCATGAAGTGAGGGAGGTAGGTCATAGATTTGAGGTAAAGAGACGCCTGGTTTTTGGCACTGTCAAAGGCTTAGTAATGCAGACTAAATAGGGGAAGATGGAAGTCCAGCAAAATTAACCTAGTGTATTCAATTAGCCTTATTCCTTATCAGCGCCACCTACCCATAGCGGTGACTTTGAGAACTACTGTAAGCGGCAAGCCAATCAGATGTCGCTAAAATCTGGTGACGTCACTGACTGGCACTCTCGGGTCTTACCAAAAATGACGTCACCAGATTTTAGCGACATCTGATTGGCTTGCCGCTTACAGTAGTTCTCAAAGTCACCGCTATGGGTAGATGGCGCTGATCAGGAATAAGGCTAATTCTCGCTTGTCGTTCTGCTAGAACTAGCTCGAGCTGTCTAGCACTACGAAGTGTCATACTTATTTAACATATCTTATAAACTTATGGTAATAATTATTAAATATTATCCGTGAGATGTGCTAAAAAATATAATATTAGCAGCTGGATTAATAACCGATCCTTCAATCGTAGAAAAGGATCTATTATTGTGAATTTTTTAGGGTAATGAAATTAACGACATTGTAAACCCGTGTTTGTAGTTCTTCCCCCCCCCCCCCTAAATCAGATACATTCTCTAATATAAAATTAAGTGGTTAATAATCTATATTAGTTTTCTTTAAATTTTATTTTATTCAACGTTCGATTGGATGTGATAACAAATATTGTACAAAAATAATGTCGATATATATTAAGTGTACATAAATAAAAATAATTTTTCATCAAAATTCTTTAAACTAGTAGGCCTAATTATAAAGCGCGTTGTGAATTCTCGCTCATTTCGAAAGAATTCTTGGAATTTTGACGCATCATCAGAAGAGGGGACTAAGGGAGGGGGGATCATAGAGTAGTGGCACTCGATGTTAACTACCCATAGAGCTTAATACAGTCAAAGGCAAGTAGGTGCCATTACTCTATAGTCTACTACTACATGTCTGCTCGTGCTCGAAGCCTAGAAGGGAAGCCGACAGACGACTGCCAGAGTAGAAGACGGGTTTTTTACTGCCACGCTCGAAGATTTTCTAATTAATTTTGCTAATTTTATAGTAAACTAAAGTAGGAAAATGTTTCGGAAACCTTTTAGGGTGAAATCCAACTCGATGATCAAAGGATCCGAAAGGTATATACATTTCTTTTACCCCAATTTTTTACGTAGACAAGGCTTAGCGACATCGCATAAATTTTTTCACAATGTGTTTGTCCCTTCCACTTCTTTTTCTCTTCCTATGTCAATGACATCTTGCAATATGTTAGAAAAAAACTTCGTACTTACCTTGGTAATCAATTTCCGCAACTCACAACCGAAGCTCTTTCCGCGTTAGTATCAAACAAAGATGAAATGCAACAGTCAAAACTTTATACGCATAGCGGAGAATCCGTAGTTGTTTATATCAAAGATGGAAATCCCGTTTTCTTTGAAATGGAAAACGAGGTTTTCCCTACGGTTTACACTCTATGGGCCTTCCCTGATCTTATGGCATGTTTTACAACATGGCCCCCAGTTTTTGAGAATCTTTCCGGAGGCGCTGACTTAATGCTTCCGGGAGTGATCTTAAAAGATGATTGTAACATTGAGGATAAATTAGCTAATTTAAGGGTGGGCCAAATCTGCAGTGTTAGATTATTAGGCAACAAATCTCCAGTTGCTATTGGAAAATCATTAATTTCATCAAAGGAACTTTTTGGAGCTGAAAGAAAGGGAAAAGCCTTATTTATCTTACATACTTACGGAGATTATCTTTGGGCCAGTGGAGATAAAACCGCAGTGCCTATGATTGAAGAGGCTGTAAATATTCCTAAACAAATTGATCATTTTGATGGAACTGAAGTTCCGGTAGCTGATAGCTTAGAAAATTTACAAATTAAAGAGCAAATTGATGAACAACAACAACAACAACACGTCCAAAACGATAATGTTCATAATGAAAATGAAATTGAAGAAGATACGAGAAGCCCAATTGAAATTATGGATGAATTATTATTAAATTGCCTTTTAACCGCCATCAAAACTTCTCTGAAGAAAGTGGAATTACCCTTGCTAGTCAGCACGCTTCACAAGTCACATTTATTGCCCAATTGCCCAGCCAATCAACAAGTAGACGTTAAAAAAAGCAGCTATAAGAAACTTTCAGTTTTTTTAAAAGAAATGCAAAATATGGGCCTTCTTGAAGTGAAAGAGTTGCAAAAGGGGGTGGAAAGCATAGTTTCGATAAATTTCAACCATGAAAAACTGCAAGGATTCAGAGTTGACAAGGCTGTCATTGCTGCAAAGCGGGAAGAAGCTAAACCAGCGAAGGAGGAGTATTGTCCCCCTCAAATTCAAGAGATGTATGCAGTATCTGGGGCTGTTTTGCCTATATTTGCTACAGAAAAATTAACGTAATTGTTGTATTTAACCGAGGGGTCGGACGTTTGTCAAAATCCCGTACACTTTGTTTGAAATCTGTTTAAAATCTCTCTCGAAAATCCCGAAATCTCACGTCAAAATCTGAAAATATTAAAATCTCACGTCAAAATCTAAAAATCTTAAAATCTCACGTCAAAATCTGAAAATTTTAAAATCTCACGTCAAAATCTAGAAATCCCAAAATCCCTACCTTAAAATCTGAAAATCCCAAAATCCCTATTTTAAAATCTGAAAATCCCGAAATCTTCACCTAAAATCCCGAAATCTCACATTAAAATCTAGAAATCCTGAAATCTTAACATAAAATCCCGAAATCTCATCCTAAAATATCAAAATCATAAAATCTTCTCGAAATCCAAAAATCTCCTCGAAATCTGAAAATCTCCTCAAAATCTGAAAATCTCCTTCAAAATCTGAAAATCTTGTTCCAAAGCCCGAAATCTCCTTCAAAATCTGAAAATCCTGAACAAAATCCCGAAATCTTCTTCGAAATCTGAAAATCGCGTTCAAAATCTGAAAATCTCCTTTAAAATCCCGAAATCTTAAAATCTTGGACTAGATTTCCAGATTTCTAAAATCTGAGTCAGAATCTCAAAATCTTTGTCAAAATCTTGAAATCTCAAAATTCCGTACACTAAAATGCCGAACGTCCGACCCCTCGTATTTAACCCTCAAGATTTGTAGTTTAATTATCTCCTTTTTATTAATTTAAAAGGAAAGGAAAGCTTTTAACTGCTATTGAAGTGCGTCAATTTCTAACAAATTATGTTAAGAAGGAAGATATTCAGAAAAAGGATGACCCGAGCCTCGTAACTTTGGATCCAATCCTAGCCCATTCATTATTAAATAAAGGAGAATACGCGGATCATTTGAAATGGGATGAACTCTTCTCTAGGTGTTTTGCTAAAATGTCTAACGCTTATTCCGTTAAATTAAACGGGGATCGTACAATAACTGGAAAGGGTTCCATACCCCAAATTGAAATTGCTACAGCCCAAAGAAGTGGAAACAAAAAAGTGATTTTTTAGTTTTACTAATTTTTCTTTTAATTAAAACCTAATTAAATTAATTAAATTAAATTTTTTAATTAGGTAACTTTAGTTTATAATCTTGAAACTTACGGAATTGATCCGGAAAAATTTGCTCATCAAGTGCAAATAGGACTTTCTTGCAGTACTAGTGTTTCAAATGCACCCAATAAAAAATGCATTCAAGTTCTAATACAAGGAAATCAAATTAAATATGTTGGAAAAATATTAACTGGTAATTTAAATTAATTTTATTTTATTTTTAATTATTATAATTATTATTATTAAAAAAAAGGAAAAAAAAACGGATTTAATTCAAAAACTTTTATTACAGATGAATATAAAATTCCAATAAAATATATTATTGGTCTTGATAAACACATACATTCTAAGAAAAAGTAATTTAATTAATTTATTTCACCTGTAATAAAATAATTATTTTAATAATTGTTATATAATAAGTGATTTTTGTAACATTAATATAAAAGTTATGTATTTCAGGTAACTAGATAAATAGAAGGGAAATATTTATATCCCCCCCCCCCTTTTTGAAAAAAAAATGGCCATTTTTATATAGGTATAAAATTATTATGTATTTGTTTATTCTAAAACCCTCCGTGTTCCCCTATAACTATATTTTGGCAAACATATATAATCTACGCGGTATATCTATGGCTTCTCTCTATTTTCTTATCGACCAATCGTATGGCGCGATGTTCCGAACCATGTGATATATTACCACCAATAGGAAGCGCGAATTTTCAAATTTCTCTCAGACAAAGCACCATCTCGGCTCCATGCTCTAACGTACATTTTTTTACGGCGGGTAATGGTGGTCGGATAATAATATATTGATTAATTCGCGATGGTAATTAAATACGAGATGTTAATCTTGAAAGGATATTTCGCTAATTCGTCAAAAGGTAAGTCCTCGTTCTTTTTTGGCGCTAATTTAGTTAAGCCTAATTTTTGAAAGATCCCTCGGTAGTGTGTGTGTTTTCGCACGCGCCTTACTACGGGCTTCACTATCACTCTCTCTCCCTCGTAAAACGACCAACCCCAGTCCAGTCCCTAACGTAGTAAATGGTTGCTAAGCCTAGAAATCAGGCCGTTCTTTTGTTTTGAATTCGAAAGTGGGGCTGCTGCTTTAGGCCTTGGCTTAATTACGTCCGAGCTTTCGATGGATTTAGTTTTATTTCTATTTATAGGCCTACTATCCGGATTTTTTATTTAGAATTTTATGATATATTAGCCTACTTCCGTTATGGGGAATGGGATATATTTTATAACATGGGGTGTTTTTTTTTAAGACGGTAAATCAAAATTTACGGGATGGGTATTTTGAAGTACCCCGTCCCCGTCGAATAAGCCATTTGTCCCGGGGTTCTTCTAGGGTGAATTCCCGTTCCCGTACAATTTGAAACGTTTTTAAATTACGGGTTAAATAATCTGGCTATTTTGAAGAATAGTACCTGCACCTTGAAATATAATAAAATGTATACCAAATGAAAGCTCACACCTTCCTCTATTCATTGCATATCATTATAATAAGCGCAAAAGATAATTAAGGGTAGTAATTAGTATTATAGATATAGGCACTGCTATATATATCATGGAGGGTCCCGGCGCATTAATTCACCATAGGGTTGGGTTAGGTTAGGTTAGGTTAGGTTAGGTTAGGTTAGGTTAGGTTAGGTTAGGTTTGGTTTGGTTAGGTTAGGTTTGGTTTGGTTAGGTTAGGTTTGGTTTGGTTAGGTTAGGTTAGGTTAGGTTAGGTTAGGTTAGGTTTGGTTAGGTTAGGTTTGGTTAGGTTTGGTTAGGTTAGGTTAGGTTTGGTTAGGTTAGGTTTGGTTAGGTTTGGTTAGGTTAGGTTTGGTTAGGTTAGGTTAGGTTAGGTCACTTGGTAAACATGTCAAATTTGAAATTTCAGCCATTTTTACATGATTTTTAAAATTTGATTTTCTACCATTAATAATCATTTGCGCCAAAAAATCTTAGCACCATATTTTTTTTCACGGTCTAACGAGTCTAAAAATAAAAAAGAAAAAGAAATTGGCGGTGCAGGTACTATTCTTCAAAATTCCCAATAATCTTTTTTGCGCGGAATTTAAATTATTTAACTTAAGCATACATTTAAGCATAAACCAGTATATGAATAAAATTAATTAAGTAGTCGAAATTAAAGAACTTAGGCAGAGATTTAAATATAAAACAGTATGTGAATAAAACGATATAATTAGGGGGCTAATTATTGTTAAATTTGATACTTTCCGCAGTTATTTCCTCCCCATCTTGGCACGAAAACTTTAATTTTGTACAATTAGCGACATGATTAACTCGGGAAGTTATCAAAACCGCGCGTGCTAGATAATTCGCGTTTATTTAAAAAATCAAAGTTATATAATAGCCACGGAAAGTTTAAGGGGGACAGTATGGATTTTAACGGGGGTGCGATGGACTTGTACGGTGATTCTTTGAAACTTCAAGAAATGATTGATTCGGACATGAGAACTGAGATTGACGAGTTTATGCCCACGAGTCAAATGTTTTCCGAAAATAGCGGCGGTCAAGGGCAATTATCCCCGACCTTGACCGGCATGGTATCCAATACGGGGTTAGGCGAACCCATGGATTCCATGGACAATATAGGCTCCATTGATACGTCGGACTTGTTAAATAACGGTGGTGGTATAGGCGTGGCGTGGATTGGCACTAACGGCCACCCGATGTATAGCTTTAATATGGACTTTGAGACCCTGGGCGGTTTATTAGTTAACCCTCAAACGGGTTTACCCATATCCCTGGCTATGCCCACGGCCCTAAGCCCCATTATTACTTCATCAAACGTGACCTTAAACGAAGCCGCCGTGACCATGACCTCGCCCGTCATTGGGGGACATAGCCAACAGTTTAACACGTCGGACATGGAAAGGGACAATAATTTGACCTTGAATCAGATATCAAACGCGTCCCCCGTCGGACCCATTTATTTGTTACAAAACGCCGCTCATCTTAACCCTACCAACACCACCGCCGGACAAGAGATGAACTTGAATAGCGCCGTGGCTATCCAAAGGGAGACTGAACAACAACAACCCAAAATCATGTCCGAGGTTCGAAACCAACAGCAACAACAACTTCAACCGACTCGACTGACGGCGGAAACGCCCAAGAAAAAGAGCAATAACCGAGCCAATATTAATAATAAGACAACCTCCTTGGATATCGTGACAACTTTAAACGAAAATGAAAAGACCTTTCCTAAGCCGGCGTATTCGTACAGTTGCCTGATAGCCATGGCTTTGAAAAACAGTAAATCCGGCAGCTTACCCGTCAATGAAATATACAACTTTATGACGTGAGTGTTTCGCTTTCACTTGTTTTTCCATACGTTACACCTGTGAGGCCTATTTTCCCACGCCCATCTCCATCCTCTCACTCCCTTCCGCGGTCTATTTCGTTTCGCACGTGGCGTGCCTATAACTATACAGGGTGTTCTAACACGCGTGCTAAGTTAGTCCGTCACAAATTAAGGGGAAAGTTCTTTGGGCGGTTTTGGGACGAAAATGTTGTATGACATTTTTGAATATTTTTCCGTCTGGACCACCGTTTACAAGTTACGTCATGACCCCTTAATTAAATTAGAAATCATTGTCTAAATCAGTTTCTTAATTAAATTTAAGGGACCATCCGTAAAATACTCCTATATTAACTTGAAAACGGTAGCCCGGACGTCAAAATGTCGTAAAAATTTCATTTTAGACGCGAAATAGGGAGATAACAGTTCTGACCCTGAAACGTCACACCCTTCTATCTCTTACTGGAGTTTCATCCCCCCCCTAACGGTTGGAAACAGTATTATACGCGCAAAAATGCCAACCAGAGAGGGGCTGCGTGACGTCAGACTATCTCTTCCCCTTAGCCAGTTGTTAGCTCCCTATTGACCAAAGATAACGCCCCTTAATTTGTGACGGTCTTTGCAAAAAAAAAGATTCACCCTGTATATTTATAACAAAATAAACTGGAACCAGATACAAAGGCCATGAAAAATTAATATATAGCTATATTTTGGTATTCCTATTAGCGAAAAATCCCGCAGAGCGCGAATTAAATCCCTTTAAATTTGTAATGTAGTTTTTCAACATAACCTTTGAGTAAAGGCGGGCAACGTCTCTGTGTAGCTTTAGCTTTAGCTTTAGTCTAAACTTAGTTTGATATTTAAAAAACCGTAAATATCAACAGAAACATCTGTCACCATATAAGCCTACCTAGAATTTAATTTTATTTATCGCCACAAAATATTCCATGTTCATAAGTTTTTCTCATTGTTTTAACGTCAGTAATTCATTTGCAAATCAAGCTGACAAAATTTGGGGGGTTTTGTGTCAGTCTTTCGCGATGGTACCTTAAAAGGCGGGATGGTAATTTTTCCTCATCTTAACTTGTAATAGCGCTAACCATAAAACCGGACGAATGTTATAATTTATATTGTCCTAGACCCCCCTCATTTAAATCTAATACCAGGAAAAGGGGAGTGAGTTTCTACTTGAACAATAAGGAAAGTTTTTTAAAACATGAATGGGTCACGTGAAAGACAGGAAACTCCGTTTTTTTGAGCCATGCTTTCAACATTATTTAATGTTTGCCCCCTTTTTTCTGTAAACATTTATTCAGCTATGATAAAGAGGAAAAACTATTATATTGTATACCTTATAACCTTGAAAAATGGGTCCTAAAATATCTCTTATTTCAATAATGGCATGGCACCATGGTATCCTCCGCCATGGTTGTATCTACGCGTGGATAGCTCGGGGTGCCATGACACGAACACAATAAAATAATTTTGGGGACGTATAATGAATTAATGATGATATTTTTGCATGTCACTTGTTTCTAGCGAACATTTTCCATACTTTAAAACAGCCCCTGCTGGTTGGAAAGTATGCGATTTTTAATTAGTTTTTAATCAGGGTTCATACAAACCTGGAAAAATCAGGGAAATAAATAGTTGACAAAAATCTCAGGGAAATTTAGAATTTTTAGTAAAAATCAGGGAAATTTGCGTCAATCAGGGGCCGAGTAATTAAGCAAAATGTTCATAAACATCCCCTCCGTAGGATTAACATTACACTATACTTTGGACGCTCATAACTCTGGTTATATTAGAGATACGGGGATGTCCATTGATTATGTAATAGTCATATTTGCCCCCCCCCCCTCCTTCGTTAACATTTGCTCCATAGGATACTCCATATACGGGAAAATTCAGGGAAGTATATGGGGAAAAACCTGGAAAATTCAGGGAAGTATATGGGGGAAAAACCTGGAAAATTCAGGGAAGTATATGGGGGGAAAACCTGGAAAATTTAGGGAAGTACAGGGGGGAAAACCTGGAAAATTCAGGGAAGTACATGGGGGGAAAACCTGGAAAATTCAGGGAAGTACATGGGGGGAAAACCTGGAAAATTCAGGGAAGTACATGGGGGAAAAACCTGGAAATCTCTGGGAAGTACATGGGGGGAAAAACCTGGAAATCTCTGGGAAGTACATGGGGGGAAAAACCTGGAAATCTCTGGGAAGTACATGGGGGGAAAACCTGGAAATCTCAGGGAAGTATATGGGGGGGAAAACCTGGAAAATTCAGGGAAGTACATGGGGGGAAAACCTGGAAAATTCAGGGAAGTACATGGGGGGAAAACCTGGAAATCTCTGGGAAGTACATGGGGGGGGGGGAAAACCTGGAAATCTCTGGGAAGCACATGGGGGGGGGGAAACCTGGAAATCTCTGGGAAGTACATGGAGGAAAAACCTGGAAAATTCAGGGAAGTACAGGGGGGAAACCTGGAAAATTCAGGGAAGTATATGGGGGGGAAACCTGGAAAATTCAGGGAAGTATATGGGGGGAAAACCTGGAAATCTCTGGGAAGTATATGGGGGGAAAAATCTGGAAATCTCTGGGAAGTATATGGGGGGGGGGAAACCTGGAAATCTCAGGGAAGTAGCCTATATGGGGGAAAAACCTGGAAATCTCAGGGAAATTTGTTTTCCAAAAGTTGTATGAACCCTGTTTTTAATACATTAGCCTAATTTAATTAATTAACAATGGGTTTTATAATTATTTATTCAAGAACTCTGTTAGACATAATTTATCTCTCAACAAATGTTTCGAGAAAGTTGATAAGCCCGTTCCAGTCAATGCGGGGGGTGCCAGAAAGGGTTGTTTATGGGCCATGAATCCCGCCAAAATAAGTAAAATGGAGGAAGAATTAAGGAAATGGAGAAGCAGGAATCCAAAGGAAATTCTAAAGAGCATGGCTAATCCCGGTAAAGGAATTAAAACGCCAAAAAATGTTCCATTCCATTTTGATCCAAATTCTTACTTAAATCGAATCAATTTCTTTAAAGAAAAACTGGAAATGTTAGAGGCGGGGGAGATGAAACCGTTAATGGATGAAGGGTTAGAGGAAGACGATAATGTAGATTCCGATGACCCTCAACAGCCGGTTGTTAGTTCCACGGAGGAAGAGATCAAAAAGGGTGTAAATAATATCAAACAGGAACCTCTGGAGGAGGAGGACGATTCCGAACCATTGTTCAAATTGAAGATAGACGCTAGCGAAATATTTAAAATTAAAATGGAACCGACTGAAGGGGTCGATAGTAGTAGTAACATGAATTCACCCGACGACGAGCTTCCTTCACTCGAAAGTAGCATACAATTGGATGATTTAGAGCTACAGGTAATTACTTAACGCTCTACAGTTAAAGGAAAAGTTCTTTTAGGATTATCTATACTTTTCCTTTAAATTTTTTAAAAAACAACACATTAAAGAAGGGACTCTGGGATTGTTTGGACGACGAACGACTTCAATTTCTTGGAGATTCTTTATTAAACGCCCCCATGTGCGAAGACGCCTCGACACCCGCGTCTAATCAAGTGTCTTTTATAAACTGCAACTACTTTAATAGTCCCTTGTCCAACGAGAACGTCTCTTCATCAACATCATTGCTCAATAATCAAGAGAGCGTCGTCACTAGTTCGGAAGGACACGCCAGATGAATATAAACGTAATATTTTCATCAAAACGTAAGTACTAAAGAAAACAAAGACAAAAACAAAAACAATTGCTTACGCCAAAGACGCACAGCTTCTAAGGAAAGTAAAAAAAAAAGTGATATTTTTTCTATCATCTCGAAAAAAAATATGAAAAAACCAAAACTTCAAACAAACAAACAAACAAACAAACACTTTTTTATATAAATATATACATATATATATATATAATAAGTAAGTAAAATATCAAACCGTCCCCTTACTCTTAATTTGTTCTCGCTCGTGTTCTACCATTTTTCAAAAAAACATACAAACAACAAAACAAAACGTAACAAACAAACAAAGAAACTTTCGTGCCTTAACTAGTTTATTTTTTGTAAACTAAATGAGGTCATTTTTTAATTTTAAAATAACATTTTTTTTTTTTTAAAAAAAAAACAAATTGAAGAAAAAAAAAAGCTAGTCACTTTAAAAAGAATTATAACATTGATAATTAATTAATTAATTAATTAATTAATTAAAAAAATAATAATCATTGATTGTTATCAAATCAAATCAAATTCATCATCGTAAATTGACAATCGTATTTTATATAAGGAAACAAACAAACAAACAAACACTCAATAAGGCCAATGACTCATCAATTTAATTTAATTAAAACGGACTTTATTTTAATATTAATTAAAATTTAATCGGACGGAGAACTAAAGAGAGAGAGTAAGAAGTATATTTTTGCACACTCACGAAAACAAATCCTTTTTTTTTTTTCATCACGCTAGTCTTTTTTTACGTCAAAAACTCATTTTTTCTCTTATTTTTACGAACACTGAAAGTGTATGTACAAAGTAGATCATACTTTACCGCCACATTTGGTAGTTACTTTTTTTACCTACATATACATAATTAATTAATTTAATTAATCAATCAATCAATCACCAAGATTAAAGAATATTTGAATATTTTTCTCGCACCTTGTTGATGTTCGGGAGGGGAAAAAAAATGTTGTTTTCATCTCCGCCGTTAAAGGAAAATAATAATAATAATAATAATAATAAGATTTTTAAATGTTATACAAATAATAATTTGATATAATGATGAAAACGTCACCATGTTAAAGGCACCTGTTTATACCATCCTCTCAAAAAAACCCTTCATTAGGAATTTATCCCGTTTTATTATGAATATTAATTAATTAATTAATATTATTATTTGTTTTTTTATTCGTCGTTGAAACGAGGGAAACAAATTTCATCTCTTATTTATTGCACCGTTCGTAAAAAGAAAAAAAAAATATACCGTCATTTTAATTAATTTGAAGAGTTTCGCCAAATTTTGTTGCCGTAGCAATTGGGGCTTTTTAGTTGGAGCAGGGATAGATTTAATTTTAGAAGTAGGAATGGAGAATAAAGGTTGGTATTTACTTCTGTTATTCCGACTCATAGACCACCCAGTATAGAGTGCGCGTACTCTCCCTCCAACACCTAACGAAAAGTTTAAATTATCTTATTGGCTTACTTAAACTACGTTTTGATGACGTTGCTGACGCGGACGACGAAAAATAGTGACGTAATTCCTTTATACCTCTGTCGCTATGACCCTCCCGCCTCTTCTTTCATACCCCCCTCCCTCCCGTGGAAGGGGGTCCGTCCGGCATTTGACGCGCGCCCAGATATTACTCTGTTCTCCATTCCTACTTCTAAAATTAAATCTATCCCTGGTTGGAGGTTATAACGGCTGAGTTTGTATTTAATCCAATCAAATCTTTGAGATAAAGGTAAGATAATAATAGTACTTACCCTAGGATAATTACTAGAGGTGTGCGAGTCCTGATTTTCAAATTTCGAGTCCGATCCCTGAAAAAGTGGACTCTCCGAGATCCCGAGTCAAATTTTTCCCGGACTCTCCGAGATCCCGAGTCAAATTTTTCCCGGACTCTCCGAGATCCCGAGTCCAATTTTTCACGGGGCCCTCCGAGATCGTGAGTCCAATTTTTCCCGGACTCTCCGAGTTCTCGAGTCCGTTTTTCCCGCAACTCTCAGAGTTCTCGCCAAGCGCATCGAGTCCTTAAAAAATGTTTTCGAGTCCAAAATATTTAGTGGTTGGCAAAGAACATAGATTACCCGCAGAGGCCTAATTCATTACTAACGAACCAAACCGTTATCTCCAGCCCCGTTTTTTCGTATTAAATATTGTGATAAGCTCAAAATCATTTCACTCAACATAAGAAAAACATTCCTATAATAAAAAACAACATCTAAACGCCATATTTTTTAAAAAAAAAACTAGATTTTAAACTAGACTGAAATACTTTATTATTCAATTAAAGTCTATTCGTTTAAAACATATAATCGTGCCAGTAATTTTATCATCATAATCATTTTTAAATTAAACATAATGATCTCAAAAAAGACCAAAATGAAAAAGCGACGTCTTACACCTAAAATAATCACACATTTTTCGACATCTTCATTTTCATAATAAAAAAAAAATAAGTCAATTTTCGTGTTTCTATGAATTAAATTCGGTTACGGAACAAAATTTGGGGGAACTCTTTTTCCTTGAATAATTGGCCTTATTCCTGATCAACGCCACCGAGGCGTAGCGGCGACTTTTGGAACTATAATAATACGGTAGCCAATCAGAGGTGGAGGTGGAGTCGATGGACTCTGATGGAGATCTGTTATTTTCTCTGTTTTGATTATTACCGCTTCAACTTGAAAAAACATGTTTTAACTAATTATTACTAACCTAATAATCTCCAAATAGACCAAAATCGAATGAAAACTTACTCCGAAAATCTTTTTTCATAATATTAGACAGAATAAGAAAGGTAAAATCAACTTTGTTTTAATACTTTTGAAACCATATCGCTTGTTAAGCCTTGGCTATTCACATGATTCAAAACAGAGAAAATAGCAGATCTCCATCGGCTCCAGCGCCACCTCTGATTGGCTACTGTATTATTATAGTTCCAAAAGTCGCCGCTACGCCTCGGTGGCGTTGATCAGGAATAAGGCCAAGTTTTTTACGATAGTTAAAGTAATTTAAATTTTAAATTTCTTTGATTAGTCTTTGTCTTTCGTTGTGCAATAATGATTTTTCTTTTTCTTTTTTTTTTACGGTAAACGCAAAGAGATACATACGATTTGTTTTTCGTCCGTTGAGTTTTTTAGAGCTTATTGAAAATTACAAATTAGTTTATTGACGAAAGTTTTGAAAGAGAAAGAGAGGAAAGGGTTTTAATTAAGTTGGTAGAAAGCGCGGTGCCATTTTGTATCAAAAAAACAAAACAAAAAACAACCAAGAAATGTTTTTCAATGTGATTTAGAAAACAAATTGTATTTTTGCAACGCTGATATTGTAAATCAATGTATTATAGGTAAATAATCATGGCTAATTAATTAATTCACTGTTTAAAATATTTGGTGTGTGAAAAGAATTAATAATAATTAATTAAGCAACGATCGAGTTAATTATAGGTTGTAATATTAAATATTGATTTGTCTTGCACGATGATTGATACGTATTGTTACCAGTGGTGTGCGAGATTCTTAGTGATCAAAACAGGTTATTTTCAGAATAAATGTTCATGAGCTCATCGTCTGCTTAAGTTATAAGCTCCAATTGGATTCGAGTATTTAACAAGTTAAAACAGTTACTCGAACCTTTCTCCAGTATCCTAATATTTTGTTATCGAGTTGAGTACTCGGCTCTCGCTCGATACGGGAACTTGTCGAGTACTCGGCTCTCGCTCGATACGGGAACTTGTCGAGTACTCGGCTCTCGCTCGATACGGGAACTTGTCGAGTACTCCGCTCTCGCTCGATACGGAAACTTGTCGAGTACTCCGCTCTCGCTCGATACGGGAACTTGTCGAGTACTCCGCTCTCGCTCGATACGGGAGGAACTTGTCGAGTACTCCGCTCTCGCTCGATACGGGAGGAACTTGTCGAGTACTTGGCTCTCGCTCGATACGGGAACTTGTCGAGTACTCGGCTCTCGCTCGATACGGGAACTTGTCGAGTACTCGTCTCTCGCTCGCTACGGGAACTTGTCGAGTACTCGGCTCTCGCTCGATACGGAAACTTGTCGAGTACTCCGCTCTCGCTCGATACGGGAACTTTTCGAG
The DNA here is from genome assembly GCF_054372755.1 of Phalangium opilio. Taxonomy (NCBI): domain Eukaryota; kingdom Metazoa; phylum Arthropoda; class Arachnida; order Opiliones; family Phalangiidae; genus Phalangium; species Phalangium opilio. The sequence continues at coordinate 1,288,735 of NW_028324244.1, forward strand.
TACTCCGCTCTCGCTCGATACGGGAACTTGTCGAGTACTCCGCTCTCGCTCGATACGGAAACTTGTCGAGTACTCGGCTCTCGCTCGATACGGGAACTTGTCGAGTACTCGGCTCTCGCTCGATACGGGAACTTGTCGAGTACTCGGCTCTCGCTCGATACGGAAACTTGTCGAGTACTCTGCTCTCGATACGGGAATTTAACGAGTACTCGCACACCACTGATTGTTACCCCAGGCCAATTATTACCGGTGAAACTTGACCAGATCAGCTAGCTTATGCGGTTAAAGAATTGAAGTTATAAAGCGGCCGCTTTCTCGGGGTAGGGTTAAAGGTTAATTAAATTTATACGAACCAACCAAACATGGGACTGCCTTTTCACTCACTTTATCGCCCCTTTAATTAAGTTTAATAATAATACGTATCGATTCTCGGCAAATGTATTGAATGTAAATAATATTTTCTATCGGCTTAGGAATTACCTCTTTAATTTGTTTCTATCACGCTTTACGTAAAGAACAGAACGTGTTTTGAAATGAACAACAGGGGGGCGGGGGGGCAAGGGTTTTAATTGGTCCTAATTAAGGTTTATCCATAGCTTGTTTTATATTAATTAATTACGTAACAACACCGAAGAAACAACGTAAACATAATCAATCACTCTGAAATGAATGTGCATGCTCAATCATTTGGAAACGAAAAAGAAAATAAGTATAACCAGACGAGTACCAATTACCAAAGCGGCATTTATTTTATTATTATAACAATTAAGTTCACTGCCAAATATTAATCATCTTATCTTAATGCCAATTTTTATTTAATTAAAATTAAAAATTTAAAAAAAAACTCACAAAAACCCGTTTTTTTTTTTGTTTTTTTTTTTGCGATATTTTAAAGAGAAAATTGAACTCACATAAAATAAATTTTATTCAAAGTGTTTTGAGCATGAGTGAATAAACTTAATTAATATAAAGAAAAGGAATAATTAATATCCAGAGAAGATTAATAATTAATAAAAATTGGCATTTTATTATCCCTTAAATCATCAAATCCATTTCACATCATTCAATTCAACAAAAAAAAAGAACCAACTGTTTTTTATTTTTATTTTTATTTTTATTTTTATTTTCATCTAAAATACAAAAAAAAGTATTTTGATCTCAAATTTTTTTTTTTACCTTTTTTATACTTTTATACAAATGGAGGAAATGACTTTTAAGTTTGGATTTAAACTGACTTGGAGTTCTAATTAAATTTTTTTTCTTAATTCAAAATTAAATAATAAGTACTTAAATTAAATTAATGTTTTTAAAAGTAAATGAATTGGGACCAACGCCAAATTAATTAAATTAATTAAATTTTTTTTTATTATTATTTATTTCAAAAATAATTACAAAAACAAAACCCAGACACATTTGGCTTTCAGAAAAGATGAAGGATATCTTAATTATAATAATTGGGTTCTTTAATTAATTAATTTCTTTTTTAATTAATGAATTGACAAATGTATAAATTCAAATTAATTTTTTTTTATTATTATTATAATTATTGTGAAAAAGAAAAGAAAAGAGAAATTTAAATAATTGCATAAAATTTTTTGGAATGGTTTCCCCCCCTTGTTTCTTTATATTACATACATAAAAACTAACTAACTAACTACAACTCTTCAATTTAAATAATATCACGCTTAATTAATTAATTAATTAATTCATTTTTTTAAAAGATAAATTATAAATTTTCAACGTCAAAAAGCTCAGTGTCATAAAATATTTTAATTTCTTTTTTTAATTACTTAAAATTCAATGTTAGAAACGTTTAAATGTTGAGCATTATTACGAGCTGAAATTTAAACAAGTTCATTAATTAATTAATTAATTAATTAATTATTAATTAATCTAATCTTATAGTTATAATATTTTACCATCAAAATAGGTTGTATCAGTCTCATTATCAGGATGCGGTACAAATGGAGCCGTTTGTTGTAGCAGCATTTCCCAAGAGACGTTTTCAAACAATTTTAGAGTTTTTAAACCTGTTTAATTAATTATAAATTTTAATTAGTTATTTTTAGTATATTTAATATTTACTCTTTCACCTTTAGCCTCTGGTCTCTTTGCCGGATCCATTGTAAGCAAACTATCAATGGTTTCTCTGGCATTTGGACTTAATTCTTCGTCTCCCTCTGGCCATGGAATATCTCTGTTTAGGATATTCTTGAAGACTGCGTCTGTCGTTTGATCATTGAAAGGTGGTATGCCCGTTAGAAATTCAAATAAACAAACTCCCAATGCCCACCAATCGACTTTGGCATCTAAAAAAGCCATAAACCATCAACCATACTTCTCTTAGAAACTTTGAGATGCGTAATCTGAGGGACACGCTAACTGTGGAGCGACTTAGATTGGGTGGAACGCTAGAAAATGGCGGAGGAATACTCGGAAAAAATGGCGGACGTCGACAGCCCGCCATTTTTCCGAGTATTCCGCCTCCGGGAAATCGGTGGACACGCTAACTGTGGAACTACTTAGGTTGGGTGGGACGCTAGAAAATGGGGGAGGAATACTCGGAAAAAATGGCGGACGTCGACAGCCCGCCATTTTTCCGAGTATTCCGCCTCCGGGAAATCGGTGGACACGCTAACTGTGGAACTACTTAGGTTGGGTGGGACGCTAGAAAATGGCGGAGGAATGCTCGGAAAAAATGGAGGACGTCGACCGCCCGCCATTTTTCCGAGTATTCCGCCTCCGGGAAATCGGTGGACACGCTAACTGTGGAACTACTTAGGTTGGGTGGGATGCTAGAAAATGGGGAGTAATACTCGGAAAAAATGGCGGACGTCGACCGCCCGCCATTTTTCCGAGTATTCCGCCTCCAGGAAATCGGTGGACACGCTAACTGTGGAACTACTTAGGTTGGGTGGGACGCTAGAAAATGACGGAGGAATACTCGGAAAAATGGCGGACGTCGACAGCCCGCCATTTTTCCGAGTATTCCGCCTCCGGGAAATCGGTGGACACGCTAACTGTGGAACTACTTAGGTTGGGTGGGACGCTAGAAAATGGGGGAGGAATACTCGGAAAAATGGCGGACGTCGACAGCCCGCCATTTTTCCGAGTATTCCGCCTCCATTTCTAGCGCCCCCCACGGACCTAAGTCGTTCCACAGTTAGCGTGTCCACCGCATCATCCTTGACTTTACCATGCTCTTTATGTAAAAGAAGTTCGGGAGCTAAGTAATCTGGTGTCCCCAGTACTCTATCTTCGCTTTTAGGTTGAGGTCCTCGACGCACGCTTTTAGGCGTACGGAAAGGTGTATTGTTCATCTTTATTTGCAAGGGAGTTGAAGGGGTATTTTGTTGGCCAATAGTAATAACCCTCGGGTTTTTCCATTTCATCTCTTTAACGTGTGAGAATTCAAATGAATCTTGGGTGCTAGCAACGGTCGAATCCGACGAGAAAATTCCAACAAATCTTGTGATTTTTCTATTAACCACTTCTTCCGGACTAATTTCGCCTTTAGGAATGAGTTTTACGTCAATCGGAGAGATATTCTTGGCGTCATTCGTCCAGCTTTTACGAATCTCCGGAGACAAATCCATGGGTGGCGATAAATTTAACGGAGAACCAATCAAATTTTCGTCAAAACCAAGACCAGTGAATAATCCGGTTAAACTGGAAGAAGCCGCTCTCTTCCTTTCAATTTCTTCGGGACTTCCGTCTGTATTATAAACGCGTTTTCTTTTAACTGATCCTCGATGTTCGGGCTTACGAAATAAGCTTTCTTGACTAATTTCCTGGGAATCTCCCGGTGATTCACCAAAGGTGTGATCAAAGCTATATTGAAGTTTCTTTATTTGATGATTATTTCTAACGGTACTCGGTTGACAAGATCGGTTTTTCAAGAGAGCGGCGCGCAATTGTTCACCGCCTCGGTTTAAAACGGGAGTAGATGAAATTTGGCACGGGTTATCGTCTTCTGGTGAGCAAAAGTTAGGGCTAGTTGTTGCAAAATCTTCCCCGGAACTCTCGGCAAAACCTTCGCCAACGTTTGTGAAGGATCCATCCAATCCTGTTAAGTAAGGTGATTTATTTGAAGAACTGCGGCGCCATTCCTCGAGAACATATCAACATGCAATACCTTCACTGGGTTTCATTTCCCATGGATTATTTTTAGGAATATCCAAGAATTTATCGCTAAAGGCGCGAGGTTTGACTCTGTCAAAGTTTAACGATTTAACAGGTTCATCAAGGTTGGATGCCAAGTTAAAGCGAGGTATCATTCGGTTAGTAGCCTCGGATAAACTCTTGTAAATGTGAGAAGCAGCTTGAACTGAAGGCGAACTCTGAAAAAGGTACAAAACTGACGGTTTTAGTTCACATTACACGCGGTAGATCTCAAGGAACACGCACAAATGCCAGGGATGATGTTAAAGAAAGAAGTTGGCCTGGTGTTCTATGAGTTTGAACTGATTTTCCATCTGAACCCGTGGAAGGTGTGCCAAGAACGTCAACCAGCTGAATTTCTATAAATTTTGAAAGTTATGTGACGTTCCGATGATTTAAAGGTTTGTAGGGGAGGGGGAGGTGATAGACCTTACGTCTATTTAAGGTAATCTTTGATAGACCAAAATCAGTTAGCTTGATATGTCCTGATGAGGATATAAGCATATTATCGGGTTTTAAATCACGGTGAACGATGCCATGACTGTGTAGATACTCCAAAGCCAAAGTAGCTTCCGAGGCATAAAATACTGCCATAGGTTCATCAAAATAGCCATAGATATGAAGTAATGATTTAATATCACCGCCAATCATATACTCCATCACCTAAGGATTAAATTTTAGCTTATAAATATTATAATTACGGGGAATTAGGTGTATAATTACCAGATAAACGTTTTGTTTTGACTGGAAGGAGTAGAATAGGTTTACGATAAATGGACTGTGGCTTACAGCCAGAACATTTCTTTCGGCTAATACTTGATTCGTCATGTTTTTGTTAACCATTTCGGATTTTTTCATGGCTTTGATCGCGTACATGCATTTAGGATTGTCATTTTTATGACCCAGAAATACTTTTCTATAAATTGAAATGTGCGTTAACGATGTGGGGTAAATGAATTTAGGATCAATATAATTTTTCATGTTACCCTTACCCAAAAGCTCCGCGACTTATAGGTTTTAGAATTTTGAAATCTTCGATACATGGAAACTATATTTAAAAAACCGTTTAAGTTAATCAACATTGATAAAAGATAAGTTTGTTTGTTGTTTACCTTAATTGCATGTGTTTTAGAGTCACTATCATGCCTCGATCTTGATATTTCAGGCTCAGAATTTTCCTTACATTCCTTTTCAATTAACGAATCCATTATTGATTTGAATTTAATTAAGCCTAGCTTCGTAATCGTAATCAATGCGACTGATACAAATTCAAATAGGCCGCGGTTAGGTTCTCAATTCAAATTACGTGTGGCGCCATTTTTCAAATCACCTTAGTTCAATATTTTGCCATAGATGTCACTACCACTCAAAATTTTCCGCTTTTTCTCATTTCTTCCCCCTCCCCCTTACTCGTTTTGGCGCCTTTTTGACGCGCATGTGTGGAAGTGGAACACAAATCAACAGTTGCCAACCCTCATAGCGTGTGAAAAAATGTCAATTTTTTTGCATAATCCGGTTTTTTTTGTCTTCTTTCTTTTCGAGTCAGTTGGTGTATATTCTTTTTTATTGTATTTTTAATTCTGGAATTTAATGAAGGGAAACGAAAATAGTTTTATCTTTTTTTTTATATCAATTCCGTGAGATATTCTGGCAACATTCTTGGAGCAACGAAATTCCTTTTTGGAACCTTGTTTCATCGACCCTCTGTTATAAAGACATATAATTACGCTAATGATAGCGACTACAAAACAAAAATTAATCAAAAAAGACTCTATTAATCTTGTAACTAAAGATTTTGATCCCCTCCCGCTCGTATCCTAAAAAAAACATAGGTACGAATTGGAAAGATTCCAATTTTTTTTTTTTTTTTTTTTCAAACCCCTGCTTTTCCCCGCCAAAAAATCAGTGAAAAGTTGATCCATTAGTATGATAGGCCTGAACTTGCATCTCTAAAGTAATTTTGCCGGTAAGTGTCGTTAACGTTAAGCGATTCTTTATCTTTTGATTTTGTTACTGATGATTTTATCCCTCTTTTTAGACCTACTAAGATAATTTTTTTGCCTCAAAACCGCATCGAATCCAGAAAACTGTAATGCTAATGAAGGGTGAAGGGTGAAGGGTGAAGGCCAAGGCCCAAGATACCAATAAGGATCAACACTTGGGTGAGTCAGACTCGGTGTTTAGTGATTGTCCTTAACGAGTTGGCCTATAAAATGGGGGGTATTTTTTAATTTAAACAAAAAAGGTTATTGATATTTTTAATCCATATCGTGGGCCGGAAGTTTGTGGCCAATAAGTAACGGGTGGGGTGCATGATATAGATAGGGGGGTTCGACCGCGCGTCGTTAATTATCTGTGGCCCATCGATCATCATTTGACTTATTTAGCGGCTAACTCGAGTAGCCCCCTGCTCCCCATTTAATAGACAAATATCATGTTTGCTCCCATGAAATACTAGCGATGATGGAAAAATTATAATGGTAATTTAACGCGTCTAAAGGCCGTGAGGGTACCTACTAAAGTCAACCCCCCCCCCTCCCTTACACTCCTCCTCTCTCTCTCTCAACCATCCATGACGCGAAGACCTCTTCTCATCCTTGTCGCCTATATCAGAGTCAGACAATGGTCTAGAATAGCAATTACGTTTTCGCTTCCAATTAGACCGAGTTTAGTACCCGTATACCATTTTAACAGTCAGAGGGGGATTTTTTTTTTTTTTGCCCTCAAATTTGTCCCGCACTGGTTTTTTTACCAATGTAATATTGAGCTCCTGCTGTTGAGCTTAATTTTACTCGAGCCCTGATTGTTTTAACCCAAAATATTAGACATTGGTAGATGTAGAACTCCCTTATAAGTCCTACTGAATCCGAGGGGGTAGACACTTGAGAACTCGGGTGTACAATATGTCTTGAACTCAATGTACTGTCAAAGCTGAACTGTGAGTTCCGTAGGCTTTGGACTCAATGCAGTGTCGAAGCTGAACCCTTTTGAACTCGGGTGTACACAGAGATCCAGAGCGTCTACCCCCTCGTCCATCGACTGAACCAGAGTTAGAACCCCCCAATAAGATGTAATAAGTAGAGATGTCCTTTTTCTATAGTGGAATTGGAAATATGAACAAATGCGCAAAGTCATTGAACTAAAATTAATATACAATATATATATATTTTTTTTGTTATTGGTTCATTTGCCAGGCTTAATATTTCTTAATGATTATTTAAATTAAGAATCAGTCAGTCTTAAATTAAGTTCTTTAGATCCTGGTTAGAGAATTAAATTAGGGACTAATGAATCTTTCGGTCCAACCTTTCGAATATTATACTTTTATTTACAATATATATTTTTGGGGGGAAAATACATATATATGAAAATATGTGTTCAAATATTCCCTCTATTTAATAATTAGGGACGTCTGGGCACGCAGACTGGGCTCCCTATGAGGGGTTGGACCCTTTACACATTCCCTTAAACATTTTAAACAAAAACCTTTGCGTAGGATACTTAGTATCCTTGCCCTTGAAAGTACATATCTACCTTCTAAAGATATGGATATGAAGACCGATAATTTTCGCCCTATCATAATATACATAACCAAAAATATGGAAACAAAAAAATATGTATTTTTCGGGGTACTAGACTATCTATCATAAATCATAACTTCAGGGAACCTTCTGTGTTTTTATTTTTCTCTGTTAGAACCTTACCTTACAGGTGTCTTAGGTCGGTCGGTCGGGTATTAGCGCATTCTTACACCCAACTGCCTTTATACCTAAGATAAATAATTTACAATTGCAGTTTATGGCAGGAAAATTTGGTTTCTAATTTATCAATGTGCATGGTTTTTTATTTATTTCTGCCATATCTGAAGCTCGTAATGTAAGGCAAATGTTAGTATAGACCATTCCATTATTTCCGCTAGAGGGACCGATAGTAGGGAACAGGGAAATAACCTAAGATGGCGGTCGCTTCCGCCTCTGTGTTGGTTTCACTTCAAGTAATACTAATAAATGAAACAGTCTATAGATGAGTTTTCTACAAAATCACGTGACTCAGGGGAATGTTTTTACCTTACGTAATGATCTTTTAGTTTAAGTTAAAGAACTAATATTTATTCTTAATATTTCATTTTTCGGAGTTGTATTGGGCAGGGCACAATCAAATTGTCTTTAGCACGTTTTTCGAGATGGTATTAGGTCTAGAAATTGCTTCGCAACATTACACAAAATTTATAATTCTAGGGAGTAGGCTTAGGCGAGATACTACCCAAAGACTGGAATCATAGGCCTAGCTTATTGTTTTTTTATAAACGAAATGAATTTACAATTTAGTGTGGGCTGATGGGCAAATTCATTGATAGCTATAAATTCTGGTATGTCTGACTTTAAAATCGATGGCTGCCATGAAAAATACTATCTTCTTTATATTTTAAAGTTTTAGTTTTTTTATTATTTCAACTCGTAACATTATATTTGAGAGATGATCTTTGGAATGAAATTGGTGTTGTAATATAATCGCTGGCGATTTACACTAAAGCTTACTTAGCTTATTCGGAATTCGAGTTGAGTAAAAATATACGTGAAACAGAAAACGTATATTTTTTTCTTCTTCTTAATGCGTCCATCGCGACGGGAATACAAAGGTAGCTGTTTAATTTTCTTCCAATCTTTGGGAGATGATATTAAATATATTTCGTATCTTTCTTTCTTCTCCTGGACTTATTTCTGCGTATGTACAGAGTTGACGAGAAAAGACGTAGCGAAATGTTTTAAATTGTGTGTATTATAGATCCATGAATGTATACAGCTACTAGGGAACATTGTGTACGCATAATGTTGTGTATTTATAGATCCATGAATGCATACAGCTACTAGGGAACATTGTGTACGCATAATATTGTGTATTATAGATCCATGAATGCATACAGCTACTAGGGAACATCGTGTACCCATAATATTAATAATGTTAATTTGATTTCTGCGCGAGGTTTGTGGGTATTCCGGGCTTGAGAACTTAATATCGCGTCACACCTCATAATTATGATGGCGTCTTTCTTAGTCTAACGGTGCAATTTCATTTGTTGGTAGCAAGCAACGCGAGGTCAGGCGCGCGCTCTAGGTGCAACGCCTAGTGAGGTAGATTATAGAGCTATCTCACAAGCCTTAGTGTCACGTCACCCATGCTATTTTCCCATAGAACCAAAGCGGTACCAAACATGGCCGCCCCACTGCCAAAGCTAACCCTGTGACGTTTTACCTAAGCACCGACTTTAATAGCTCTATTCTCCACATAAAATTCGTCATAGCTCCTCCCACAAAATCCGCCTATATACGTTGAGTGAAAATGGATGTAGTACTCAATGATTTCTAGTAGCTGTATGCATTCCTTTTGATCTCTTGATGCCAATGTAAGGGAGTAACATAAGTATAGAAAACTTTCAATGGTCTCTTTCTCTAGCAGAATGCCCATTAATGAACTCTCTGTCTCTCTCTCTCACCCTGTACATATCTTTTTGTCTCTCTAAAATTCGAAATAACTCTTTCGCCATCCAGAATGAATGATCCAATCATCTCACGTACAAGCCGCGTTTAAGGGGCCCCCATCTGAGCTATAATTTCTCTTCCCATTTGCCGATTAAGCTAGGGTATCGTAGGTTCGCTCCCATTGTAATGCTTGCCAGATATACACCAAGGGTTGGTTCGGCATTTTAAAAACCTCAAAAACCGAATCTCTTACAAATTGCTAGTATAGTTTTTACCGAATAAATAACTAGTTCCCAAAACGTTACTTACTCAATATTAACCCATATCAGTTCGAGAAGACTATAAATTGAAAGTAAGAGTTGTGTATACCATAAGTTCATAGGATATGTTCCATCCATAAGTTTGTTAATCTCTGGTTACAAACTGGAGCTTGTCATGAAGTGAGTGAGGTAGGTCATAGATTCGAGGTAAAGTGACACCTGGTGAGGTACTGTCAAAGGCTTAGTAAGTTCAGACTAAATAGGACCTAGATGGAAGTCCTGAAAAACTAATTAACCACCGAGTGTAGTACTTCAATTCTCGCTTGTGGTTCTGCTAGAACTAGTTATCTCGAGCTGTAAGTCTCTCAGTAGCATTACGAAGTATAGCTAGTGTCATACTTATGGAAGGAACGTATCACTTATAAACTTATGATATACTGTATATAAACATGGCCTTGATGCGGAACTTACTTCGTTTTACTTCAAATTATTGGCTTCTAGTAATAGGCGCCATTGTACCAAGGCTATGATAAAAGTAATAGGCTTTTTGGCTAGCTAAAATATAATGGTCAAATTTCCTAAATGACGTATAGTTTGCCGAGGAAAATATTTTTCTAAAATGTACCGGTAATGATCTTAATGAAAGATAGCTAAGCTAAGGCTATATAAGTTTATAGCGAATGGTACCCCTTTATTAGGCGCCGTTTTTTCTCTTAACGCTTTCTTCTAGTTATTATAAATTTGGTCCCGCTCTAATGAAGAGGAGGTCTTGGGATTTCTATCTTTTTTTTCACGGACTGTTATTAACTCTGTTAATGGTCGAAGGAGGCACCGACATTTTCTCCTCCCAAAAATCTCTCTCTCTCCCTTTCTCTTCGACTTTTTACCGAGAAATTAAAACCCTATGGATTATTAAAGAGGTAGTCTCAGTTTAAAAGATCTAGGGATTTATCAAGGGTTAATAATTGATCAAGGTTGATCTGGAAGGGTTAGGAATCGATCAAAGTTGACCTGGAAGGGTTGGGAATCGATTTAAGTTGATCTGGAAGGGTTGGGAATCGATTTAAGTTGATCTGGAAGGCTTAGGAATCGATTTAAGTTGATCTGGAAGGCTTAGGAATCGATTTAAGTTGATCTGGAAGGCTTAGGAATCGATTTAAGTTGATCTGGAAGGCTTAGGAATCGATTTAAGTTGATCTGGAAGGCTTAGGAATCGATTTAAGTTGATCTGGAATTCTTGGGAATCGATTTAAGTTGATCTGGAAGGGTTGGGAATCGATCAAAGTTGATCCGGAATTCTTGGGAATCGATTTAAGTTGATCTGGAAGGGTTGGGAATCGATCAAAGTTGATCTGGAATTCTTGGGAATCGATTTAAGTTGATCTGGAAGGGTTGGGAATCGATCAAAGTTGATCTGGAAGGGTTGGGAATCGATCAAAGTTGATCTGGAAGGGTTGGGAATCGATCAAAGTTGATCTGGAAGGGTTAGGAATCGATCAAAGTTGATCTGGAAGGGTTAGGAATCGATCAATGTTGATCTGGAAGGGTTAGGAATCGATCAATGTTGATCTGGAAGGGTTAGGAATCGATCAATGTTGATCTGGAAGGGTTAGGAATCGATCAAAGTTTATCTGGAAGTGTTGGGAATTGATCAATGTTAATCTAGAAAACTTGGAAAATGAGACGAAATTAATTTTGAAACTGTGCCTTATTAATGGAATTATAAAAATGAGGGGAAATCATTAAAAATGTTGTCTGTGCGCGAGGAGGAGTCTGTCCTCCATATATAGGAAAGTATAGGAAAAAAAAACGTCCCCAGTTTTTAATGAGTTTTGTCGGGTTCTTAATGACTCGAAATTCTTTGGGTGCATGAAGCTCCGTCTGCTCGACTCTTTTCGACACATCGTCTAATGAATTAAACATTAAATTCGTAACACCCTTACCACCCTTCGTCGTTGACGTCACCACGCCCCCCCCCCCACTTATATATACTTTTAAAATTCGATGTTTTGGCCCCACATTCGAAGATATTGAAATAATTCGCGAAATGTTTAAAAAACATAAAACGTACTGGGTTTGTTTGATTTAGTTATGATTCGACAATTTCGACCTATCGTACGTACAGCTGAACATGAATTTATCAATGAAAGTTACGAATATAACGGTAATTAAATTCATTTGAGAGCTAATTAAATTCATGAAAGAAAATAAACCAACCACGGTTTTCTGAAAAGTCTGTCTAAAATTATTGGGGGTTGATCTTTGGGCGATTTCGTGTCGAAAATGGAACTTCTGTGATATTTTGCTGTCCGGGCTACTGTTTTCAATTTATAATTGAAGTGTTTTACTGATTATCTCTTAAATTTAATTAGCATTGTCTACAAGTTTCTTAATTTAATTTAGTTTAAAACATTTTAAACAATCTTAACTTATCTCGAAATCGCCATTTCAGAAACACTCTGTATAAATTAACCAAAATTATTAACACCTTAGTATGAAATTTGGCATGTTTTAATTGAATTTTATTTTTCAAAATTGTTTTGTTAATTAAATTTAAAACATTTTAAACAATCTTAACTTGAACTCGCACTTTCAGAAACACTATGTATAAATAAACCAAAATTATTAACACCTTTGCATATTTTAATTTAATTTTATTTTTCAAAATTGTTTTGCTAATTAATATTTAAATCAGATTTGATATTATCAAAATTTTTCCCTTCTTTTTTAAAAATATTTTAAAATTTCAGTTCTCTTTAATCTTACCTTACGTTTTTGTGGTAAAGAAGGGAGGGGGGAAGGGACCCTATTCCGGCACCCTTCTCTTGAAAATGTCACCAATAGGATAGCCCGACGGTAGAGTGTCATTTACCCGTATATGACCTTGATATTCACGGCAATTAACTCGATATAATTTGACTAACTATCCCCATATTTTAACGAAGCTAAAAAAAGAAGAATTTTTATAGACCAGTGGTAAAAAAAAATGTTCGAATATAGAATCTTTAACAATATTCTAATGATAAGCAAAATATTAAGAACTCGAAAACAGGTAGGATTTCGGTATGAGTGAATAAGGTCAAAAATCATTTTAGAGCAAAATCAAGCACACCATTCGATAGACCGTAAAATTTAGATCTAAAATAACCCCCGCTTTTTTCAAATTTCCAAAAAAAAAACCAAGGTCAAAAACAGTGTGGAAAAAATCAGAGGGCCAATAATTTGCCACGTTTTCCAACCTAACCTAAGCTAAGCTAACCTAAGCTAAGCTAACCTAAGCTAAGCTAACCTAAGCTAAGCTAACCTAACCTAAGCTAACCTAAGCTAACCTAAGCTAAGCTAAGCTAACCTAAGCTAACCTAAGCTAAGCTAAGCTAACCTAACCTAAGCTAACCTAAGCTAAGCCAACCTAAGCTATCCTAACCTAACCTAAGCTAACCTAACCTAACCTAACCTAACCTAACCTAACCTAAGCTAACCTAAGCTAAGCTAAGCTAACCCTAACCTAACCCTAAGCTAACCTAACCTAAGCTAAGCTAAGCTAAGCTAACCTAACCCTAACCTAACCTAACCTATTCGGCCTCTTAAGTGAAAATGAGCCCTAACGTTAAACATCAATATTTTGGAAAAGGTGGCAATTCCTATGGGGGATAAGACTTTTTTTTTTTTTTTTTTGGAAATTTGAAAAAAGCGGGGGTTATTTTAGATCTAAATTTTACGCTCTGTCGAATGGTGTGCTTGATTTTGCTCTAAAATGAATTTTGACCTTATTCACTCATACCGAAATTGTACCCGAAAACAATATATTCATTAACCAAGGCACGTTTTAATTATCTTGCGAAACTCTTGGAATATTTTCGAATAGCAACGTGATCGAATTTCTTAATTTATGCTAATTTTTTCCATCATTCTCTCGCGGTAACATCCCCCTTTTTTGATTTTTAGAATTAAACTTAAAGGCAAAAGAAATAAATTTGTCTCGCAAAAATCCTTAGAATCCAAAGCCTATTATTAAAACCGCAAAAAACTCCGGTTTTATACCGAAGATTTCTTACGTTTTATCTTTTTTTTTTTTTGTTATTAATTCTTGTAAGATTTGTCGACAAGCCCGTGAAATACTAATTAAAGCTAATTACACGTCCTACAATAATGGCCTGCTCGGAATAATGGCGATTTCGAGAAAAAATATAAAACATTTAAAGGTATAGTGTAACTGTCCATTTTTAAGCCTAAAGGGAATGTGAAATCATTGTGGAAATATACCTCCCCACTATTTCAGAAATAAACATCGTCTATTTATTTTTATGAAGTTTTTGTTTCGTGTTCTGTCGAAATGCAATGGCTATTGAAAAGAGATTTAATTTTAATTTTAAGTATATTTTTGTTCAGTCGCTTATCAATTTTGAGTATAAAATTTTATAAATCTTAGAGGAGAGAGGTGAAATGGAGTAGTAGTGTTGGTGTACCATGCGCGACAACGAAAGTTTTACTTGGATATATATAGATAGCGCCAGTTAAAAATACATAGTTTACATTCTTGGAGGATTCCTACCATTAACGCGCAAGGGGACCAGGCGACTTTGAGCGTATTGTCTGCTATTTTACGCTCTAGGTTGCCTGGTCTCCTGGTGCAAATGGTATGAATCCTCCTTGCGTGTAAGCTATGTTTAGAAGCTATTTTAAACCTTGGAGCTGAGATTTGAAAGTATCCAAGAGTACCTCGCGCACGCCCCTACCTGTATTGTTAATTGAAACTATAGTTCTCACGAATTAGATTAAGACACAGGATGCATTTAATACGTTTTTGTACCTTGCGACCGTACCAAAAAGCCCTCCATTGAGGATGCTGGGAGGACTTTTCCGTAGCGTAGATGGGGCAAGGAACATGGAGATAGGGAAGTTTGGTCAGTATAGGAATCTCTCTTCACGAAATGTAGCAGGTCACATGACTTATATTCGGCGTTAGTTTGAACTGCGCAGGAAACCGGTAGTGCCGCCTATCCTCAGCCCGATGCGCGAGAAAAGTGCGGCGCATGCGCACATGCACATCCACGCCGAAAACGGGATTTTTGGGCGACCGGAGTTATAGCGTTACACGAAACTTCCCTATCTCCATGTTCCTTGTATGGGGTATGGGGATACGGAGATTGGACCAAAGACTCCATCTTCTCTCGTCTGCATCTTCTCGAAGTTTAGATTGGATTCTCTTTCACACTCCCTTTAAGTAATACGCTTCTGTCCGTTGATTCGCAAATTAAGAAAAACTGTCCGCGTTGAATTCACCTACCCGTACTATATTTATAATATCTCATCCAACAAGAAAAAAAAATAGAAAAAAGATGGCCTTTGGGTAGAGAAGCGGTAGCCAAAGCTTTCCCTTATTCGATATAATTTTTTTCGCGCTTTGCCGAGGGCGGGCTATATTTTTTTCGAGGACGATACCAACTGCATGTAAACAGTCTTATTATGAAAAATACGTTACATTCCTGAATCTTTTAGGCAACCCTGCTTGCTATAGGGGACCCTGCTTTCTCCAAGTTACCAATGAAGAAATGCGTATAACTCTTGAAAATAACGTACCATCTCGAGTTTACCTCGAATACTCTCTTAGTAGTGGGTGGGTATCCCTACGCCTTAGTTTAATATCTATGGTAAATTCAGCCTGAAAAACAGATGAACTCTGGTACCCTCTTTCTACACCCATTAGGTATGCTCTCTAGAATTAACTCTACAGCGGATGGATACAACACGATGCTAATCTTAATTCATATTAAAATAGTCCATCGATAGTGCCTAATTTAGTTCCAAAGGGGTTGAAACTTTGTTACCGATTTTTTTTCTATCTTAACTCCTTTGTATACATACGGCGCCATCGGGACATAATTTTATTTAATTTTTTTATTCATTTTAAATATAATGTATTCACGCTTATAAAATTTTATTTTATGATCTTCGGACTTTGAGTTTTAACTTAGAGAGACGCCGAGTTAATTTACTGAATTTTAACCATAACGCGTCGGCCGTGGCATTACGTAGTTTTTTTTAACTTTTAAAATTTGTCGTAATTTATAGTTATTCAAGCGGATGTTTGGGTGATTTTTATTTTAATATTTTTGGGTAATTTATTGCGGGCGAAAAATAAGAAATCTTAATTTTTTGAAAGAGAAAACTCAGTAGAAAAAATATTAGTAACTCTCTATTTATGGTTTAGAACCAAATATTTGACAGAAAATATGAAAAACATGTTTTCTTGCGAAATTTTATTGAAAATACTAGAAAAATTTAGTTTATTTATTAATATTCTGCACCGTAAATTTAATTTTAGTTAGGCCTAATGGTTAAGGAATGCACATTAATTTCAAAGTGCTAGCTCTCTGTCTTTGATGAAAAAAAATTGGGAATTTTGCGCCTGTAAAACTGTTTACCCCGCAAAACAGTAATGTTCAAGGTGAAGCCAACATCCAGGAGAAAATTATGTTATTTTAATTTAAATACGGAGGAAGCCACAGCGTAGTAATTCCCAGTTAAAACCTCCATTTAAAAAAAAAAGTAGTCTGGTCCTTTAAACAAACGCAAATTCTACCCCCTTTATATGTTAATATGGCTGGCTAGACGCGTTAATGTAATAATAACCATAACGAACGAAGCACTTCCCTCCATCCCTTTTTTCCTAAGTATATTATAATATGTATTGACCCCTTATAACCCCTACGTGTGTAGAGGTACTCTCTAAGCGCATTGGGTGGGTCACGACCTGTAGGCGTATTTTATTATCTTAATGTTTATTCCCGTAAAATGATGGAGAAGAAAGCATTTTGACCCGCGGTCATCTCGAAAGCGCGGTAGCTATAGGCAACCTCCCCCAAATCCAAAAAACCCGGTAGCTCACCTTGGATGAGTGAAGAAGCTAACAGAGAAATATCTATAAAAGCCAAATCAAAAGAGAGTTTGCTGCTTCTGCATGCATACCCTCTTTCTTCTTTCAATTTTTTACCTCTCCGAGTGACGATGAAGTCACTGAGAGGTATTACACTGGACGTGTCTGTCTGTCACCGCGTTCGCAGATGGCAAATCGGATTCGCAGAAATCAATATTGACTTTTACTCCATTATCATCGTTAGGGTTAAGATGTAAGCGGCGATTGGCTAGCTAGGGTTACCAGAAACGTCTATCCACTGCTCCCAATGGCAGGGCTTCCACCAAAGCTTCACGAAATTGCGCTTTTTCTTATCCCTTACTGTGAATCAAACGCCTAAAATACCCAAAATTTATAAAAATTGGGTAAAAGTTGTTCGCTTGAATTCAAACGTTAACAATAGCTATGTTTAAAATGATTTTAGGAACGACTTAAGTAGGATTAAGGTAAATTACTGACGAATAAAATAATTAATATCGATTATTTAATAAAAAAGAAAAAACCCTCTTAATTGGGTAGATAGCCCGCGTCTCGACTCGGCGAGGTTTCTTTTGGTTTCCCCAACTTGTTTTCTTTATTCAATAGTGGCTTAATACGGTACAGTGTATCGAAGAAGTTATAGCGCTCCTTTTTGAGCGCGCGGCGCGATACAACAAAATAAGCGATAAAAGTGAAAAGGTTTGAAACTTTGAATTGAGAAATCGTGACTCACGAGTTTGCGTTAAAACGATTGAGCTTCTCTCTCTTTCTCTACCTGTATTTTTGATGGGGAAAACGCCAGAAACTTATATTATCATGGATGATTATAAAAACTACGAGAAAAAAATGTTCCGCTATATTTAAAAAAAAAGAAGGATAGGGCCTAATTAAATGTTCATTAGTTGGAATAATCAGCTATAGTCCCTTAATTTAGCTACGGAGATTTTCTAGTGTAAGTCGGTGCATGGTAATTTACCGTACGTACCTTACCGGTAATTTACCTAATACCGATTTATATCATACTGTAATTTTACCATGCGGTAATTTATAAAATAGTTTCTAAATTTTGGCAAGCTTATGTCGAAACCTTTTTGAAGTGGTAAAACCAAGAAGTGATATCTAGTTTACTAGGGAGAAGGTATAAGATGTCTAAGTATTGGCGCGGACCATAGTCCCAGTCCCCCTTTCAAAATACAAGGGGAAGGGGACGTAAAAGAAGGCCGGGCTATTTCGCCTCTCCTCAGTCGGAAAATATGACTGTAATTTTCGTCATTCGCGTCGCCACGGTGACGTGAGTTTTCAAGAACCAATGAGATGCTAAGTGTAATTTAGAGGCGGCTGGGATTAACTCCGGACACGTCTACGTTTGGACTGGAGATAAAGCTAGTAATGTGGCGAAGTTATACCGAGTTATACCTTCTCCCTAGTAAACTAGATATCACTTCTTGGTAAAATTAAGTGGACATACCAGCTATAGACCATAAAAATTGGTCTAGATTTACTTGTGAGTCTAGTTCTTCCTTAATTTCCCATTAGTTTACGCTGGTTAAAACATCTAAACCAGGTATAAAATTCTCGCAATTCAACGTGTACTGTTTAATAGACACTTTACACGTGGGAAAATATACCTTAATGCCCATCAAAGTTAAGTTCGCTTTGATTTACTGTTTTTTAAGTATGTAACTATGGATCAGGTACCCACTCGATCATGGAGTCGTTGGTTGCGAAGAGGACCGGGGGCCCCTACGCACCCGTTAAAAGCCAATTGAAATTTTAGAGTGTTTAAGTCCCCAAGTAATAAGAAATTAATCTAAAAAAACGGTTGGTGGTGTAGCTAGGGAATTAAGCCGAGATATCTTATATTTCTCCGCCCCAAAAGGCGACCCCGGTCATTTATTAAAATGTCCATCCCGGCCGGTCTCCATATACGTGACCATGACGTCACGCCTGAATATAAGCGCCAAAAAGGGCTTGAAATTTACAAGGCTAATTATCCTTAATACACTCGACCCCTCAACCTGCAATATCGAGATTAAACCAATTAAGAAACCCCCCCGATCTTAATTGCCTTCCTTACACACCAACCTAAACGATCTAGAGAGAAGACTGAATGAGTTTTTTTTTCTTCTTTACTTTTCAAATCGTGGGATTGATCCGATATTATGATAAACGTCTTGTTTTTTTAGGCCAACGTAATCACGTTGGCGTTGGCCCCCGAATTTTGGTCTATGCTTTAAAATAATTAAAATTTAATTTTAAATTAAGTGTTAAAAGTAAACAGATTTTATACTCGCAAAACAAAGTTAACGCAACGTGTATTCGCCCTTGTTTTAATTGTCTATAAAGTTTTTGTCAAAATAATTATAAAATGGTACCCCCCCCCCTTCTTTTTAATTGCCTTGCCAAAATAATTATAATAAGTAGGTGAAATTTTAAAATTCTCAAATCAATTCGCTGTTTTTTTATATAAAATTCGCAGAAATTAGTCCCGAGAGAGGTTTAAAAACCCAACCCTTTTATAGCTTTAGATTTAATTCGGTTTATTCAGATGGACATAAGTTAATGAGATATGTTACTTCCATAAGTATGACACTACATATACTTCGTAATGCTACTGAGAGACTTACAGCTCGAGCTAGTTCTAGCAGAACGACAAGCGAGAATTGAAGTCCTACACTCGGCTAGTTAGTTTTTCAGTCCATCTTCTCCTATTTAGTCTGTACTAAGCCTTTGACAGTTATACCTCGAATCTATAATCTACTTCATTCACTTCATGACAAGCTCCAGTTTCTAAGTTACCAGTGACAAAACTTATGGAACATATCTTATGAACTTATGGATGGGTAAGAAATCCTCCAATGACGGAGCTAACGCGAGTTTTATGGATATTTTCTTCTATGGTAACGAGCGAAATATGCAGAATATGTTTTAGATTATAGTCGTCTTAGCTAACGCAGCTTCAGAGAGAGACTTTTCTTGGGCAGAGATAGTTTAAATGGCTAGAAGGCCATGATTCCGGACTAGAGAGAGGACATCGAAATGAAGCTGGAAGCGATATTCAGATCGGGTGGGGGAAGCGAAGGGGGAAACCCAAGTAAAATTCGAAAGTATATGCTGTAATGACGCGAGAGGCGCATGCGCATATCGTTACTGTAGCTATTACGGTCTTGGAGTTTTCCTTCGTTTGAAAAAGATCACACAAACACGTAGTTTGTCTAATTTTATCTGGAACTAGTATCCGTTAGACATTTTAACATTTTTTGGGCCGCCATTTTTAAAAATGGCGGAAAGTTGAACCCCAAATGCGTACCATAAAGCCCGTCTATAGGATATAGGGAACGAGTATACTAAATATTAAATAAATCCATTAAAATGACCGACGATATTCTATATAAAAAAACAAAATTACATTTCTGTCCGCCATTTTTCAAGATGGCGGCGGATTGCAAAAATCTTTCTTGGCGCTTACCTACTACTTATGAGTGACGTCCATGCAAATTTTCAGCCTTTTAGCTAAAGCGGTTTGAGCTTGACGGTAATTATCAGTGTATACTAATTTTTCACTATCCCAGCAAGTTTCATACGGTCTGAAATTTACTATAAAGATTTATTCCGTCGCCTGTTTCGCGATACCCGAAAGCAAAGTTTTTTAAGTTTTTGTCCGATCTCTACCACACTTTAAACTCTAATGGGAAATAAAACGCCGTAAATGATCATCTTATACTATTACCAGAAGTGGTATGATACTAGAAGTATTGAGCTAACCAAATTCTTCACTCGGCATTAGTGAAAAGACTTGATAAAACACAAACGGTTGGCCCTCTAGTGGCGGTTTCTGAAATTTCCCCTCCAAAACGTGAGACGCTCGCGGTGGTAGACGGCCGAACTAGATTCAAGAGCCGGGTCCGTGTTTCGCCGCTTTAGGTTGAGGGGAAGGGGGTAAGAAATGTTTTTGGAACTCGACCAATTTTTTTCTCTCCGCGATGGAAGCGGCATAAAATCCTCAAATTTGTTCACTAGTGCCAGGATCTACTATCAATGCTAGAGCCCTTCACTTCTAGTCTCATACCACTTCTGCTATTACTATACACTAATCTTTCCCTTTTAAAAATAACCCTTAAATCCGACTCAGTCACGTAAAAACAGAGTAACCCTATACATATAGGCCTACTTAAAATTAAGAGAAGAAAAATCAAAAAAAGAATCACGATAGTCCGGGGCTGAATTTTATTCGAAAATCGTGTAGCAATAATATTTAAAGAGTCAATTTTATTTGGTGCTCACGAAAAAATTGAATCAATCGAAATTACATTCTTTGAAAATGTATACGTAGTAGGCCTAGATCTCGTCCGAGAGGGGTTTTTTTTATTATTTTTTCTTTCTTTTTTAGTAAGCAATAAATTTTATCTTCAGCGTTAAAAGCTAGTTTTATAACGTGAAATGAAGACTTTACTGTCACTTTGATATTCAACAACTTTTGGAAAAAAAAAATAGAAATCGAGGTGCCAATAGTTTTTAAGTATCCTCACGAAGTTCTTTAATTTAAATGATTTAATGGGACTGGAGAATGAGGAACGTTTATTTAAATGAATTAAATTATAAAAATATATTTATATTCCTTGGTTTTTGGGTTGGGATGATTTTGGCATTATCAGTTGATTGGTTTAATTTTAAAATGTAAGGTTTTATGTAGTCTGCTAGTACGAACTCTCTCGTGACGTCACACCCTACCATATTGTATCTATAGATTGCGGTGGAATTGCACAAGTTACAAAAGACTGGCAACACTTGTCCCCCACTTTATCTATAAAAATTTCGGTGTCAGGTGCTACTACCTCTTTAATTAAACGTCATAAACCCAATCCTATATGCCTATATACATCTAAAAATCAACTTTTGTCGTAGCCTCCAGTCAAATTATCAAATTATCCCTTAATAATAAACATTAAAATCAGCTTGGTATATACAAGAAGTGATATCTAGTTTACTAGGGAGAAGGTATAAATTCGCCACATTTATAATCTAGCTTTATCTCCAGTTCAAACGTAGACGTGTCCGGAGTTAATCCCCGCCGCCTCTAAATTACAACCAGCAATTATCTCATTGGTTCTTGAAAACTCACGTCAGCGCGACGCGAATGACGAAAATTACAGTCATATTTTCCGACTGAAGAGAGGCGAAATAGCCCGGGGCCTCCTTTTACGTCCCCCCTTGTATTTTGAAAGGGGGACTGGGAATATGGCGAGCGAATACTAATAGGCATCTTATACCTTCTCCCTAATAAATTAGATATCACTTCTTGGTATATACTTGTGATTGGGGAAGAAAAAACAACACTTGTAGCCGCGGGAAATTTAAAATTTTATTTTTTTATATATTTATTTATTGATTGTATCGTGAACTTTGCATCATGAGGTTAATACGCAAATTATATATTCTAATTCTACCCTGGCTGGTCTTTCCTTTAGGTGTTCCCGAATACATTTAAACGATTTAACCCTTTTTTTTTAAAAAAAAAAAAAAGAAAATCAAAATCGAATATTTAAAAATCCTCTTAATTTTTTTTTTTTTTTACTTTTTTCTATCTACCCTTACGCGTATTTCGGATGGTTTTTTTAAGTTACTTAAAATTTCCGAGTTAATTTTTACAAAGACTGGTTCTTCGGCATTTAGATGGTCCCGCCAATAATAATTACATCCATTTTGGTGATTTATATAGTAACTTAATCATAGCTTGGAGAAATTTCTTTGCCTATTAGCGCTCTCTCCCCGCGTTCTAGCTAATACACAGGAATGCATACAGCTATTTGGAATCATTGCGCCCCCAAATATATTCCATGATAATTTCTACGCGAGCATTATGGGTCGAACCTTAATTCTGACGTACTTCTGTGTTTCCATTGGTTACTAGCAACGCGAGGTACTATATATTCGTAGGTGCAACGCGCAGCGAGATAAATTTAAATTCGACAGGTAAAATTCGTCCATAGCTCTTCAAACAAATTCCGCCCTAGATACGTTGCTCACAATGATTCTTATTAGCTGTATGTATTCCTGCTATATCCAAATAGTATTTCGATATTTTTTTTTACCTTATAACGTGTTTAAACGTAGGTACGCGTCTCCTTTCGCATCTCGGATGAAGTTTGTGGTCTTATTACCGGATTAGGAATCCCAATATCATAATGGTTTTTTCGCAGCGCTACTCTTTTTTTAATCATTAAAAGGCGCATGATCGAAAAGAACTTCTTTTAACGTGGGTTTTAAAGACCAACTTAGGGATGTTTTGATCATGAACTTGTAGGCCTATACTCTAATGGATATAGTTGGCCTTGACCAAGAACCCATATATAAGAACAGAGAACGTTAGTTTTCAATCAACTCGTATGGTAGAACGATAAGTTCCTAAAGTTTGTCACTGGTAACTTAGAAACTGGAGCTTGTAATTTTGAAGTGAATGAGGTAGGTCATAGATTCGAGGTAAAGCGAAGACGCCTGGTTTTGGCGCTGTCAAAGGCTTAGTAATTCAGACTAAATAGGACCTAGATGGAAGTCCTGCAAAACTAATTAACCATCCGAGTGTAGTACTTCAATTCTCGCTTGTCGTTCTCCCTCGAACTAGCTCGAGCTGTAAGTCTCTCAGTATCATTACGAAGGGATAGGTAGTGTCATACTTATGGTAGGAACATATCACTTATAAATTTATGGTAGAACTGAACACCCGCACAGTTTTGTATCAGATCGAGCGAGGTTTAATCTGATTTCACTTCAAATATTAAAATTATAAGTAATCGAACTTAATTATTAGACTATAGGGTGTCATTTTATTTTCTCCTAAGAAGGAGAAGCGAATTCTCAGTTGTAAAAGTTGGCTGCTTGGATCAGGGAGAAGACGTGGTAAATTGAAATTCCATGTCATAACCTCTAGTTTGGCTTTCAATCATGATTAGATAAGTTTTTTGTGGCCGTCCCATGTACTTGACTTTCATCTCCTCACCCATGCGGCGACGGTGGCGAGAGTCAGCTAGCTCCCGCTCCTCCTTCTGGGCTTGGGACGTACACGTCTTCCGGTTCCAATTTTTTCCAATAGAGTGCTGTCAGTTGTGACGTCAGATCGATGGTTAAACGTCACGAGTCTGCCTTAAGCAATGGGCGGCCATGACAATTACCGTTTTTTCTTTATGGGAAAACAGCATGGGTGACGTCACACCCGCGCTTCTGACAGCACTCTATTACTCGATCGCGTCGATCGGGAATTGAGTCTCCCTTGCAGCTCTCTCTCTCGATAGATTTTAAGTGGCCGCGCGGACTAAATTAGTACCGCTTAAATAGTCGGGCAAACGCGACGGGGGCCTACACGTTCGTCAAAAGCATAGACATCGGAAATACCAACCGCGTTTAGGCTCAGCACCCTTTGCACGCCTCAGTTGTCTACAAAAATGCTATTCAGGATTCATACCATTTTACGCTAGAATTCCGGGCTATGGAGCTTGAAGGAGAGAGAAATGGAGTGGAAACCATAACGTTACTTACCTCCGTACCCCCTCCTACGGAATGGCACCGAAGTCCTCCCAGCATCCTCAGCGTTTATGTAGGGTCGTAGACGCCCCTCTGTCTTAAAAATAGAAGTTTCTTCTCGTATAAAAACAATGGCGCTTCGCGGCAGCACTTAACAATCGCCTACGCGAGGTGCACTTGTATAGTTACGGTGCAGTGGGTCGCTCGTCATCATTTCCAATCCATCTTACCTCATTTATCCCTGCTTGAAGGACGAAGTAGTCTGCACTATTGTCCTCCAAGTACCCTCCTCTCCTTATGTAAAAGGTATGAATCCTTCTAGCCCCTAAAAACTATGTATAGAGTCATTTCTCTCCCATATATGGCAAGCAACGTCATAACCCTCTATCTCTCACCTTAGTGATATCCCCCCTTCCGGAGGCAAATAGTATATTCTCTTACAAAGTTGCCCCCAACGTTTCGGGATACACAGTTCACTCCCCCTCTCTACCGAAATTACTTCATACTCCCGAGATTGGAACATAATTCTTTCGTTCGACTTATTATTTCCGATATCTATGGGTTCGATGGAGCTTTATGAGAGCGCGCCATGAAAATTGAAAATGATTATGCCTATATCGTGTGGAAAATAGGTTTTAATAGGTAACGGGGAGAAAGGGGGGGGGTAAGGGTATGTTTCGTCGGATTACGTACGGTAGCCGACGCGTAGTTGCTCGAGCTAGCAAACACGCCCCTTTCTTGGACAACTAATTTTCTAATCTGGTTGAAAATTTATTGAATCTAATTCGACCCTAGGCGGGGACATTTTTCTTCTTAATACCGAAAAAAGCCGCCCCGATTCATCTCCGGATCCCATCCACGCTTCTTCTTTCTCATCTCATCTCTCTCTCTCTTTCTCCCCCCTCTCTCTCTCTCGCTCTCTCTCTATTCTCCAGGCTGTCTTATTGCTCTATCGATGACTTTGCTTTTGAACAGGCAAGCCACGGCCCCTGATTCAAAACCTATCATCTTTGAATCATCGGATGTGTTAACTTAACGTCTCCCCGGTGTTAAGAGGGAACGGGAACACCGTACTTTTAATTCATAAATTGGTCCCCGTTTATTCGGGGTTTTTCCCTTACTATTTTGGCCAGACTTACTGGTCCCGTTAACAATAGAGGAGTGGGTAGTTGTTGTTGTATTCAGTCTCGTTAAATATTATGGAGCTACTTCCGGCAACACACGGTTTCTTGGTAGACACGTGGTTGGTTAGTGGTTACCTCTGTCTAAATATCACTTCGTGCCTCCATATAGGATATACAGTAAAGCTGACAACATTTTTTCAACCAATAATGATATGTCTAGCGCAGAAGGCAATCGCCCAATGGGGAAAAAACCGGAAATGAAAAGTGTAAAAGTTTGACGAGATATTCCATTTTGTATTGGTAAAGGCTTAAGTGTCTACTCCTCTTCTGTGTATACTCTCTATGATTTAACTAAGTAGCGCGCAATAAGGGGGCTAGAGAAATTTAATCCCCTCCCACATTTTTTAACTTTAACCACGTGCGCTTGGCTTCAGGGTTGCCGGTAATTTGTTATTAGAAGATCTTGGGTTTGGATCTGAATCGAACGGAACTACAAACTTTTCAGTCTGTTGAACTTTACTCGCAAATAACTGACCACACTTGTCCGAACACTATCTATACCAAAACGAATCAATGTTTTCAAGTTGGCCTACGGAGCAATGTTTATTAACACTACAATAGGTCAGTTTGATTTTAAAAATGACCCAAACATATTTTCAACCGAATATAGAGATTCCAAAAATTTCAACCAATCACGTGGCCTCTGGTCAAATTGTTCTTCCCATACTTACTATTCACTTAAGAGCATTGACCCTATATATTAATTATTCATCAGGGAAAATATTTAACAATATATTTAAAAAAAACAACAACAGGAACTACTTATTAATTTTCAAAAAAAAAAGTTTTTATTGTTTTCGCTGAAATACATTATGAATCCGGATTGTTTTGTTCTTATAGAAATTAAAAAAAAAACTTAATTAATATAAAATTTGTTAGGAGATGGTGAATTTTAATTAACCCTAACGTATTTTTCTCTCTCTCTTTATCTCTTTTGGGTATATTTAAAACAACAAAAAAAATGGGGCTAGGGTAGAAGGTTGTGGAAAGCGCCTTTATAATTTTAATTAGTTTAAACCGTTAATTATTATAATTTATTTATAAATATTAAAATAAAACGAAGAAAACTGAGCGTTTGGAAACAATTAAATCCTCCAAATCCACGTTTGCTAGAAATGATGAAGAATGATATACGCTTTAGTTTTTTGCATTAATTATTATTTTTAACGTCTAATAGACCTGTTAAACCGATATTATTTAAAAAAAAACAGCACATCACATTTTGTTTTTTCTTTTCTCTCTCAATTTCTTATTTTTTTTTACTTCTTTTTTAAATGTTTCATTATAATATTATCACATCGTGACTACATCAACATGAGAGAAAACTTATTGGGAAAGTCTAAACGCTCTTAATTATTTTATTTCTATTCCTTTCTTGGGATATTTTAGGCTAATTTGATAGACTCCGGACAAATTAATTAAAAAAAAAAGTCTGATCTCAGTATCATGATAAAAAATAGGGGAAGGGTTGGGCCAATTTTGAGATACTAATATTACCACCGTCCCCCTATTTTTTAGCGTATCCGGATATAAATAGAGTAAGACTATTTACCTGAACAGGAATATATATACAACTACTAGGAATTATTGCATCCCATGTTAATATCTATGCGGGTTTTGTGGGCCGGGCTTAAGTACTCCGTCACGACTTAGTCTTTCTAACTGTGACTTCATTGGTTGATAGCAACGCAAGGTTCAACGCGCAACAAGATAGAATATTTCTTTAGCTCCTCCTACAAAATCCGCCCTTCATGAGTTGAGTGTTGTGGGACGTGTTTAAGTACTCCGTCACGCCTCTGTCTTTCTGTGACTTCATTGGTTGGTAGCAGCGCAAAGTCAGGCACGCGCAGCAAGATAGAATATTACTTTAGCTCCTCCCATAAAATCCGCCCTAGATACGTTGAGTGAAAATGGATGTAGCACAATGATTCATTCCTAGTATAGTTGTATGTATTCCCCGTGACAACGCGGCCATTTAGATTTCATCTCCATTGATGGCTTGGTATTAAAATGGCGGCGTTGTCATGGAAACGTGTTCTCAGTATCCTTTAGAGATCCTTCGACGTGAAAATATCTTTTAATCCCCCCTTTTTTCCTCTCTCATTCGCATATTTACAAAACATTTTAATTATTATTTTTTTTTAAATCTATATACACATTTCGGATCGGTTTTTTTTTAAGTTTTATTTCTACATTAGGTGCTAGCGTTTAGATATCGTTAAAACGATAATCTAATTAACGTGGTTAATAAAAAGAATAGTGCAGCGAAATAATATATATTTATATATATAAAAGGCCTTAACTAATACAAATTTATACGAATATTTTATTTGCCAAATTTTAATTTATTTTTTATTTTATTTCACTTCAAATATAAAATATGCAAATTTTTATTTTACGCTTTTTTTTGGGTAGGGGTCAAAAAATAAATTAACGCGACAAAATTTTAATTACTTTTACTTATTTCTTTTTTTTTATATCAAATAGGCCTACTTTTTTTCTTTCTTTTAAAAAGTAATATTTAAAAAAAAACTATAAAGCGAATATTATTAATTTAAAAATTTGTGTCGCGCAAATCTGGACTAGTTTCATCAAAATTATTGGCAACATTTTTTTTTACTTCAGTTTTTTTTTTCCTACATATTTTGTAGTAATTAATCAAAAAGATTTTTAATATTATTTATAATATAAAATAGACGCGTCTATTCCATGAAAGGTCACTTATATCTTTTTTTATCATTATTCTTAATTATTTTAAATTTAATTTGACGCGGGTTAATAAGGCCAACTTAGATGAAAAAACAACGATAATGAAGAGCCTTTCCCTAAAATTGAAGCTAATCTGGCGATTTACTACTAACCAGGGATAGATAGACTTTTTTAAGACGGAATGGGTAACAGGGTTATTCGGGTGCGCGTCCTAGTCCACGACCCCCTTACCCGTGACGGGGGGGTATGAAAGAAGAGGCGGGTCTTATTTTCATTATGGCGTTGTATGTATATCCGGGTCAAATAAACGTCGTCTGCCAAGTTGGAATGGATTGGGCTCCGATTGTAATTTTTGAAAGAACATTGTTTAAAAATGGAAGTAACACAAGACATAGGGCTTGAAACCAAAACACATTTTGAAATACGATTTATTTCTCTTTGATGAAGTTGTAGTGATGCTTTAAAAGCCTTCATAGATATTACAACACGAACAGGTTTTAACCAAACACTAAGCTCGCAAAACTCCTGGCCATTCACTAAGCCTTGGTTAACTTCATCAAATTCGCTTACAAAATTATGAGGATAGTAGAAATGATTGGATTTAGAAAGAATTAGCGAACACTTTTCACCCTTACAGATGTACTCCAAATCCAAAACACCGGCAATAAATTCCCTACCTCTTAATTGCTATTAAAAACAATTCCCAAATAATTTCCTACCCTTGCTTTGAGACGGCTTCATTTTGAACCCCTGTAAAGATGCTTATCTGTACAACCATAGCCCACTCTATCACGCGCATCACGACGCAAGCTGCTCGCGCTATATAGCGCGAGCAGCGCAGCGCCCGGGAGCGCGGATCGAGTGGGCTCTTGTACAACGCAAGAGGGGTCGTAGTCATAGCGACAGATGTAAACAGGAATTACGTATTTTTGGCCCTCCCCGTCAGCAACGTCACCAATACGTAGTTTTAGTGAGCCAATAAGAAAATTTAATTTTTTGGTTACGTGTTGAAGGAAGGGGCTATGTACTCGTCTATGAGTCGGACTGAAGTAAATATTAACCGTTGGGAATTCCGTCTTAAAAAAGTCTATCTATCCCTGTACTAACTATATAGGGTTTGTTTTGAAAATAAACAATTAAGAACTTAAAATTAATTGTACGAAAACAATTGAAAGGGGGAGCGGGGGATTTATCACCAGGCTTTTAAAACCTACGCGCTAAGTCTTTTTATTTTAAAATTAACATCGACTTTGAGTCCATTAATTAATAAGTACTTAATTAACGCGATTTTTATTCGTAATTAACGGCGTTCTACGATGATCGCGAAATGTCTTTGATCGGGAAAATGGAAAGGGCTAATCATCAAGTGAAAATGTTTTTTTTTTTTAGAAAAAAATATAGTCTGTGTTTTATTTTATTTTATTTTTTTGTAAAATAGGCTTAGTGATTAAGCCTCGTTTCATGTCATACCGTTCATGGTGTTAACTTGGGTACACGCTAGCATGAGAATGTCTCGTTTCTCTTTAGGAAACCTTAGTTCGCGGCCGGCTAATCTGGCTGCTTCGAGCTCACTTTCGGCTGACGCGAGTTCGCGGGCTATGACGCCAGGCGTTTCTTGTTCTCGCGCGATCCAGTCGAGGGCCATTTGAGATCGCATGTCGTCGTCTAGTGCCCGATGCGAGTAATGGGCCACGACTTCTTGTCGGGAACACTGTCTTTCGCGCATGGCTTTCAGTGAACCATTCCAATGAAGTAGTTGAAAGACAGTCATCAACTCCTGAAACTCCAGCATCGTTCGGCCCTTGTTCGCTTCCAGCATGAACCGGAAGGCTTCGATGCCGCTATTACTGTCGTCCGCGTCATCCGAACCACCCTGAAACGAGAGAGAAAATAGAGACCATTCCGTCAGTTAAGATCAAAATAGTGTTGTCAAAGTCCAATCTATCTCAGTTGTGAGGTCAGGGCCTAGGTAAAACGTCATGGGCTTAGCTTTGGCAGTGGACGGCCATGTTTGGTACCGCTTTGGTTCTATTAGCAAATAGCATGGGTGACGTTACTCTAAGGCTTCCGTCAGTTACTATATGTTAAGGCCTTTCCGAGATCAAAATAGTATTGTCAAAGTTCAATCTATCTCTGTTGTGACGTCACGGGCTTAGATTTGTACAGTGGGCGGCCATGTCTGGTGCCTCTTTGGTTCTATGGGTGACGTCACCCTAGGCTTCTAAGATAGCTCTATTGGCGTTTGCGTTTACTTAGCGGATGGCCTTCTGTACCAGAGAAAAGTCTCGCTCGGGATAAGGACTTCTCAAAGAGAAAGAGATGGTGGGAGAAATCCCCTATGTTTCTTTGACAGATTGAAAGTATAATGTTATTGAACCGGGTAAGCGAGAAGAAAGAAAGAAAGAAAGAAAGACTCGCGTGGTGTAAAGGAGTGGGGTTTCCTAGAGAGCGTCTAATACCGGTTGGCCACGTAACATTTCTAAATATCGCCGACATTTATCAATTACCCCTCCACTCTCTCTCTCTCTTAGTCTCTTTTATCCGTGTTTTGCCCCGCAAGCCTGCAGCCAAGTTAACCTAACCGCCCCACTACCACCACCACCACGGCATAAAGGTGTTTCTCTCATTCTTTAAGTTGTTTGTCAAACTGAATCGAACCGCAAAAAGCAGAGACTTAATTCCCTCCCGCGTCTTTTGTACTACATAGAATTTCACTGATCATATTTAGGCTATATAATTACGTCATTATAACAGCGCTTAAAATTAAATTCTTGGTGTAAGGAAATTATAAGAAAGTTTATAATTAATACGCTGTTCATTAATTAACTTACTTCCCAAGCACCGGTGTCCTACAGGGGAAACATTTCTACCTGTTTATTTACCTCGCCATTAAAAGAGAAGTGACCTATTAACGGAGGGTCAAGGGTTTCAACGCAACTCGGGTCTCCCTGTAAGGGTCCTCGGCAAGGATGCGCGATTAATCAGGGAAATAATGGGTGTTTTACTCTGAAGTGGTGTCAAGTCAGCTCCGGTGCAGGAACATGTGTCGTATTCCCTTAAACTTTGTCGCCAAGTTACTGCGCCACAATCGCGACGTTTAAAGGGAATAACATTGGAGATATTATCATTTAAGTTCTTTTATGAAGTTAAGAAAAACGCCCTTTCTTTATCGCGGTCATGGTTGGGGTCAATGCGGGGGTGAACCAGTTATATCATTCCTAGCTTGACTCAGGAATGCATGCGCGCATCGACTTTGAATTTATAAAAAGCTAGTTTAGTTTATGTATTAAAAAACGAGAAGAGAAACTTTGACAATTCTCCATCTTACTCGACAGTCTCATCTTACCAAGACTGGTTCGTGGTCCGTGGGTTTTTTCTCGTATGGGAGTTGTTCAGTTTTTTGGGCGACGCGGTAAACGTGGTACGGGTGATAAGGGTCCGCGGTGCAAAAACTGGATAGATGTCTTTTATCGGGACTCTTTAAATGGCGGTGTTTATAGAGCCGATAACGGGACGATTTCGAGAATCAATCATTAACTCCTCCGTTCTCTCTCTCTCTCTCTCTCTCTCTCTCTCTCTCTCTCTCTCTCTCTCTCTCTCTCTCTCTCTCTCTCTCTCTCTCTTTACCCCCTCTCCCCCCCGGGCCTCGCGAGTTTTATCCGTGGCTGATATTTTAAGGGTGTTTCGTACCTTGAATGACGCTTTGGCTTCGGCTACCGCTTTCTCGATGAAATCATCCGATATCCTCCGAGAAGGGTGCTCGTTGAAAACGGAATTCATCAGGGCGATCTTCGCCGAACTTCTCCTCGCTTCGGCTTTCGTCGGACAGTTCTGCTAAAATTACAAAATTAAATAATATAAATACAGCGTTAACCATTGATTATATTTTGGGAAAATAACGTGGTGCGTTAATAGACCAATCCATTAATTCCAGAATTAAGAGAAGCGCAAACACCACATGGGCGGAGGAGGTGAGGTCACCTTCTTTCTTGGGTTATTTCCCTGGTGCCAAGAATCACCGCTAGAGGCAGGCAGCGCCAGTTGGCCTGCCTCCCCTCTCCCGACTGTAAAGAACTCGGGTGAACTCCTTCTGGCGTTGCAAGGGGAAACAACCCGTCTGTGGGTTAATTACCCCGCATTTAAATAATGAAATGGTCTATTACGATTTAAAACATTCTAATTGGTCATATTAATTTATACCAGGGATAGATAGACTTTTTTAAGACGGAATTCCCAACGGTTAATATTTACTTCAGTCCGACTCATAGACGAGTACATAGCCCCTTCCTTCAACACGTAACCAAAAAATTAAATTTTCTTATTGGCTCACTAAAACTACGTATTGGTGACGTTGCTGACAAGGAGGGCCAATAATACGTAATTCCTGTTTACATCTGTCGCTATGACTACGACCCCTCTTGCGTTGTACCAGAGCCCACTCGATCCGCGCTCCCGGACGCTGCGCTGCTCGCGCTATATAGCGCGAGCAGCTTACGTCGTGATGCGCGTGATCGAGTGGGCTATGGTTGTACAGAAAAGCATCTTTACAGGGGTTCAAAATGAAGCTGTCTAAAAGCAAGGGTACGGAAATTATTCGGGAATTGTTTTTAATAGCAATTAAGAGGTAGGGAATTTATTGCCGGTGTTTTGGATTTGGAGTACATCTGTAAGGGTGAAAAGTGTTCGCTAATTCTTTCTAAAGCCAATCATGTCTACTATCCTCATAATTTTGTAAGCGAATTTGATGAAGTTAACCAAGGCTTAGTGAATGGCCAGGAGTTTTGTGAGCTTAGTGTTTGGTTAAAACCTGTTCGTGTTGTAATATCTATGAAGGCTTTTAAAGCATCACTACAACTTCATCAAAGAGAAATAAATCGTATTTCAAAATGTGTTTTGGTTTCAAGCCCTATGTCTTGTGTTACTTCCATTTTTAAACAATGTTCTTTCAAAAATTACAATCGGAGCCCAATCCATTCCAACTTGGCAGACGACGTTTATTTGACCCGGATATACATACAACGCCATAATGAAAATAAGACCCGCCTCTTCTTTCATACCCCCCGTCACGGGTAAGGGGGTCGTGGACTAGGACGCGCACCCGAATAACCCTGTTACCCATTCCGTCTTAAAAAAGTCTATCTATCCCTGTTTATACCAAAATATTCCCCTCATCAAAATGAAAAAAAAAAAATAAATATTTTCAAAGACGATTTTTATGAAAAAAATTAATTTAGTAACCGCCTTTTATTACCCAAGATCAGAAACGTGACTAAGAACCAATCAATGCGCGAGAAGAAAGAGACGTACTCTAGCCAACTGTTGCCTTCGGGTGGTGAAACGAAAGGAAAACTTTTTTTTCGACAACTTTACCAGTTTTTGGATCTTACTCTCTGACTGAGCAAAAAAAATATCTAGAAAACTTAATCTTACTAATATCAAACTTATACTATTGCGGAATAAAAAAAGGAATTCCGAGGAACGGAGATTTGGTGCGAGAAGCTAGGTGAGACACTCGAGAAGTACGATCTACTCTCGTCAAACGCGCCTTTCCAAATACACCCAAACCCAAAAACGTCTCTTCGTTAGATAAGAAAGATTTGGAGGAAGAAGAGAGATGGAGAGAGAACGACGAGAGAGAGTTCGATTCCCCTGACAACTTAGCAAGCCCAGCCAGCCAGCCGCGCGCTGCACGCTGCACTATCAACCCCTAACATTTTCTGCCTGCTAATTAAAGCTAATTACGGAAGAATTCTGATCCCGAGCCCAGCAACCAGTAGGCAGCGGGTGGGGAGACGGGATGAACGAGATATGTCGCCCATTTATGGACGGAGAAGCGAAGGGGATCTTAATTATCCATTTGGCTATAAAAACAGACCCTCGTGTATGTCTGTGTGTGTGTGATTATAAACTTAGACCATTTTTGTATGAAGGTCCTCGGTTACCTCATGGTCCGGCCTCTCCCAATGATGTAAACACAACAACGTTATCATGGGAGCCATGAGCAATATTTATTTACATTACAAAGAACCATACCTTCTCGCCATAACCCAAACTTCATGGATAAAAACATAAAGTACACTTTCGTTCTCAGTTTCCAGGCTTTTGTCTGCTTTGAAGGCCGACCCTCCTCTCAATCCCTACTCGAACTAGGGCGATACAAACGTTAA
This sequence comes from Phalangium opilio, assembly GCF_054372755.1. Taxonomy (NCBI): domain Eukaryota; kingdom Metazoa; phylum Arthropoda; class Arachnida; order Opiliones; family Phalangiidae; genus Phalangium; species Phalangium opilio. Next base: position 1,323,109 of record NW_028324244.1, read on the forward strand.
TTCTTGGTACTAGGCTACTCCCTGTACTACGGTCGTGAAGGTAATGGTACGCGGAAGGGTGTCGACACTATTCTGAAAGTAAAGGGGGAGGGTTTTTAATATTACACGACGCGAGGGTACTTTTCAAACAAAGCATACTTTTGTTTTCTCTTTATGAACTTTTGCTGTAACCATAAGCACTTAATTTTGCGCTACCAAAATGTCTTCCCATAGTTTCTAGAGTGTCTGTTTGTTTAACTTTAACTTCAAAGTATTTGCTTCTGTTTAAAACAAACTTAAGCCACGGGGTATACCAAGTTTTGATTTGATTTATCCGTCTGATTTATCCAAAAGTCTTAATAGAAATAATAATTCGTGAAGAATTTTATAGTAGTAGAGAGAGAGAGAGAGGTCGATTCCCGAGATTCCCTGTTGACTGTCTAGATATTGGTGATCATTTTCAGATAAGGCCACAACCTCCACCATCAGTATTTTTTAAGATGGGGCCATTTGTACTTACGGTCACGTCGTCGCGGCGGCTAAATCTTTTACAGCCCCCCCTTCCCTCTTCTCTCTCAAATCTTAGACCTCCCCCGTCCTGTACCTGCCTAGAAAATCAAGGGGTTCGATGCGACTTCACTCTCTCATAAATCTTTCTGGCAAAGCCGTGATTTTCATCCTACAGTTTGCTTGCGAAATAGATAAAAGTAAAAATTAAGACGGGGTGAAATGCGTGCATGCCGCTAAGCTACTCGCGTACAAAAATTCATTGGGGGGAGGGAGGAGATTCATTTAAACAGTTCAGTTCACACTGAAATTAATTTCACTTAGATTGTTTTTGGGTTTTTAAGGGTTCCTTCTACCTACCTTCGATTATAATTACGAATCAAAACAAATTAATTAAAGGCACATTTTTGCATTACATCTAATTCGGCACGTCCGTCCAGTGAATTTCTGAACAACTGGTGTCTTGCAAGAGTCAGGGTCAGGGTTCGTGCAACTTTTTGAAAACAGATTTCTGCAGGATTGGTCATTTTTAGTTGAAGCAACCCCTTCCAGGGCAAACTTATTAAAGCCTGACGAATTTCCTTGAATTAGGTTTAAGTCAACAAATTATTTCCCTGACGTTTCCAAGTTTGTACGAACCCTGAAGACTTAGCCCGCGTGCTAAGTCTGTCTTCAAGTGAAACTATACTGGATATTGAATTGATTCAACAATTTGTAAATTAACTCGTCATAACTACGTCACCAAACCTTTAACACGCAAATGCGAACTCGTCTTGTCTACGTACATATCCAAAAGATTTTTCTCGAGAGAGAGCGAAAGATGGTAAAAATTTAAAACGGAGAGTGGGGTCCGTCCGTTTCTTTCGAGGGTTTGGCAAATTAAACCAGAGAAAGAGAGAGTAGCGGTGGCCGAAATTACTCTTAAATGTACCCTGAAGGTAATTGACCTTTATGACTGTTGTGTCATCTCCCTAAACGTCTCCGTCATATCCTTGATCTACACTTCACTCTGAGACATAAAAAAGCAATTCTCTCTTCCTCCCATTTATGTTTCTTTTATTATTATTTAATTTCATACCCAACCCATGTAGATAGCTTTTTTTTCTGCCCGCTCATCTCCTCTCATGTATGACGTCGTCTGAGGGAATGCTAAAACAAAATTGATCGCATAGCATTCTCCATGACCCATTAGATTTATAACCATAACAAAAACAATCCCACCTTTACGTCTAGGAGGTAAAATTTATTGAGCCAGCGAAATTTGCTCTGAACGAGTCGATCGAACTTATATAACTTATATCCCATCCCATCACGCCCATTGATTTGTTGCATTTTTTCTTTTTGCTCTCTTAAATACATTTCGCCAATGCGTGGAATGAAATTGTTGTATTGCAAATAATTCTTGGGTTGTGTTATGTATGTTCATTTATTTTGGTTTAAACATAAGTTTATAAGTGATATGTTCCATCCATAAGTTTGTCACTGGTAACTTAGAAACTGGAGCTTCTCATAAAGTGAGTGAGGTAGGTCATAGATTCGAGGTAAAGCGAAGACGCCTGGTTTTGGCGCTGTCAAAGGCTTAGTAATGCAGACTAAATAGAAGCTAGATGGAAGTCCTGCAAAAGCAGCAAAACTAATTAACCATCCGAGTGTAGTACTTCAATTCTCACTTGTCGTTCTGCTAGAACTAGCTCGAGCTGTAAGAGGTCTCTCAGTAGCATTACGAAGTATAGAAAGGTCGTACTTATGGTAGGAACATATCACTTATAAACTTATGGTTTAACGCGACTCTGGTTGGGTTTTTAAGTCTTTTAAATTTAGTTGAATAACGTTTGTTTCGATGATTTGCGTAGAAAAGGGGTATAATTTGTTTTCAAACTTTACGAGGTGTTCATACCGTTAATTCCGTGATAATTTAGACAGGGAACTCTTAATTCTTAGGAGTGAATAATAAAAATTAGATGATTTAATCCAATATCATTTATTTAAGAAACAAAAGGATGGTTTAGACGAACGTCTTTGCATGTATGCCCCAACTAGAGAATATCTTTTGAACGTGCCAGATATCAAGTTAAGATAATCGAGAGAAAAAGAGGAGTATATTGTAATAAATATGGTTTTTCTTTCTCTCAAAGAGAGAGGGCTTGAAAGCAATATTTTATAAAATTAAATCTTTTTTCTTTTGGCCACACCTCGCCCAAAATTTATTACCTTTTTGTTTTTAATATAATTTATTTTTTATTCTTTCATTCCGATTCTTAAGGATTTGGATGAAATATTATCTTAGGTACAATATTCTCACTCGCCTTTTTAAAATATTAATTGTTGTTCATTTCTAAAGGGGGGACTTAAGCTCACGAACAATTATGCCGCATATGGGAATATACAGGGTGTAGAAATACAAACAGACCTTTCATGCAGAAACACGCTGTACGATGAAATAATAATGTAAAACCAGGGATAGATTTAATTTTAGAAGTAGGAATGGAGAACGGTTAGTATTTACTTCAGTCCAGTATAGAGTCCCTCCCTCCAACACGTAACGAAAAGTTTATATTATCTTATTGGCTGAGTTAAGCTACGTTTTGATGACGTTGCTGACGGGGACGGCGAAAAATAGTGACGTAATTCCTATTTATCTCTGTCGCTATGACCCGCCTCTTCTTTCATACCCCTCCGTCCCGTGGAAGGGGGTCCGGGACTTTGACGCGCGCCCAGATATTACTCTGTTCTCCATTCCTAGTTCTAAAATTAAATCTATCCCTGGTAAAACAAAATCAGTTGAACCTTTGAGAATTTATGTTAAATACATAGCATACCACCCTCGCAGCTTTTAAAACGTGAGGTAACATACTCTATTGGGTTTGGGACTAAAATATAGCCTATTCGTGTCGAAACATAAATTTAACACCTTTAAAACGTTTATGTTTATTTTTTAAAGGTATTTTCTTATATGATCCGTCGTTCAAACCACCACTTCTGTTGCGGGCGGGATGGAGGGGGGAAGAGGGGGTGTTGTCTAACACACAATAGACTTATTGGTATAATAAAACTTTTATTCGTGAGTGACCATAAATATCACGCACCCAAAATATAAATCACGTCACGTTTAAACGTTCTGAATTTACAGGGTCACGAAATGTCAATCTAGTTGCATGAACGGTATTTATAGGATTTAGTTTACAACGTGGGAGTTAAGATTTATTATTATAACCCTTTCTTTTAGTCTGCAGTCACTCATAGAAATAAATTCCCATCAATTGAATTGAAATGGATAAATCACGGTCATCCTTATAGAGTAATTTATTTCCAATATATGGCAAAGTCATAAACCCCTTCCGGAGGACTATTACAAAGTTGGTACCCCAACGCGGGGGATTCACAAATCACTCGCCTCTCTACCGAATATTACTCTATAGCACTTGTCACGTGACTCGAATGAAAACCCGCAATGCATTGATCTATTCAATTCACATCTGTTAGAGTTACACTTTCAGGGGAGAGTAATTAAAACTTAGAGGAAAGGGGTGACATGGAGAAGTGTTAAATACTACCCATCTACGGAACGGCAAAGAAGTCCCCCAGCATCCCCAGTAACGTTTTGGTACAGGGTCAAACGTGGTTTGAAAATGTCGACAATGACTGCCCCCCCCCCTATGTCTTAAAAATATAAGCTAATTCGTGAGAAATAGCTTCAAGTTTAATGGCGCTAGGAGGTACAATCTGGGTGTGAGAGTCTTTCATAACCGCTCCATCTCCCCTCTCTCCTCTAAGATAGCAAGAAAAAAAAAACCGAAATCATATTGTAACTTATCCAAATACTATATGGGAAGTGTTTTTACCCGATATGACACGTTTGACCCCTTATATTGACCTTTCTCTATTGGTATTTCACGATAAATTTTCGACCACCAACGCCTTGTTGATTTCATACACATTTCTCCCACCCAAAACTCCTCCCATCAAATGTCAAACGCGTAAACATAAATGATTACCGTCTTCATAATCCTCTGACTGTAGTTTTTTTGTGTGTGCGGGAAAACTGGCTTATACCCAAGGTAGGTAGCTAGCTAGTTCCATAATAAAAAATAAATCTGTTCGGTTTTTTCAAAAGTGATTAGAAAAAGCCATAAACTTTAGGGATGCCAAAACAAATTGAGTAGTCATCGAGGGTTAAGGCTAGAATAAGTTTCCATGCCGCAGACAACAAACATTCGCGCTAGGGGGCGTGACAGCCGTTTAAAAAAAAAACTCGACCCATCGAACATTTTTTAACCCCCCAAAAAATTTTCTGTATGAAAAGAAATATTTTCTACAGGATTGAGTTGAGTATGTCCTGCTTAGAGATCTATTGAGCTGGGGAAAAAGACTCCGCCAAAATTCTAAGGTGTAATACAAGAAATCGCGTTCCCACGGCCTCTATTTCAACTATACTTCTTCTTCTAGATCTTCCAGGGATTCTTCTCTACCATCTTTGATTTCTTGTCCCTTTTATATATGTTTTTTGAAGGGAAGACAAAACGTTTTCGTTTATGTAATATGATAAACCTAACTATAGTTGCTGAACACATTCCTTTCTTCACCGAAACACGTGTTAAAATGTCACGAGAATTTGTAGGCGTTAAGCCTAATTTGAAATTTAAAATAATAAAGAAAAGCACGTGAATTTTCACGCGCCACAAACACGAGTTAAAATCTCACGCGAATTTGTGGGCGTTAAGCCTTATTTTAAATTTAAAATAATAATAAAAAAAACCACGTGATTTTTCACGCGCCAGGTTCTAAATCTCTCTATTCCACATCTCCAGGAAATTCTTACTAGGCCTACGAAGGTCAGCATCCCTTTAAGGGTTAACTCAAGCATTCGGATAACGGGATATACCTTACCTTTCTCCCTAGTCACCACTATAATTCTTTCCTCCCATTTCATCCTCTTCCCCTACCCAAATATAAGTAAAAAAAAAAAAGATCGGGTCTTTTAAAGTTCTTATTAGCCTTTGACCTTTTCATTCTGGCTTTGAGCCGACGGAAGGATGGTTTGGGATTTTTCTCTCTCTCTCTCTCTAGAAGTTAGTAAGATCAAGATCCAGTCTAGTAGTAGTACTACTCACTCTTTCACCTTAACTGCTGGGTCTAATACATTTTGTATAAACGATGTCTCTTTTCTTACACGTACCCTATAATTCATTTACCAAAGAAGGAGATTTTTTCCAGACGTACCACTCTCTCCAATGTTTAAACGCGTCGCGTTTCATCAGTTAATACCGATTTCTTAGGACTTGGGGGAGATAGCTACCTTGTCCGTTCACCCTTATAACGCTTAAACTTAATTCGTTTGAGAAACTCGTATGGTTTTTGGCGGTAACGCGGCCGGTTTAAGTAGTCTGATGGGCAGGCTCAGACACCCGAAACTGCAGCTTGAAATAGACGGACTTTAACTTGTGCGCTATGGTTTTTTTTAAAGAAATCTCCCTCGTTTTTTCCCAGTCTATGGATGAGACTGAGTATTCCCAAATGCATAAAGTAGATTATTATAAAATTAAGGAAAATTTTGTTTCGGAAAAAGAGAAATGGTGTGTGGACAAGTGTTGCTTGTTATTTCTTATTCCAATTCAAGCCCTATCTCCAATAGATACAACAGATTGAATAGCTTGTAGTATTCTGTGTTCGATTCAGTACTGGATCATTCAGTTCCAAACCTGAATGATAAAGGAGATGCTCTTATATAAATTACTGGCAACTCTGAAGCGCATGCGCAGTAAAAGTTACGAAATGGCGGGAGAAACATTTTCTAGCCCCTTTTGGCAGTAAATAGAACTGACTAAAGATGGATAACTCCTTTCCCTCAAAATGGCGGAGAATTTCGTAGGGCTAAGACTAGACAAGAGAAGAATTTCAACTCCTTATACTCCAAGTTCTTAGATTATTTCGGTTTTATCTATTTCGAAAAGGAAGGTATACCGTTCGTATACACGGTTAGGCCTAACTTTATAATGAATGAGTTTTTAAGGACGTGAGAGATGAAGATAAAAAGAATTTCCCACGCTTTTTTTCTTCCCCCCCCCCCTCCAATAAAGCACGCGCTTTTCTCCTTTTTCTAAGGAATTTTCTAGTCGGACGAATTCTTATTTCCAAAAGGGGCGAATTATGACGGGGTCAATGGTTACTCGAGTTTTTCTCTCGATTGAACTTGTTGTATGTTTGGGAAACTGCTCAGGAATAATAGCTCTGTACGCCTTGTACCATCACCCTCGGCGTCTAGGCGCCAACTAGAATATGTGATACTACATACAGAATATGTTTCATTTTCTTTCCTCCAAAAAATGTTCAAGTGTTTGCCGGCTTTATACTTTTGGGTGCAAAAAATATGGAAAAATTATGGGTTATGAGATCTATTTTTCTATAGCTGTCATAACGCGCCTTTTAGTTCTAGAGGCTTTGCCCCTTGGGTAAAAACGCCCCCTGAAAGTGTTTATAAACAAGAATTTTGCCCCTGTATGTACGCTTTACCCCTGAACATCGGTGTGCAGCGGTTGGAACACTTTTACAGGGGCAATCGAAAATGTTAACTTATTATTCTAGACTCAAGGTTTTTCGCATTTTGTAATGAACTTTTAAGTAAAAAAAGATTTATTAGCGAGTTGGGCTATTGACCCCCCAATAATTCACTTCCAAGAGTACACCGGTCATGTATCGTTAGCCCATCGCGTGAACGGCTACATCAAGTCCAGGCCCAAGCCCAGGAGTCGCTAAGAAACGCGGGAAACCATCTTCTACCGCCCCCCTAACAAAAAATACTATTAAGAAAGCTATGTCCATTTCGGTTACTTAAACTAAGGTAGTAATAAATAGTTAGGTAGTTTATGTTGATCTTTTTTTTTGTGCCTTTTCTTTGAACTCGGGAGTTGGGTGACCCGGGAGGGTGCTCTGTAACTTTATTATTAGGGGTGGGATGCTACAAATATATATATATATAGCAAACTTTAGAAGCCCATGAATTGAAGTAAAGTTGTAAAATTAATCTTAAATAGGGGTTATTATTACTAAACACTTGATTTGTTCGTTTAAAAAGTGCATTTATTCGGCAGTCAAACGTTCCAGGGGTTACAGGGGCAAGATTTGCGGAAGAGATAGCTAGATACCCAATAATGCAATGCAAGTGTTGCCAGTCATTTCCAAGTTATGACCTTTTGATGAAATATATATAAGGGCAAGAAGCGATATCTAGTTTATTAGGGAGAAGGAATAAATTCGCCCCACATTTATAATCTAGCTTTATCTCCAGTTCAAACAAACGTAGGTCCGGAGTTAATCACCGCCTTTAAATTACAACCAGCCAGCATCTCATTGGTTCTTGAAAACTCACGTCAGCGCGGCGACGCGAATGACGGGAAAATTACAGTCATATTTTCCGACTGAGGAGAGGCTGTGAAATAGCCCGGGGTCTCCTTTTACGTCCCCCCCCCTTGTATTTTGAAAGGGGGACTGCGACTATGGCCCGCGCGAATACTAAGGCATCTTATACCTTCTCCCTAGTAAACTAGATATCGCTTCTTGATAAGGGAGATCTATATTGGTAGGCGTGACCTCTCTCAGTTCTTTCTTTCTTTCTTTTTTGGGGTCTTCGCTATCAAAAAAAAAACTAGTAAAAAAAACTTAACTATAAACGAAGAAAAAATTGCACATGGGATGGGGAATGGACTACATCTCGACGTCCGCGGAGTGTGAGAAGGATACGCTCTTTTCTCTCGACGGGCCGAATATCGCAGCCCCAGGGCCACCCTATTCCCAAAAGTATCGGGAGGCCGGGCCGAGTTCTCGGCTAGTTCCGGCATCGAATTGCCACGCACATTGATTGCCCACGTACACCTTATTTTAATAATGATGAAAAATTACGTCCTTTACGTTTAGAGAGAAGATGATTTTAAAAAACTACTTCAATCCTACATCCCCCGGTTACCATTTAAATTTTTGTTTTGCAAAGTAACTCGATCCAGAGGTCATCAAAATGTCAATGACGAATATTTTGTTATGTTATACCGATCGAGTTATCATCAAAATTAACAATTCTTTTTGAGGGTCAATTTATGATTAAATTTAGATAAAAGTTGTTTTATTACTTGAAAACTTCCGAAGCAACTTCCACCGGGCAACGTGACGTAACAAATATAGGGAGGGTTGGACGAAGGGACCGATTCGTAAATGACCAGTGCTCCGTTTTTGAGATCAGCTCCTCGGGCCAGTTTCATCTGCCAGAATTCTTGTAGCGCTTCTACCACATTCACTGAAAAATTAAAATTAAATTACTGTTAGACTCCTTTTTTTATAAAATTAAATAATGTGAGTTTTTAAATGGATTTGGGGGTTAGAATAGTTTAGGGTTATTTGAAAATAGGTTCAGCCGGTTCATGCACATATAAGTAAAACCATCCGTAAGTTTATAAGTTTCAAAATTACAAGCTCCAGTTTATAACCAGAGATTAACAAACTTATGGAACATATCTTATGAACTTATGATTAAACTAAGCAGGTTGTATAACGAAAATGTTAATTTGAATATTCATAGCTGTCCGTAACCGTACAATAAGGGAAAGCAGGGGACTTCAATATGCAATATTGCTTGCAAATCGCAACCACATTGCACCCATCTTTTTACTCCACGCCGTTCCCTCTATTATCTCAATTTCAGTAGACCATTTATTTTTCAATCCTCATTAAACTATTTAACAATATTTAACCATCGATATAAAATTAACAATTAAAAAAATCTTGGATTAATTTTTTTCAAAGATCAGATACCTTTCTTGCTATTTCTCTTTTTATTTCTCCGATACGAAGAAGTTGAAGATTGTCTTCCTGACAAACTTGAGGAACATCCTCTTAACGCGGGACTCGCATTGTTACTCCCGTAATTACAATGATCCTGTTGCCCGAAATATCGTCCGTTTAAAACGCGATGATGACTACCCGATGGAGAAACTGCCGTTTTAGGCATACTTGCCGACTGAGATAAGAAATCTATAACTTAATACGAATCACGATCGATACACAATGATCATTCAATCGAAACGCGACAACGAGTTAATCCTTTTTATCTTGAGAATCCGGCCAAGAAAAAAAAAATAAAGAAACCGGAATAATTTGCAAATCAAGTTAAATTTAGTAACAGTAAATATAATCTTACGACGTTGTTTTTAACAGTAGAGATGAAGCCAAAAGAAATTAAAAAAAAAAATAAAAAAATGATTTGCCCTTAACGGCCGGCCTCTAAAAGAATCTTAATGATCTACTAGAAAGGCGTTTTCTTTTTCTCTCTCTCTTCTCTCTATCTCTCCTTACTGAAAAATCTTTTAATTATCTAAATATGCAAAAATATCATCTCAGGGTAGTTTTTTCTTTTTTGCAAACTGGATTTCTTTACGAGGTTTGCGATAATATTAAATCCCACAAAGTTGAACGAGGTATCTCTCTCTCTCTAGTTTCGACTCGTCACCGACTGGTACCGTGGATTATTTTGGGGTTTCAATTTTTTTTTTAAAGCCGTTTTTCTGCCCAAAAAAAATAAACGGGCGTACCACGTACGATCGCGTCCTAGTTTGGGACTGCGGGGATCTTCTTGGATGGACTCTTATGATCCAAGAACTGTTGGAGACTGGGGGTCTCTATGGTTGCGAATGCGATGGTGGCTCGCTAGCTAGCTAGCCATCCCATGGAAGTTCTGTTTTTTTTTTTTATGCTGGGAGAGGAATAGTGTTTTACCTAAGTTGTACCTTACGCACGTATCCCCTTCCCACCAATGGCAAGGTTCGAAAGCTTAGTTAAAGGGAGGGTTTTTATACCACTCTTCTTTTTCGTATCCCCACTTTTTATACGGTTTATATTGAGATTTTCAATCTTTTATTGTACCATTGATTAAGGGCTGCGTGTATGCTTTTTGAATGGCGATTATAGTTTTGAATGGGGTTTAAGGTTGGCTGTAGTGTAGTTTAAAGATGATTTTTTTTCCAACGGGAGAGAGAGAGGAGATCCGGAGAAGAGAGAGATCTCTAATGATGCTCCGCTCAATCCCATTCAAAGTGAGGGTGAAACGCAATCGTTTCTACAATTTTTATTTATACGAAATTTGAATCTAAATTGTTCAATATCAAAAGATATTTTGATTGAATGGTACCTAGCTGTGTTTTAATAAATTTATTAATTTAATTGGCCGGAAAATACTTTTTAGATGTACCGTAGCTTTATACCTTGATTGGTATACTGTATGGATTTAGGGAATAACATTATATTTGTTTAAAGAAAGCGTAATGGATTAAAGTTTCTGTTAAGAGGCGCCCATTTCACTGCCCCTTTAAGTAAGGGGGGGGAAACCTTCTCCATTTTTAGCCTTAGGGGACAGCAGTACGTAACCTGATTCGAGACAAATAAAAAATGGAAGAAAAAACATCCTCCACACTCCCTAAGATCCGGCGAAGAGATTTTTCACTAATAAAACAATCTTTATAGTCCTTGGCAAAGAAAATCTAGCCTCAAAAAAACGAAATTTAGGCGCAGAAGTAAAAGAGAGAAAAAGAGAGAGAAAAAATCACTTTATTCTTGAAAACGTTTTTCCTTCCACTTTTTTCAAAGCTACATTTTCATTTAGCAGTAGCATAAGTTCATAAAATTATGTTCCTTCCATAAGTTTGTCACTGGTAACTTAGAAACTGGAGCTTGTCATGAAGTGAGTGAGGTAGGTCATAGATTCGAGGTAAAGCGACACCTGGTGAGCTGGCGCTGTCAAAGGCTTAGTAATGCAGACTAAATAGGACCAGATGGAAGTCCTGCAAAACTACCAGTGTAGCACTTCTTCCGTCGTTCTCGAGCTGTAAGTCTCTTAGTAGCATTACAAAGTATAGCTAGTGTCACACTTATGGTAGGAACATATCACTTATAAACTTATGGTAATAGAATTGCATGATCTAGGCCTAGCTATATATCCATTTCAACTATTAATTAAGGCCCAAGTATTACTGCGAATGAAATAAATAAAAATTCCCCCCATCTCTAATTACTTCGTATAAATTTATTCAAAGTATAATTTTATTTAAATTTCTGGGAGGTTTTTTTTTAACCTTAGGGGAAAGAAAATATATTTTTTTTTTCTTCTTTATATCAAGAATAAATCAGTTGGCTTCCTTCAATCAGATTTATAGTTGTAGATATTTGATAAGTATTTTTTCTCAGGAGTGTTTTACTTTGGAAATTTAAAGATGACACTAGATAAGACCAGACGTACAACACCCAAATCTTACAAGAATAAAAAATTTCCCCAGTTTTATGCTTTTGAGAAAAATCACAAAATATAAAAGGAAATTTACCGGATACTTTTTATTTTTAGTTATTCACAGATTCCAAAGTCTTACTCCTAATGAACAAAATTTATTTCAAAAAAAAAAATTGAAATATGAGTACTTGCAAGTTTCTAAAATTACGTGCAGGGCTTTAACATTTTTTAAGTATATATTAAATGTTTTACTATATAGGGTCAAAGGTTACGTTAATAATCTAATCAAAATTATTTTGATACAATAATACATATCATAGTTTTCAGGCTAGGATGACTGATACCACCTTACACCAGGAAGTCAGGTGGTCAAAGCTCAGTACCAAGTTTCATGTAGCTTCGCCTCCTTTTGTAAATGGTATCAATCCTCCTATGGTCTCAAAACTATTTATAATAACAAGAAGCGATATCTAGTTTACTAGGGAGAAGGTTTAAGATGCCCAAGTATTCGCGCGGGCCATAGTCCCAGTCCCCCTTTCAAAATACAAGGGGGGACGTAAAAGGAGGCCGTCTCGGCTATTTCGCCTCTCCTCAGTCGGAAAATATGACTGTAATTTTCGTCATTCGCGTCGCGCTGACGTGAGTTTTCAAGAACCAATGAAATGCTGGTTGTAATTTAGAGGAGGCGGGGATTAACTCCGGACCTACGTTTGGATTGGAGATAAAGCTAGAAATGTGGCGAATTTATGCCTTCTCCCTAATATCGCTTCTTGATAATAATAATAAACGCCACGAGAAAGATTCCATAACTCAAACGATTTAAACGAACTTAAAAAATTAAATTAAATCCACTGATTATCTTAAGTTGAATTTTGCTAGACTCATGGTGTAAATTTTATTTTCCCATCTCTCTCTCATGCGACCTAGCATCTCTCAAGATCTCTTTAAAATTCTTAATCGTTATTGAACCGTTACGAAGACCTTCTTACATCTGAATAGAACTGATTGCGCCCCCACAAATCGAAAATCCCAATTTAAAAAAAAAAAAAATCATCTTCGCACTCGAAGTATGTGTGTTTAATACCGTAACGGCATCTCTTTATTTTGATTCTATCGATTTTTATAGTGAAATAATGAGAGTTGCCATTACTCTCCTAGTTTGTGTGAGGATGGAGAATGATGGAAAGAAAGAGAACCAAAATAATTTGGTCGGAAAAAATTTAAGAAAATAGAAAAATAAAAAAAAATAAAACACAAATTGGAAATAAATGCGTGGGTAGCGTATTTCCTCTTTTTTTTTTGGAGAAAGAAGACATGCGCCCAAAAATAAATCGAATTTGTTAAAAAATTATCTTCACGCCTATAAAGGTTTTTTTTTTCTATTAAAAAAGGCTGGATCATTCGAGTTTAAAGAATATTAAGTTTTATTAGTCACGGAATGTGACGTCATAACGGAGGTATAACACTCGAAAAATTTAACCTAAAGTCATCGGGCCTCTTATGAATTTCTTACAGACTTCAGTAAGATTTTAATTAGTAATTAACCTAAAATTTTATTTTGCAAAATAATGTTCAATCCTTATTGCACATGATTTTGATTTTGGAGTGTTATAACTTTGAATCTATAAGTGATACAGTTAATTACTTTGAGTATGTTATAGTCTTTCAAACGATACTCAGTACTTGGGGTTACAAAAATGAGGGGTCAAAGTAATTAAACAAAATGTTCGTTAACATTCGCTTCATAGGGTTATCAAGGGTCATAACTCTTGTTCTATAAGAAATACTTTTTTCGAGTATGTTGTAGAACTATTTCTACCCATTCAAACGATACTCAATACTTGGGGTTACAATAAAAATCAGGGGGTCAAAATAATTAAGCAAAATGTTCATTAACATTCGCTTCATAGGGTTAACAAGCAACAAGGGTCATAACTCTGGTTCTATCAGAGATACGGGGAAACCCTTCGAATATGTTGTAGTCCCATTTCTAAGCTTTCAAACGATACTCAATACTTGGGGTTATAACAATTAGGGCACGAGTAATTAAGCAAATTAGCAACTGGTAGCGGCGTTAGTCAGTTCTACCCATATTATATCACAGTGCACCTGTCGGTATTAAATCAAAGTAAATTTTCCCCCATGCCTTCCATTGTAATTTCAAGTAGTTAAAGATGTTCAACATTCTATTCTCTTTCGTAAGTTTTAAGTCTTAGACGATATTTACGAAAAATTGTAAAGCTAAATTATCTGCCTTCAAGTCTAAAATCGTCAAAATCAAAATTACAGACGTTGGTTGACTCGAGAGTAGGGGAGGGTACGATGCAAAATTGTTCCGGCGCATGGTGCTTTTGAGCTTGCCATTTTTTTATTCATCATAAAGTGTAGGCGGTGATCTTGTAATACCCGATTAAAAAAATAAGTAGAAATTTTCAAAAGATAATCCGCGTAGCGGTAGTCCGGTTTTTTATTTATATGTACAGGGTATTTCAAAAAAAGGAAGGTGGTAATATAGGACCGAACAAACGTCTGATGATTTTATGGGCGATTTTGAGTTGAAAATGCAACATTTCCCTAAGGTACACCTCTTAAATTGAAAGACAATTCTTATTTTAAATTAAAGGGGTCATCCATAAAACACGTCAACAGGGTTCATACAAACCTGGAAAACCGGGAATGATCAGTGAAATAAATAGTTGACAAAAACCTCAGGGAAAATTCAAGGAAATTTCGAATTTTTAGTAAAATTCAGGGAAATCAGGGAAATTTGCGTCAAACAAGGGCCGAGTAATTAAGCAAAATGTTCATGAACATACCCTCCATAGGATTAACATTAAACTATACTTTGGAGGCTCATAACTCTAGTTATATTTGAGATACGGGGATGTACTTTGATTATGTAATAGTCATATTTGCCCCTCCCCCCCCTCCTTCGTTAACATTTGCTCCATAGGATACTCCATATACGGGAAAAACCTGGAAAATTCAGGGGAGTATATGGGGAAAAACCTGGAAAATTCAGGGGAGTATATGGGGAAAAACCTGGAAAATTCAGGGGAGTATATGGGGAAAAACCTGGAAATCTCAGGGAAATTTGTTTTCCAAAAGTTGTATGAACCCTGGTCAATCATAATTTGTTTATAATGCAAAATAACATAGAAATATAGAACTTTTTCGACTCAAACTTTATTGCCCCATAGGGTATATTATTACACCCTGTATATATAAATATCCCCTCGCAAAACAAAATTGCGTAGGTGAGAGTAATAATAGGTATATAGTACCGGTCATCAACTCGCGCTTATTTTTTTGTCACATGTCCTTTTGTTTAAAGCTATCTATAATAATGCAAAGAGCTTCGTTCGTACTGCACAGTCACAATGTACGATAAGTATATGAGATTATAATCCGCCTTCTATTAAGGTTTGACTCGAGCCCATCTGATTTTTCCCGTTTAGTTTCTGTACATCTCCTCTCCTCTCCACCACGTCATAAGGGCCAGTTTCTCACGATCTCTCATTTTATTTTTTATTTTATTTTATAGGAAAAAAATAATGCCTAGAGGAAAGACGCAATGCAATGCAATCTCTTCCAAGTCTCTATCTATCTATTATGATAGCGACGGCACTTTTCAGCCTTTGATAAGGCTACCGTTTATGGGAAAAAAAGGCCAAACTGCCACTACTCTTCTTTTTGAAGCTGCATGAATAGGTGTCGGCCAATAATATCGTTTCCGTATTTCCTTATCGGTAAATATACTTATAATATTTTTTCTAATTAACATCAAATACTCGTAATGTAATGGAATTAATGTAGAGTGATTATTTTTGGTTTGGTTTGGGGTCGTTTTTAATTGCCACTTTTAATCTGGAGTATTTACTTGGTGGTTTGAGGTAAAAATTGCAATTGTTGACCCGCTAAGCCTAGGTATACAAATCAGGTGAAAATAAATGTCACGTGGGTCTCTAAATTAGACGAATCTAAACTAGGCCTAAATTAAGTTTTGGGGATTAATTTTACGTTTATTTGTAGTGAATTTTTTAACTTTGATCATAAGTTCATAGGTAATGTTCCATAAGTTTGTCACTGGTTACAAACTGGAGTTTGTCACTGGTTACAAACTGGAGTTTGTCATGAAGTGAGTGAGGTAGGTCATAGATTTAGGATAAAGCGACGCCTGGTTTTGGCGCTGTCAAAGGCTTAGTAATGCAGACTTAAAGGAATAGCGACGTGATTTAAAAATTATCTCAAATCTAAAGAAAACCTTACTTTTTTGAGAGTTTAAACTCTTCTGATTCCAAAAATATGCTTGAATAATATTTAATTATGAGGGAAAACACAGAAAAACACCTTGAAAACTTGAAATTTGGGGGACAAAGGCAAATTTGCGGAGAAGATTTTTGGCGGGGTTTTCTCCTTGATACGTCACTCACGGCATCTCGCGGAAAAGCCAAGCGCGAGACTCCCGAGTCTACTAATGCGGCTCGCGCGCGAATCTGAATAAATTAGGCTTAACGCGGAGCGGCGACACTAACAGGCGCGTCACGCGAGCGACATCTAGAGTGAAAATTTCTCCTTACTACGTCATCAAACGAAAGAAAATCTCAACTAGGCCTTTTCCAAACACAAAACTTTGATTGCAATTTAATAAATTGCTACGAAACCAAATAAAAAAGTAAAAATATCATAATAAACTAGATTTTTCAAGGATTTTTTTTCGCATTTTAAGTTTGAGGATGACGAAAATTATGTCACTAACACTTTAATAGGACCTAGATGGAAGTCCTGCAAAACTAACAAACCGAGTGTAGGACTTCAATTCTCGCTTCCGTCGTTCTGCTGCAATTATAGCTCGAGCTGTAAGTCTCTCAGTAGCATTACGAATCGTATAGGTAGTGTCATACTTATGGATGTAACATATCACTTATAAACTTATGCTATGATATATCGACCCCGAAACTAAAAGTAACTTATATAAGATGGTGTTTAAAAGTTAAAATTGAGCGAGATCGCGGGTATGTATGATGCGCTATAATTCGAGATCTTTGCTTTGATAATAGTGTTAAGTGCGTGTTTTAACTCAAATGCTTAAAAATATACCCGTAAGTTCCGTAAAAAGGAAGCAACTTAAGCAAGGCTCATGCAGCCACGGTGTAAAAGTTCCGTGGTCAAAATATCAATCTCAATTTTTTTCTTTTAAGAAAGAAAGATTAACGTTTCGCTGTAGGCAAACCTTTTTTTTTATTCTTTCTTAAGATGCCCATTAAATCAATTAGTTTTGGTGCAGATGTATATACTCATCAGAGATACATCAAATTCATCATTTTCTATATCTTTAACAATAGGGTATATTCCTTAAACCACGTGGTTATACCCAAGAGCGTATGACATCATAGAGGATGTACAGTAAAGGAGTAGACACTAAAATAGCCTTTACTAATACGTAGGGGAATATCTCGCCAAATTTTTAGACTATTCATTTCCGGTTTTCCCACAATTCTGTACAAGACATGTCATTATTGGTTGAAAATTCCTCTACGAAGGCACCACGTGTCTAACAAGAAACAGAGTGCCACCGGAAGTAGCTCCAAAAATTTAAGGATAACTGTCTACAACTCTATTGTATGTCATCTATGATTTCACGGACACTCAGTCGTGTTCAACTTATGGTCTAACATAAAGTGGACACTGCTTTAAAGGGTACGAAGAATTTATACCAAAGGTTCCTGAGATTCGAGGTACTACTATCTTTCGATCATTGTCTGTAAACGCAATGAGGGGGAAACGTTTTGTTGAAAGTTTTTTTTTTTAAAACTGATTGTAAAGAAGAAGAAGTAGAAATGTATATGAAGGAAAGGAGTTTGATGGATTAGGGTTTCCTGGCGCGAGAAAGGATTGCGAGCTCTTGTCTTTTCCGCCATTGGCCGCCCGCCCACTCGCATCATTGACCCCTGGTGACCACGCGCGCTGATCGAGCTAGAACTAGAAGCCATCCACCACGAAAGAGATAGAAGGGTAAGACGTTCCTTTAGACGACGCGCCTATCTCTATTTCTCGGTGGTGGTGGTTGTGGTGGTATGAAGGAAGAGTCACTCTGACTTCCTGTTACAGCTCCTTCGAATAAATACCCAGTTAATCAAGCAGGGCGTTCGGGTGCACGGTCTAAGCGCTCGCGACTTAACCGGTCTTTTCTTTTTCTTTTTCTTTCTCCCTCTCTCTCTCTCTGTCTCTCCTTCTCCTCAATATACTTACTCTCTTATGTCTTTTGTTACGCCGCTTATGGACATTTCATTTTAAACATCCCGGGATTTATTCGCATTAATCAATATATAAGTGAAAAAGGCTCTTTGAAACTCGACTAACCCCGTGCGAACGCGACTCAATCAATATTTCACTTCATTTCACGAGTTATGAAGAATATTGGAAGACGCTGGGCTATAGGTAACTCGCCCCCCAATATCTTACTGCCAAAATCCAGTAACTGATATAAATTAAGGATTAAAAGTTACGACGTAATCGATATTAATATGATAGGTTGGGGAGGGGGGGTTGTTCGATATCTCGTGGGTGTTGTCGGAACTGTGCACGCGGCTTTTCTCCAACGATGACAGGCCTTAGTTATAGAAGTAATTTATGGAATTTTTGTCATTGAAAGGCGTAGATATAGTGAAAGACTAAGGGCCAACCAACATTTATGGACGGAGATTTTCGCTAGCATTTTGGGAATGGTACCAGTCCGAAAAATAAAGACGAGCGCCGGGTGGGCCCAACTAACTCTCTGACACGAATCTAGAGAACTTGAAATTTAACGTCAATGTCAATCATGGATGGTTTTAATCGTATTAAGAATGGGATATTTATTAAGAGAGGTAAACAATGGAGCGTATCTATCATTTTGTATACTTTAAAAGTAAACCTTTTTTTTCTGAACTACCACCATCATTAATTTTTACAAAGTTATGTTTGTTATTGCCAAAGAAAGCCAAGCTTCGATCCTTGATTAAACGATTATAGATTGACAAAAACAAAAGTTGAAGGTGGGGGTTGGTTTAGATGTCAAAAGGTCAAATCCTAACCTTATAATATCCGTTTTCGTAATATTTAAAAAAAGAGAGAAAGAAAATAAGAAAAAATGTCTTTTTCAACTTTTCTTTCCTCATTTGATGAACTTGAAATGATTGTGGTGTGATTCAAGCTTACGCGCCAATGATTTTTCGAGTTCGGTTATAACCCCGGGGTCGTTTAAGGTCAAATGATCAATCATAGTATATTTGATCCCTTTTGACCCTAATTTATTCGGAATTATTGGCGAGGCAACCCGGGTCATAAGGTTACGTCGCGCGTATCTCCAATACACAAATACATTTTTATTTTTGAAGTACATTTCTTTCTTTTTGGCCCAGACTTCCCAAGAACTTTTTAGTAAACTTTTCTTAAGGATAAAAAACATCTATCGCTTGAAAATCGCGGCCGGTAAGATTGATTGTTGCTTCTTATACATTTGTCCGATTATAAGGAAATAGTTAAGAGAAAGGCGGGGAATGAGATGCTACAGCTTGAAAATTAATTACAGGAACAGACCCTAAGTTTTAAACACATTGCGTTTAGTTTATTAAACAGAATTTAGACCCCTCTCGTAAGTCGCTTTATTTTGACTTCTTACAACATAAATCAAACTTAACTTTGTACTCAACGTAATTAGCTATCTATTTGTTGGTAATTAGAGAGTTAATGGAGCTTTTAGTTAAGTTGGATGGATGTACGTGGTTCAATTCAGTTCAAAATCAAGCTATGAAAATATTTTCTCAGAAAAATAAATTCCGTAGTTTTGAACTCAGGTGCGTGTTAGTGTTAGTGTTAGGTCTTGCGAAAATTCGAAAAAATGGTGGATTTCTTTATCATTTATTAGTGAAGAGAGAGAGAGAGAGACGAGAAAATAAATAAAAAATTAACACTATGTATAATTTTTTAGAAGCGGAATGTGCATATCGTATAAAAATACAATTATGAAGATGGCGAAAATTCGCCCGCAGTCAAAAATAGTCATTAGAATCTTCTGCTATAGCTAAGAGTATATATGTATATATAACTTCTTTGGGATGGTGAATACATGCACCAAAGATGGGTTACGTTATACTAAAGGCCTATTCAGACTATCGGTGAAGTCGCTTTTCTCGCTTAACTAGACACGTGACAATGACTACGTAAAAGAATCGTGGGTTTAGTTTGAAAATTTTCAATTTTCTCTAGCAGTGAGTGTCGAGATGTCACTACCACCTCGTTAGCGCCTTTTCTTAAGCTTCCATAGCTCACTCGATCATGCCTTACTCACGCGTGATTGAGTGTGCTACGCTTTAGCAGACGATATTTGAAAAATTTAGGATTCTAATTTCCTCGGTATTTGTGTTCGCTTATTTTAGTATTCAAGTATCTTGGTTCAAAAATCACCATATTACGAGACTCGGTTAAAGTCGTCTGCTCTGGCGTCTGAACATGGAAATGAACGTACCAACGAAAACGTAAGATTTTACTCTATAGTCTGTATGGGCATTTAAAGCTCATGTTAGTCGTTCATTCTCATAATCAATATATCTCTCGAAAAGAAGATTGTAACTCTTCGGTCTTCGTTTGGTAGTTTAAGAAATTGAGCCTAAATCGTGTACAAAAACACGTAACGTTTGTCCTTCCCCGCGCAAAGGATTGTGGGTTGAGCTAGCAAAGGGGTTGTTGAATTAAATTAAAAATAATTTTGCAAAAATTCGTTAGCAAAATTATTTTGCGGAGAGAGAGAGAGAGAGAGAGAAAGATAGGGGGCAAAACTTAACGTATTTTATTAATGTTCATGCGGCAGTTATTTTTTTACTAGTGGATTATTATAATATAACATTAATCTAAATCGTCTACTGGTACATTAATAATTAGAGGTGTAGGGAACGTAGCTATAGCACTATAGCTAGGAGTAGGGATAGAGGACTGGAGACTCATTAGGTTCTGTTTCGTTGGGAAAGCGTTCTAACTTCATTAGGTATTCTCTTAAGGGAAGAAAGGATTTTTAAAATTTCTTTCACGAATCTCGAGAATCTCGCGATCTATTCGCAAATCTCGTGTTAATGAAGAAACGGAAGTGTTTCAGGCTATTCCGACTTGTACAAGCCTTTCTACCTATTAATAATTTTACATCGAATTATGTTTTTACAAAAATCGCCGCCGCCTAAATACCTCTTTCGGGCTTGATTTTATAATTTTTTCGCGTAAAATTTTTAGAAATATGGGATTTTTTTTATAAGGGAGTAATTCTTTCTTAATTTTTTTATAGGTCGGGTTTTTTGTTTTTGTAGACATCACCCGAGGTGCATGTGAGTCCGTAATAAGGTGTCCCACACTTTCCCCATTTATGTTCTTAAAAAATTAGCAAATATTGCACATAATGTATTTATTCTATTTTTGTACATATTGGTGTCTTCCCAATCGACCGATACTTAGCGAGTGTGAGAGAAAGTGTTGCCAGTCAATTGCTAGTGCAAGTTCAACCGCTGAAACGTGGGGGGGGGGGTCTATTTCAATCAATTAGCAAAATAATTTTATCAGGTTATATTAGGTTAGATTATTTCTTAAAGATGGCTTTAACCTTTGTCTGTGGGATTATCGTTTGATTAAATACATAAATTTTGAAAGAGATGATTCTTAAAATCCTTCAAGGTCAAATTGTACTGTTTCCAATTTCGGAAACTGCGCCTACCAATTGTGTTTCCGGGAATTGACAGCTCCAGCTAAGGAAAAAGTAGGACTTGTTATTGACAGCGTTCAGCGAGGAAAACCCATCATTCGTTCTTTTACATAACCAATCTCTTTGGTATGTGCACCGAACGCCCCCGCATGACGTCAACAAAAACATTAAACCCATTTAAAAAACTATCCGTTAGGTACCCAAACAATTTTCGAAACACCTATTGGGTCCTTGTTTGACTGAGCAAAACTCTCTATCCACCAAAGATAATCCCACTCATACCTCTAACGTAATTTAGGTACTAATTTTACACAGTTACAATGTTTAAAGTGTCCGATCCCACGGTATACATGATTATTATTATTTTATTCAAAGGTCGCTTCGCTTCTGGGCTTCTCTTCTTCTCGGGCAGGTTAGCTTAGCCAATTGGAAGGTTGTGAAAATTTCCCAAAATAGAATATAATGTATTCGATATAAAAGAGCGCGGGCTATAGCTTTCCAGTTCTCGCGCTTTGAATCGTACTTTTTAACTCGCTTGTGTTTTAATACCGAATTCCGAACACGTTGTTCCTTATTTTAAATCCGTATAGCCAACCAGCCAGGTCTCTCCCACTTCGGGGGAATTCTTAAAATTTGTCTGCCATACAAACCGCAGATTTTTTCCAGTTACACTTTACCCCTTTTAATCGCCCTAGATGTACCATCGAATTATCCAAAACTTGATATCTTCTAGCCTGTTTATGTCTGTCACAACCTGATAGACGCGTTCAATATAAGTTCATAAGATATGTTCACCATAAGTTTGTCACTGGTAACTTAGAAACTGGAGCTTGTCATGAAGTGAGTGACGTAGGTCATAGCGACGCCTATTTTTGGCGCTGTCAAAGGCTTTGTAAGGCAGACTAAATAGGAGCTAGATGGAATCCTGCAAAACTAACCCACCGAGTGTAGTCACTCAATTCTCGCTTGTCGTTCTGCTAGAACTAGTTATCTCGAGCTGTAAGTCTCTCAGTAGCATTACGAAGTATGGGAAGTGTCATACTTATGGTAGGAACATATCACTTATAAACTTATGGCTCGTGAAATAACAGTTTCACCAAAAGTTGATAGATCAAAACAGAAAGTATACTTTATTGAAGCTTGCTCGTGCCGTGCAATATCAGAACCCCCGCTTTACCTCTCAGGATAGTGTCGACCCCCTTCACGAGCGCATGGCACAGTGAAAGGGCGTGAATAGGCAAAATATAGAGTTGCAGATTCTACCTCTTGTACCAAGAATTAACGTTGTAATGTAATGCATGCAATTGTACCGTATTTTCTCTTTCATCCTCACTTTAATCTCATCCGTAACTGTTCTCCAACTGTCATAATCTAGGTTATAATCTAGCCCCTGATAAAAATCCTGATATTTTAACTAGAATTTCGCATTTCGCGAGAAAAAAAGAAAAGAAAAACCTTCGGTTAAATCCTCTTGAAGTTGATGGACAATACTCGTGAATATTATTACTTATTTTAGTTATAAAGTTTTAAGTACTAACTCAATTCCTGGGAGGGAATATTATAAAAACTAGTTTTCTATCAAATTTCCCCCGGTTGAAGTTTATCTTTATCGGGATAACTTAAGTTCCAAGTTTCATTTACATCCATAATGTTAAAGAAGCCATAAAGAGCTCGCGACAAGACCGCTGTATCCGAAGTTGATGAAATTTCTAAAGGCCCATTCAGACGTTTATTTCCCCTGTTCAGACGCCAGAGCAGACGACTTAAACGGAGTCGTGTATATATGTGATTTTTGAACCAAGACTTTTGAATACTAAAATAGATAGACGAACATCCAAAATGAATTTCAAATACCGCGCCAAGAATCCTAAAACTTTTCAAATATCTTCTGCTAAAGCGTAGCTCACTGGATCACGTGCCAGTAAGGCATGATCGAGCGAGCTATGGCTACAGAAAAGGTGTTAACGAGGTGGTGCCCTCTCGACACTCACTCCTAGAAGAAATTGAAAATTTTCAAACTAAACCCGAGCACAAATCTTTTACATAGTCGTTGACATGTGTCTAACTAATTAAGCGAGAAAAGCGACTGCATTGACATGAACGTAAGATTTTAGCCTAAAGTCTGAATGGGCCTTAAGTGAACAATTATTTTTTTGGAGTAATTGTATAATATCTTCGGTTTTATCTACATTTAAGGTATATTTTTATGACGGAGGGAGGTCCCCGTATGTTGACTTTATCCTCCTGGTTACGGGGATTTAATTTATAAAGAGTTTGTAGGCGGCATCTTTCGACAACTCTTTGATCACGTGACGTGTTTGGTTTATTTCAACAAGAGCTTTAAAAATAAAATTCTCTCGTAAAAACGGACCCCCGGATTATCATCTTATTCCAGGAAAAAAATAAAACAGTTTTTTTCAGGAAAACTAAGGAAGTTCTTATCGGTTTCTTTTGAAGTTGTTTTCTAGACAAGAAAAACAACTAAAAAGAAATAAAAAACTTAAGTTTGTGAAGATTTAAAAGTACACTGTAAAGGGAAGAAGAAATGTCTACAGTTTAATTGGGGCTTGCTCCTTTAATTTTGCATTAGATAAGGTTTAAAAATTTCTTTTTTTATTTCGTAAAACACTTTTCCCATTAAGATTTTAATATTTAATTGAAGTTAAAGGTTAATACTTTAAAAATGTTTATCCAATGTTTACACCTTCGGAAGGCCAGGCAATACCTGGAGGACAAAAAACAGACGTGTTTCTGTCCTCTAGGTAGCCCGGCATCCTGTTGTAAATGGTGTTAGTCCTCCATGTATGTAAGCAATAATATAAGGCGCAACTTAAGACATCTGCAGGCGGCGTCTTGTTTGAAAACACTCAAGACGTTGGTTGGTGGGTATCGCCACCTATATCTCAAGTACCGAACTTTTAAAGTTGCTTGTGGAACCCTTAAAAATTCTTTAAAAATAATCTTAACCTCTTTGAGAAATACTTAATTTCTAAAAGAGTATAAACCACATCTTTGTGGCTTTGAGATTAAATAGCCGTAGCTTATGGTGATTTTTTCCCATCATTAAATGTATTTTGAAGAGGAAAAAAATATATATGAAATTGAAGATGGTATCATTAATTAAGTCTAGAACTAAATATATCTACATTTTTTTTTTCTTCTCGTGGACTTTACTTCGTTGAGTCTAGAATTTCTTAAATACGTATTTTCGTTTAATTATGGTATCCTCGCCTTCGAGAAAGCTCTTTGTTAATGACCGATTTTATAGATCTAGCTAGCTCTTAATAATAATAAGTTCATCTAGAAGCTCGGGCGACCGCGGGGACTTTGATTAAAAGGGCTTAATGAAGAAGCGAATTATCATATAAATGCACTTTGTAAACCGTTAACCCTGGTCGAGTCCCCTTACAAACCCCCCTTAATATTACAGAAGTAGCACCAAGCGTTATTTTCCCATACATATTAACACTGAATAAGACGGTCGAGTGCCAATTCTACGTAAAGATTTCTCTTAGCTAGATCTAATGATTGAAATAATTAAAAGATTGTTCCACCACGGGAACTCTGTGGTTGGGAGAAGAGAGGAAGGACAGCTAGGGGGGAATGGAGGGGATACCTCGTAGCTTTCCTTAAGCCTAACGCCAAAAAAATGGTGCCGAATTCACCCTAATCTTAATTACATACGCGTAATACTATAGGAATTTAAACTATTTCTTCCGTGAATATTGCAATTTGCAAACTTGAGGAATGCGCTCCATTTTTAAATGAATATTTATTGGAAACCAAAGCGCCGAATTAAGTACTGTACAACAATTGACTCGTGAGGGTTCTTGTACTAAACCATAAGTTTATAAGATATGTTACATGATAAGTATGACAATACCCATACTTCGTAATGCTACTGAGAGAATTACAGCTCGAGCTAGTTCCAGGGAGAACGACAAGCGAGAATTGAAGTCCTATACTCGAAAATTTTGCAGGACTTCCATCTAGGTCCTATTTAGTCTGCATTACTAAGCCCTTGACAGCGCCATAACCAGGCCTACCTCGCTTTACCTCGAATCTATGACCTACCTCCCTCACTTCATGACAAGCTCCAGTTTCTAAGTTACCAGTTACAAACTTATGGAAGGAACATATCTTATAAACTTATGCTAAATGAAATCTAAGTTCGTATCTTATCATTCAATAATCAAGGGTGAATTGATTCGATTCGTGGCATGGTCGATAAGCCATACGAAAAATCAAATGAAATAAAATGTTTCGTCCCTAGAAATTCGGCCGCGGGTTAGTATATCTAACTAAATATCTTTTCTCGTAAATTCGTTCTTTAGCTGTTTTTTCTCTCTCTCTCTCTCTCGCTCTCTTGGCTCATTCGTATATATATATATATATATATACGTACCGAAAGAAGATTTAGTTTTATAATCATCTACAAGTTCTATCTATCAATCCATTAAATGATCTATTTACTATATAGTTTCGATTATATTTATGATTTATCTATAAATATTTATCCAACACGATTGCCCGCATCTCCTTCCTGAACTATTGTGATTGATTTAATTAAGTTTGAGAGGCAGAAGCTTCAGCTGAACTTGCGGTTTTGTTAGGAATCGTAAAGATTACTTTGCACCTAGACCTATAGGAAAAATGTAATTCAGTTGTTTGGTTTTAAGCTAATCTTGGTCATTGGGTAAAAGAAGGATGATTCAGTTAAATTAGTTATAATTAGTGTCAATCCTTACTGAAATAATTCTAATTAATAAAAAATTAACATTTGAATATAGGCCTAAGCTTGGAAATGATTCAATTGAAAAGTATGATATTATTTGAATTGTTTTAAGACGTTAATCTTTGGAGCAGAGCTAATTAAGAAAAAGCTTGATCCATTTATTGTATTTATTGATTGTGAGTCTGCGACAGAGCAATTAGAACTATATAATGTATGGGCCGACTAATTAATTAAATTTAAACTTAAAATGATGAAAACAAATGCGAACTCAACCTATAATAATGCCGTCACGTCATCCCACCCTTCGGTAGTAAGAAAAGTACCTACACCCCCCCCCTTCCCAATTTTTAATGATCTTTTATATAGGTTTAGAAACAAAACGAAAATAATATTGGAAAATCACCGCAATAATACATTTTTCTCTATGTTTCTTATAGGTACAGAGAGAGAGAGAGCAACTGTGGTTGTATCGAAACGTTTCTCCGGGTTCTTTTTTTTCTTCTTTCATTTTCCTCCCATTCTAATTACGCGCCTTTTATTTCTGGCTGCTGGCGTTTCGCTCTAGCTACTAATGGTCTTGAGCGGGCTGCACGCGTTGGGAAGATTTGGCGCGATCTTAGCTCGGGGTGCTGATGGGAGGAGGAGGGAGGGCAAAGAGCGGATGACCTATTAATGGACCATCATCTCATGGATGGCGGGGCTAAAGATGCTGCAGCAGCAGCATCATGCAGGGGACCTTTCTTTTTCTTTCTCTCTCTTTCTTTCTTTCTGTCTTATAAACGACATCACCTCAGCGACGCTAAATTGCGAGGGGTTGGATAACTAACTAACTACTAATTCTTTGGGTAATAATTTTGATACTGATCTTCGATTGAAAGGTTTGACACAAGTTGAACCCTTGGTCTTAATTATCTCGTGGGTTTGACACAAGTTGACCCATGGGTTCGTGTCTTAGTCTTACTTAGCTCGTGGGTGGATTTGTTAATGAGTACTTGCAATGCAATTTGCGGAAAAGGGGCTTGAGAAATTTCCCTTCCACATTTCTTAACTTTAACTGCGCATGCGCTTTAACAGGATTGCCAGTATTTTGTTATTAGAGCATCTCCTGTATGTATACAGGTTTGGAACGGAATTGAACACAGAATTCTATAAGTATTTCCATCTGTTGTTGATACCGGTTGAATTGCACGAGTCACAAATGGCTGCATGACAATACTTGTTCGTAAACCATAAACAAAATTGTGATGGCGTATTTCAAGGGCGGTTTGTTTTAATTTTAGCTCGAAGTGAGATTTCTATGTAATTGTCCGACCTCTCTCTCTCTCGAGTACCCCCAGCTCAAGGTGCTTCGTCTTCTTCTCCCCTATCGTCTTTTTTTTATTCGACGTGGGAATTGGAAGATGTATTAAGCTTTTATATTTAGTTAATCTACCAAATGAAATGCCACTTTATTTTTGCGGTTATAGCTTATTCGGATTTATAGATATTGATATTGATCCCCCGTTTCTCGCTCCCGCAATTGTTTGATATTGGGAATTTCCGCCAATTTGGAGCGTTGACAATTGGGTGTTCGACAATTGTGAGAATTTAAAATTGGGTGAGTGAGTGATAAATGGGTGACAATTAAACCGACAGAGAGTCAATTGGGAATTGGGTGAATAGAAAATTTATTTTTTTCCAAAAAGTAAATATTTATTTAGAGAAACCATAAAAGTTTCGCGAGAGACCAAACCTAACCTAATCTAACCTTAACCTGACCTCACAGAACTTAAAATTTTCACCATCCGAATTTTGTATGTATTTTTATCGACCGTCTGTCGGTTTCATTACCACTCAATTGCTCCTAATTGTTGGACACCCAAATGTCTCTCACACAATTGTCGTGATACCTGTAAATTTATCTATGTCTTATTTCATATGATGCGCTTTCGATGTCATACCCATATCTGAGGGTTAGAAAAACAATAAAAACCGTGAGGCCTCTGTGGTCGCTTAGCGCAAGAATGAACCAAACGATATAGCAGAAAGCCTGTTCTCTTTTTCTTTTTTTGATAATTTGGAGTTAGGCTGGTAAATAATTCTCCTATTAGGGGTTCACCTCGAGGACGTATTTCGTCCAGCATCCAATTTCTGGAAGCGTTACGCGACTCGGCGCTGTCTTCTACCATAAGTTCGTAAGATATGTTCCATAAGTTAGTTACTGGTTACAAACTGGAGCTTGTGAGTGAGGTATAGGTCATAGATTCGAGGTAAAGCGACGCCTGGTGACTGGGCGCTGTCAAAGGCTTAGTACAGACCAAATAGGACCTAGATGGAAGTCCTGCAAAACTAATTAACCCTCCGAGTGTAGGACTAGTTATCTCGAGCTGTAAGTCTCTCAGTAGTATTACGATCGTGTCATACTTATGGAAGAAATACATCTTATAAACTTATGCTTCTACCCAGCGGACTTAAAAATGAAGAAGCAAAAAAAAATGACTAAATAAGTTAACGAATGAATAAATCTTTCATTAGTTTGTCCAGAAATTAAATTGTTAAATTTTGGTACAGGCTTTTTTAAATGAGGAAAAAATAAATTAGATCTGACGATAATGATAAAATATTATAACCATGGTCTATTATTAAACGTAATTAAGTTAATTATTGAATTTAATAACCTTCTTCTTCATTATAATGTAAGAATTTTATCGAGTTACAATGCTCAATTAGTGATGATGAACTAATAAGAAGGTTTAGAGTTCATTATTACTCCAGTCAATTAGTCAAGGTCTCTTATATAATTTTCGACCAATTAAAAATATATATATATAATTTATTAGTTTAGGAATGCAAAATATTAGAAATTCAAATTATTAATGGCTGTTTCTTATCAAAACCAAATTAACCAATGAGAAGAATTTAACATAAGTTTCACCTTGATTATTCTGAATTTGTATTTGTTAAAATTTAGGAGCGATATCCGCAATCTCTTCCATAGACTTAAAACCGAACTACAGCTTTAACAATAAAGCAAACCTTGATTGAAATATACTACTACAGACATAAGTTCATAGATATGTTCCAGCCATAAGTTTGTCACTGGTAACTTAGAAACTGGAGCTTGTCACGAAGTGAGTGAGTGAGGTAGGTCATAGATTCTCGATCTGGTTTTGGCGCTGTCAAAGGCTTAGTATACAGACTAAATAGGAGCTAGATGGAAGTCCTGCAAAATAAATCGAGTGTAGGACTTCGTTCTGCTAGAACTAGTTATCTCGAGCTGTAAGTCTCTCAATAGGATTACGAAGTATAGGTAGATGTCTTACTTATGGTAGGAACATATCACTTATAAACTTATGCTACTACAGATTATTAAAAAAAGGTTTTAACGAAAGAAAAAGTGTTGCCGCGGGGCGCGAGTTTTTAAAGAAAGCGCTTCTTTTTTTGGCTCTAGGATACGGGCCATCGGCCATGCGCGTCCGCAAACCCACGTGACTTTATAGGATCTTCATTGTTACAACGGAAGGCCTGGAAAAAAATCTCAAATTTTTTTTATACCAACGTTTGCAATAGAAAACAAAACAAAAATAAAATAAAATTGACCTAAGAAATTCCTACAGGTGTTACTAGGTAGGTGAAAATCTCGCTCGTGATTCGTGAAAAATGAGAAAGAGAAAAATCAAATATGATTTGGGGATACGTGGGAAAATCATCGAACCCAAGATTTATCTTTATACCTTAGGCAAAATTGCATTTCCAGGTTGAATACGCCGCTGAATATTTACTTCATATGATTATATAGTCTAATTTTCATTCGTATTATTATTTGTATGTTTTCAGAACAAACTAAACAAAAATTCTTGGAACAAGTCAC
This sequence comes from Phalangium opilio, assembly GCF_054372755.1. Taxonomy (NCBI): domain Eukaryota; kingdom Metazoa; phylum Arthropoda; class Arachnida; order Opiliones; family Phalangiidae; genus Phalangium; species Phalangium opilio. The sequence goes on from NW_028324244.1 coordinate 1,353,170, forward strand.
GAAAATCCGTTTTCGTAAAATCTACGTGTGACGACGGAAACCATTCCCAGCGAAAAGAGGAGCGTTTCTTTAACAGACACCATAACTTTGTGTTGTCGTAAAAATGGGCTTTCAATTTGAACATCTAGTCTGACAAAGTCTGGGAATTGGCTGGGAAAAAAATGACCAAGGGCCGAAATGGTAAGTTTACAGTTTTGTATTACGTACTCCTTTTTATTTTAAGATTAAATCCCAATTTAAGAAATGTAATGAAGAGTTGATGACTCTTATCATATCTTGGCCTTAACACTTAAACTATAGACCTATGTTAAGAGGGATATAATAGGCATATTGTGGAGTAAGAAACTACTAAGGTTTTTGAAGCGAACCTTAACGTCTTCACAAATTGATATTTCGTTTCAATTATATCCAGTCGGTTTTTTCCATGGTTTTCCTTTCACAGCACTCACTTTATTTTCCGCTTATGTTTTATAATAATGAAAATGGCTTTGGTTTCGCTCGGATACCCTCTATTAGTTCCACTCCTAGCTGGAATAATTCTCTTCTTAATATCAAAAGAAGTGAAAATTGTTAAATGGACTATTCTGTGGGTTAGTCTCGCATCTATAGTCTCTTCCTTTTTGTTTTTACTGAACGCTTGGTTACCTATAGCGTGATTGCTCAACTTGTTTATAAAGCATTAGGTTTAGATGTTATCAACAAACTAACACCCAAACAGAACAGAACAGAACAGAAGAGAGAGGCGAGAAACATTGATATTGTTTTTACTAAGCAATTTTCCACGCTATGAATTTTCACGCTCGCTTGAGCAACACGAGGTTTTGTCATTGATTACTCTTTATTGCGTTGCCGAACAGAATTGATTTGACTTAATGTTTTAAAGTCGAAATGGCGCGAAATTTAGCTTGAGTCACATGACTTAAATGCTAGCGTTGAAACAGTTCTGATTAGAAGTGAAATGATCCCTGAATTGAACACAGAACTATAAGCAAGAAGTTATATCTAGTTTACTAGGGAGAAGGTATAAATTCGCCACATTTCCAGCTTTATCTCCAGCAGTCCAAACGTAGCCTGTCCGGAGTTAATCCCCGCCGCCCAGGGTTGGCAAGTTTTTGCCAGGGGTGGAAAAAACCGCGGTTTTTACCTGGTAAAAACCGGGTGGCAAAAACTAATTTTTCCGCGGTTTTTACCGCGCGGTTTAAACCAGGTTAAAACCGGTGGCAAAAACCATTTTTTCCGCGCGGTTTAAACCAGGTTAAAACCGGTGGCAAAAACCATTTTTTCCGCGGTTTTTTCCACTTTTTAAGGTTTTTTCCAGTTGCTATGTGAAGTATTTGACTAATTATTCGTTAAATATTCGCGAAAAACCTGGCAAATTTGAATACTAAAAATTTAATAGAGTAATAACCACCTCAAATTTAAAAATTAAAAATACTATTGTTATTTTTCTAAAATAACAATAACAAACATCACGAAAATGCACTTAAAACTCGCTAGTTTACCACTTTGTAACCATGAATTTAGTTTTTGCCGGTTTTTTCCGTTTTTGCCGATTTTTACCGGTTTTTTCCACGTGTCCCGGCAAAAACTAGTTTTTGCCGGGTTTTTGCCAACCCTGCCGCCGCCTCTAAATTACAACCAGCCAGCATCTCATTGGTTCTTGAAAACTCGTGCACGTTAGCGCGACGCGAATGACGAAAATTACAGTCATATTTTCCGACTGAGGAGAGGCAAAATAGCCTAGTCCTCCTTTTACGACCCCTCCCCCTTGTATTTTGGTAAGGGGGACTGGGACTATGGCGCGCGCCAATACTTAGGCATCTTATACCTTCTCCCTAATAAACTAGAAATCACTTCTTGCTATAAGCTTCTCAGTCTGTCGTTGAATTGCACGAGTTACAAATGATTGTCAACTATAGGATGGTCAAAACAGCTATGAACCGACAAATTTGATCGAATTAGCCAAATGACAAATATCAACTGTAAATAAAACATTTCGACATTTCGGTTTTGGGTGTAGAAATGGTAACGCGACACTGAGATTAATCAGTTGGATGGAATACATGGTACAAGCCACAAAAGTCACCTCTAAACCGCAGAATTCGGTTCGGTTTTTGGCCCTGGGACAACATCAAGGGGCATACATACATACATACTCCGCAGTATTAATAGCGTCTATAAAAAAAACCTTGAAATAATTTAATCCCAGAAAGTTAACCGAAATGGGAAACGAAAAACCTCATACCGCAAAAAAATGTGGCGTTTTAATTAACATTTAATTATATAGTATAGTTTTTGCTATAAAACTGCCGAAAAATTCAAACAGAAGATGAGGAAGAAAAGCCAGGGGGTCAGGGGAAGAAGGAAGGAAGGGGGGCCTCGGGGCTTCGATACCAATTAAATACCTTCGGCAATTAATTCGAATTGTAAAGTAAATTAGTCCTTCGTTTTATTTATTAATAGGGATTATTTAAAAAAGCTGCATCAGAAATACGTCATTCGAAGTATACTTATCCATCCTTCATTTAACCTACGACCTTTTGTTATGAACCCATATGAACTTCTCATTAACGCTAAGTACTAGCTGGTTGTTTTAATTCTATCAAAAGTTTAAATGTTAGTAAACAAATTTTTTGAGAAAGGTTAATTATTATAATTTTATAATCTATAACCTTCTACGTACAGATATTTAATTCCGATTAGCGGTTATTTAATTATACTAAAATTAACACCAGAAAAACTGAAAGAAAGACAATGACAATTATTTCTAATTTAATTAACACTCAAAGCATAACTTTGAAAACGTTGTCCCTTTTGGCAAAATGTCATCGAAGCTTAATTTTCTCTTTTTCTATTTCCGCTTTTGGGAATTATTATATTCCTTTTAAAATCATGTTCAAACAATTAGCGAATAAGAAAGAGAGATAGATAGAGAGTATATTTAACTCAAATGTCGTAAAGCGTTTTATACCTTTTAATGATATAATGACGTCACTTACCTACGGATCCCCTAATTTGACCAGTAAATTTGATTAGCTTTTAATTTCGACTCAATCGGCCTGTTTTTTTTTTTCGTATTCCTTAAACTTAATCGGGTTTTAATTTAACCGCGTGTTCTCTCTCTCTCTCTCTCACTCTCTCTCTTTTCGTCTGTTGTTTCCCCATCCTCCATCCCGGAGCAATTATCCAAAATGATTGGCTGACTGGCTAGACGGGACCCTCTTTCTTTTTCTCACACGATTTTTTTTAACTCATCGTTTATAGTTTTCTGATGACGTTTAACTGTTGAATGGAATTTTGATTCTTTTACCGTGTGTTTTATTTAGGTTTGACATTATTTTAATATTTGATTCCGTAATTTAATCAATAATATTCGAGTTAAGTCTGCGTTGCTTAATTTTTGATTGACCTTTCAGAAACACCCTGTATTTGATATAACCCCTATTAATCCAGGGTTGCCACGGGTCAGGGAAAACCTGGAAAAGTCAGGGAATTTAAAAATGGGCCGAAAAGGTCAGGGAATTTAATTTTAGTGGAAAACTTAATGTAGATAGAGTTTATTTAATTATTAACACTTAAAACGTGCTGTAAACATTTACGCTTTCGGCCTAAAAAGGTCAGGGAAAATCTAAGAAAAAGGTCAGGGAAAATTTGGAAAAGTCAGGGAATTTAGTTCTGAAAATTCCGTGGCAACCCTGTAATCTGTCTGTCTATCTATTAGTAACGCTCTGCGATCTACTACTGTTTGTCATAGCTTAAAATCAAAGATGATTTAAGGCGTGGTTTAAAATAGTGTAGGAATTGGATTAGAAGGAGTTAAAAACAAAGATGCGTCATTTAACAAGTATTTTAAAGGACACCGAGTAATTTTTATATCTATCATTAAAAGCGCCCTCTGTAATTATACAAATGTAGGAGTGTGGAAATACCTACATGATCGGGCGACATGTTTTAAGGACCCGATTTCCCTTTCATGGAAATGAATGTTTGTAGCAGTACGTAGGTCTAAACAAGCCAATTATTTTATCTCTAATATCCTCTCACTCTACAGGTGAAAATACAGGTTTTAATTATGAGTCGCCATTTTTGGAGACTTACATCATCTAATAATGATCCCTAGACTCTAAAGGCCCATTCAGACGATAGACTAAAACCTTAAGTTCACGTCGGTGAAGTCGCCTTGCTCGCTTTAATTAGTGAGTCACGTGTCAACGACTACGTAAAAGATTCGTGCACGGGTTTAGTTTGAGAACTAATTTTCAGTTTCGTCTAGCAGTCAGTGTCTAGATGGCACCACCACCACCTTAGTGCCTTTTCTTTAGCCATAGCTCACTCGATCATACCTTGACTAACACGTGATCGAGTGAGCTACACATTAGCAGACGATATTATGAAAAGTATCAGGATTCTTCGCGCTGTATTTGAAATTCATTTTGGATGTTCGTCTATCTATTTCAGTATTCTAAAGTCTTTGTTCGAAAATCAGCCCATGTAGGTGACTCGTCTTAAGTCGTCTGCTCTTTTCATTAGCCATAGCTCACTCGATCATACCTTAACTAACACGTGATCGAGTGAGCTGCTACACATTAGCAGACGATATTATGAAAAGTTTTAGGATTCTTGGCGCTGTATTTGAAATTCATTTTGGATGTTCGTCTATCTATTTTAGTATTCAAAAGTCTTGGTTCAAAAATCGCTTCATATACGCGAATCGTCTGCTCTCGAGTCTGAACAGGGAAATGAACATACCGACCATAGATATATTAAAAGGGTAGATACACAATTCAATGGGAGGTCGACGCGGAAGGGGCAACGAGCAGACAGCCGCTATTTTCTGGGGGTAGCCGTATAAAACGCCATCTATCGGGAACTTTCGAAACTAAATTAAGGGATGAGCTTAGAGTAGTGGCACTCTATGTTAACCCCCTATAGGGCATAATAAGTCAAACCCTCGGAGATGCCATTACTCCATTTTATACGAGCTAAGAGCGGAAAAACGTATTTTATAAATTTTACACCTGTAAAATCTTTTAAAAAAACACTTGGAACTTGTATTTCTACTTACTTTCGAGGAAATACCACCGTTTTCTGAAGGTAAGAGTCTTTTTTTATACATTTATTAGTAATAAAAACATTTAAGGCGAGCTAAGCCTTGGTCATGGCCATAATGTAGATTTGCACTGTTGCACAGAATGATAGAATGAAAGAGGCTGTACTTTCGTGACTTGGAAAATTTATTTTTTAGGCTTTTCGAACATTTCTATGGCAAAATGAGGTAGGAGACTAATGAAATATTTAGTGGATAATTTTGGAAGCAAGGTATCATTGATGAATTGGTTGTCTTTCACTATCATCAAGATTTCGATGTTATCGGGTGGCACAAATACTGCCAAAAAGCATACGGGTACGTTACACACGAAAAGCTGACCCTGAATCTGATGATAGACGTCTGAAGTTTTTCTCAGTTCCAGTTCATCCGTTTCTTCGTCAATGTAAAGGTGAAAGTTACCCGAAGCTGCTTTTCCTCTGATAGTTTCTTTATTCTTGAAAATAGTGTAAGGGCATTTGATCTCCACTAAGTACAGCTGGTCCTCAACCAGTATAAGGCAATCGGGGCTTGCCCCAAGGAAGCAAAATTGTGGATTAACAATCAAACCCACAGAGGTGTGACACTGGGTATTGATGTGTTGCCTGAATATTTGAAAAAGCAGCGGGTTCATGCTTCAATCCCTGATCAAAGGACAACGCTCCCATTTCTTCTAATGCTTCAGATTGTTGCCCGAGAGTCAAATTACGGAGAGTCAGTTTAGGGATAATTTCATCGGTTACATTAATTTGATCTCCAAATTAGTATGGAATCGCGAACAGTTTGAGCGCTCTACGTAGTCTCTTTCCAGTGGTGGGAAAGAAATCTGATTTTGTAAAATGTTTTGAACAAATCCGTAAACTGGAGATATCAGCTGTTGTTATAGAATCAATCCACTTCTTTCTAGTGGCAGTCTCTTTCGGAAAGTTGTGGTAAGAAAGAAAACCTTCTTTACACCCACAGTTTGAACGCAGCAAACATGAGTTGAAGCCATGATTGTTACATAAATAAGTAAATAAAAACGTTTATGTTATATTTCGTTTTATGCCTTTAAATATAGAGACACACACTTAACAAAGTTTGTTTTGGTGGGCACCATTATCGACTCTTATTTTAAGAATATGTAACAGTTTAATGTCCGGATATTTAAATATCAGTACCTTAAAACGTTGCTAACGTTGTTTTAACATGATAAAATAACGTTTTTCAACGCTGAAAACGACGCTAATCACTAATCTGCCGTGTTTTACAAGACCAAGGCTTAGCTCGCCTTAAATGTTTTTATTACTAATAAATGTATAAAAAAATACTCTTACCTTCAGAAAACGGTGGTATTTCCTCGAAAGTAAGTAGAAATACAAGTTCCAAGTGTTTTTTAAAAGATTTTACAGGTGTAAAATTTATAAAATACTTTTTTCCGCTCTTAGCTCGTTTAAAATGGAGTAATGGCATCTCCGAGGGTTTGACTTATTATGCCCTATAGGGAGTTAACATAGAGTGCCACTCATCCTTATGATAGTTCCAATTTTGGCCGCTAATTTGTCCCCGATAGATGGCGTTTTATACGGCTACCCCCAGAAAATAGCGGCTGTCTGCTCGTTGCCCCTTCCGCGTTTTTTCGTTAAGCCTAAGCCAGCGAAGTGGATCTAGACCCTTTATAGTTTTACTATATCTATGATACCGACTGGGCGACCGACAGGAATTTAATATTTTACTCTAATAGTCTGAATGGGCCATAACCACAAGAATAGAAAAGAAAAATTTGAAAAGGATTAATTCGTTTTGGCCCACTGGATTTTCAGTGACTCGATCAAAAACGTTCCAAGATATTCAAATTTTTCTTTGGAATATATTAATGCAAATTAGGTGTACATTTTTATATTGGTTTAGATATTTTAATATATGAATATTTAATGAAGTCGATGACGGACGAGGTACCAAGCTTTTTTTTCTTAAAAAAAGGCTTAATCATCAAATCGGAACGCTTCTTATTTCTTTATTTTATTTTTATCTCTTAATTTTAATATTTAAACGATATAAAAATATATATTCAGTCTGCTAATTAAAATACGCGGCGTATAGTCAGTTCTTTATATCTTTTACCGATTAAAAAAAACTATTTCCATTTTATAGACAGATATGCAAATATCGAGATATTTTAAAGACAATATTCCAGTTTTTTCCCAATCGTTTCCAAGAATAACCGTGTCTATAAAACGCATCAGGGTAAAATGTCAAATGGTAAAAAGGCTTTTTTTTTCTTTGCTTCATACATACCGATACCATAAGTTTATAAGTGATACGTTCCTACCATAAGTATGACACTACCTATACAAGTTCGTAATGCTACTGAGAGACTTACAGCTCGAGCTGGTTCTAGCAGAACGACGGAAGCGAGAATTGAAGTACTACACTCGGATGGTTAATTAGTTTTGCTGGACTTCCATCTAGGTCCTATTTAGTGTGCATTACTAAGCCTTTGACAGCGCCAAAACCAGGTATCTTCGCTTTACTAGAATCTATGATCTACCTCATTCACTTCACGACAAGCTCCAGTTCGTAACCAGAGATTAACAAACTTATGGTGAACATTATCTTATGAAGTTATGCTGATACGAAGTAATACCGGTAGGCTAATTACTCATTCTCTAGCAAACCAAACCAGTAATGTGGAAAAATTCGCTAGACAATTTTCCCAGGCATTATACTTGGATAATTATGTTTATAATGAAAAGATAGGGGTATAGATCATTGCCGGAAAGGGAGGGAGGAGGGGGCTTAATGAAAAAAAATGGTCGTAGCTTCGTTAGTTAATTGGCTAGATCACGTTTTTCGAATCCCGCCTCGTGGAATCATTGGAATTTACGTCGTAAATTCATAGTTTTCTGGCTAGGAGGATTCATACCATTTGCATAAGGAGGCGAGGCTAGTCGCAAGACAAAGTAGCCTGCACTTTTTGAGCCTGAAAACTATTATAAGTTCATAAGATATGTTTCATTCATAAGTTTGTCACTGGTTTCAAACTGGAGCTTGTCATGAAGTGAGGGAGGTAGGTCATAGATTCGAGGTAAAGCGAGGGAGGCCTGGTTTTGGCGCTGTCAAAGGCTTAGTACAGACCAAATATAAAGTGGACTGCAAAACGAACCGAGTGTAGTACTCAATTCTCGCTTGTCGTTCTGCTAGAACTAGCTCGAACTGTAAGACTCTAGCATTACGAAGTATAGGATGTGTCTTACTTATGGAACATAAGCTTATGAAACTATGTATACACAATGGTTTTTCAATTATCGCGCCAAATTCTACACGAGCACCATTTCCGATTGTCTAAAGTTGTGATGTACATTCTGGTTAGAGTCTGCCTGGTCTTAGCAACTTAGCTCAGGGTCGCGCCATTTTTCTTTCTTAATTGTTTAGGCCGAGTATTAAATAGACAATGAACTCCCCGATTGTTAAAAATTCAAGGTCGACTTTAATTAAATAAGACAAAAATCCTTATCGAAACGAAAGATGGATAAAACGAATAAAAAGGACCCATTAATTGAAATATTCCCCAATTTTCTATCTCTCTAAATTGAATTTTTCTTTTCTCTCTCTCTTTCTTGGAGGAAAGGCTTAATTTCTAAAAGGTATAAATGAGATTTTAAATACAAACGCACGATGGAGGTAGGAAGGAAGGGAGGGGATTTTAAATTTATCGCCTATTGGATAATGATGATTAAACTTAAAAAGATAATTAGGCTGCTCGTTTCGCAATCGCAACTATATAGGGAAAGCTTCAGAAAATAAATAATAATTTTTGTAGTTAAATAACATTTCAATTTGCACAAAAACTGCTTATAACAATGACCAGTGAAATAAATTAGTTACTGCAAAAAAGGGGAGTAGAAGGCTTTGAAAGTTTCCCTCTAAGCTTCCGGTATGCGCGCGCATCTTTCTCTGCCCTCTTATTGGTCAAAATATGGTGATATTACGAGGAAAATATAAATAAACAAAAGAGAAAAGCTAGTTCCCAAAGAAGCTGCTAGCTTCAACTCCCCATCTTTATACCCTCTTTGGTTACTGGTAGATTTAATTGCAGACACCGCCCACCCATTATCTCCCTCATTTGCATTGCCACGTTACCAAAGTTGGCTCAACGGCATACTGTATTGTAATATACTGTTTAATGTTTAAACATTAAATTGTCGTTTAAGGGGAGTTATTTGTATATTAGCGATAAAACTATATACTTCTTTATAAAAGGGTTGTTTAAATTACCTTTTTGAAAGGGGGGACGTATAAAAATTGCGATGTTTCTGCCCCCCCCCCCCCTAAGTCTAGATCTAAATCAAATACAGCGGTAAAGATGATGATTCTCTATTTAAATAACACAAGTCTTCGTGTATATAGAGATTTTAAGAGCGGTTTACAGTATTTTCCAAATATATTATTGTTTTTTTTTTTTAACATTGTTCAAAGTTTTTGGTGTTGGAGGTGAGCCGAAGTGCTTTGTAAAAATTGTAATATCGAGATTTTTTTATGGCGGGAACTGAAAATTCTTTTTATATAGGTACGCGGGAAAAAAAACGTTTCTTCTGTAGTCGTGACCAAGAACCACCTACTAACATCCCATAATGACCGGCTATTTTCTCCCAAAAAAGAGAGGGAGCTTTCTTATAAATAAAAATATATTTTCTCGAAGTTAATCCTTATAAGATTAAGATTTCGTAGGCAGAATAATGAAAACACCATAAGTTCATAAGATATGTTCCTCCATACGTTTGTTACTGGTAACTTAGAAACTGGAGCTTGTCATGAAGTGATTGAAGTAGGTCATAGATTCGAGGTAAAGCGAAGACGCCTGGTTTTGGCGCTGTCAAAGGCTTAGTAATGCAGACTAAATAGGACCAGATGGAATTCCTGCAAAATTAATTAACCAACCGAGTGTAGTTAATGAATTCTCGCTTGTCTATCGTTCTGCTAGAACTAGCTCGAGCTGTAAGTCTCTCAGTAGCATTACGAACTTGTAAAGGTAGTGTCATACTTATGGAACATATACACTTATGATAACACTGTGGAAATGAAGGTGCGATATTCATCACCATCTCCTTTTATTTCGTGAACCAATTATGTATTTTCCCTAAGATTTTAAGAACTGTTTGTTCTTATACTCTTTCTATACTAAAGGACGATCTAATGTTTAGATTAGGTTTAACTTTAAGTTAATTTACTTTTTAACATGGAACATCAGACAGGAGGGAGAGAAGCGAGGTAGTTTGAACGCGCCCCTTTTATAAAACATCTTTAAGGTGAGGTGAGGTGAGGGGGGGGACAGGTAGAGCTACTGGACTATGATTTTTCTACGTATTAATATGAAATGAAAAAAGAAATGAATGAATTGGGGGGTCGATCCTGAAGATTTCATTCTCATTTGGATGCAAATACGTTACTAGAAAAGACGTTTTTAGGCTAAACCCCTTAAAATAATGTACACAACACACACACACACACACACACTCACGGGGCTCTAGATGATGATAACCACAGGGTTTAGATTATCACGGCCTTCTTATATAATAATCTATACTATAGCTACATCACGTGTACATCTACGTAGAAATTTAAAGGGGAAATGAAACGAATTAGAAGTGCTCTATTCCTGAACTGTATTATTAAGAGTTAAAGGTACACTTAAGGGTGGGTGGCTAAAAATATTTGAAATACGTCACGGGTACCACGTGACGCCTAGATCCAAAGACTCCGTATTGTGGCGTGGGACTGGACACCACTAGTTTTTGTTTTCGCCAGATTGCAGCGACAATAGACTTTAAAAACGGGGTAGGCAACCCTTAGTATCGGGACATGATACATTGCCATCCGTCACTACGCAATCACATGATAGAAAAAGACTACAGCACATGCGCCGTAAAGCGAGATAGAAGGTAAAGTTTTACCCCCGTGTCTTTCCCTCTTAGTTATTTCGAAATGGTCTCTTCCCTTTAGCTTTAGTTTCGCCGAACCACGCCTCTCCTAGGTCACGTGTCTCTGTAACGTTTCAAATCATTTTAACCCGCACCCTCCGTTGCCTATAGCTTCTTTGGAACTATCCCTTTAAATCATTTTCTTTGATCAAAGAAAGAAAGAAAGAAAGACATTGGATTTAATAATGTAATTCATTTCATCTTCACTTGAATATTTTTGTGGCTGGCTGACTTTGATCGTGACGCGTGTTTGGATTAGAATATAGCAAGCCTTTGCTTTACGTCTGTGATTAAATAGATTGTTGATTCCATCTTCCGAGGGTGTATCGGGTCTGGTGTGTAAGATGGTGGTGGTGCGTGTCCATGGTGCATGGGTTCGTTCGTTCGGGAGCGTTATGGGTGCGAGATTGGTTGATGGCGGAATCGTGAGATACGGTAGCCGAGTAAGCGCCCGGATTGGCTTATACCCCTTGGATAAAACTAACAAGACACGATACTGCGTACATATCCTGCAGTTAGTTTAAAAAAAACGTTTTCTTTAATAATATAAAAGCTCATTTTGCACCTCAATGAGTGGAATCGTGCTTGAAAATGATTCCCCTTAAATCTCGACCCTCCAACCTCTTGTTAATTTAGACCCTCTTGTGGATTAGAATTTCACGTTAAAATAGGCTTAGCAGTATTCTAAATTATGTTTTTCCAAAAGCTGAACATTAGCTTTTGTTTAAACCCTCCATGTTAAAATTAGACTCTTTGGTTTTTTTGAGAAATTTAACTTTTATCCACGTTCAATTTGACCAAATGAAGATGAACCGGGATGTTCATTGTGTACAGGGTGTTACTCAAAGGTCTGTCTACTCATAAATTAAGGGGGATGTTCATTGGTCGAAAATGTATCTTCTATCTCCATTTTGCCACAAGGGTCACCGTTTTCTCGTTACGTTTTGGAATGTTTTAGGGATAACCCCTTAATTAAACTAGAAATCATTATCTAAATTAGTTTCTTAATTAAATTAACCGTAAAACACTCAAAAACTCGAAAACGGTGTCCCTAGGGTCAAAATGTCATAGATGTTACATTGATTTCCCAAAGAACATCCCCCATAATTTTTGAGAGACTTCTCAGAAGAAACAAAACGGAACGGGCGTGAACTTCTTCTTTCCTTTAACAATCACCATAATTAACTTAACACAAATTTTGACCTTAGATTTGGTATTATTTAGATTTGATTATTGTGAAAAGATATTTACATGAATATTTATCGATTTGACTAATGAATTAAATATCGATTAACCTTTTTTGTTAAAAAAAAGAACGTCATACGTGCATTGACTGCGCCATAAGTTTATAAGATATGTTCCATCCATAAGTTTGTCACTGGTAACTTAGAAACTGGAGCTTGCCATGAAGTGAATGAGGTAGGTCATAGATTCGAGGTAAAGCGAGGGACGCCTGGTTTTGGCGCTGTCAAATTTGGGCTTAGTAATGCAGACTAAATAGGACCTAGATGGAAGTCCTGCAAAA